>NC_080749.1:34800578-35425578 GCF_020826845.1 Diceros bicornis minor
ATAGAAATTTTTTTAAAGAGATGAAGGTCATACAGAAAGAATTTTAATTCAGCATGAAATGAATAATTTCTTTTCATTTAAACTGAGTGGAAAGAAAAAGAAAACCAATCTGTTTGATCTGTGGTACTCCCTTTACTGGCCTTAAGACATTTAATCTAGAAGAGCAGTTTCAGTAGAAAAACAAGAAATCTAAATTAAATATCTAGTAAGATCACTGTAGAGTTTTACTTCATCTCTAAGAAAACTACACATAACCTTGCATATGTGTGCTTCTTTATTAGACGTTAACAGAAAATATAAATCATAGTGTGTGTCTTGTAGAAAGACTAAAACAGACATGGTAGAGGATTCTCAATTTCCCCTTTGCCTTCAGTTATGGTCTTCTCCCCCTTTTTTCCTACCTCCTTTCACCTACGCATTTTTTTTTTTTTTTTTTTTTTTGGCTACCTCACCTACTCCTGAACCTTGACTAACCAACAAACCACAAGGCTTGCAGAAACAGCTCTTGGAAAGTACTGCTCTGACAGTTATCGGACAGGATGGCACCAACAATCCCTAGCCAGAAGCATGAAAACCAGAACAATCTCCGACTTCAAGTTTCGCAGCAATTAAATACAAAACTGTTCCCTGAACCAAACCACAAAGATACATATTCCTCTCTCCTCCTGACCCTGTAAAACTCCAACCTTTCTTCAACTCGGAGTTACCTGGTCGTCAGTTTCTGCCTGCAGTGTATCAGTTGAATCCAGCTTTTAAAGCCTATTTGAGCTACTTAATGTATTTTCTTTTGAAAGTCTTAATGTGAATGTTAACAGTCAAGTATAAGCCTCTGTGCATTGAATAATATAAAGCCTGTTGCAGGTTTTGCCAAGCACATCCTCCACTTCATTACTAACTTTGGTCAAGATATCAGGTGAGGGTGAGTGGCATAGGGGTTAGAATAAGGTGGGGGTACTCATGGGCAGGTAGTAGATGAATTTCTCCCTTATTCAATTCCTCCCCTTCATCTGATTCATGTTTTCCCAGTTCCCTTATCTCTGCAGCCTAAGATTGTATCAGAAAGTAATTTGCCATGGATTTCTGAAGAGCATTTATTAACCACTTGCAGATATAACAGATCTTCAAAACCTTGGCCTTAAAATAGAGCAATCAATCTGCTTATTCTTGAGCTACAACCAATCACCGAATCTGCACGCATGACATAATTTTTTACTTGTTAAAATTGCCTACTTTATTTGAGGGATTCACAGATTCTTCAGAGTTGAAAAGGAGACTTCGAAAGCCATTCATTTGTGCAGTGAGATTTCCCACATAATACATAGTGATAAAGCATGTTTACATTGCTGAGTTTGTTTTACAATTTACAAAACCTACACATATGCAGGCTTTCTGATTTGAGTATGAACACAGACATACAGAGACATCTTTTCTTTCCTTAAATACCACTGACAATGGTGGTCTCATTACATGTAAGGCTGTCTACTCATTCCAATAGAAATCATGCCAGCCAGTGAGAGCAAACGTCTTTCTTTGATACCGGCAGCTGAATCTCAATGGTTCCAAACTATTACCTGCACAACTGCAAGAAGTCCAGTTTTCACAGAAAATTCCTGTGAATCCTCAGAGGTGCTTATGGGCTGTAGTACTTGCTCACTACTCTAGCCAGCCTGCCTGGGATGTTTCCATAGCAACTCCAGACATTTCTATCAAGACTCTACTCCAATCTCAAACTCTGCCCTATCAATGTCACCATTAGAACTGGACACCCTCCTGGATTTTCAGTCTGGAAACATGTGCCTTGCTTACAGAGAACCTTCTTTCTGTGTTATTCTCAGTCTCTTAGAGAGCCTGTGGCAAGATTGCTTGGACCCAGAATTGTTAAGGCAGGATGGTTCTTTTGATTCACACACGCATTGACTTTCTCCTCAGGCCACAAACACACAGCCAGAATGGCTGGGTCAAGACAAAATACAAGATTAGCCACAGCAGAATAACTAGAACTGTCATCGCTTTCCAGCATGCAGGCCCTATTATTGAGCCTCGGCTGCACTTTATATATTTTTATGATGAGTTCTTTCTCAGGGCCACCTATGTCTTTTCTTGCAATCTGACTTTAGCAGGGCCATTCTCATCAGTAATACTTTTTAAAATATACTTGAAATCTGGTTTCACACAGTGATCTTTCTCTTCCCCAGTAGGCAAAGGGATCTTTGTAAATTGATGAATATAGTTGAAAACTCAGGAGAATGGCTGTTGGGATTACTCACCAGAAATCCTAGCTTCTGTTAGGTCAAGACTCCTTTTTATATTTCTTCTAAGAAAGAATTCTACATCTTCTTACCTCCTACCCTTTCATTCAAGTTTTGCCCTCTGGAGAAGGCTTCCTCCTTGTGAAAGTCCATTCAAACCCTTGATACCTAAGACCATCTACTCCTTTCCAGGCTCTTTTCCAGACATGGTAGAGGATTCTCAATTTCCCCTTTGCCTTCAATCATGGCCTTTTCATCCTTTTTTCCTATCTCCTTTCACCTACACTTTTTTTTTTTTTTTTTTTTTTTTGGCTACCTCACCTACTCCTGAACCTTGACTAACCAACAAACCACAAGGCTTGCAGAAACAGCTCTTGGAAAGTACTGCTCTGACAGTTATCAGACAGGATGGCACCAACAAACCCTAGCCAGAAGCATGAAAACCAGAACAATCTCCAACTCCAAGTTTTGCAACAATTAAAGACAAAACTGCTACCCAAGCCAAACCAATTCCTTCTGATTTCTCAGAGGAAACAGTTGGTAGATCATTTATCAGGCTTGCCAAACCCCAGAGTCGGCTCCAGTTTGCTAAAGTGCCTTTTAAAATTCAGTGCTCTGGCTAAAATCCAACTTCAAGGGAGTATAGTGAGGTATGTCCCTTCCTTAATCTGGGTACCATATTTCTATCAAAAACTCCTAAGATTGATTTTTTTCCTATCTTGCAATACTAGGCAGATACTGAACTAGTACTTGTAAATTTCATCAACGTTAAGATCACCCTAATCAGACCACACCACTCTACTTAACATAGTTCTAGTCAAAGTCACCAATGACCTTCATTTGCTAAACCTAGTGATCAGATGCAACACTCATATATCCAGCTGCTCATTGGCCATGTCCACTAACAGATATCTCAAACTTAACATTTTCAAACCTAAAACCCTATTATTCCCTCTGTTAACATGCCCCATCAACGCTCTTCCCCAACAGAGTTTCTCAGTTATTGTTACTGTTCTCCTTCCAATTGCTTGGGCCAAACACCTTGGTGTTATCCTTGAATGTTCACTTCACACCCCTTGTCTAATTCATCAGCAAATCTGGTCAGACCGTCCTTCAAAATATACCCCGAATTTCTGCAAGTGCATCTCACATCCCCCTCCAGTACTGCCCTGATTCACACCATCTCTCAGCTGGTTTATTGCAATAGCAACCTAACGGCTCTTCCTGTTTGTCAACACAGCAGCCGAAGTGATCCTGTTAAAACACAAGCCAGCTCATGGCACTCTTTTTCAATATCCTCTGACAGCTTGGCATCTCTTTCAGAGAAACACAGCTAAGAAGTCTTTACAATGGTCTCCCAAGCCCTGCAAGCCCTGTCTTCTCTTTACCTCTTACTACTCTTTCCTTACTTTCTCTGCTGCAGCCACCCTGGCGTCCTTGAATCCTTGAATACACCAAGCACACTCCAGGCTCAGACCTCCTGGAATGTTCTTCCTATAGATACCCACATACTTTGCTTCCTCATCTCCTTCAAGTTAGAATTCAAATATCATCTTGTTTAAAAAAGAACTGGAGTTCTAACGGACTACTAGTAAAAATTATTTCCAATAACAGGCAAAAAGCAGTTGTTTTCTGCCATATTGCCTATTAGAATGTTTTAGTATTTCAGGATGAGAAAGAGATATTTTAGAATTCTAAGTTTAGAAAAAAGTAGCCCAAGACATCTTTGACTTCTATCTTTCGATTTTTGTGTTGGTATTATAGTTTCCTAGGTATATTTTGTGCCTTTTCTTTTCTAAAATGTTCTTAGATGGCCAAGATCCCCTTGTCAGATGCCCTTTTTGCCTCGCTAGAAGTTACACTCCTCCCCAGTAGCTGCCTAGAACTTCCCACCTCCATACCTTTATGCACACCAGCCCCTCCTCTGAGATCATCCCTACTCCCACACTGGTACATACTGGTGACATTCTCCATATATCCTTGACCCAGATCAGACATCACTTCCTCCATGAAGCCGTCTCTGATCTCTCCTGCAAAAAGGTACCTCTTCTTCCTGGGAACTCAGAGCATTGATTTGCACTTCTGAATGTGTCTGTTCTATTTTATTCCCCGTAGTGCTTAGAAGCACCTCATATAAAATAAGAATTCAATACAATGCTCATTAATTAGATGAAAATTGAATGAGTAATAAGTAAATTAAGACACATACTTAAATTACCCTGTTTTTAATTATTATTGGTTTTGTTAGTTAGACTTATCCAAATAAGAGTGTCATTGTCTTAAATTAATAATATTAATGACAATAGTTCTTGAATTGCCTCCAATCATTTTGAGGTAATTATTTAAAATGTTTTCATTATTAAAAAAATACATACTACTACTATTTCCCTCTGCTTTTTATTTTCAGATGTGGTTGCATTTATACAAAACACATATAATGTATAGTGCATATCTGTCTATATATATTGGGTACAGATTCATATGCATAAGTAGTCAGCAAAGGTCATCCTCTTAGCAAAGGAACATGTACATATGCACAAATTATATTATCTACATAGGCTTGTGTGTGTTGGTGTATTTGTGTGAGCATCACAGAACTTTTCAAGTAGACTCAAAGATGGAAGTAACTAATATGAAAAGCCTGAGGCATTTCCAAGGGCTAGAAGACTTTGAAGTGTTTCATCAAGAACACATTGACCTCTTTTGGGAAAAGGATTGTGTTCAGCAATCAGACATGACTATCTAATGTTGAAGATCAAAGGGTATTGACTGAAATCTGCAGTTGCCATAGCTACTGAGCCCTGCGAATTTACTAGAGTTCTCTTATTACAAGCACAAGATTTACAGTTAAGACCTGCTTTATTGACTAGAGGGGTTATCTGTTCACTAAATCTGGGCATTTACTGAAATGATTTTCAGCCCACGTTGTTTTGCTAAATTGAATCTGATTCAGAGAAATTAAAATACGATGTTCTCAAGGCGCCATTCATAATCGACTCTAACTCTATCAATCTTTTTAGGATGTGAAAAATATCCTAACAGCAACTCTAGTCTTAGAGGATAAGATGCTTATGAAGTTATTTTTATATGGGACAGGTTCTCAATTGACTGCAGCGCCTGAAACAGACGTTCAGTGGCCAGGTTGACAAGTAGGACCAAGCCAGCACGTTTCAAATTGCCTCCCACAAAATAGCTTAATGCCTTTTCCTTGGTGACACCAAGTGGATTTCTGAAGCTAGGTTTTGAATCCCAAAATCTCAATCGTCAAAGAATGTCTAGTTATTTAAAGCTACTTTCTGAAACCTTCTTTCAAAGATTTTTAAAACATAATCCTACCTTTGGTTACCTTCTCTACTTTGACCCTGTTCTGAACTTCTTACTAGGTATATTTTTCTAAAAACTATTTTATTTTATTTTTTTGATTGAGGTAAGATTGGTTTATAACATTATATAAATTTCAGGTATACATCATTATATCTCAACTTCTATATAGACTACATTGTGTTCACCACCAAAAGTCAGGATTCCATCTGGCACCAAGCATATTTCCCCCTTTACCCCTTTCACACTCCCCCCACTCCCTTTCCCCTCTGCTAACCGCCAATCTGTTCTTTGTATCTATTTGTTTGTTTGTTGTTGTTGTTGATTTATCTTCCACAGAGGAGTGAAATCATATGGTATTTGTGTTTCTGTGTCTGACTTAATTCGCTTAGCATAATACTCTCAAGCTCCAACCATGTTGTCGCAAATGACAAGATTTCATCTTTTTTATGGCTGAGTAGTGTTCCATTGAATATATATACACCACATCTTCTTTATCCATTCATCCATTGATGGGCACTTAGGGTGTTTCCAAGCCTCGGCTATTGTAAATAATGCTGCAATGAATATAGGGGTGCAAATATTTTTTATGAATTAGTGTTTTTATGTTCTTTGAATAAATATCCAGATGTAGAAGAGCTGGATCATATGGCAGTTCTATTTTTAATTTTTTTGAGGAATCTCCATAGGGTTTTGCATAGTGCCTGCACCAATTTACATCCCCATCAGCAGTGTACGAGGGTTGCCTTTTTTCCACATCCTCTCTAACACTTGTTATTTCTTGTTTTTTTAATAATAGCATTTCTGATGGGTGTGAGGTGATATCTCATTGTAGTTTTGATTTGCATTTAGGTAATAATTAGTGAAGTTGAACATCTTTTCATGTGTCTGTTGTCCATCTATATATCTTCTTTGGAAAAATGTCTGTTCATATCTTCTGCCCATTTTTTTTTTTTGCTGAGGAAGATTCACCCTGAGCTAACATCTGTCTCCAATCTTCCTCTGTTTGCTTGAGGAAGATTTTCCCTGAGCTAACATCTGTGTCAATCTTCCTCTATTTTGTATGTGAGTCACCTCCACAGCACGGCTGCTGATGGGTGGTGTGTAGGTCCGCGCCTGGAAATTGAACTTAGGCCACTGAAGCAGAGCACATCAAACTAAACCACTAGGCCATGGAACTGGTTCCTCCTCTGCCAATTTTTTGATCAGGTTTTTTTGCTTTTTGTTGTCGTGTTGTATGAGTTCTTTATATATTTTGGATATTAACCCTTTATCAGATATATGATTTGTAAATATTTTCTCCCAATTGTTAGGTTGTATTTTCATTTTCTTGATGGTTTCCTTTGCCATGCAGAAGCTTTTTAGTTTGATATAGTCCCATTTGTTTATTTTTTCTTTTGTTTCCCTTGCCTGAGGAGACATAATCAAAAAGATACTGCTAAGACTGATGTCAAAGACTATACTGCCTATGTTTTCTTCTAGTTTTATGGTTTCAGGTCTTACATTCAAGGCTTTAATCCATTTTGAGTTTATTTTGTATATGATTTAAGATAGTGGTCTAGTTTCATTCTTTTTGCATGTAGCTGTCCAGTTTTCCCAACGCTATTTATCAAAGAGACTTTCCTTCCTCTATTGTATGTCCTTGGCTCCTTTGTTGAAAATTAGATATCCATAAATGTGTAGGTTTACTTCCTGGCTCTCACTTCTGTTCCATTGATCTGTGTGTCTGTTTTTCTGCCAGTACGGTGCTGTTTTGATTACTACAGCTTTGTAGTATACTTTAAAATCAAGGAATGTGATACCTCCAGCTTTGTTCTTTTATCTCAGGATTGCTTTGGCTATTCAGCGTCCTCTGTTGTTCCATATAAATTTCAGGATTCTTTGTTCCATTTCTGTGAAAAATGTTGTTGGGAATTTGATAGGTAGGGATTGCATTGCATCTGTAGATTGCTTTAGGTAATGTGGACATTTTAACTATGTTAATTCTTCCAATCCATGAGCACAGACTATCTTTCCATTTCTTTACATCTTCTTTGATTTCTTTAAAAAATGTTTTATAGTTTTCAGTGTTCAGATCTTTCACCTCTTTCATTCAATTTATTCCTAGGTATTTTATTCTTTTTGCTGTGATTGTATTCTTGATTTCTTTTTCTGCCATTTTGTTGTTAGTGTATAGAAACACAACTGATTTTTGTATGTTGATTTTGTACCCTACTACTTTATTATATTTATTATTTCTAATAGTTTTTTGGTGGATTCTTTAGAGTTTTCTATATATAAAATCATGTCATCTGTAAATAGTTTTACTTCTTCCTTTCCAATTTGGGTCCTTTTTATTTCTTTTTCTTGCCTAATTGCTCTTCTTAGGAATTCCAATACTATGTTGAACAAGAGTGGTGAGAATGGGCATCCTTGTCTTGTTCCTGTTCTTAAAGGGATATCTTTCAGTTTTTTACCAGTGAGTATGATATTAGCTGTGGGTTTTTCATATCTCCTTTATTATGTTGAGGTACTTTCCTTCTATACTCGTTTTATTCAGAGTTTCTTTTTTATCATCAATGGATGCAGATGCTTGTCAAATGTTTTCTCTGCATCTATTGAGATGATCATGTGATTTTTATTCCTCATTTTGTTAATATGTTGTAATCATGTTGATTGATTTGAAGATGTTGAACCATCCTTGCATCCCTGGAATAAATCCCATTTGATCGTGGTGTATGTAATCCTTTTAATGTATTGTTGATTTCAATTTGCTAACATTTTCTTGAGGATTTTTGCATCTACGTTCATCAGCGATATTGGCCTATAATTTTCTTTTTTGTGAGTTGTCCTTGTCTGGTTTTGGTATCAGGGTAATGTTGACTTCATAGATGAGTTAGAAAGTATCCCTTCCTCTTCAATTTTTTGGAAGAGTTTGAAAGGATAGGTATTAAATGTTCTTTGAATGTTTGGTAGAATTCACCAGGGAAGCTGTCTGGTCCTGGATTTTGTTTTTTGGGAGGTTTTTGATTACAGTTTAAATCTCCTTACTAGTGATCGGTCTATTCAGATTCTCTATTTCTTCTTGATTTGGTTTTGGAAGGTAGTACGTTTCTAAGAATATATCCATTTCTTTTAAGTTATCCACTTTGTTGGCATATAAATTTTCTTAGTATTCTCTTATAATCCTTTGTATTTCTATGGTATCTGTTGTAATTTTTCTTTTATTTCTGATTTTATTTGTTTGAGCCTTCTCTCTTTTTATTCTTAGTGAGTTTAGCTAAAGGTTTGTCGATTTTGTTTATCATTTCAAAGAACCAGCTCTTAGTTTCATTGATCTTTTCTACTGTCTTTTGGTCTCTATTTCATTTATTTCTGCTCTGATTTTTATTATTTCCTTCTTTCTGATTTGGGGTTTCATTTGTCCTTCTTTTTCTAGTTCCTTTAGGTGTAACGTTATTGCTTCTTTGAGATTTTTGTTTCTTGAGATAGGCCTGTATTGCTATAAACTTCTCTCTTACTACCACTTTTACTATATCCTATAGATTTTGGTATGTTGTATTTTTATTTTCTTTTGTAACCAGGAATTTTTTATTTCTTTGTAGACCCAATAGTTGTTCAGTTGCATGTTGTTTAATCTCCACATATTTGATTTTTCCACTTTTCTTGCAGTTGATTTCGAGTTTGACACTGTTGTTGTCAGATGCTTGATGTGATTTCAGTCTTCTTAAATTTATTGAGACTTGTGTTGTGGTCTAACATATGACTTATCCTGTAGAACATTCCATGTGCATTTGAAAAGAATGTGTATTCTGTTGTTTTGGGATAGAATGTTCTGTATATATCTATTAAGTCCATATGGTCTAACATGTCATTTAAGGCCAATGTTTGCTTATTGATTTTCTATCTGAATGATCTATCTATTGATGTAAGTGGGGTGAAAAAAACCATTTTATTTATTCTTCTAATTTCCAAATAGATGTTTGCCTGTTGGACCATTGCTCCCAATAAGGTGTTTTCATAACTAATTGCCAGTGGTTAGCAGAGAGGAAAAATGGCAAAGAAGCCAAACAGTAAGCCTCCAGCTACTTATTGTGGAGTAACTGGATTCTCCCAAGTTTTTAGTTGACTTTATGTTGATAAATGTGTACTTGTGTTGACTTCCTAGGCCTTTAAGGGGAAGAATTTCTAAAACTTGTGTTCTTGTTTATTATTCTGGAAACCAAAAAATATACAATAAGAAGAGCACCTAGGTGAAAGTCTAAAAGCATGATCCCAGCAGCCAGACCAAGTTTGAATTCTTGGTTAAATTACTCAACCTCAGTTTTCTCAATTGGAAAATAGAGAAAAGAATAGTTTCAACCTGATAGTGTTTTGCAAAATTTTAATAAATTAATATATATGAGGTGCTTAGCTAAGTGCCTGATATTATAAGTTCTTAGCAAGGTTAGGTTATTATTTTAAGGAGTCCCTATTCTGCTAAGAAGTTTTTAAAGGTAAGAAGGAAGAGAAAGAAAAGATGAAGAAAAAATTCTTGTGATTCCAAATATCTTTAGAAGGTACAAGGATGTCACTTCTAAATTTATTGTACAATTCCCTGTTCCCCTCTGATCAGGCAACGCACTTTAAGTTTTATTCTTAGAAAATGTTAATCTTGAAAATGCCACAGTTACACTGTAGAACTTAATAGAAATACTTCATAGTAATTAGAAACAGTGACTGCTTATCCAAGTTTAGATCATTTAGGACCAAATGAAATATTGGAGCACAGTTTCTGGCAACTAATTACAATTAAACCTTACTCTAACTCCTCAGTTGGAAAAAAACAAAAACAAAAAGCCCAGAGTTTTCTGCTCTATTTTTAAGCTCTCTTCTGGGGTGCCATGTGTATTCGTAAAAACAAAACAAAAAACAGTACAGCACATTGGAACTCCAAGGCTGGGGGCCATAGCCATGGTTTCCTTAGTAATAGTGGCCTAAGTCCACACGGCCCTAACCAGATACACATATGACTGTATGAAATATGTTAGTAAGAAATAAAGTTTTTTGTTTAATATACAAAAGCGTCACACTTTCATTTCCTTGCCTCCAGGCATTCTCTCTGTTCATCAATAAAGAAGAACATAAAATAATGATATGCAGCCATATGATAAGAACCAGAATCTGTTGAATATTCATTTGGAACATAACTCAGTATCTATCTGTTTAAAATACTTCAGAATGTGATCATCAAATAGAAATCAAGCTGAAAAAGTAGTGCATGGAAAATTTCCATTTCCTCAGGCTAAGTAGATTCACCCTATTGCTCACTCATCCTTAGATCAATAATTCTTTTCTCTTGCTCAGGTAATCTACAGCCTTCAGGCAATGCATTCTAGAGCTTTGTAGGCAAATCCCTTGTGTCCCTTCCCAACACTTTCTATTTAGGTTTTTATCTGCACCAGTTACTTCTGCATCAAACCCAAGGAAAAGTCAAACTAGAGTCTTTATAGCAAGTATATATATAGGAATCAAGAAAATACATGAAAGAATAAAGTTGCTATTGTGATAAGTAGAAGTGGGAGCAAGTACTCTGTTCTACTGAGAATTAATATGTTTCTCAGTGGTTCTTAGTCTGAGACAGCTTTGTTGTAATTTGGCAAGATTTAGGAATGTGGGAGGCTTTTTCCGGTTGGCCCATGGACAATTTTTATATGGGGTAGAACAATTGCTGGCCAGAGTATTGAAGCCCAGAAGATAATTAAATCACACAAAAGGAACAAAGCAGACTTTTCAAGTTGTGTTACTACTTTCCAGTTTCTTGTTCTGCAGAGAATTCAGAATGGTTTTATTATGTAATCTTACTGTGAACATATAAACTATAACTTAACTGAGATTTTCATTTTTAAAAAGTAAAACTTTTAAGAGAAATAAACTATGATGTAGATTCCAAATCTTCCAAATTAGCTATGCTGGAAGAATACATCTTCTTTTAGGTGCTATAACTTGGGTCTGTGAGTTTAAGTTACAGAGAAGGTGAAGTTTCTTTATATTCCCCTATTAGATTAAAATGGAATGTGCTTGGGACCCAGAGGTTGTGTGCACAGACAGAAACGTGTCAGCAGACAGTTTCTAAATAAGCTTAGATATTTTCTAAGCAATTTGTTTTTAGTAATTTAAAATATTATTATTTCCCTAAATTTTTGCCTTTTTAACTGTAATTTTATAGATTTTAGTTACGCATGAATCATAGAGTCAAGTTTAAATTATTTTTCTTCCCTGAAAACAGATTTGAAATTGTGGCATAGGAACTCTGATGATCAATAAACACCACTTGAGCAACCAAAAACGTTTGAAAGTAAATACTTCTAGCAAATATCTTCTTTGAAAGCTCTAATTTAAAAATATTGCCAGAAGCATTTTTTCCTGATTACGTAGATAATTAAACAAGGCCTACAACAAAAATAAACATGAGATGAGAACACTCCCATTAATGATTCAAATGGACTCAAAATGAGAAAGACTGAAGCCACTGGAAAGCTGTGTACTCAAAGAAATCTAAAGGAACTGAATTTCAAAGAGGGATGAGCCTTTCCTAGTTGATCTGAGATCAGTTACTACTTTCATCCATAGGATCAGTTGCCGAGACTGGGCATAGGTAAGCAGAGTATCTTGCCTGCCGTAGGCCAGGGCGAGGGGAGGGTTGGTATGCTGGGGTAAGGGGAATTCAGCAAAGCTCTTAGCAATCACATGGGCCTGCTTGGAATCTAGAGAAGTCCCAAAGCAGAAATAGTTCCTTCCAACTGTCATTGATACTCTCCCACAAATTTGTGGTGGTTCAGGATGTCCAGTGCTGGACTGGAAAGCAAAGATCTCTTGCAGTCCTAGTGGTCCTTCGATCCCAAAGTCTCCCTAGAGAGAGATGCTTGTATTACATGTAGAACAGATCTTGCTCTCAGGACATTTGACGTAAGAGGTGAACTGAACTTAATAAAGTTACAGTCTCAGACCTAGCTCAACTCCTGATTGGATCAAAGGCATCACTCCTTCTCTCTTAATATCTGAGAGAGGAAAGAACAGGCCCTTTCTGGGGAAAAGATTTATTTTAGTCTCTAAACATCTTTTAAACACAATATTTACCATACAGTTAAAAAATTGTGATAATGCAAAGAAACAGGAGAATGTGAAAGATTTTTAAAAAGTTGATAGAAGCAAGACCACAGATGATACAGATGTAGGAATTAACGTACAGAGACTTTAAATAATGCATAAAATTTTAAAGAATTTAAAGGAAAAGATGGAGTATTTTAGTAGAGATATAAAGACTCTAGAAAGAACCAAATGGAAATTCTAGAAATAAAAATAGAATAGCCAAATTAAGGATTTGTTGGACAGGTTTAATAGTAGTCTAGATTCAGTAAAAGACATGGTTAGATAACTCGTAGACAGGTCAATAGTAATAAAATAAACTGAACCGTAGAGTTGAAAAAAGTGAAAAAAGAACTTTAGAGACATGTTGGGTAATAACAAGTGGTCTGATATGTGTGTAATTGGAGTCCCAGACAGAGAAAATCCAGCAGGAGAATTATTTGAAGAAATAATGGCTGAGATTTTTTTAAATCAATGAAAGACATCAACCCACAGATTTAAGAAACTCAGAGAACTCTGGGCAAGATAAATATTAAGAAAACCAGGGGCTGGCCCAGTGGCATAGTGGTTAAGTTCGTGTACTCCGCTTCAGTGGCCCAGGGTTCGGTGGTTCGGATCTCGGGCATGGACCTACACACCGCTCATCAAGCCATGCTGTGGTGGCATCCCACATCCAAAATAGAGGGAGATTGGCACAGATGTTAGCTCAGCAACAATCTTCCTCAAGCAAAAAGAGGAGGATTGGTTACAGATGTTACTTCAGGGTCAATCTTCCTCACCAAAAAAAAAAAAAGAAAGAAAGAAAGAAAGAAAACCATACCTAGGCATGTAATGGCCACACTCCTGAAAACAAAAACTAAACAGAAAATCTTAAAAGAAGTTAGATCAAAAAGTCACATTACATTTAGAAGAACGATAATAAGAATTAAAGCTGACTTCTCATCAGAAATAATGGAAGCTGGAAGAAAATGGATTGATATCTTAAAATACTGTATGAGAAAAAAAAGTCAATCTAAAAATCTATACTTAGCAAAAACATCTTTTAAAATTGAAAGTAAAATAAAGACATTTTCAGACGAACAAAATCTGAGGCAATTTGTCACCAGCAGACCTGCACTATGAGAAATACTAAAGGAATTTCAGGATAAAGGGAAATTACGCCAGATGGAAGCCTGGACCTTCAGAGAGGAAGAAAGAGCCCCAAAATAAATATACAGTGCCATTTTTAAATTTAAAATAATCATAATACATTTAATGTATTATGTGTTCATAAGACATACAGAAGTATATAAACGAAATTATTTACAGAAACAGAGAAACATAAACTCAGCTACGGTGACTCATAGCTAGACATAGTTATGCTTTTAGTTATTTTATTGACGTATTGATTATTTGACTATAAAGAAACTCATATCTCAAAATTTCATCACATAGATAACATGGGATTTGAATTGTCAATTGTCTTAGAAAATTCCAAAACTGCACTCCAGCAATTGTTACACAAACTGTTGTGTTTCTATTTCCAAATCCTTCACAGGTTTGGTAGGGAGAAGGTACTCTAAATGAGGCTAGACAGATAAGAAAGTAGTACAACTTGGAGGACATCAAAGGCAGGCTTGGGCAATTGAGGGACCTTGAAAGCACTGGATCTTGAATGTGGTATGATCAGAAATGTGTTTTCTGAAGCTGATGAAATTCCAAAACCAACTCTTCAGTGTAGAGGAAAGCCACCAAATTCTGAAAGAACTTTCCTCCACGCCTAATTCTTTGATGAATAGACATTCATTTCTATAAACCCAATTTTCCTCCGTCTAATTATAGTGATGACCGTACCTTGGCCCACCCAAACTTCACAGACCGTTTTTTAAAAATAGGTCAGAACTGCATTATGGTCTGAAAGCTCTTCCCACCTTCTCCTGCTCCTTCTCTTTATCCTTCACAAACATCTTCCTCTCCCCAATAAACCTCTTACGTGTCTAATTCCGTTTTGATGATATTGTTCATGACATTTCATGAAGTTTGAGGTGTTGTCAGCTTAACTGTTTCAACTGTCCCTCTCTGCTGCTCACATGATGCTAATAGATCTGGAAGTAGCTTTATGACCAGATCTTGTGAAGTTTGTTTATATACACCCTTCCTCCGCATGATCCTTTGCTTAAAAACAAACAAAAAATGGGTGTGTTCTTCACATTTGAAATACTCTCCATACTTAAATATTATGATCAAGTGATACCCTCATCTAAATCTCCTCCATTGGTAATTCTTTAAAGCCATCAAAGTTTCACTGAGAAGGTAATTAGCCTCATATCCCTTTGCTAACGATCCCAACTGTATTCTTCGGAAGAAATCCCAAATCTGCCTGATACTGTCCCAAGAATCCTTAGCATGTCTCAAAGATGTTTCAACTTTAAAAAATGCTTATTTTAGCCCAGTATATCAAGAAAAGAAGATCTTCAGTCTTATGAGTTTTGTAGAATATGAAGACACTGCTTTCAGTAGGTTGGGTCCTGGTACATTTTCCAAAGCAAATCCTCCTCTATGGATTTGAAATCCACATCAAATTCTTTGCTCCCAGTGATCTTAGTTACACATAAAATATGTCTTGGGTTCATCTCAACTGAATTGATAATGAGTGCCTACCACTTTGCAGACCAAGACTTAGGGTACTCAGATGCCTCTAGACTTGTTCCTCTGATAGTGTCACATTGTCCCCGGCACAGCAAATTTTTTATTACTGTGGCACTTTGTGCTTGGTCAGGTTTATCAGAATGGCAGGTCTGAATTTAACTGTATGAATTTGACCAAGTTTACAATTCTTAGGTTGTAGTCCAGGAGCCTACAGTGCCTAAAAGCCCCCAGTACCCTGTTAGAAGGTCTGTGAGGTCAAAATTATTTTTCTAATAGTACTAAGACATTACTTGCTTTTACACTCCTCTTCTTCCATGAGTGTACATTGGAGTTTCCCGGAGACCTCTTGATATGTGATGACATCATTGCTCTGCTGGCTAATGGACTGTGTACTTGGAAATTTTTATTCTTTTAAAATTTTCAAAAGTAGTAGGTTTAGGATGTAAGTATGTATACTTTCAGATATTTACTTACTTTTTTCTCAGTATTTCTACTCCGCTCTTGCTTCACCTGTTATACCTGTTAGGATCTTTGTAACCACTTTATCTTCACTAAATTATATTTGAAATTCTAAAGCTTTGCCTGTCCCTTTGTGGAAACACAATAACATGTACATACACTTTGTAGTCTTGTTTTGTGATGATACTTTAAAATCTTTTTTAAAACTTTTTCTAAACTTTTAAATTTATCTAAAGTTATTGTATTACAATTTAATAGTATTTTATTCTAAAATAAAATTTCTTACTTTTCATATATTTAATGATGTATCATTGGTTTAAAAGGGAGAGAATACAGATAAACTTTCAAGCCACAGCTGCACTGTCTAAGATTAAAGATGCTGAAAATGACGAAACTGATGTCAGGGAGCTCCCTGACTCATGGAGGGAGGAACACACTCCGAAGACGTTAGGTGAAACTGTAATTAGGAAACAAAACATATGACAAAAGCTATCTTTATCGCAGCTCTGTAGATGTCGATAATTTACCTCTTTGTATCTTATGCACCATTACATTTTTAAATGGCATTATGGTACGCGTTAAGTCACAGGGTCATTTTCAAATCAAACATTTAGAGTTTAAAGAAAAAGCAATTACATATTTTAAATGCTAAGACCCAAGATCAATACACTTGTAAAACACCATAGAAATGAATTACTGGAGAGATGAAATGGTCTGGAGCAATGGTTCTCAAACTTCAGTCGCCATTAGAAATCCCCGGAAGGCTCTTTGAAACGCAGGTTGCTGGGCTCTGCCACAAGAGTTTTTGATTAAGTAGGTCTAAGGCGGGACTTGAGAATTTGCTTTACCAACAAGTTCCCAGGGGAAGCTGAGCTGCTGGTCTGAGAATCACACCTTGGGAATCACCAATCTAGAGCAATGATTCTCGAATTTCAATGTGCAAAGGAATCCGTGGGGAGCTTATTTTAACTCCAAAGTCCTGGACCCCCTCCCCTACCCCATGCCACTCCACCCCAGAATTTGATAGAATAGGTCTTCATAGATCTGGGGAGGCTACAAATTTCAAAAATTCCCCAGGCGATTCTGATGACAGTAGACAAAAGCCTTTGATCCCCAGGTGATTTAAACATTCAGTCTGGGCTAATAATGTGTGATTTGGTACTCTGTCTTTCAAACGATTTGGCAGCACTTCTAACCATTCCATGTTTTTGCTATCCTTTTGCCCCTCTGCATCTTGAGTGGTTGGTCTGAGGTCATCTACAGATGACAGCCCTACAGTGTTATCTGCCCAGCACCCTCCTACCACCCTCTCCTTCTCTTTCCCCAACTACCATATCCATCTGCCTTCATCACTGTTGATTTGTAGGCATCTGATCCATGCTAAGCCATTAAAGGGTAGGATTATTAGCAGCTCTTGACTACCTTGTGAATAAGACAAGCAATGGAAACCAAAGGTAAGGAACAAAAAGTAAAGATGCCCCACGCAAGAGTAGAAATGAGAGTATTACAATCCCTGGATACAGTTGTTACTGAGGCACAGGTATAATTTAGTCTTTATTTCCGTGACAAGTCTCATAACCTTAAGAAAATAATCCATATTTGTTGTTTTTATTTTGCTACACTCATTTGACTTACAGATCTATAACTTGCAGTCAAAAGAGTTTAACTAATGATGTTATAGAAACACATGTACCCATCCTTGACAATACCTGATCCCCGGGACTCTTTGAGGGAAGGAAGATATTTTATGGATAAGAAAAATGAGGATCTGAAGGATTAAGAAACTTGCCTAAGGTCACACAGAAAGATAGGACCAAAAGCAGAACTGAAAACAGTTAACTGGTATCTTTACACTGCACAGCCTCTCCAAGCATGAATCTGATTTACCTTCTTGTAAAGTGGCAGGCATGGAATTCCTAAGCCACACTTTGTGAGAACAAATTGGAATTTCCAGTGATTATTTATCTATTGCTAATCTATTAAATTAAACAATATGTTTGGACTTGGCAGACAGACATCTCCAGGATCTGTCCTTCGTGGTTTACACCCCTCCTTGGGAAAAGTCAAGTGCACTAATGGCTTTCTTGCACTCTTTGTCAGCGAAGCATGAAAATCTTACTGGAGGACGAGTCCCTGACCTATTGAATAGTACCCAGTGGCACTGTTAATGTCTGTGGAATCCATGAGTTGGCCACAATTCTTGCTGAGCCACAGCCCAGGCACACACTTTGACTTTTATGGTACTTGAATAATGATGTTGCACTTTAAAGAGTGGAGGGGGTTTTAAAAATTCCTGTCTTATACCAAGTTTTTCCACTTCACGTAAAAGCAATTTTTCTACCTATCACATAAAAGGGTGCAGGAATCCTGGGGAAATTCTTTTTGTCTGTACTTTATTTCTATCTTGAAACATGGCCTACTGTTTGAGATGTTTGATGTACACAAATGACCCCATCGGAATTCTCAATTGCCAGAGCTGTCTGTCTTCTGAAAGCTGGACTTTTGCTATAAAAGAGATGTCTAGAAAAGTGAATGAATTCTATAAAGTTACTAGTCATTTTCATTAATCTAAGTCTCCAGACAAAATTTCAGAAACACTTAGATAATGCGCTGTAACAAAATCCCACACACACAGATTTTATAATGCATACAAAGCCGTGTTTCCACAATCATATGCCCCCCACACAAAAGAGCAATAGTCATTTTTTTTTTCCTCTAGGATGATAAACTTTAGCGTGGGTAACTCAAAATATTGGGAAGTATGTATGGATTGAGGCTGTGGGTTATATAGATAACTAGATGCTTTCCTGAAAAAAAAAAAGTATTCTGGATAATTTGATCCCAGGATGAGATTGTGAGATTAACCACAGAAGGAGTGTTTCCTTCTTATAGAAACAAAAATGTAAGGAGACTTAAGTAGTAAAGGACATGGCTTATAAAGAGACTTTATAAACAGCAAAAGAGCAGTTATATATGAAAAATAGTTACCCTAATTGAACAGGTTTTGCTTAATTAGCATTCTTCTGCTTTAAAATATTAAAACTAAGAAGTCTTCGTTCCTGTCTGTCTGTTTGGGCTGCTATAACAAAATCCCACAGACTGGGTGGCTTATAAACAACCGGTTTATTTCTCACAGTTCTAGAGACTAGAAGCCCGAGGCCAGGGGGCCAGCATGGTCAGGTGAGGTCGCACACTTCCCCCTGCATCCTCACACGGAGGAAGGCCTAGGGAGCTCTGTCTGCCCTCTTCTATGAAGGCACTAACCCTAATCACCTCCCAGAGGCCCACCTCCTAATCCCATCACTTTGAGAGTTAAGTTTCCAACAAGTGGTTCTAGGAGGACACATACATTCAGACCACAGCAATTCCCTTTCAATGCAAGGAATAACGACCATCAGTTATGGTGACTGTGCTGTGTGTCAGGCTCTGTTCATATAGTATCACACTTAATCATCACAACCATTCTATAAGGCGATTGTTTTTATTATCCTAGTTGGTATTAGTTACCTATTGCTGTGTAACAAATTAACCCCCAACTGGACAGCTTAAAACAATAACCATTATTACCTCTCAGTTTCTGTGGGTTAGAAAATCAGGCACAGCCTAGCTAGGTGCCTCAGGTTCATGTTCCTGGCTATCGGTAGACCTCAGAAGATCTGTTTCCACACTTAACACAAGTGGTTCTTGGCAGGCTTCAGGTCTTCCCTAGCTATTGCCTGGAGACATCAGCTCTTTGACACATGTGCCTCTCACTAGGGCTACTGACAACATGGCAGGTTGCTCCTCTCAGAGAAAAAGGTTTGAGAAAGAACAAGAATGGACCCCCAAAAAGGGAGCTACAATCTTTGTATAACCCAATCTTGGGAACAATATCCTATCATTTCTGCCACATTCTATTCATTAGACGACAGTTACTCAGCCTGGCCGATGCTCAAGGAGAGAGAATTACACAAGTGTGCAAATACCGGGAAGTAGGGATCATTGAGGCTATCTTAGAGGCTGCCTACCATCAACTTTTTATTATTTTAATAGTTGAGGAAACTGAGGCTCAGAGGGCATAAATAACCTGCCCAAGGCCATTTGGCTTGGGCAAATGAAACAGAGATTCATTTCTAGGCTGTTGGAGTCCAGAGATCAAGTTCTTAATCAATACACAATAGAAAAAAATACACATTCTAGGAAATTAACCTTTTTTGCTGAACCCCTTTGATGACGATTTCCCCTATTATAGGAAAAGCTTAAGACCAAATAATGACAGTAATTTAGATTTGTCAAATGCATGCACTATTAGACATACAGGCATATAGTGCTAGACTTTCAGTATATTTTTATGCACTTTAGTATGTAGCAGTTTTCTCAAGTTCATCACTCTTTCAGAATTGTATATTAGTCGATAAAATAAGAAATGACTGAAATGTTTTATGGACTGGGATTCTCAGAAGTGTTTATTTGGCTTAGGATTAACGTGAAGGAAGAAAATGTAATTTTGCACACAGCTTTATTAGAGAATGATTACAAACATCTGACCTCAACCTAGTTATTGTACTACAGTTGGAGAGCCAACTCAAAAAGAAAGCAGATGCAGGACTCATAAGGCTATGGAACCGTAGTCATTTATTTCCTAAAGAGTCCTGATATCCTGATATTTCTTACTTAGGTTGAAACGCTTGCAAACAGTTGAATGATAGTGGGTCCAGAGAGCAAGTAAAGAGAGGACTACGACTAGATTTTCATAGCTACAAGTTTTATCACAATATAGGAATTAGCAACAGGGAAAAACGAGAGAGGCTTTCAGACAACTGCATTATCAATTCAATCAGGCCCTCTGTGCAAACCAAATGGTCTGTGTCCCAGTCAGCACAGAGAAATTATCTGTCACCTCTCTCCCAACTGAATGTTGTGTCATAGTTGAACTACCACATGAGGGCTTTCATTTTTATGTATTATTTCTGTGAAGAAAACTTTGGCATTACCCACCCACAAGATACTCACCTCCATTTATTTTTAACACCTAACACATTGCTAGCTCTTAATAAATGTTTAAGAACTGCCCTGCATTTTTATGAACATGTGGATGGTTTGAGCTTTGAATTTTCATCTTTATATTGATTGGGACCAGCTGGTAACGTAGTGACAAAATTCTGAGAGACAGGTTGCTTGTTCACAAGATACTTCATTCAGCAAAAGGAGAAAAGGTATAAATTTTTCAAGACGGTTATTCCTTATGGATTTCCAGATCACTACATCTAAACTTTGAGGATGATTTTTTAAATCACTTTTGTTTTTTACTTATCCGTAAGGCTGTCTGAAAATTCAATTTGTGCTGAAGAACATTCTCACCATAGAAGTTAGATAAAAATATTTCGTGCTTGTGAATCTAGGCATCTGTTTAATAGCCCCTCATGAACCATTAAAAAGGTGAAAGAGAAAAAATGCATTTCTCTTTAGAGAATGATATTAATATTAGTAAAGAGTTGGATGTGATTGTCCCTTATTACAATTCACATTTCTGTATTTTCAATAAATTGCTCTATCTAATTCACTAAGTATTATTTGGAAAAATGTATTATTTATACGCAGCAAACTTCACAGTAACCATTTGTTATTATTCCACGTGAAAACGAAAAATGACGCTGTCTATGGATTGCGTAGCAAATCATTACCGTGTAAAAGAGCTAAACTTGAAAAATCGAATAGTTCAACCGACTATAAACATTTTTAATATAAATAGCCAAATGACATGTCTTCACATAATTATTTAATTTTAAATTAAAGGACAACATCATATTGAGTTTGTACAATTCAATTCATTAGACCTGACATCACCAGGGCTTGGGGCCAGCGTGTCTCTTCTTCTCAATCCACTTTGTTCTGTTTGTTTTGAGCTATTTTGGAGGAGAGAAAATTGGGACTACCGAGATTTGAACTGGCAGGAAAGAATGAAGGGAGGTTGCATGATGCCAGGAGAAGCCAGAAGTCAGTTTTGTTCACCCTTAACATTGACCATGCCTCTATTTGTTGGTTTGCCCTCTATCAAGTGTGAAGACTGCCATTCAGCAATGCACGCCCCTTGAGTTACTTTGTTTTTAATCATTCGGTATTATCATGTTCACCATGAAAAAGAGTAACTAACATCTATTGAGTGCTAGCTGAGTGTTTGGCACATTATCTAGTTTAATCTTCAACACTATATTAGGAGGTAAGTGGTAGTATTATCCCCATTTCCAGGAGAAAAGTGAGGCTTCAGGGTCAAGCAGCTTGCCCAAGTTCATTGAAGTAGTAAGTGATTCAGCTGGAATTAACACCCAGGTCTTCCTATCTTCATACCCATACTCTAAACTGTTGTTCACATCTTTTTGAGATGGTCACTGAGGACTAGTGATGCCATCCGTGGATCACAGTGAATGTTACTCACTCAAAGGGGAAATAAAGCTGTGATTTTAGGTTTATTAACAAAATACTTTACCCAAACCACAAATTCTAACATACCTAATCAAAAAGAGCCAAAGAGGTGTGAATGTTCAGCTGAATTAGTCAGCAAGATGACATCCTACCTACAAGATTGCCTAAGCATCTTTAAGAGTGAAACAAAGCGGGGGAAAAAAAAAGTTTCTCATTATCAAAATTTAAATATACTCTTGAACCTCTACAATGAGATTCTCTGTGGTTTCCATATACACAATAAGGTATTTTTTATTGCATCATCATGTTTTCTCAATCAAATATCTAAACAAAATGGCATATCTGTCATGAATAAATCCTACCTTCTCCCCCTCTATCAAATTTTAAAAAGATATACCATACTTAAAATCATTCAGAATAAATTTCAATGTTTTCTTATTTTTGGGGTTAATTAGAACAGGTAAGATTTCCATAAATATGAATTTTTTTTGTTTTATTTTGCTTTGGTTTCTCTAAGCATTTGGTCCACTGGCCTAATCATTAAGCCATGGGTGAATCCAGAAACCTTGCCTTATGGCTTTAGTTACTGTTGAAAGTGCAACAATATTTTCTGTTTTACAAAATCTGTCACATGACTGAACACACGCCACCGAACTGCAATGACTTATTGTAACATGGCATGTTCCTCTCATTCGTTAAACTCATTTCCCATTGTTTTAAGGAAAGAGCCTAGACATTAAAGACAAACGTGATATTTCTATATGTAGACATTTTTTTAACCCTCTGTTGTTTATGGCCAAGATTCAGATTCTTGGCTCTGGACTGCACTCACATAAACTTGTTCAGAACACGTGCTCTATTTTTGTTTCCTAGGATGCAAATGGCTTGGGCATGTGGTGACCAAAACTCTTAACACCAAGGGGATTTAGTTAGATTCATATAGCTTGGCAAACATTTTGCTGTGAAATCTGGGTAAAGATCATAAAATAATACTTTTTTCTTCTTCTTAACCTCTTACCATTAGACAGTTTTTCAGAGTGTTTCCAGCCAACTTTGTTAAGATACTGAGTCAGCCTTCACACTAGAATGAACATATATAAAATTGAGCTCAGATAACATCTTGTGGATTAATCTGAGAATAAATTTTCACGTCCATTTAAATACATTAATTGATGAGGATGAGCTTTCTGCCTGTAAGGGGAATTCTAATACCAGGGGGCATACCCACATGTACAGTCAAAATAGTTAAGTGGAAGCCTTTGAGGGATACTGGATCTGGGGAAACTTGGAGGAAAAAGGCCATAATATTGTTTTATACTAACATCCCAGTTACTGCTTTCCAGAGTGCTTTCACTCAATATTGGCAGGCTTATGTTGGAAATACAAAGAGAAATAAAAAATGGCAATTACTTTATTTCCCTTACAAATTAGTTGCCAAAATTTATTTTTTCTGAGGTTGTTCAGTGGGCCACAAGCATAAAATCGTTTTTACAGTGACTAAATGTTAGAATTTTAGGGGCTATCAGGCAGAATCATATTAAAATGAAAGTTATTTGGAAAGCACACTACAATTCTAAAGAAGAGGTTGAACTGTTCAACTTTGATCTTAGATAAAGTTCTGAGAATGGAATAGAGATGATCTTTTTCTTGTGTTTTTAAGTGAGATATTTCATTGTGTAGATGTTTTCATTAGAATTTTTGATTCACTTTTTCTTTGATTCTTTGGTGTTATGTAAATATTTGTGTTTATTTAAATTTCCTTTGAATTCTTATTTGTTTATGTATATATGATGTATAGAATGTATATATATTGTTTATATACACGAATAAATATAAATGTATCCATGAGAAATGATCCCACAGCCACTTTCCACTAGTGAATGAAAACAGTGTTTCAACAATGGCCTTTGTAATCTGTGAGCACTTTAGGTAGTGCTTTATTCACTCATTCATAAATTCATTCAACAAATGATTTTATTTTACCATGTGTCAACACTGACACAAACTAGATAAAACTCACTAGTATTTACCTTGCAAACTCTGAATTAATGGTGAGTTTCTTGAAGATGTCAAGGAGAATATTCATTATAATTTAAGCCTGGATATGTAAAAGTCAACAGGACTATAGGATACGTTTCCATTAAAAACAGATTTTTGTAAAGGACTGGGTAAAAGGGAGGAAATTGCCTTGTGATAGATCTTAGTATATATCTAAATAAAATGATAATAACAGAATCAGACACACCTGGGATATCATCACATCTCTCTATTTTTTTTGCAACTAATAAAATATTTATCTACAGCAAGTCTCCAACCATTGAGAGCAACATGTAACCTTGCTCTTTCTCTTTCATTTTTCCCTGCTCAATTTGGGTATTGAGTTTGTTTATTTATTGAAATATACATTGTAGAATATATTTTTTCCAGCTTTATTGAGATATAATTTATGTATAGCATTATATGTTTCAAACGTACAATGTAATGATTTGATATACATAAATATTGCAGAATGATTACCACAATAAAATTACCACAATTAACACATCCGTTATCTCACATATTTCCAATATTTTTTCTTTTTTGGTGAGAACTTTTAAGATATACTCCCTGGACAACTTACAATATACGATACAGTATTGTTAACTACAATCACTATGTAATACACTACATCCCCACACCATTTTTATCTTATAACTTGAAATCTGTACCCTTTGACCATCTTTGCCCATTTCCCCCATCCCACCCCACCCCTACACCTGGCAATCAAAAATCTGCCCTCTGTTTCTGTGAAATCACTTGATTTTGATTCCACATATAAGTGATATCATACAGTATTTGTCTTTCTCTGTCTGACTTATTTCACTTAGCATAATGCCCTCAAGGTTCATCCGTGTTGTTACAAATGGCAGGCAGCATTTTTCTTCTTTTTGTTGGCTGTATAATATTCCATTATATATATATTTATTGCTTTTATTTATCCATTCATCCATCAATTGACATTTAGGCTGTTTCCATGTACTGACTATTGTAAATAATGCTGCCATGAACATCTCCTGTCTTTTTGATAATAGCCATTCTGACAAATATGAGGGATAGCTCATTGTGGTTTTGATTTGCATTTCCTTGATGATTAGTGATGTTGAGCACCTTTTCACGTATCTATTGGTGATTTGATTATCTTCTTTGGAAAAATGTCAATTCAGGTCCATCGCCTATTTTTTTGTTTTCTTTTATGAGGAAGATTGGCCCTGAGCTAACATTTGGTGCCAACTCTCCTCTTTTTGCTTGAGAAAGATTGTCACTGAGCTAACATCTGTGCCAATTTTCCTCTACTTTGTCTGTGGGACGCTGACACAGCATGGCTTGATGAGTGGTGCATAAGTCCACACCTGGGATCCAAAGCCGTGAACCCTGGGTCGACAAAGCAGAATGTGCAAACTTAACCACTATGTCACCAGGCCAGCCCCCGGTTGCCCATTTTTTAATTGGATTTTTGTTTTTTTGCTACTGAATTGTATGAATTTCTCACATATTTTGGATATTAACTCCCTACTGGATATCTGGTTTGCAAATATTTTCTCCCATTCTATAGTGGTCTTTTCATTTTATTGATCATTTCTTTTGCTGTGCAGAAGCTTTTGGTTTGACGTAGTTCCACTTGTTTATTTTTTCTTTCATTGCTTGTGCTTTTGGTGTCATATCCGTAAAACATGTGAAGACCAATGTCGAGGAGCTTTTTCCCTATACTTTCTTCTAGGAGTTTTATGGTTTCAGCTCTTATATTTAGTCTTTAATCCATTGCAAGTCAATTTTTGTAAATAGTATAAGAAAGGCCCAGTTTTATTCTTTTGCATGTGAATATCCAGTTTTCCCAACACCGTTTATTGAATAGACTATCTTTTCTCCATTGAAATTCTTAGCTCCCTCGTCGAATATTAGTTGACTGTATATGCATGGGTTTGTGTATATGTATGGGCTATCAACTCTGTTCCATTGGTCTATGTGTCTGTTTTTATGCTAGTACATACTGTTTTTATTACTATAGTTTTGTAATATAGTTTGAAATCAGGAAGGGTCATGGCTCCATCTTTGCTCTTCTTTCTCAGGATTGTCTTGACTATTCAAGGACTTTTCTGTTTCCATACAAATTTTAGGATTTTTTTATAATTTTTTTATTTTTGCTGCATCCCATAAGTTTCAGCATGTTGTGTTTGCATTTTCATATGTCTCAAGACATTTTTTATTTCCCTTTTGATATTTTCTTTGATCCATTGGTTGTGCAGGAGTGTGTCTTTTAATTTCCGTGTATTTGTGAATTTTCATAATCTTCTGTGTATCCACTACAGATTTTTCCTTTGTAGTTACATGAAGCTTATATAAAATATCTTATATTTATATCATATTTTAACCTGATAACAACTTAACTTTGATAGGATACACAAACTATACTTTTACTTCCCTCTCCCTCACATTTTAGGTTATTGGTGTGACAATTTACATTTTTTTCATAGTGTGTATCCAATAACAAATTATCATAGTTATAGTTATTTTGAATATATTTGTTTTTAACTTTTAAAGTAGAGTTGTAAGTGAATTCTATACCATCTTTACAATAATAAAGAATCTGACTTTGGCTATATATTTACCATTACCTGTGAGTTTTACACATTCATATGTTTATGTTGTATTAATTAACATCCTGTTATTTCCACTTGAAGAACGTCCTTTAGCATTTCCTGTAAGGCAGGCCTAGTGGTGATGAACTCCCTCAGCTTTTGTTTGGGCAAGCCCTTATCTCTCCTTCCTTTCTAAAGGTTAGTACTCTTGGCTGATTTTCTTTTTTTATTTCAATGTTTTGAATATATCATCCCGTTGTGTCCTAGCCTGCAAAGTTTCTGTCAAGAAATCCACAAACACTCTTATGGGAGTTCCCTTGTATGTGACAAGTCACTTTTCTCTTGCTGTTTTCAGAATTCTCTCTTTGTCTTCGACTTTTGGCAATTTAATTATAATGTGTCTTGGTGTAGTCCTTTTTAGGTTCAACCAGTTTGGGGTCCTTTTCAGCCATTATTGCTTTAAATAGACTTCTGTGACTTATTCTTCTCCTTTTGGTATTCCCATAATAGGTATATTATTCCCTTTGATGATATCTCATAAGTGCTATAGGCTTTCTTCACTCTTTCTTATTCTTTTTCTTTTTCCTCCTTAACTTTCTTTTGCTTGGGTGAGTCTTCTGTTGAAGTTCTCTATTGAATTCTTCAGTTTAGTCATTGTATTCTTCAGCTTGAGGATTTCTCTTTTTTTTATGGTTTCTATTTCTTTTTGTTTGTGCATTGTTTTCTAATTTCAGTTAGTTGTCTGTATGTTCTTGTAGTTCACCAAACTTCTTTAAGAGGATTATTATGAATTCTTTGTTAGTTCATAGAGTTCCATTTCTTAGGGTCAGTTATTGGAGCTTTATTAGTTTCCTTTGATGGTGTTATGTTTACCTGATTCTTTGTAATCCTTGATTTCTTGCATTGGTATCTGTACATTTGAGTAAGTGGTCTCCTCTTCCAGACTTTACAGGTTTGTTTTAGCAGAGACAGTCACCAGTCAGTTCCACTTGGGGTTATAGACAGGGCAGCTGGTAGCATCTGTGAGCAGGTGGGGCTTGCTATCAGGGTCTCTAATTGGGCAAGACCGCTGCTCATGCTCTGAGGTTGGGGGAGAGTGTCTGCTGGGCTCTGTGGTAGGGTAGGCCTGCTAGTTGGGTTCTGTATTCAAATAGCATGGCTGGGTAGCTTCCTGATCTGGCAGGGCTGCTGGCTGTAGTCTAAGGTCAGGTGGGGCCACAAGCTGGGCTCTGCAATCACCTCTGGTCAGGTGAGTTTACATGCTGCTGTCCCTGGTAAGATGGTGCAAACAATTGGACTCTGTAATTGGGCAAAATTATGAGCTGGGCTCCGCAATTGCTCTTGGTTGGGTCTGTTCTCAGGCTGTGCTCCCCAACTGGATGATGCCACTGGCTGGACTTCATGTTCAGGGAGAACTGCAGGCAGGGCTTCACAGTTGAACAAGGCCTCAGGTTATGCTCTTTGATCAAGCAGGGCTGCAGACTGTACTCTGAAGTTGGATGGGGCTGTGGGCTGGGCTTTGTGATCAGGTAGGCCACCGGCTATACCTGACTATTGGGAAAAGTTGCTGGCTGAGTTCTTAAGTCAGAACGGTCCTCCAGCTGTATCTCACAGTTTGGTGGGGCTAGAGGCTTTGCTCTGTGTTCAGGCAGGGTCATTATCTGGGCTCTCTCATCAGGTGGAGTCACAAGCTATGTTCCACAATTCAGCAGGCTCAGTTGCTGGGTTTTCTGCCTGAGAAAGGCTGCAAACTATGTTCAGCAATCGGGTGAGGCCATATACTGGTCTCTGCTGTGGGATGGGAAAGTAGGCTGGGCTCTGTGGCTGGGTAGTACCATAGGCTGGGTTCTGAGGCTGTCCAGGTCACTATTCTTTTTCCCTTGTTATATGTGGCCAGAGCCTGTGCTTGACAGTTGGGCAGTACTGCTGGCCTGGCTTCCTTCCCATGCATAGCTATAGGATAGACTCCACAGCTTCCCAGATTCTTTGGTTAGGTTTCCTTGTTGGGTGGGACTAGAGGCTATCCTCGCAAGTTGGGCAGGGCTGCAAATTTGCTTTACCGCCCAGGTGGGGCTGTACAGCAGGCTCCATAGCTGTTATGGCTAGTTGGCTAGGGACCCAAACCAGGTCAAACTGCCAACCAAGCTCCTTGGGCAGATAAGGCCACTAGTTCAGCTCTGCAGATGGGCAGAGCCACTGGCTGGCATCTCTGCTCAGGCACGCTGCAAGGAGGAATGCAGTCCGCCAAGATCTGAGTGCTGATTGCTGTTAAGCCCCACCCCCTATCTCTCTCTCTATCAGATTTCCAGTTGTCAAGCCCTGAAGATTACCCCAGTAATCTCCATGAGGCAAGATCCGAGTGGGCCTCCTGGGAAGCATCCCACAATGTTGGGAGAGCTGGGTGTTCACCTTCGGCTCTCTTCCCGCTGGAGACGTTGTAGGTCCGGGGGCCCTCTTGGTGTGGCTCTGTCCTGGCCTGGAGAGGGGCAATGAGGTCAGAGTGTAGCAGCTCCTCTTACTCTTCAAATACAGCCCTTCCTGGTCTCTGTGGTCCAGGGGGCACTTTAACCTCACCCCCGGGTTTTGGAATTTTCTCAGTGGTGTCTTGTCTATGGATCGTTGCTAATTGGTCTTCTTGTGAGGCGGACTGAAGTTAGGAACAACCTATGTCGCCATCTTGATGACGGCATCATCTTCACATCTCTCTTGATGTTATCCATTGGTCTGTATCTCACCTGATGCCCAGCTAGATCTGTCCCGCTCTGTGTTTCTTGTGTGCACAAAGGCATAAAAGATAAACAGAAGACAGACGACACTTCCCTCGTCTCTCAGAGAGGGAAGGTAACATGAACACCAACACCACAGAAGGACTACATGACACCTTCTCAGAGCACTTGGACTCAGGCCTATGTAAAGCCTCAGGCCCCCTCCCAGAGCCAATGAGAGAGGAGGCCATTAGGAAGGCCAGAAGTCAAGTTGGCTGGGGAAGGAAAGCAAGGATGAAGACCACTTCAAGGGGAGTGGGGAATAGGAAGCTGGTAATGAGACATGCCCTAAGGAATTTTCCTGTTACTGTGGACACACACTCTACCTTCTGACGTCAGTCACATCAGCTCGTCTCCTCTTAGCACCCTTGAACAAGCCACAGATAAAGAGTGCAGACAAGGGAATAGAACATCATTCTTATGATTCTAAACTATTTTAAATAACCAACAAGTTACCTTATATTTATTATTTTTAAGGTGAATTCAGCATTGAAATTTTTGACAGAATAAGAAAAAAACATAATTTTGACAGTTTTGTGATTTTGGATATTAACTTGAATTATTTGAACACATAATAGGTATTCAATAAGTTTATTACTTAGTTTAAATACAGCAAGTCAAAATATATATCCAGATATCCATTAACTACTGATCGTAAATACTCAATGTAAAATAGTTTACAAAGTAGGAGTTTTTCTAAGCTTTCAACACAAGCATTGTAAAAGAAGTCTATTGTATAAAGGAATCTCCATTAAGTTTTATTAAAAAAACCCAAGAAATATTTGTGAGATGAATGCTTTCTACAGTTTGTTTTATTAGAAATCAAGGCTCAGAGAGCTATGGGTCACAGGTCACCTTCCACCTTAGTTATATATTTAAGAAATAAGGCCTGATTCTAGTCACTGTGAACCTAGCAGTCTTCAGCATCTTCATGGAACAGTTTCACTGTCAAGTGGTACATAGTATGTTTTTCTCAAGATTTTAAACATGTGAATAATTACTTTGTTCTTTACCTTATCAGAGTTCTGTTGTAAATCTAGCCAAAATTTTGTGACTAACACGTATTCCTAAGCCAGCATCTAATTAGTGTTGTGTAAGCTGTAATACTACTCAACTTCAGCTAGAATATTTTTAAAACCAAAACACATATCTTCCCAAAGTGATAGCTGTTGGTAAAACCAATATGTATATTTAGTTAAATCCATTGTTTATACCAGATGCATATTTATTTCGAAGTCAATATATTTTAAGCCAACCTCCAAAATGCTTCTCTTAACCACTTTGTTATGTTCTCACAACATTATATTATTTAAATGATACTCTATTACTGACTTTGTGGATATAAGAGGATTCCAGAGGAAAATAGAAAGTTCTAAAATTAAAGGTATTCTGAATGAACCAGGATCAGCACTTTATAAAAATAGAACTACATACACGCACACGCACATGCACACACAAGAAAAACCATTACCCACATATCCCATTTTATCCCACAATAAAAATGACAAACAAAACAAAGACTCCACTTACCACTGAATAAATAGAAAGAGGCACAAAATAGCTCTTTCTACGTCCCAGGAAAGTTGTGGATCCTGTAACCTTGTTTCTCTTTCCCTCTTTTCTATTACCAGTTGAACCAACAGTTCCTATCATTTGAGTAGTTCTCAAAAGGCTAGAAAAGGGATAAAAATGAAACATTTTTATAGTTTGTTCTTCTTTTTGTGTGTGTGTGTGAGGAAGATCAGCCGTAAGCTAACATCCATGCCAATCTTCCTCTTTTTGCTGAGGAAGACTAGCCCTGAGCTAACATCCATGACCATCTTCCTCCACTCTATGTGGGACACTGCCACAGCAGGCCTGACAAGCGGTGCATTGGTGCGCACCCGGGATCTGAACCCGGGCAGCCAGCAGTGGAGCATGCGCACTTAACCGCTACACCACAGGGCCGGCCCAATAGTTTCTTATTTTTTTATTTCTTAAGACAGTCAGTATATTTTTCTTGTTGTGGAGCAATTGAAATAAAACCAAGAGAAATAATAATGCCTATGATTTGCTAAGCATCTGTTATATACCAGACACTATCTTAGGCTCTTTACCTCTATTTCATTTTAATCTCCCTACAACTTCACAAAGTAAATAGTAGCTTCTAATTTTATGGATGATCAAACTAGTATCTGAAGTTAGGTAAATATTGGAGGTGGAAGTTAATGAACTTGGGCCACCTGTCCAACTTAAAGACCACACTCCCTCTCTATTCTGTAATCCTGACCATGAGCTATGTACTTTTATTTAAAAGATGCAGGACATCAGGGGTAGCTCGGCAGCATGCCCCAATTTTGGGTCCAGGATATTTTGACATCCTCATAAGATACTTAAACAACATAAGCACAAGTGCCAAAAGAATTCCCATTTCCTGTTCCTGTTTTCCCACTAGTCCAATCTTCTATTCTCTGTAGTGCCAAAGCATCTACAGGACCAGTGTTATCACACTCTCGAGGGTTCAGGACTTCTGTCCTTTAATTTCATACCTGCCACTTACTCCTGAGAACACCTTCCTTTACCTCTCATTTCTCGGGTAGATACACACGCATTTTTTGCTACAATTTTTGTTTTACCTTTTTAGTTAAAGTTCTCCTCACTTGAATTGCAGCACACTTATCAGTCCTGTGGGTCTTTCTCAACCAGTTCAGGGAGATAATTAGTCCCTTCAGGAGCTGATTTGAGTAACTATTTTCTCAATCCCACCAAGCGGAGTGTATGGCTAATATCATTCTAGATGCAAGAGAGATAAAATAGTTTATTACATACAATGGATGTCTTAGGACATCTAGAACTGAACTCCCTCTCTGAACCCTATTGAGAAGGCTGTTAGAGTGCCCTCTATTTAGTCTGTGTCTACTCTGCATACTCTCCCAGGAGCATAGCATTTTTATAACTGTCAGGAAAATATTTTAAGGTACCTCTAGGTTTTGTTTCCCTCCCTTTATTTCTGTTTCCTCGCACTTCACTCAGTCAGGTACAGCCCCTATCCTCAAAGCCTTGGGAGAGTCTTGTGACAAGATAAAAGAGGGAAGGAATCTAAGAGTCCTAGAGCTGGAAAGAATTCCACTGTGTAGATAATGTGTCTCTGCAAGGGAGAGAGGGATAGGGACCAGGAGCGGTAAAGCTTTCCCTGCCCCTCCCCCGAGAAGGAAGTGACTGCTGGCTTCAGAGCTGAAGGAAGAGTAGCTATTGATTCTGAAAGCAGAGGTTGCCAGCTCAGGTACTAGACACTGCACCTGTGAGTGAACAAAAACTAAGAGAGAAATGGCGGCTTGGATAGGCCCACAAGGCTATTTGCAAAATGTCCTGACACCCCAAATGTGATCTGGAAACAGAAGAGAGCCTCAGGCTCTGAAGGGACCATGTGGACCAGTAGAATGAACATCCCATCAAATACAGCTGTGGACCCCCAACCAATGACTCCCTCATCTGCTCCTAGCACATCTCAAGTCTTAACACCGTGTACGATGCCAGAACTCAAGCATAACTTTGGGAGACAAGGATGTGAAACTCCAGGAAGACCCGGGTTTAACTATCCTACCAAAGGAACAGAAGGATGGCTCAATGTCAAAATTAAAACAAACAAAAGTCATGTCAGAATTTTGCACCAAGATCATACCCATGCTGGTCTTCAAAACAACCCCAGAATGTTATTTGTTTTCTTTTCTCACCTATGATTAAATTGCAACTTAAGACAAGTAGCTTGCTATAGCTAGTAAGGGGCAGGCCTGGGACCTGAGGTTTCCTGCTTCAATTCATAGCCTGTCTACATTCTGAAAAACAATTTCAATCTTATAAAGTTAAACTGAGCTCGCCGTGGGAGATTCAAACAGTATGAAAAAATATGGAGATATTAATGAAAATCATCTGAAATCCCATCTGATTGATTATCTCTCCAGACCTATCTCTATGCACCTTTAGTTTATAGATATATAGATACACATTTATATAGGTAAGATGGTTCTCTAAATGTTTTGAAACCTATCTCCCCCCCAACAAAGCATTGTGGGAACATTTTTCCCTATCAATAAATATTGATCTACATTATCACAAATAAATAAATGTAAAGATGCATAAAGGGTGAATGATACCTGGTGTGATAGTTGTACATTTTTAATTCAGTTCAGTAACCACTGAGGGCATATTTTATGTGAAGCTTCATGCCAGGTACTAAGAAAAGAGATAAATAAAACACAGACACTGCCCTAGGGAAGTTCTCAGGTAGGTAGGAGAAGCAGACAGGTAAATATAATTACAGCAGTGTAACCCCTGAATATAATAGGTGCAGAAAGTATGGCCTGTTAGATAATCTGCCCCTTTATTTGTACAGTACATCATTTGATGTTTCTTTCTACTTCTCTTTTTCCTGTTACTACATTTTCTATGTGGATTCTGCATCTTCATTCCAACTGAGAGTCTTATCTCCTCCCTGAGTGCTTCTGATTCAGCTTTTAATTTCTAGTAATTCTCAATCAAATAATTCACTTGCTAAATGTTTATAAAAATGATATAAGGGAGTTAAATATATAAAATTCAAACAATGATCATAATGAAGAAACAATGCTGTTCATGATAAATGACTAGAACACTTTTACTAGCCACTTCCGTTTTGCCAACAGACAAAATCAGAATGTTAATGATATATTGCAAGATGTATAATCTTTAGAGTTCTATTTTAACATTTTGAAGGTCACTAATTCATGAAATTCTTTTTTATGTGATCCAAAATAGTGACACTGATAAAAATTTCTTCCTAGTAAGTCACAGAGGTAGCAGATCTATGATATTGATCTATGATATTTTCTTATTCAGATGTATTTTAAAGTTTACGTATGTCTGTTAACATTTGCTCAGCATATATAATGTTTTGTTATATTTGAGGACAGAAAATTTATGTACACATTATGACCTAAGAATACTTACAGAACAGAATTTTATTAATAACAGTTTAAATTCATACAAATTGAATACATAATTTATGTGCTGAGAATATACAAGACAACTGTTTAATTTAGATTAGGTTAATTGGGAAAAGACTTCTGGAGGAGCTGAACTGCCAGTTACATTTTGAAGTAATTGATAAATATAGGCAAAGAGAAAAATATACATGCAGAGGAATGGAACTGAAGACATGCAATTTATGGCAGGGTGCAGGTAAACTGCTCTTCTGAGAAGTACCCATCCATTCTCTTATTCAAAGGACATGCATTGAACACAGTTTATACCAACAGTGTTAGGCACTGAGGATACAAAGTCTTGTAATACAGCATTCGTGTCTTCAAGCTTACAGTTTCATGAAGGAGATTGGCAAGTAAAAATATATTAGAACACAGTAAGATAAAAAAAAAATTAATTCCCAGAGCTGTAGGATACAGTTAGGAAACATAGAAAGGAAATTAGGAAAATTGGGTTTGGAGTGCCTAGTCAGGATCAGTTAATAATCACAGATACTATCTCTCTCCTCCCTTTCTTCATCAAGCTTCTGTAAGATGAGATCTGCATTTGTTGCCTCAACACCACTCATGCTTTAACTCTCTGCAATCTGGCTTCCATGCCCACAATTCTATTACTGCACACAATCAGAAGTCCTCAATGATTTTTGGTTACCCAATCCCTGGGTCTTAACTCAGCTGCCATTCTCTGGAGCGACCCCTTCTTTAACTTCTATCTTCCCTTCCAGGGCACTTTCTTTCCATGTTTTCTGGTCATCTCTGAGACCTCCAGAGGCTCTTCTTGCTCTGATTCCTTTTTCCATCTCATAAACATAGGCATTCCTCAAGTTCTGCACTTGATCATCTTCCCTTCTCTCTCTACGTGTGTTCTCTCTCTTCTGGCAATGTCGTCTAGTTGTATGAGCTCCATTCTATAGGGATAATTCCAAATTCTATTTTTAGAGTCCTATCTTTTCCTCAGATCCTCCAGTACCTGGCTTTTGCTGGCGAAGTTCTACACTAATATATTGCCTAGGTAACTTGTATTAATCATTGTTTTGTTTTGTTTTTTTTCTGTATTTTATGATGCTTTGACATCTGGGGCCTTCCTGACTGGGGAGAGAATGCCTCCCCACCCCCACCCAGGGCAAACTAATTCCTAGAAATAGCAAACAACTTGCATTCCAACACACCTTTGATATGCAAAGAAACCAATTCCAAGTACCTATCTCAACCTGCCTGCTATCAGGCCCCTGCAGCCTGGAACACTATCCCCCTGCCCTAACTCACCCCAGGGCCAGGTACTGGACAACTAGAGACCACTACTGTATTCAAACTATCCAATCCTAAGCCTACTCAGCTGCCTACCCTGTATCTCCCATTCTTCCCATTGAAAAACACAACCACCATGCTTTTCCCTCACTCTTTCTGCCTTCTGACCAACCCTGGTGCTTTCCCAAATAGCCTTGTATGGCAGGCTATGCCTCCTATTTCTAGAAATCTAGGAATATAAAAACTTCTTCCTTCATGATGATTAGCCTAATGTCTGTGTGTCTTACCATACCTGATTAAAACAAATCTAGGGTACATTTTAAAACATAATTGTACCTATCTCTTTGAAAATAAATTTCTCCTCCTGCTATATTCCCTATTTTTGTGTTAGTATCATGATCATTGAAGTCAATAAGATCCAAACTTTCAGAGCCACTTTTGACATCCCTTCTCTTGCCACATACATTTTATCACTTACACAACTTCAGTGATTGTCTCTACACAATTACACAAAAGGATCTGCCTCATTTCCATTGTCACAGCCCTGATGTGATGTTCCATTGTCTCTCACTGAGATTGTTTTGATAACCTCCCAACCAAGCTTCTTATCTCATGCTTCTCTCAGGTCCAATCCATGCTACAGAATGAGACCAGATTCATTTTCCACAAGCCATCTCCAGTCATATCGCTTGCCTCTTTAAAAACCTTCAGTGGCTCCTCATTCATTGCCTACAGCATAAAAATCATATCCTTAGGCTAGTTCAAAAAATAAAATATAGTCTAAGAGATAGAAGAAGAACCAATAAAAACTAATGTCTTAAAAGCTAAAGAGAAAAAGAACTAATTGAATGAGTATTATTAGGATCCATTGCCATGCTCCATTTTGTTAAAATATTCAATTAAAATGAAACACAAATAATCATATGTACCAGTAATCATGTATCTCCAATCATATTTTGGAGATTGAGTAGAAACAGTGTGGGACGAGATAGTGATTTGTTAAGGACTATCAAAAGGTGATGAGCATTAGGGGTAGGAAGTCAAAGCACCTTCTGCCTTTCCTGGTTGTGAAGCCCTCAGACTAATTTTCAGTTTTTGCCTGTATTCACGGATCCCAAGTTTCTGGGTACGCTATCGTTCTTATTCAGTAGAGACCTTTTTATCCCAAACGTCTAGTGATAATTTTGCATTCAAACTGCAACACTATAGACCTACTCCAAAATTTGTAATATAATCTCAAAACAGAGAAGCATCTGTTCATGTGCAAAATGAATAATGGCCTGTGATACAGTTTTCCAAAGAAGTGTAGATTGACAACAGATTCTAGTATAACAATTTGTATGTGTTGGCATGACAATAAAACTATATATAGTAATATGGAAATGCTTAAGTCCATTAAAGCAGGAAACATGCATACACTTATATAGTATATGTTATAAAAAAAATCACTAGAACCAAGCAAGACATTTGTTTTCTTTTTTCCTTGGTATTCACTTACTTTTTCCCTACCCAGATATAGGGTATTATTGGTTATAAATAAGTTGTAGTAAACCTTTGCCTTTTATAACAGAATAAGAAATGCATGATAAACTAGGTAGACACTGTGATATATACAGAACACATTCCAGAGTGAGGAAAACACATCCCACCACTTTTCCTATCCCAAGCTCAAAGACGTGTGCTTTGCTGTAACAAACCACAGTTGCACAGTGTTGTGGCATTACATTACCAATCAAAAGAGTCACACTATGAGATGATAAGGTAGAAATCTATGATGTGTAATTGTTTTGAAGGCTGGTGATGGCTGCAATCTGTCCTAAGGTGTTTGATACTCCACGTGTTTTCAAAGGGGCCCACAGCGTCAGTACAGGTTCCTGCCTGCCACTTCAGTATTTTGTGATCACTCCTTGGAGTGTGCTAAGGAATTTCACAGTCAAAAGAATCGTTTGAACATATGGTTACTATCTTGGAAAACACATACTAAAAATTCAGAATAAACTTAAGTGAAAAGAATTAAAGAGGCAGGCAATCGAGTGTAGTTTTTTGAAAAATGAGATTCTTACAACGATTTCATATAATCAGAGCTGACCTCATTTGAGTAAAAAAAAAAGAAACTTTTCTCATAATTATTGCATGTATTATTGCTGATTTTATTTGTTAAACGGGGCATTTCTCTCATTTCAGTAAGCTATCTTATCCTACTTTTGAAAGCTAGATTTATGTTGATTCATGTTAAGGAAGGATGGAAGGAAAGAAGGAAGAAAGAAAAGAAAAAAAATTATCCCAAAGGAATAAAATTGGGTAATTTTTCTCTCTTTGTAAAATTTAATTAACGTCAATCCACTTAATTGTACTGTGCACCAAGTATTATGAAAAATTATATTCAGTAAGGGTAAGTGAAATAAAAACTGAAATCATCATCCCTCCCTTCAGAATTTAGCACCCAAATGGGAGACACCTACAGAAAAGGAAAGAAACTCTGCTATATGGTGTGATCAGCACTAATGTAAAAGAACAGAGAGTCCTACGTAGCACAGAGAGGGGCCTCTAAGGATTTCTGGGCGATGGCCTCCCTGAGCTCAGTGTCCAGAGACATGAAGGAGTTAATGTGGTGAGAAGACAAGATTTTGAGGCAGTGAAGGAGCAAGTACAAACCCTGGAATTGTGTGTGAGAGAGCTCCATCTTGGAGGCATATGGGATGGGTGATAAGTCTTTGCGAAGGTTTGGGTCTCAGCCCCAAAGCACCGTTTCTCAAAGTGCACGAGACATATTTTTCAATGCATACCCCACAGCTACCAACACATGCCTTCCGAATCAGATCTGCAGAGGTTACGAGTCTTCTGTGGTACTAAGATCACTGGAGGAGCTTTTAAAAAAAATACGCTTCCTCAGCTCCAGCCTCAAAGATTTTGACTCAATGGCCCTTGGTGGGGGGGGATAGGGAGGGGGAGGATCTGGGCTTAGTATCTCCCCAGATTATTTTCCTGTTCAGCCAGGGTCAAGAATCAATGTTGGGGCAGCTGCATTTTAACAAGCTCCCAGGGAATTCTGATGCTCATTACCATTCTAGAATTGCTGCCCTGAGGCTCAGTGGAGCACAAGTTAAACAATATTCACCAAAGCAACTGTCCTCAAGATGTGGTCCCTGGACCAGCAGCATCAGCGTGATCTGGGTACCTGTTAAGAATGCCAATTCCTGGGCCCCACTCTAGACTTACTGGGTCAGAAACTCCAGGGGTGGGCCCAGCAACTTGTGCTATAACAAGCCCTCCAGGTGGTTCTGATATCCTTAAGTTAGAAAATCATTCACTAAAAAAATTCTTGTGTGTGTGTGCTGAGTGTCAGGGGACAGGAGGGAAGGTGATGTAGGCACTTATCTCCCTGAGTTGCTACTTAAGATAAAACACTTATAATTTTTCTTTCTGGAAATGAGAGACATTTCTACATGAATTACAAGGCAAGGAAAATAAAATAGATGACAGATAATGCTTTTAACTTGCCTTTTTCTAGTATTTGACTCTCCACTGGTCATCCCCTCTTCCTAAGGCGGCTACAGCTTGATTATTATTTAACAAGTGCCAGGAGACAATGAGTAAGTGAGTTTAAAATATAAACTCTTAATGAAACTCTAGGCCATTTCCACATTCTTACTGTTTTAAAATGCATTTGACTTGGCACATCACATTTTGTTACCCCAATTTTCATTTTATTTATTTATTTATTTATTTATTTATTTATTTATTTATTTGCAGGGAAAGATTTGCCATGAGCTAAAATCTACTGCCAATTTTCCTCTTTTTTGTTCCTTCCCCAAAGCCCCAGTGCATGATTGTATATATCTAGTTGTAAGTCCTTCTAGTTCGTCTATGTGAGCCACTGCCACAGCATGGCTACTGACAGACGAGTGGTGTGGTTCCACGACTGGGAAAAGAACCCACGCCGCCAAAGTGGTGAGAGCACCGAATTTTAACCACTAGGCCATCAGGGCTGCCTCCCAAGTTTTCTATTTAAGAGGCAGAGAAGGAGTGTCTGATATTCTTGAGATAGATGTCAACTGTAGCCACACGTTTTGTTAACGGTTTAGGTATCCTCAAAGTTCTCCATTTTTCTGTCAGTTTTTAGAAACCTATTTTCATAGCAAAGGATAGAAATCATTAATTAAGTTTCGGTGAAAAGTGTCTCTGAGTTTTGATATTATCAGTTGTTTCTGGCTTTAGGTTTTCCTTTTTCTTTACAGGTATAGAGACGTGGCTTCAGGTCCAGGCACTGTAGCTTCTGGCTCTGGGAAACTGGTTAAGGTATTTTATATTTCTGAACCTCCGTTTCCTTTAGATGTGAAATACAGACAATAATTCCTCCTCTAGATGGTTGTTGTCAGGAGTAAATTAGATGAAGCGTATGTCACATTGGAGATATTCAGTTAGGTTAGTTCTCTTTCCCTTTCTCTTCATAGCCACCCTTTAACCGAGCTGTCATGGGAAGAGGTCTCTAGGTTAGGTCTGAATGTTCTGGATCCTTTTCTTCTCTTTCCAGTGATAAGCCCAGTATAAGAAAAAGTATTACAGTGGATGAGTTATCTCATGAGGGCATGAGCTAGCAAACTCTCTTTACAATAGAGAAAAAAACATTTATAAAAGGATTCAGAGTCTCATGAGTTAATCGCAAACATTAATTCAGTTAATTCAGCCCAGAAGCCAGTGAACTTTGGACACGACTTTGAACCTATCTCTTATCTCCTTGTTTGGGTAGCATCAAAAATATTTATACAATAGATTTCAAGGCTCAGCACAGAAACACCATCTCCTCAATACACAGAAAACTGAAAGAAAATTATTTAGAATGGTGCAGCTAGCTGTAATCTAAATGTATATTCAGACCCTGGCCATGTCGTAAATATGCATTTGGAAATGGCAGCACAAAATTCTTTCATTGATAAGACTCCCCAAAATAATGGTAATACAGGGCAACAATCTGACACCAATGGGCCGATGTGTTTTAGAATGCAAAAGTTTTTTAATTTTATAAAGGTAACGCTGCCCATTTAACTTATAATAAGTTACAGCCCCACAGGTCTGGGGCAGCACTCGTAATCGAACATATTAATATTTCTGCCACATAATATATAAATATTCACATTAGTAGGATAAACAAAGACCAAAAGAACCTCATAGTCAGTTCATGTTTTGCTACAAAACAAGTTCAGATCAAGTTAACTTTTACAACCAAATGAGAAAGATAAAACTTACAGTTTTCAGAACTTTTCGACTTTCAGAATTATGGATAAAATATTGAGGACTCATAGTATATCTTCCTTTAGTGAATTTTCAATTCTATTAGGTTACTATATCCCAAAATCCACACATTTCATGGGCAAGGTCCAAAGAGCATTTAAAACCACTTGCTCAAGTCATAAAAGGGCATAAATCATTTCAAATTCTGCCATCAGACCTTAGACTTATGGTAATAATACAAGGAGTTTGTGTGAGTAACGACTTTTAGTTTATTGTGATGGTTTTACGTTACTAGTGGAAAAATTTGTCAGGTGAGAATAAAATTTAGTTTGCCAACTTATTTAATACGTAAATGCTTTCCAAGATTAATAGAAAGGAAATTTAAGGGAAATTATGTGTTTGTAAATTACAGAAAATAAGACTTGAAAAAACAATCACTAAAATTTTAGGTCCTGAAAACTGTTGAGCAGTAATCATTGAGTGTGATTCTTGTTGCACATTCGCTCCTCTGTTTTAGATGGCCTTAGAAGCAGTGAGAGCTCTTTAGGACCGGCCAGGACTGCAGAGTCCTGTAATATCTTGCTGAGGAGTAGAGCAGTCAAATGAGCTGATGCAAAGGTTTCATGTGACCAAGACGAAAAGAAATAGTGTGCTAGAATTTTCTGGGTATGATTATGAAAAATACTCTTGGCTGGTTATATTTTGGACTTTCCCAATTACACCCATGCTCAGAATATCTTGGAATGTAATCTTGGGTAGAGATCTCATAGGCATTTATTCACTCAATCAATCCTTATTTATTGAAGTGCTTATTATGTGCCAGAAAGAGAACTAGGCCCTTTGAGATACAATGGTAAATAAGAAGGCTCTGTTCTGTTTACAGTACAGAAGAGAGATATAAACAGTCTTGGAGAAAAAGAATTTAGGTTAGACAGATTAAAAAAAAAAACAGAGGTTTTTGATCTCACAGTCACATTTTCTTAACTTGCTCTGCATGCTTTGACATAATTTGGGATTCCTACCTTTGGATGAGATGAAAACAGATGCAGCTAATAAAAATAACTTCATTTATTGAGCATTTTATACCAAGTCCTTTGCTTAAGCTCAGCTACGTAATTATCTTGTTTTATCCTCACAACAACTCTATTAGGCAAATCCTATTTTATGAATAAGAAAACCAAAGATTAGAGAGGACAAAGAACATTTTCAAGCTCACACAACTAAGAACAGGTCCCCAGTCTCTTAATTATTATTCCCAAATACAAAAAGCTCTGAAAACCAAATATGTTTTTCATAATTACTTAACGTCAAATCCTGCCCTGAACTATATAGTCTTTACATTTCCCACTTAGGAAGAAAATTCCTACATTCAGGCATTTCTTTACAGAAATAGTGATGTACTTGATTAAGAAGTACTACCTTAGAACCTGCTGGGAGTATTATGTAATATAAAATACATGCACCATGTTACCTTTCTAAAATCAAAATAATTCTAATTTATGAAACACATCCAAGAATTTTAGATAAGAGATGTGGAATTCTAGCTTATTTATCTCTAGGCTATTCTTACCAAACAAGTCCTCACAAACTTCTTTTAACAAGTCTGTGATACTTAGGTAGGATGGCCACATAATTTATCAAGTAAACCTATGAGAGTAAAAGAAGCCACCATTAATAATTACTCAGGGGCATTGGGCATAAATTGGGACTATTCCAGGCAAACCAGGATGTACCGTCCACCCCATCTTGGTGACCACGTGGCCTGAGGGAGAGTGAATGCCCAGTAATTGTGATGAAATCATTGCATCTGGACTGCATTTGCCTCCTCAAGGAATGTGAGGACCTCTACTATAAGCCCTCAGAGTTTTTTAGAAAGCTCTTGGCTTTTAGAAAGCTCCCTCTGGCCCAGTGTGGATGACCCATGAGTATGAAAGTAAGTACAGCTGTAAGGAGGTTATCTTAACAATTTACATTAGGCAGAACATGATAAAGACTCAAAATAATACAGAATTAGTGTGAACAGAGGTACAGCCTAGACGCAAGGAATCAATAGAAGTTCAGTTAGATGACCAATCGAATATGGGAGATAAAGGAGAAGGCAGAGTCTACGAAAATTCCCACTTTTATAACTTGGAAGCTTGGAAAATTATTTGTTAAAATAGGGAACACAAGAAGTAGTAGCAGCTTTGGGGAAAAAAAGCCTAAGATTGTCAATTTTAGGGTGTCTGTGGGATGCTTCAAACTCTACCAGCAGAAAAATTTAGATGCAATTAAGTAATAACTTCTTAATAGAAGAGTGTTTCTATAACTTCCCCGTTTGCCCCCAAGGGCTTAGCACAATACTTTAAACATGGTAGACGCAACATAGAGATTTTTGTGTTATTTGTAAGCACTCTTGAGGTTTTGCCCTTTGATCCCCAGAGTGATTAGCCTAGTCAAGGATTATTCACCTCTTCACTGCAGCATGTTGATGGTAAACTTGGACACTTACACTCACATGTTCTGGTCTTACAGGTAGAAGTCTTAATTTGCTTTCTCTAGACGATCCTTTCTAGCAGGATAGGTTCTTTCTAACAGTACTGGTCAATGGATTCATTGGCACAAGTTTCGATTCCAGCCCAGGCTTCATCTTCATGTCGCTTAAGAGAATCCCTAATGCCAGAAACTTTTGAACTTCCCTGTATATCGGACAAAGTAAATCTTTCAAGATAAATTGTAAAAGACTTTGAAATGGGGAAAAAACTGTTAGATGTCTTATCTAGCACACTCTTCCAGGTTACCTCTGTGTTTTATTATTTTTGAGCTATTTTACAACTCCAGTTGTAGAAAATTAATAGAAATGCAAATAACTCGTTCATAGAAATGCAAATGATTTGTGTCCAGTGAAAATACAATTGATTATTGCTCTATCAATATAGACCAGTTTTATATGTATATGTAAATGAATTTCAGCATTCCTGATTACCTAAACATGTGTTTCTTGAATTCACTTTTGAACCATTTTCAACATCTTTCTGCTTCCCTAATAAGTGAATGAGTTAAATAAAATGTTTGAGCTTTGTTCATTTTATATTTGTATGAGAATAATGAGTTTACCTTTATTTAAAAATTATCTTTTAACAAATAACAACTATAACAAAAGTGTGATTTAAAAAAACTATGTGCCAAGTGGCACTGTATTAAGTATTTTGCGTACATTATACTTTTTAATTCTCACAAATACCCTCTGTGATATTTTCTATTGTCATCGTGATCATTTTACAGATAAGGAAACGGAAGCTCTACAAAGACAAGTAGCTTACCCAAACTCACCCATTGCACCTGACTCCACAGTCAAAGACCTGATCCACTACAATACACTGTCTTAGATATGGATCAATGTTGACCGCAAAATTAACAGAGCTCTCAATAATAAAACTATAAATTTATATATTCCTGATTTTCATAAATGATATATATGATAGAATGCCTATGAATATATTCATGTTCTTCTGCAAGAAAGCGATTTTACAGTTACAAAATTTGACCTACTACTGGACTAGGGGAAAGAATCAAATTCCTAGCATACAATGCCATCCCTGAACTGACTCCTGCCTATTTTGGCAACCACATCTGAGGCTGTTTTCCACAAAGCCCTGTGCCCTGGGCGGACTAAAATCTCAAGGCTCCTCACATTTCCACTCATGCTATTTTTTTTGCTTGAATACTTTCCCCAATTTGCCTCTTTGGACTACTTATTCATACTTCAAGACTAAAATTAAGCATCACTTCCTCATAACGCGTTCTCTGACATTCTCATCTCCCTTGTATTCCAGGAGCATCCAGAGTATGCTTGCTATAGTATTTATGATGCTTGGGATTGTCTGTGTACATGTCTATTTTTCCCACTTTTGGGGGAACAGTCTTGATTTTCTTTATAATCCTAGAACCTAAAGCAGTGTCTGGTATAGTAGTTAATCAAACAATATATGTTTAATTAAATTATAAATTAATTATATGAAATAATATGAAGATTTCTTTTTTCTTCCTCTAAAGCTGCCATTATGTTCTTAAGAACAATCACCACTTCATTGATCTTCTCTCTAAAGAGAAATGGGAGGCTTAATAGACACTAGTCATAATACAACACAAAAGTTCACACTATTTCAATAGTGTCTGCATTCTTTAGTGTAAATATTAGTGAGCCTGGCAGTGTGGCTTTGCCCTATGTGTGATTCAGGTTTCTGCTTTGTTGAAGGACTTCCCCAGCATTGAGCTGTGCAGATAATATCTGTTTCGAGTTTCCTGATGAAGGGGAGCAGAATATGCCACCCCCAACTATGCCACTTTGTCATAAGGATTATTTTGAGCTGAAGGCAACTGAGATGAAGCAGATACAAGTGAAGCCCCCTGCCATCCCCCTATTGGCCTAAAAGCCGGACATAAATTCTCAAAAGTGTCCCTCCTCCCCTCTCTACCTAGAAGGATAAAAGTTAATCAGCTGCAGACAACTTAAGTCCCTATCAGCCTGGAGACAGAACCAAAGGAATCTACGTAACAGACTTCACTAACTACCCTTTATCTCTGCCTTTGGAAGCCTAAAACTGCTTTCCTTTGTCCTGTCATTTCTCCACAAGTTTACTGTTCTTTGCTGAAGATGCCATATAAACCAGAGTTCTAAGCCACCTCTTCGAGTTACTCATATTTCCCTGGGTATCTCCCATGTATACAAGACGTATACATGTTAATTAACTTTTTTTTTCCTGTTAATCTGTCTTTTATTACAGGGATCTCAGCCAAGAACTCAGAAGGGCAGGTGGAAATTATTTTTTCTCTCATGCACTGAAAACAAGAAGTAACTTTTGTTGACCTTGGTAAGTCGGCTCCCATCTTATACAAGGTACAAATGGTTGCTCAGTTAATACTACTTCATTATGCCACTTGGAGATAATGAGACCATATTCGAACCAATAATGATATCAAAACTGCTATCCCCAGTTAGTAAGTTAGTTTATATTATTACATCATTTTGTATTATTCCACTATAAGAATATACTAATAGTCAAATGCTCTAGTCAGCTTTACCAAATATACTGGATCTGCATAATCTGTGGTAATTAATTGTCTGATCAACATCATATAATTATGGTATTTTGGAGAGGGCTTCTTAGCCTCAGTTGCCCTAACATGAAGACATGCAGCTATTAATAAAAAGGAAATGAACAGCAAAAAGCATTCCCATCTACAAAAGAAGACTTACTTGCTTCACTGCTCTATCCTTTTTTGAATAATTCTCTTCTATCAAATGCTTAGTCTTTTATTTTAATGATTGTGATCTATTTATTATTTTTGGTAATAACATCACAGGAGCACTTAAACCATGCTTGAACTTCACAGTCTGGGCAGACATTTGACTGTTTAGAAGGATCGTGAGTCTCTAAAAAACCCAAAATACAGAATGAAAACCAAAAAAGGAACTGTTGAAAGCAACATGACTCAATTCATTGGGCAAATGGGAGCATGTGATGAAAACAATGCTTTATCCATACATCTGGTTAGCTAATATATGCAAGTGATGGTAGTTTGGAACAACTTCTCTATAATTATTCCACTTAGAGTAAAATGTCATCCATTCATCCAATGGGTGAGGGGTGTTGTCAGTGTGGAGTGATTGCCTTAAATAGGGAAGAGGGACACAAAAGCATGGCTTTTAAAATTTTATCTATTTCATCTTTAATGCCTTTATGTTTCAATTTCAGGATAAGCAAACATTTATTGAATGCCTATTATGGACCACGCACTAGGCAAGGAAGACCCCAACACATGATAACATGTGAATAGGTACCACCCACAACGCCCTTACTGGATGATTGTATATTCCTTTCAAATGCCATAAGTTTCTAAAAAATAAGGGAAAAGTAATTTTGAGGATGTTAGTGTAAGCCCCAGCTCTTTGAAGTTATTAATATATGTTTGCTTTTTAACACATTTTTCCTATAAACTCATCTTGCTTCCAACTGTAGCAATATGTACAAGATCTTGTTGACTTCAGGACATATGGTTTTAAATCATTACTGTGCTAGAGGCTTTGGCACTGTCCCAGAGGACCAGGATACTTGGTGCAGAGCCTCGTTTGTAAATACTTCTCTATGAAGAGAAGGAAGAGAGCCAGTTCTTCGATGGACTCTATCCTTTCCTACAAACCCAGGCTGCATGTTTATGTGGAGAACATAATGGAATTCTTCCACTGTGAGACTCTGCTACCACCAAAACCAAAAATTTCCATCTCTTGAGTTCCTGTCTCTTAACACATTGAAACAACCCTAAACGGGGAGCACATTGGATTAACCATTATCCAGTGGGCACATGCTGTGCAAGGAAAGGGTCACAGTTAACTATTCAAAGACTTAGGATCCAGAGACTAGCTGAGTGATGACAGAGCATAGCCATCAGTGTTCACATTTAGTCTTTAAAAGTTGTCATCAGAGATTCCAGGGCCCTTGAGATAAATGTCTTCTTTGAACATGTTTATAACAGTTCATTTTCAATGTAATTTTCAGGCCTATGAACAAGAAAACTTTCCTTCCATGTTTCTTCAAGGGAGAAGACTTTAACAAGACTATGAAACTTTGAGTAAACCAGAAAACTTCTCCAAGTCTCAGTTTCCTGCACCTGTAGAATGGGTAAACTAATACTCCCATGCATGGGAAGTCTGTTGGTATACTTAAGAGTCATCCACAATGCAGGGCATATTACTTACAGCAAAACAGATCAGACACCAGTCCTGTCCATTAACAAGATCTGGTGATTGGCGATGTGCACATAATTGGAGTCTGGACCAAAATGGAAGTCCAGTCCTAAGACCTTGGACCCAAGAGCCCTATTAAGAAACTGGCAGTTATACTATGAGGAAAGCTGTGATGAGCAGAGCAACAAGGGTACAGTTTCAACACTAAGTCTCTGCTTCTTTGTCAAATAACTTGGGAGAAGAGCTTGAATAAGAGTAAATAAAAATATCCAAGCTACCTTGGGCAAGTCACTTAACTCTCGGTGCTATTGCATCATCTATAAAACTGGGACATCAATGGCACCTATCTCACAGTATTGATGATAGAGAGTAATCATTATCTAAGTGATGGCTTATCATGAAGAAGTCACACCATGAAAGTAGCCTCCATTCAAGCATCTATCAACTGGAACATTAACATTACTTCTGTAGTTTAAAGCCTTGTTCCCCTAGGATAAAAATGCAAAAGTGAAACTTTGGAGAAAACTTATTTCACTTATTAGTAGCTATCTTCAGGTTGGTGGAGTCTCAGCCTTGACAAAATGAAGGCCAGAGAGTTAAAAGAAAATATATTTGGGTGGGGGGATGTAAGAAGTTCAGAATGAAGGGTGGAACAAGGGAAAGCTAGTCTGATTAGTGAGTCCTTCCCAGATCTTCGAAAGAGTAAAAGAGCCCTTATTTGCAGGAAAGAAGACCCATCTGGAGAGAAAAAGAATCATCATCACAGCCTCACTCAGTGTCCCAGGTTTGGACAGCACCAGCCTTGAGCCCAGAATCTATGATAAATGCAGATAGACAATGAAAATAAGTCAGTGGATCTAAATAGAAATGTCGTTTTCTTCCCTCACTCATTCTGTCTATCTGTCTTCTCTTCCTTTCTTCTTCTCATCTTTTCTTCTTTCCTTCCTTCCTTCCTCCCTTCCTTCCTTCCTTCCCTCTTGCCTTCTTGCCTGCCTTCCTTCCTTTCTTCCGTATATATTCATTGGAGTTCAGAGGAAGCATATGGTTGCTTCAGGCAACTGAGTCATATCAGTTTTTCAAAAGAAAATGCTTTGAGGGCTGGTATGTAGGTGTGCACAATGGCATGTCGGTGAATATCTAAAACTTTATAAACTATAGTAAAATGAAAGGCTCTGTGAAGCCATCCACCTAAATATTGAAAATAAGGACTAAACTGTCTCCATGCAAGTAAAGGGAATTGATATGCATTTATAGCAGTTCAATAGATGATATGGGCATAAACAGCACACAATGAATTTAGAGCTCATTTCACAAAGCATGTAGACTTCACTGCATCAATGATTGAAGCGAACTTATCTCCTTTTTACAGATGTGGAACCTAAAAGAATTTGATAAACTTTCTTTCTAGGGTCTATATTAAGAAAGGGGTATTTCTTTTACTATAAGTAAAGCATAAAAAAGAATATTCAAAGGTTATTTGCATATGCATATATATATGTGCATATGTATGTGTGTGTATGTATGTGTGTTGTGAATATACCCTATCCCCGTTCTGAGTTTGTCTTAGGAGAGAAAGCTGCCCCAGAGGCTTAGTCATGCCTTCAAACTTGGCTGTATTGCCATTTTCTTGCTGAATATTCATTTTTTAAGTGGAAGGTAATTTGCATACACTGCTGACAAAAGGGAGCCAACTGGTGAGTGACATTGTCCAAAGGGACAAATGAGTCTCCCCAGCAGCTTGTAGAAAGACTTTTCAACCCAGACTTGTAGCTACTTCTATGGCATCTGAACTGCGGATGAGTTCACACTTACCTGTGAACTGAAGGGGTTCAGAGCATGCCACCCTAAAGTATGCCCCTCTGGCATAGGATTATTTTGAGCTGAAGACAATTGTGAAAAAGTAGACACAGGTTGAGCTCTCTACCCTCTCCCTATCTACCTGAAAACAGAACATAAATTCCCATTGTGAAGGTGAATTCCCATATTTCCCGTACCAGGAAGGGGAGAACAATCCCGTCATCACCGGAGACAAGACGGCACTGAGAGTCTACACAGACCTTGCTAACTAGCCCTTATCTTCCATTAGTTTCCCGTATATTGGCCTTCCCATAATTTGCCACCTCTAGAAAGTCAGTTTCCTTTATCTTGTTACTTCTCTACAAAATTATTGTTTTTTGCTAAGAAAGATGTTATACAAGCCCAAGGGATTCTAACCACCCCTTTGACTTAGTCATCACTGAGTATTGCATGTGCAGGCATGATGCACGTGTTAATAAACTCTGCTTATTTTCTCTTGTTAATCTGTCTTTTGTCAGCTTAATCTGCAGGGCCTCAGTCAATGAACCTAGGATGGATAGAGGAAAATGATTTTTTTTCCTCCCCTGTAGAACTAAACTTAAGAGTTTATGAAATAAGCCCTTGAGCTTGTGGCACAGCCCTATCGGAAATAGTCCCATGCTTAACTGCTAATGTGTCTGAGACTTCTCCATAGTTACCAAGAATTGTGGGTAACATCTTCATATTTACCAAGAACTTCTGACAGGCAGAATGAGAGAGGCAGAGGGGAGTAAACTACGTGAATCCCACGGGGAGCTGGCTCTTTTATTTATCAAAATCTTAAAACTACAGAAATGAAAACTGGAGCTCTTGTTGGTAAGGAAGGCTGAAGGTCGTAGGTAAGAGAGGAGATTGAGAGCTTCCACTTCTCTTAAGTGCTCTAACCAAGTACCTCTGGCCACATATCTACCTTCATCCAGAGCAGAAATTCATCTCTCCAGTAGCCAAAAACAATCCCACTGACCCCCGCTATACGCACACACATGGTTCCTCTGGGCATTTGATGACTATTTCAGGAGATAATAATAGCAGTCCCCCTACACACCAAATGTATCAAGAGCTTGGCATACACTACTTCCTTACATCCTCATGACAACAGAGTGAGACATTGCAATCACTTCCATTTTACAGACAGGAAACCTGAGGCTTAAGGCCAAAATCACACAGTTAGCAAGTGGTAGAGCCAATGTTAAAACCAGGTCTATATGACATGTGCTTCCAACTGCTACCCTCTCCATGTCGCCAACCATGCACAATAAGGATGCCTTTAATTTTCTCAAAGAAGACATGAGCATAATTTCCATGTAAAATCATTCCCATCTTTCTACATCCAGTTCAGCAGATTAATCAAACTGGAAGAAAAGTAAAGCTAAGAAAATGTTTTATGGAAACCATAAGAATTGAAATTCTATGCAAATATTTCATGAAAATAACTCATCCCGCAGTCTTCCTGTAATGAGTTCTCTGACTCTTTATTGAGCCTAGTTTCCATTTGCTGAGGTTACACTTCATTACACAGAATTCTTTGAAAATAAAAACATCAAACATCAAAGCAGAACTTGTTTTCTGACCTATTTTTGAAGATCATTGGAAACAATGTGGTTTCTATGCATTTCCTTCTCCTTTTTGCCCTTTTTTTGTGATTACTCCCATCTTTTGTAATTCATTACACCCCAAGGCAATTACTGCATTTTGTGAAATGCACAGCATTAAAAGGAATTTCCATGCAGTTACAGAAACTAAATGCCACATTTCTGAGCAAAGTACTCTTCCTTAGGGCATTGTGGATTAGCCTTTCCATGCTAACCCGCTTGGATGAAGACAGTTTCTTTAGCAGTTCCACTGTGTATTAGAAAATCCCTGAACATAATTGTTCTTTTTAGACCAGTCCTTTGGTGCCTGCTTAAGTTGCGTCTTATGTGTCTCACTCTCTAAATCCAGCTGTTGCTCATTTAACCACTTAGCTGTGGATGTCAGCCTTTCATGGAGATAGAAATTAAACATACATCAATCTGCAATCTCTCTGTGATTGCGATGTCATACCTTACCTCTAACCAGGACATATCAGAGTTCTGTCCTAAAGCCTTGGATTTTCAGGCCATTTGGGCCAGCTGTCACTGCCTAAAACCCACATCATCCATGAACAAAGTAACCCAGATCCTTCCCAACCAATATTGAACTTCAGCATACATGGCCCAAAATCTCATGAGCTTTCTTGAAACCGCGAAAATTAAAGACTTTTTGTCTTGTTTCGTTTAACTGAATTAATACTTCCAAGAATTCTATTATAATGAAATTTCTGTGGCCTTTTTTTTTTTTGTACCAAATTCTTAATAAGCTAAAGAGCCAAAGGCATGTGGCATTGATTTCAATATTATGTTAGATCTATAATAAATATTTTATATAAAAGAAGACAAAAGAGATCTTTAACACCATTTCAATGCTTTTCTAAAGAGAAGTAACAAAGTATGTGGTAGAGGGGAGAAGGAGGGAGGCCTGGAAAATACACACCCCAGAGGAGGGCTCTTTTCAAATTCAGCAGTTTAAGTACTGATGTAGTGAAGTCACACACAAGTACTAAACAAGAAAGGAGCCTAAATAGTTCCCTCTGTTTGACAAGAAACAAGTTGGTGAACCTTCCAGAACTTTAATTTTCTCATCCACAAAATAAAGCTTACAATGCCTTCTCCAGAGAGCTGTTGAGAAGGTTACGTGAGGTCACATACGTGAAAGTGCTCTGTAAACTGAAGGGTCTCAACAGCAGGAGTACCACACTGTCAGGAGGACAGAACATAATGGAATTCTGTTCCTGTCCTCTTAGCAAACTGATTAGAGAAGGATGTGCCTTTCTTTCCCCTCTCTTCAGCTTCTTGTCTCCCTCTAAACCCACCTTGTGTGTCTGTTACTCTGTTCCTCAACAACATTTGTCTCATGATTCTGCTACTGACACTATCTTTTGATTAGTAATATTCAGCTTCGACTACTTCTGACTTAGGGGCTCCTCTGCTTGTGTACCTACCATCAGTGACTGATACTCTTCTGGAACCTTTACCAAAGTTCCAAAGAAGTGAATCGGCCTTTTTAAAGGAAGCTCTACCATATAGTTATTTCTAACTGGGGAGCTAGAAGCAGTTTCTGCTAGAAACAGAAAACATCTTTATCAATCTACCAAAAGATTTATTTGAATCTCCTTTTCTGTGTGAGTGAAAGAGAAGTCAACATGCTACACTACGTACTGAAAATAAACTCTTCAACAAAATAGTCATGGTCGCTGACCTTGTGGGCCTTGTAGCCAAGTAGTAAATAACAATAGTAATGAGAATATTAAAAATACCAGCTAACGTTGATTGAAAGCATACTATCTGCTGGAAATTGTTCTAAGCACTGTACATGTATTATCCCATTTAATCCTTAAATGAGTTGTCTTAACTCCCGTCTCTGCATCTTCATCTCCGCTTTTCTCTTGAAATGACCACATTCAGACTTTTGTTCCCACCATCCATTGAAATCATTGAAGTCACCAACTGTCACCAAGTTGCCAAATCCAATTAAACCCTTCTCAGTTCTCATCTTGCTCAACCTTTCGGGTGGATTTGACAAAGCTGACCTCTCCCTCTTTCTTGAAATACTTTCTTCTTTTACCTTCTTGAATCCCACTCTCCTGCTTTCCTCTTATCTTACGGGCTGCTCCTCTTCCATCTCCTTTGCTAGCTCCTCTTTATCGCCCTGACTTCTTAATATTGGAGTGCATCAGACCTCAGTTCTCAGAGCTCTCCTCTCCTCTAGCCTCATATTTTCCTAGGAGATCTCTTTGTTGGTAATTTTAAATACCTTCCACATGTCAATCGCTCCAGCCTTATTTGTGTCCCCTAAATGTACACTGCCCACTCAGCTATTCAATTTATGCTAGTTTGCCAGGGCTGCCATGACAAAATAGCACAGTCTGGGTGGTTTAAACAACGGAAATTTATTTTCTCACAGTTCTGGAGTCCAGAAATTTGAGATCAACGTGCTCGCAGGGTTGGTTTCTTCTAAGGCCTCTCTCCTTGGCTCCCTCTGTCTTCACGTGGCTTTCCCTCTGTGCATGTCAGTGTCCTAATCTCCTCTTCTGATAAAAAGCCAATCATATCAAATTAAGACCCACCCATTTTACATTAATTATCTCTTTAAAGACCCTATCTCCAAATATAGTCACATTCTGAAGTATTGTGGTTAGGACTTCACCATATGGATTTGGGAGGACCCAACTCAGCCCAAAACAGACTTAGATACTCAACTTTGCCATGTGAATGAATAATGCGAATTTCAAACTTAACATGGCCAAAACTGACCTTTACATCACACTCCACCCCACCACACTCTCTAAAACACTTACTTTCTCTCAATGCTCTCTATCTTCCTTTGTTCTCTGTTTAATGTCTCCTCCTATCTAATATATACTCCCAATTACTCTCTAGCCCCACAGCACACTGTATCTTTATATGTTTATTGTCTATCTCCCACTAATATGTAGGCAGGGCACGGATTTTGTTCTGTTCATTGTCTTACCCTCAGCACTAGGAATAGTTGACTGATACATAGTAGTTACTCAATAACTAGTTGCTGAATGAATAAATGTAATTATCGCAACAGATCTATTAAGTAGGTATGTTATTGTCTCCATTTAATTATGAGGAAATAAAAACTCAGGGAAAATATATAACTTGCCTTAGGTCACAGAGCTAGTAAGGAATGGAGCCAGGATTTGGACCCCGGTAATCTGAATCTAGATTGCTGATAAGCAGTAAAATTCCAGTGTGGCAAATGCTATTTCTAGAGGAGCACAGAAAGTATTGGAGCCCTTAGGAGAGGCACCTAACTCAGGAGTTATAATAGGAGACAACTGGTAAAAGTCATGTGGAAGAGAGGCAAGCTCATGACCAGGCTGAGGCGACCTCACATGTGCAGGCAAGGTAAACTAAACCAGGGCAGTACTTAGTAATTAGTCAAATGAATGAGTAATTAAGTATATAAACCTAGAGAATCAGAGCACATTATCATGGAAGAGGACAACTCAGCATTCTATTTATTCCTGGAACCATTAAAATTAAAGAGAAGGAAGAACTGACTACCGTTAACAACCAGCCACAGCCCCTAAGCCCATAATGAAGCTGTCAGAATTGACCGCTCCAGGCCAAATATATTATGGTACCAGTGTTGGTCAACAAAGTCACAACAATAATTAAGATCTAGTTCTAACTTCATTAGGGCCTTGGAGAAATGGTAAACTTAGTGGAAAATTTGCAGTGTGTAGCAGACCTTGAAGATTCTGTGCGGAAGTTTATAACTCCCTAGTGGAGGCAATCAAAGTTTAAGTCCTTTATAACTCACAGCGGAAAAGCAACAGGAATATTGAACTGCATGCATAAAGAGAAAGAGATGTTTCTCTAAAACCAAAATGAAAACTGGGTTATTTAAACTTGAATAATTTTTATTTCACCAAGGAGAGCCCATTTTAATATTCATCATGATAATTTGACAATAAAAACCCATTTTTGATGTTAAGTATAATAATTAGTAAAATTCTAAGAATTAGTGAAGATATGGATGGCTAGAAAAGTTGAGAAATTAACTTCTGAGGTGTGCTTCTTTTTGAAATAATGCTATCTGGAGTCTGAATTCTCATTTAGGGCCACTGATTACCTCTAGAATTGAAGTTACCCGGCAAATACAACTTATCACCAGTCTATTCCGAAATGTTATTAATTATAAGAATTGTCACCTATAGGAGTTGGAAAGTGATGTCCAACTCCTGGTAAGTATTTTAAAGAAAGCATGCCACTACCTGGGCCAAATGATACCACCCAAATCTAGCCTAAGGAAAATTCCTTATTGAAAAACATGCTTTTGGAACATAATCATTGAACCCCCCATTATATCTTCCATATTTATGAATTTGAGCCATCAGCAGGGTGCTTTAAATCCATTTGTAGTCCTGGGAACACTTAAAAATATACTTATGAGAAATGCTTGTCAAATTCTGTGTAAAACCCTATGGGGGAATTGACTACAGCTAGATTGAACTTATAGATTAATTTAGAATGAACCATTATCTTTAGACTATTGAATCCAACATCCATGATCATGGTCTCTCTATTTAATTCTTCTAGTTACATATCTTAGAGTTTCTCAACCTCTACGCTATTGACATTTGAGGCCAGATAATTCTCTGTTGCCCTGTGCATTGTAGAATATTTAGCCATATTTCTGGCCTCTATCCATCTGATGACAGTCGCATCCCCTGCCCAGATGTCGCAATCAAAAATGTTTCCAGAAATTGCCAAATGTCATCTTTTGTTAAGAACCACTGCCCTAAAGAAATTCTTGCACAAATTATCAGGGAGACATGAACAAATATATTTATTGCAGTGTTATTTGTAACAGCAAAATATTAGAAACAGCCTAGCTGTCCATTAGTAAGAGTATGGATCCATCAACCCTGGTTTATTCCCACAATAAAATTTTATTTAGCAGCAGGAAGTAAAATTGAAAAACTAGATCTATCTATAAGTGTGAATAAATCTTTAAAAACATAAAGTTCAATTTTAAAAAGCAAATTGCATAAGACCAGTATTGTGTAGTACCACTTATACACATGTTAAATACTTAAAACAATATGCTGTATAGTCAACGATACTTTAAATGCAGTAAAATTTTTAAAACTTGCATGAGAATGATTTCCATAAGTTCCAAGATAGTTGAAGAGACAAGAAATGGAAATGTGGTGAGGCTTTACCTTTAGTTTTCTCAATTTTATTTCTTTAAAAACAAAAGTGATCTGAAAAAATTATGGCCAATATAATATACTTTAAGTCTGGATGGTAGACTTATGAGTATTTGATATATTATTTTCTGTACGATTCTGCACATTTGAAGTACTTCATAATAAAAAATATAAAATATAATTATATTTCAGAATAAATCCACAAGCTACTCTTTAAGAGACTGACTTGAAATTGGAAAGCTTCTACTTTCTCTAGAGTAATTTGTTTTCAAATATTTCATTAGACTTTTTAAACAGTTTCTGAATTCCCCTCAACTCTCATATGTAAATGAGAGCTCAACATTCGTTTCAAGTCAGTATTATTCATCAGTCAATAATATAAATCCCACAGGATTCGCTTATAGATTAGAAGCTAGATCAGCCAAAGGAGCCTTTAAATGGTCCAAATATAAAACACTCTTAACTGACCTTAATGATATTAGGAGGTTCAAACTTTGACAGAGTATTTAATATTTAAATTATACCAGATAGTGTGCTGGATCCTTATTTTGGAAGGCTTGTATTGGCAGTGAAGACCATCGCTATCCCTGGGATTAAGAGAACTGGATATATTGGCTGATCTACAGACCAGCTTTGCAACCACTTTTTATGAGTGCTATAGTTTTACAAATGCTTTTCCCCAATTTTGACAAACACAATGAATTTACAGCTGTAATTAGAATTTGGTCCTTCATCTTTTCATAGCACCTATTAATTATTTTTCATTTTTTGTGAAATGGCTTTCTAAAGAAAAAGTTTTAAAAGAAAAAAATACTTTGTCTCACGCTGAGATTGACAATCCCTGAAGAATCTGTAGTTATATTTAAGTCAAAGGTCAGTTCAGATGAAAGTTTCAACTTATTTTTCAATTTCTACTCTTTTAAAAGGCAATATGGGGCTGACCCGGTGGTGCAGTGGTTAAGTGTGCACACCGGCTTCGGTAGCCCGGGGTTTGCAGGTTCGGATCCCAGGAGCACACTGACGCACCACTTGTCAAGCCATGCTGTGGCAGCGTCCCATGTAAAGTAGAGGAAGATGTTAGCCCAGGGCCAATCTTCTTCAGCAAAAAAAGGAGGATTGGCATCGGCTGTTAGCTCAGGGCTGATCTTCCTCACACACACACACAAAAGCAATATGACTTAATGTTATTCCTTTCATACTGCAAGAAAATGGAAGGTCCCAAATGATGAGAGTAGATGTAATAATCATAATTATGATAAAAAGCACCATCAATGTACTCTCTAGGAAGATTTTTTATATGACATCAAGAGCTTGGTACAAGAAATGAAAAGAGAAAAATGCGCTTGTACCACTGGCGTTCAGGCATTTGAAGCCCATTATATGTCAGTGATCCAAAATAGCATGTTAGCAGGTGTCAAATTCAGAAGTCGATAACAATTGCCCCCCTTTACTGGTACAAATTCAATACATGTATCAAATTCTAGCAACAATGACATATAGCTTCTAATCAATGAATACTTTAGTTAGTAACATGTGGTGTTTTTTTCAAGATATGCAAATTGTTTTCCAATTTGAGTTATTTACCTGTGTTTAAATTAATCTTATCTACTTAACATCCAGAGAATGCAATGTAGAATGTTCCTGAATTTTTGACTTGTAATATACAAGAGACATTTTTGTCATTCGTATTTAAGTGATTATGAAGAAATCACCATAAGGAGTAATTCCTTCAAGGCCAAAGACCCTGTTGAGTGGCCACCACTCTGAGACACATGAAAACCTTAGACTTGGCCTCAATGGATAATGCTGAAGAGGACCAACCAGTATCTCTGGCAGAGGAATCTCCATGCTCATTGTACTTTACTGAAAACAAGGGGATTAAATAGAGCTTTACCAATTGAATGTTGAGACCTCCAGCCATCTTCCCTTGCTTGGTTCCCAAAACATTGGCATTCAGGCTGATATTCTCCAGGCAGGAGATTGGAATTTCATTTTCTGAGGAGTCTAAACCACCCAAGGGAAGATACTTAAAGATACTAACAGTGGAGGTTCAAAGAAGAAAAAAAGAAAAGTCCCAGTCAGATCACCCTCAGTAAAACTCATGGTTGACAAGCCCAGCCTGGACATAGAACCTCCAATTACTTCTTTTCTTTCCCATTTAACTTCTTGTTGTCCAATTCTTGAATGTGAGCAATCAATTTACGTCACCAGACGAATGAAGAATGTCTCAAATAATGAAAATCAGACACCACGTAGACAAACACATGAACTTGGAGGAAACAAAGAACATGCAAGAGGAATAACACCCATGAAGTAAAAGCTAGCAAATATTAATATTCTCAAAGAGGTAAGAAGATTCTATGTGCATGAAATACAAACTTAAGGCTATAAAAAGTAATCATTCTTGTGGCTGTTTTCTGACGTCCTTGACAGTAATTTTTGGATGTAGAAAAGACAATGCTGAAATTTACTTACTTTGGTTTCAATATTTAGTTTCAATTTATTAATTTTATTTTCAAAACTAGTGTTTTCTTAAGCTTTGAAGATCAGTTTACTCATCTTGTTATTCAATTTTTACATCTAGTAAATTATAACATTCAGTTTTAAGGGGTTTTAAATAATGTTTGTAATTAATTAAAACACCCTGAACTTTTCAAACTATATCGAGTTACATCTTAGTTTTTTTCAATGATCTGATCTAACAGAGATAAACTTTCCACGAAGTTAAATAATTCTTATAAAGGTAATGTATATGCTCTAATTATCTATTGCTGTATAACAAATGACTCTAAAGCTTAGTAGCTTAAAATAATCATTATGTTCATTGGTTTTGTGGGTCAGGAATTGGGAAATGTACAGTGGGGATGACTTTGCTCCACAATGTCGGGGGATATCAGCTGAGAAGGTTCAAAGCCTAGGGGGCGGGGAGTGACTCAAGAAGAAAAAAATCATCTGAAGGCATCTTCAGTCACATACCTGACTATTGAAACCAGGTATGAGCTGGGAACTCAGCTGAAACTATAGTCCTAAACAACTGCACAGGGCCTCTATGGTGACCTGGGCTTTCTCACAGCAAGGTGGCCTCCAACTTCTCACATGGCAGCTTGTGGCTCCAAAGGCAAATGTTCTGGGAGGAAGAGGGCAAAGCTGCACGACCATTTCTAACCTAGCCTTAGAAGTCATATAGCATCAGTTCTGCTGTTTTCTGTTGGTTGCCAGTTACTAAGGTCAGCCTGGATTCAGGGAGAGGACCCAGACCCCACGTCTCAATGGGACGAATGTCAAAAAAGGTGCAAATATGTTTTAAAATCACCATAATATTATACCTATAAATTGAATGTAACCAAGTTCTCTTAAATGTATCAATAACATAAATGAGCATAGTAAGATTTCACGTAAAATCACATCTAAATTAATCAATTATGCATTTTATTGAAAATGTAAGATTGCCACTCAAGTGACTTTTATAAAAACATAAGGTACCAAATGTACAAGAATCCTTTCTTAACATAAACACAGAGTATAGTTTTATTCTTTTAAACCATTCTTTACTTAATTCTATATCATACAAGTAAAATATACACACTTACAAAGAATGAAAATACTATCTGGTCACATAAAACTAGAGATTTTGGCATCATAGACATCTAGAGAGATGTAACACCAAGTCCCTTTTATGGTCCCTGTGTCATAGCCTACAAAACTTAAAAAAGAATTTGTCTTCCAGCTCACATAGACCACTATATTCAAGTTATTCTCACTACCAGATTACATCTATAACTCACACCCATAATGATTACTTGATTGACCTTTCAATTCCTTTACTGTGTACACTATTTTTTCTTCTAAAATAAAAAACTTTTGAAGTAAGATATATAAACGTATTTTCTAATAATGAAGTCTTTGTACATGATGGGAATCCAATAATAGGTAAATGTATTTTCTATTTAATAATAAAGACCTTTGAACTTGATGGGTCCTAAGACATGTAAATGTATTTCCCATCTAACAAGACCTGTGAATTTGACTAAGACCTTGCATTAACTTATATTGCTGGCACCACAACACTCTTAACCATTTAGAATGATGTCTAATTGATATGGCTAGGTCTTACTGGCCATAATAACTCATAAAGTCATTCTACAAGCAATTTAGAAAATAAAAAGCTCTTAGAGCTTCAACATGTGATAGCATCATGAAAAAATTAAATACAAACCTAGGAAGATAAAACTGAGAAAATCTACCAGAAAGCAGACCAAAAAGATAAAAAGAGGTACAATTTAGGAAGGAAATACTAGAAAATTAAAGGACTCATTAAGGAGATCCAACATTCAAATAATAGATGTTCCAAAAAAAGGAAAATGGAAGATTAAAATCATCAATGAAATAGTTTAAGAAATTTCCCAGAACTTAAGTACAGAAACTTTCAGCTTCAAAAAGTCCTAATGAATGTCCAGCATAATGGACAAAAATAGATACACATAAAGGCATATTAACAGGACTTTTCAGAAAAGTGAAAAATATAAATTTTAAGAACACTAAATACTAATAAAAGTTCCTATAAGCTTCCAGAGGAAAAACACATCAAAAATCCAAATAGAAAGAGACATCTCAGTAGCAACACTGGAAGCTAGAAGACAATGAAGCAATGCTTTCTAAATTTTGAGGGAAATGATTTACAACCTAGAATTTGTTACCTAAGCAAATTGTCAATCTGCTATGAGGTAGAACAAAGAAATTGTAAGAGGAAGTGACGTCAACATCATGGCTGTGAGATGCTGTCTCACCCCTCTAAGTTACAACCAAACAGACATCCATTGACCCACAGAGGATTCCCTACACAGCACAACAGGATACCAAAGAGATCCAGGCAGCTATACATCTGAAGGTAGATAGACTGGAGCCCTGGGAAACAGTGGAACTAGGGGAGCAGTGCCAACCCCCACTCTGGGCAGCAGTGATCCAGGGCATGGATCTTCATGCAGTGGCCCATGTGACTGTGAGTGGAGGTGAGGGTGGCTGGGCCCATGCACCTGAACATGGGCCAGGCAACGGGGGCCCTGCACATGTGCAAACACCCCAGAAGCAGCAGCAGCAGTAGCCCCATGTGTGCGCAAACACCAAAAGGGCGGCAGCAGCAGTCCACATGCATGTGAACACACCCAGGGCAGCGGTAACAGCTGGCAGCAGCCCTGCCTGCACACAAATGCCCAGGGTATGGTGGCAGCAGCCAGTGGCAGCCCTGCATGAACACAAACACCCCTGGGGTGACTGTGGTGGCCTCTGGTGACCCCACATGCATGGGAATGCCCAAGGGGTGCTGCTGGCAGCAACGGTGCTGGCCCTACCCCACGACAGTCAATGGAGCAGCAGCAGAGACAGCAGCCTGACCCACACAACTATGAACAGATAGGGTGGGAGGGCCCAGCCCACAGTGGCAGCACCACCAACACCAAGTCCACCAGCAGCAGGGGCTGCATACAAGTCCCCAGATCCCAGGGCCCCCACCAGCAACAATAACACCCATGAACCCAGCACCACTGACAGCAGTGCAACCAACACACCCAGACAACTGGGGAACAGCAACACAGGTGATGCATGGGACAACAGCATCTGAGCCTGCAGAGAGCCAGTGGAGGAACACGAGACCCAGGAGACCAGAACCAAAGTAACCAAAGCATACTCAAATAAGAGAAGGTGATTACTACCACAAATGTGCCAGTAGAGGATCAATTCATAAAACACCATGAAGAACTACAGTAACATGGCAGAAAAGAAGGAAAATGACAACTCTCCAGAAACCAAACCTGAAGTCATGGAAGTTTACAATCTAATTGACAGAGAATTCAAAATAGTAGTCATAAAGAAACTCAATGAGTTACAAGAAAGCTCAGAAAGACAGTTTAATGAGCTGAGAAATAAAATTAATCAACAGAAGGAATACTTCACCAAAGAGATTGAAGCTCTTAAAAAAAAAAAAAGAACAGAAATTCTGGATATAAAGAACACAATTAATGAGATAAAAAATAATGTAGAAATCACAAAAAATAGAGAAGACCTTATAGTGGAGAGAATTAGTGAGCTCGAAGACAGAAACATAGAAATGATTCAGGTGGAGGAGGAGAGAGACCTAAGATTTTAAAATAATCAAGAAATTCTTCAAGAAATGTGACTGAATTAGGAAAAGTAACATAAAGATTGCAGGTATCCCAGAGGGAGAAGGGAGAAAGGAGCAGAGAGCTTATTCAAAGAAATAATAGCTGTGAACTTCCCAAACCTAGGGAAGGAACTGGACATGCAAGTACATGAAGCTAATAGAAGTCCTAATTACATCAATCTAAAAAGACCTTCTCCGGGGCATATAATATTAAAACTGTCAAAAGTTGATGACAAAGAAAAAATATTAAAGGCACCAAGACAGAAGAAAATGACCTACAAAGGAGCCCCCATCAGGCTTTCAGTGGATTTCTCAGCAGAAAACTTACAGGCTAGGAGAGAGTGGAATCATTTATTCAAAATACTGAAAGACAAAAACTATCAGCCTAGAATGCTCTATCCACTGAAATTATCCTTCAGATGTGACAGAGAGATAAAAGCTTTCCCAGACAAACAAAAACTGAGGGAGTTCATTGCTACTACTTGCTCTACAAGAAATGTTGAAGGGAGCCCTCCTACCTTAAACAAAAAGGCAAAAGTTTACAATGCTTTAAGTGAGGAGATAAATAGACAAAATTCAGAAAATTGCACCTCTATATCAGAATAGGTTAACAAACAGTTATAACATAAAAGATAAAAAGCAAGAAAGCATCAAAAATAACTATAAACACTTCAATTTGGTCACAAACTCACAACACAAATAAGAATAATTTGTGACAACAAAAACACAGAAGGAGAAAAGGAAAGGATAGAACCTGTATAGGCTAATGGAGATAAGAGGCTATCAGAAAAACGACTATCTCATCCATGAGATCCTTTATACAAACTTCATGGTAACCACAAAACAAAAATATCAGAGCAGAGTCACAAACCATAAATAAAGAGAAAACTGAGAAAATCATCACAGAAAACCACCAAACGGAAATGAGAGACAGAAATACAAGGAAAAAGAAACAAGGGAAATATAGAACAACCAGAAAACAAAAGATAAAATAGCAGTATTAAGCCTTAATATAACAATAATCACTCTAAATGTAAATGGATTGAATTCACCAATCATAAGACACAGAGTGGCTAGATGATTAAAAAACAAGACCCAACAATATGCTGCCTCCAGGAGACACAACTCAGCTCTAAAGACAAATATAGGCTCAGAGTGAAGGGATGGAAAATGATACCCCCAGCAAATGACAAGCAAAAGAAAGCAAGTATAGTCATACCTATATCAGACAAGACAGATTTCAAAATAAAAAAGATAATGAGAGACAAAGATGGGCATTATATAATGATAAAAGGGACAGTCCAACAAGAAAACATAACACTTATTAATATATATGCACCTAACATAGGAGCACCAAAGTATATACAGCAACTATTAGCAGAACTAAAGGGAGAAACTGACAGCAACACAATAATAGTAGGGAACCTAAACACACCACTTACATCAATGGATAGGTCATCCAGACAGAAAGTCAACAAGGAAATGGTGACCTTAAATGAAACACTAGACCAGATAGACTTAATAGATATATATATAGAACATTCCTTCCAAAAACAGCAGAATATACATTAGTCTCAATTGCACATGGAACATTCTCAAAGATAAACCATATGCTGGGAAACAAGATAAGCCACAATAAATTTAAGAAGATTGAAATCATATCAAGCATCTTTTCTGACTGTAGTGTGATGAAACTAGAAATCAACTACAAGAAAAAAGCTGGGAAAGTCACAAATATGTGGAGACTAAATGACACACTACCGAACGACTATTGGATCAATGGAGAAATCTAAGGAGAAATCAAAAAATACCCACAGACAAATGAAAATGAAAACACAACATACCAAAACCAATGAGATGCAGCAAAAGCAATACTAAGAGGGAAATTTATGGCAATACATGCCTACCTCAAAAAACAAGAAAAATGTTAAATAAACAAGTTTACTCTATACTGAAAAGAACTAGAAAAAGTAGAACAAACAAAGCCCAAAGTTAGTAGAAGGAAGGAATAGTAAAAATCAAAGTAGAAATAAATGAAATACAGACTAAGAAAACAATAGAAAGGAGCAATGAAACTAAGAGGTTGTTCCTGGAGAAGATAAACAAAATTGACAAACTCTTAGCCAGACTCACTAAGAAAAAAGAGAGAAGACTCAAATAAATAAAATTATAAATGAAAGAGAAGAATTACAATGGACACCACAGAACTACAAAGGATTATAAGAGAATACTAGGAAAAGCTATAATCCAACAAACTGGATAACCTAGAAGAAATGGATAACTTCTTAGACTCATACAACCTCCTGAAACTGAATCAAGAAGAAATAGAGAATCTGAATAGACCAATCACAAGCAAAGAGATGGAAACAGTAATCAAAAACAAAAGTCCAGGACCAGATGGCTTCTCTGGTGAATTTTACCAAAGATTCAAAGATCTAATTCCTATCCTTCTCAAAGTATTTCAAAAAATTGAAGAGGACGGGAAGCTTCTTAACTCATTTTATGAGACCAACATTACCTTGAAACCAAAACAAGAAACGACAACACAAAAATGGAAAATTACAGGCCAATATCCCTGATGAACAAAGATACAAAAATCCTCAACAAAATATTAACAAATCGAATACAATAACACATTAGAAGGATCATACACCATGATCAAAAGGGATTTTTTTTCTTGTGAGGCAGATCAGCCCTGAGCTGACATCTGTTGCCAATCCTCTTCTTTTTGCTGGGGAAGATTGGCCTGAGCTAACATCCATGCCCATCTTCCTCTTTATATGGGATACTGCCACAGCATGGCTTGACAAGCGGTGCATCGGTGTATGCCCGGGATCTTAAGCTGTGAACCCCGGGCTGCCAAAGCAGAGTGCGTGCACTTAACTGCTTGTGCCACGGGGCCAGCCACCAAATGTGATTTATTCCAGGGATGCAGGGATGGTTCAACATCTGCAAATCAATCAATGTGATAAACCACATTAACAAAAAGAGGAATAAAAATCACATGATCATCTCAATAGATGCAGAGAAAGCATTTGACAAGATCTGACATCCACTTATGATAAAAATTCTCAATAAAATGGGTATAGAAGGAAAGTACCTCAACATAATAAAGGCCTTATATGACAAACCCACAGCCAACATCATACTTAATGGTGAAAAACTGAAAGCCATCCCTCTGAGAACAGGAACAAGGCAAGTGCCCACTCTCATCATTCTAATTCAACATAGTACTGGAAGTTTTAGCCAGAGCAATTAGGCGAGAAAAAGAAATAAAAGGTATCCAAATTGGAAAGGGAAAAGTAAAACTCTCACTGTTTGCAGATAACATGATTCTATATATAGGAAACCTTAAAGAATCCAGAAAACTATTAGAAATAATCAACAACTACAGCAAAGTTGCAAGGTACAAAATCAACATAACAAAAATCAGTTGCATTTCTATACACTAATAACAAACTAGCAGAAAGAGAAGTCAAGAAAACAATCCCATTTACAAGCGCAACCAAAAGAATAAAATACCCAGGAATAAATTTAACCATGGAGGTGAAAGACCTATATACTGAAAACTATAAGACATTATTGAAAAAAATCGAAGAAGACATAAAGAAATGGAAAGATATTCCATGCTTATGTATTGGAAGAATTAACATAGTTAAAATGTCCATATTACCTAAAGAAATGTACAGATTCAATGCAATCCCAATCAGAATCCCAATGACATTCTTCATGGAAATAGAACAAAGAATCCTAAAATTTATATGGAACAACAAAATATCCCAAATAGCCAAAGCAATCCTGAGAAAAAAGAACAAACAGAGTTATCACAGTCCCTGACTTCAAAGTATACTACAGAGCTAGAGTAATCAAAACAACATGGTACTGGTAGAAAAACAGACACACAGATCAATGGAACAGAATTGAAAACCTAGAAATAACACCACACATCTATAGACAGCTAATCTTCAACAAAGGAACCAAGAACATACAATGGAGAAAGGAAAGTCTCTTCAATAAATAGTGTTGGGAAAACTGGACAGCTACATGCAAAAGAATGAAAGTAGACTGTTATCTTACACCATACACAAAAATTAATTCAAAGTGGATTAAAGACTTGAGTGTAAGACCTGAAACCATAAAACTCCTATAAGAAAATATAGGTAGTACACTCTCTTTCATGTCGGTCTCAGCAATATCTTTTCAAATACTATCTCTACTCAGGCAAGGGAAGCAAAAGGAAAAATAAACAAATGAGACTACATCAGTCTAAAAAGCTTCTGCAAGGCAAAGGAAACCATAAACAAAATGAAAAGACAACCCACCAACTGGGAGAAAATATTTATGATTTGTATATTCAACAAGGTGTTAATTTCCAAAATATATAAAGAACTCATGCAACTCAACCCCAAAAACCAAACAACCTGATCAAAAAATGTGCAGAGGATATGAACAGATATTTTTCCAAAGAAGATATACAGATGGCCAACAGGCACATGAAAAGATGTTCAACATCACTACTTATTAGGGAAATGCAAATCGAAACTATAATTACATATGACTCTATACCTGTCAGAATGTCTATAATTAACAAGACAAGAAATAACAAATGTCGGAGAGGATGTGGAGAACCCTCAAGGAATCCTCAAACACTGCTGGTGGGAATGCAAACTGGTGTAACCACTAAGGAAAACAGTATGGAGATTTCTCAAAAAATTAAAATAGAAATACATACGATCCCTATCCCATTACTGGGTATTTATCCAAAGAACATAAAATCAACAATTCAAAGAGATTTATGCACCCCTATCTTCATTGCAGCATTATTCACAATAGTCAAGACATGGAAGGAAACCAAGTGCCCATCAACAGATGAATGGATAAAGATGTGGTATATATATATATATACAATGGAATACTACTCAGCCATAAATAAGACAAAATTGTGCCATTTGCAACAACATGGATGGATCTTGAGGGTATTATGCTAAACAAAATAAACCAGACAGAGAAAGACAAACACCATATGATTTAACTCATATGTGGAAGATAAACACATGGATAAGGAGAACAGATTAGTGGTTACCAGAGGGGAAGGGGGTGAGGGGAGGGTGAAAAGGGTAAAAGGGCACATATATAGGGTGACAGATAAAAAACTAGACTATTGGTGGTAAGCATGATGCAGTCTATACAGAAACTGATAAATAATAATGTATACCTGAAATTTACACAATGTTGTAAGCCAATATGACCACAATAAAATAATTAAAAAAAAAAAAGAAATTGTAACATAGGGCAGGTCTCAAAAAATGTTTCACCTATGCACTCTTTCTAGAACACTAAGTTCTAAGGAACTTACTGGAAGATATGCTCCATCTGCACAGAAGGTAAATCAAACAGATAATGATGTGAGATCCAGGAAATGGGAGACAACAAAAGAGAAAGGGGAAATAATGATGGTGATGTAAGTTCTCAAGATCAGAGATGTGCAGCAGGCCTGGAAAATAACCTGTATAAATTGGTGGAGACCAGAAGGTTCTAGGAGAGGTGTCTCCAAGGAAAGAAAATTAATAGAATCCTTGATGGGTCTGAATGTATTCAAAGATTTATAAAGCTGGGAGCAAGTTGGGAATAAATTAGTGTTAAGTACATTTAGAAAATTAGATCCCAAAGAACACAAAAATAAGATATTTATCATCTCCAAGGAAATACAAAGGCATAGATGAAGGAAAATGATGAATAATAATGATATTAATTCTGAATATTGACTTAAACTTGTTATAACTGTAGAAAGATGGGCAAGAGAGAGGAAAAGAGTGTACACGTGTGATAGAAGAAGGCAGTGCAGTGAAAGAGAACAAGATCCTCATTCTCCAAGTGGGAAGCCAATAATTAATGAATAAAATTTAAAAATCCAGAAAAAAATATAAGCATACTATTTGGATATATCCTATATACTCCCATGCTATTTGAAAATACGAAGGTAAACACCAGAAGAATCAACTAGATATGTTGAAATGATTATTTCTGGGTAGTAGTAAATGGTAGAGGAGGGGAACTGTTTATAATAAACATTATGGAATAATAATGTGTAATAAACACTACATAATAATATGCAATAAACATTATGGAAATATATCGCCTTAAAATCATATACATGCTATAGAAGCAGAATTTTAAGATGGCCCCCGTGATTTCTACTCCCTGGTGCTACACACTACGTAAGACCCTCCTTTGAGTGTGGACAGAACCTGTGACTGCTTCTAGCTAATAGAATATGGCAAAGGTGATGCAACGTCACTTACTTGATTATGTTACCTTATATAAGACTCAGTTTTAACACTGGAGAAAGAGACTGTGTTGTTGGCCTGGGAGAAGCAAGCATGTCAGAGAAGCCCCTTTGACAAGGTCCGTGGGCCACTTCTAGGACCTGAGGGCAGCCTCCAGCCAACAACCAGCAAAAAGCTGGGGTTCTCAGTCATACAAGTGCAAGAAAATGAATTATGCAACAACTTGAATGAGCTTGGTTTACTCAATTGTGATTGGACCGTTTTGTGTTTTGTTTCTCAGTGGAAATAACCAAAGAAACTAACTACTGGCATCATTTCAAAAGGTGCAATTGAATGGATCCTCTCGACCTATGCCCAGATCATTAGCTCTTCCGGGACTAACCCTAGACCCTAGACCCAGAGCCCTTCGTTTTTATTCTTTGTTTTGTGACTGATGGGATTAGTAACAAATTTCTCTTTCTTTAGATTTCAGACTATTCCTTCAATAGTAAACATGCTATTTCAACTAATCATCATGTATTTTTAACTATCAACTATGTTTGGATCACTGCAATATCAAAAGGAATAAAAAAATACATGTTCCTCTTCTCCAGGAACTTATAATTACAGTGAAGACATAAGTTGTGAACCATGAATAAATAAAAGGAAATACTCAACAGTAAATGAATCCAACTGACTAAGTGAAGTTGATTATTGATACTATATAAGTTTGGAGAAAGGAGAGATAAGTGGGCCAGAGGAGGTTCGTGGAAGGCTTCACAGATGAGCTGGCATTGGCTCAGACCTTCCATAGAAGTGGGAGTTTAGCTGGTAACAAAGACAGGAGCAGGCACATCAGCACTCCACGTGGAGATAAAAGAATGAGCAAAAATTGGAAGTCAAAAAATTCAATGGGTATTCAGGACAGAGTGAGCAGACAAATTGCTTGAAAAATGCCGTAGATACAACTAGAAAAAAAGGGAGCAATGCTTTAGGGTCTAGAACTATCTATACACTCAAATATTTGCTAATTCAAGGGCATGAGTGTCAGGTTTGAGCAGGAAAGTGATTTTGATACCGAACCTCTTAATCTCAAGTTTGTGCGCCCGATGCCCAGCAGCCAAACACTGAGATATTGGTGCTTGGAAATAAAGATTTATTCGAATTGGCACAAACGAGTAGGTTGGAGCCTGGGTCCACACAAATCCACCTCTCCAGGAACAGAAAGCAGGGGCGGGAAGGGGGGGTGTTTTATAGAGCTTGGCAGGAGGGGCTTCAGGGAAACAAAGGGGTCACTCCCGATGAGCCTCTGGGCATTCTGACTTCTGGGTTTCAACAGCTGCTGAGGGCCAGTCATCTGGTGACTGCAACCTCCCCAAAGGCATTCTCTCTCTCCTGCAAAACAAGCTCACAAGTCCCCTGGAAAATAAGCTCACAAATCCTCAAGACCCCTGAATCACCCCTCAAGTTAAACAGGAAAAACAGCGAATTGATTTAATATCTACGGTACCCTTCAGGCACCCAGCTTCAACTTGAGCAGCTGAAAGTTTAGGAAGACCTAAACTGGTCCTGCAGTGAAGAAAGAGTGGAGACTAGGAAGTAGTTACCTGGTTTTCTAGGTATACAAGATAGTACCTGAAGTAAAACAGTAGCAGTGCGACATGGAGAGAAGGAAACGGATGAGAGAGTTCATTCTATGAATAAATTGATAGAACTTGGTCGAATAAAGTAAGAAAGAGTAAGAGTAAGAAAAATGTCCATTAAAATTAAATATCAAGGTTAAGAAAGGAGGTTTCCGATCCCAGATGTTTTGCCCTCTCATCTTCCCATCTCACAGACTATTGATAAAGAAGGAATGGATTTAGACAAATAAGAAAATACTAGACTTTGTAACTTGGGGGTGTTGGGGGGGAGTGTTGAGCTCTGTCTGCACAGAGATGCAGTTACTATTAGTGCACTTTAAGAGACAAAAGGCATCCTACAGGCCTTCTGAAAATTCTTCCCCCTCCTGATTTCTAGACAAAGGAATTTATACACAGATAGTTCCCCTTGAACATTCTTTCTGCTGATGAAAATCCACAGCAGTATTCTCATTCAAAGCAGACTTTCCCCAAGGCCACACACATCCAGTCTGCCAGCTTGAAGGCTGCTGCCAACCACTCATTCTCCCTACCTCCAAGATGCTTTCTCTAAACAAATTACAACTGGGGGAAGGAAGAGAGCAGGACTTGGGCACAAAAGCTTCACAATATAAATACCACTTACAGCTGACTAAGTCATTTTGCATAAGTCCATCTGCCCCAAATTAGAACTACTTGTGAATGGAATACCACAAAGGTCTCTGAAGTTCATTACTGTTGAGAGTTATGCACTGACGGGGCCTTTTCCTTGTTTACGTACCATGTCGTGGTCTCACGGAGACTGAGGGAAGTGGAGTAACCACTCTGGTTTACATTATAGGATAGTTCGCGGAGATGAAAGGATTTTGTGCATTGAGTCATACTGCCTATGTTATTACCACCAGGGCAGATATCACAAAAGTAAATCAAGTTAATCTGCCAGAGCCTTGGGTTATATGTGTGGGGATCATTACACAAGATAATGTCATGTTCCTGGTGACAAGAGATTCTTACGTATTGAGGTATGTGGGGCAACTATTCAGGTTCAAAACTGATTTGACTGAACTAAAAAGCCTGACTTATGGCCTCTCAAACATACATTGTACATCTGCTTAACAATTAAAGTAAAGAACGCACTCTCTTAAGATAAAAATGCATACTTCCCCTCCTACAAGTAACGCCCTATTCGTAATGCTCTATTGGTAATGCTTTCCTGACACTATGGTCAAGTTGACCTGCCAATTTGCGACTGAATACCTCTTTGAAATTTTGATGAAAATGTATCCTGGATGTGTTTAATGTATGTTCTTTATTCTAAAAAGATACAAGACTGTACTGAAAATCATGCTTCTCTGGAACACTTTCTAAGGCCTTCCCTGGTTATAATCCTCACTCTGGCTCAAGTAAACTCACCTTATTTGTCTTATCTATATAATGGTTATTTGTTATTTTGCGTCAACACTGGAAAGGTTCAAGTCTGCAGAGAATTTAACGATCGCTTAGCCTATTCCAAGTCTATGGTTTTTATAAGGTCTTTGCCACATTTTCTCTCTTTCTTTTTTTGTAAGAGTTTAATAACGTCTCTATGTTTATTTAACGAACAATTTTCTTACATTAAGTATAAAACAGTAAACTCTGCACCTGTAATTGGGAGAATCTCAAAAGAAAAGGAGCTCAACATAGTCTAGGAAAGAATGAGTAACTTACATGTCAGATAAGGCAGGGAAATAGAGATTTAAAGACACTCAAAATCTAATTGTTTTAAACACCATAGAGGCCAAACCAAACTGTGTAGAGGTGACACTGTTTAATAAGTCTGTAGGTGTATAAACCACAGAACCAGAGCAGAAAGCACATGAAGAAAAAGTCATGAGATAAATGTAAGTGGATCTAAAGGGGTTTTGTACATACTTCTATCTGCAATTGGGTTCCATCATCTTTTTTGCTGTTATAGTGATAGTTGGAGAGCACACATTTTAAAAAACATTTGTAGTGATGACGCTCTGAGTCTTGTTTCTTCAGTCTAATCTCACCTTTAAGACTTTCCATTGTAGTCCTTATGCTCTGCCTTTTAAATATGTCTCTGGCTCTCTGTTGAATCCCTTTGATAACCAGTTTTATCTGAGCAAATAGAGAATTGTGTAATTTAGTAGAAAGTCCCCTTAACTTGAAAGCATAGCAGAAGAGTTCCTCAGAACTCCTAGGGATGTTTTCCCAGCCTAGAAATCTGCCTTAAATACAGTCTGTGTTTCCCTTAAGCATTTTGCAAAAGTTGACAAAGACAGAAAGTTTCCTTAGGACCCTCTTTCTGTCTTAAACTTTTTTTCCACTAAGCTACCCACAAAGGCAGGTAAAAATTGATAAGCATCCTTGGGGTACTTACGTGAAACTCTAAGCAGATCATAATTAAAACTTTGAGGTTTACTTTTTATTTTATCATAAAAATTCAACTCAGTTTTTCTCTCTAGTCCCTAATATACTTTTATCACTGATATTCTCAACTGATAGATGTGAGGATTGGCATAGACCTCTAAGGAGATGTAGAGGAGGGAAAATTTTCCTCTACCCTTCTAGGTTCTTTTGGTTGGTCTATTAATTAAAATGACATAAAACAGAGTAATAGGAGAAAAACAAATTTAATTTCATACACATGGGAGCCTCACATAGACATGAAAGGCTCAAAGACAGTCAGTGATTGAGGCTTGTATGTCATCCTGAGCTAAAGAGCAGAGGGCAGGGATCTGGGCTTCAAAGGGAAGGAAGACAATTCACTGGAAAGTGGGTAGAGCAAATGTTTGGTAAACAAATGTTTGTCATGTCATGCAGAGTCAATGGGACACAGAGAGGAATTTGAACAAATAGGCCCCGCTGAGCTCCCCTCAGCTTACCACACCTAGCCCATACTCTTTGTGGTTATCTCTGGTGATAGCTCTCTTCCTGGACCGGGCCCTCTATCTAAATTCTTTTAGGCAGTTAAGGGGGAGGTAAAAAGCTCTTCTTGAGTCTATCGGGCGTTGATTGTGTTTAGCTTGAAATAATCCACATGCCAAAGTGGCACATTCTGGGGCAGCCTGCCCTGAACCTCATCAGACACAAAGCAAAATTTTTTGTCTGTGGTGGCATGGTGGCAGGAGATAGGGGTAGGAAGTGGGGACAGGAAGAAAGAAATGAGTAGTGTGAAAATTCACCCAGAGATAATCACAGGAGAACTGGATAATATTCACATAACTCATACTTTTCTAAAAAGCTTAGAACAAGGCCTGATTTATGGTATAATAGTGTTTAAAAAAATTTCAAACAGATCCAGTCCCACATGCTGATCTGACCCCTTTAACTGTCTCATTTGCATTGCATTCCCTTTAATAAGTCAAAGCACTTCCTACTTGAGTTGCATGATGTCAAAATATGGTTTTCATAAAGTTAAAGACATGATTCTCAAAGAAATATGTAGTGAGTACTTTTCAAAAATGCATTTACCTCATCAATAAGAAAACCAGCAAGATGACAAAGCTAGTTCAAAGATAAAGGAAATTGCTATATAGAGAGTGAAAGAAAGAATACTAAGATACAATTGCTGAGAAAAGATGCAAAAATCATAGCCTTTGCTGTTATCTTGTCTACAAGACAGAAATCATTTGCATTTCTACTGAATAAAAATCATTTGCAACTTTTCAATCTTTTACAAGGTAATATCTAACTTGATTGGGTTTGAATTCTAACCAATAATAAGGTAGACAGTGTTAGATCATCTACCAGTGCTTTACAAACTTGAGTGTCCACCAGAATCATGTGGAGAGCCAGATTGCTAGACCTTACCCCCAGAGTTTCCCGTTCAGTAGGTCTGGGGTGGGCCCTAAGAACTGATATTTCTAACAAGTTCCAGATGATGCTGCTATTTCTGGCCCAGGGACCACACTTTGAGAACCATAGCTCTAGTTTGACATTGTAAAGTCTTGCAGTAATAATTCTGCCATATTTTCAAGTGTCCCCTATGTCAGGATAAATTGTGAGACTTTGAAATAGACCAACAAGATTATTGGATATCTTCAGTGGAAAACTAGGCCTTATCTAACTCCAGATTTTCTGAATCCTTGGGGTTTACACCTTTCGTTGTCTTGAAGCTATTTTAGAACTCTGTAATTTGTAGTTAACTAATAGCAATGAAAATGATTCTTGTCCCTAGACATGCAAATTAATTCTGTCCAGGTAAAAGTACAATTGATTTCCCTTCTCCATCCTCCACTCTCACCCCTCTGTAAAATGCCACTTTTGCATTTATTTGTAAATTCATTTTCAGTATTCCTTATTTGTGCGTGTGTATATATATATTATGTGGTTCTCTAAATTTTCCTTTGAACTACTTGTCATATATTTTATTGATTCCCTCAATTAATGAGTTAAATAAAATCTTTGGCACATGTTTATTTTAAATTTGCATGAGTCATAGTTATACTCTCTTAAAAATTATCCTTTAACAGATACTCTTTCTTAAAAATAATGCCAAAGTATGGAATTTCACATTTTGTTGATGCTATGTTCATCGCAAGCAAGTAGACGTCTTCTTCCGGTAGAGCTGGTTTACGATTTTCATATATCCTAACACTTAACAATCAGTTTAAAATTTAGTCTACTGGACCACTGACCAGACTGAGATCCTATGGATTCCAGCTGCCTCTTTGCTTTACAATAACACAGCTGCTCTTACTTTTTTAATCCTTCTTTACTGTCGTCATTTATCTAACTCTGAATTCATATTTGCTCCTTTCGACTTGTATTATTTAGGGGTATAGTTTGGCCGTTTCTATTATTCAGGGTGTTGACCTCAGCCCTTAATTAACAACAGCCAAACCACAAAATGTTCACTACCTGTTTCCAAGCCTGGAAACTCTTAGTTAGACATCTGGAGTGTGAGGAGGAGGCTAATTTCTGTGCCAACTTAGAATCTTTTGAATTTCTAGGGTCAGCAGGAAACCTTAGCTGGCCAGTGGGGTCGCAGACAGATATTTCAAACTCTAAGTTCATGACCCTGGATGCTGCCCAGCTTCTAATCTGAACTGCTTCCTTCCAATAGAGCATCTGTGTTCTATAAGAAGAGCTCAGATTCTCTGCACGGCCCCGGAAGAAGCCCTTCCTGGGCCCCTCAGCTCTGGAATTCATAACAGACCCCAGTTTGACTCTCACAGCTCAGTTTTTCCTCCACCCACTCTCAGCAAGTTCGTTCGGAAGACAATAACACCCAATGTTACCCAGAAACTATTGTTCATGTTTTCATTGTTTCTCTGATGACTGCAAAACGCTGTAGGGTGAATTATGAGGAATATGGAGGCCAGGCTGAGTTTACTCCATGTAATAACTTACTGCCAAATAAGAAATGATACCCCTCATTTTTTCCAGGTTTAGAAAAATAAGGCCTTGAATCTTTTGACCAATTATTTTCTCAAAGTTGTTACCTATATATGAGGTCTTCCAGGTTAGCCTTTCTATCCCAAGTACTTAAGTTTTCATAGAAAATACTCTTAGTATGCCATATTTTAACTAATACCTTAAGATATTCTTCAAAAGAGGGCATGCATCACCCTAAAATTTCATTTATGCAGAACTTTTCTCTCAACATTTCTCTAGTGTCCAAAGGTTCCTAACGGTAGGTGGGAGGCCCATGTTCTGGTATCATCTCAATCTCCCTTTGCCAATTTTTTCAATGTAGCTGGCAAAAGGAAAATATAATGACAAAGAAATCTTGCACTGAGTTCCTCAATTTAAATGAGAATTGGGGAATGGAGGTGTGACTTAGGTATCACAACATGCCTCCAATCTTTTAGTTACCTGGCATCACCTTGACCTTTTAAGTCTATAGAAATATTACTTCCAACTCCTGTATGCAAGAAAGGGAGGGAGAAGTGTTGCCAGATAAAATGCAAATATTGTCCTAGATATTGCCTGGGATGTACTTATACTAGAAAATTACTCATTGTTTATATGAAATCCAAATTTAATCAGATATCCTGTATTTTGTTTGCTAAATCTGGAAACCGTAGAAGGGAGTAACTCATTGCCCCAGTTACGTCTGGAAATCCTTGGGGAGAGGACGGGCACGTGGATTGGAGGTCATCTTAAGCTCTAATCTACAGATTTGGCTGCATTCTCAGGCTCACCCATCTCTCTCCTTTTTCATTGACCCAAACACTAGAAACAGCCTCTTTTCCTTGATTTTTCCAAATATCACTCAATGCAAATTAAATTTTTACTAAATATTCAGAGATGCAACAAGGAGTGGCTTTTACCTCAAAAAGTCACGGAAGTTTTTCAGTCACCCACACCACTGTTCATCTTCTTTCCTGTGGGTCCTGCTTCCTGATGAGTTTCTGGACCCCATCCCTGACCCTCAGTGCTCGCTCATCTGTCCCAGCCCCCAAATTCCTTTGTATTTCTTGCTGCAGAACCGTTTGGAGCTAAGCTAATACCAGAACCACTAGGTTTGCCCAAAGGCTCTCATCTGCAATATAAATGTGTGCCTCAGTGAAGAGCAGTCGCTCCTGAGGTGTGATTTCATTATCAGCACTTAAAGTTTTTTTACTCCCTTCTATACGGGGAAGCAATCACATTCTTATAAAGTTCAGGAAAACAAGGCTCAGGAGAAAAGACTGAGAAATTTAGGAGTAAGCATCCTGAAAAAGAGCTGTCTAAGGCACAAATAAGTCTACAGATGTACAAAACGTTAAAGTAAATGTTGGTGACTAGTTCTCTATCTCCAAACTATTGCAGGAAGGATGTTGGTCACCTGTATAAATAGGCCTCTTGAGCTCGTGTGTACCAAAGGGATCACATTACACAAGCGATAACTCAGATATCATAAATGTGTGCCTCCTATCAATATAAAACTTCCAGTGACTAGTCAGAGCATCACACACCCAGTACTGGGACTCTCTTGGGATGCCTCATGATTACATCGACTGCCACTAACAACAATTGAGAGTGGCATCTCCCCAGGACCACTGATGCTAGTGCCTTCCATGAGAACTCAGATATTGTTTTAATCATGTTTTTTTATTCTCTATATTTTTATGATGCTTTGACATCTTGAGACTTTGTGGAACTGGAAGGGACTGCCCATCCTAGAGCTGGCCTCTTCCCTAGAAAGAGCAAACAACTTGCCCCTGAGCATGCCTTTCAAATGCAAACCAACCAATCCAGAGGCCATGCCCACATCTGCCTCTTTTTATCAGGCTCCTGCAGTCTGGGACACTATCCTGTTGTCCTAAATCACCCAAGAGCTAGGTACTGGACAACTAGAAACTACCCTTATAGACACAAGACCAGCAAAATTAGTCAGACTATCCAATCCTAATCCTGCCTAGATGTTTACCCTGCCTCACTCATTCTTTCCTGCAAAAACCACAATAAAGGCTTTGGTCCCTGCTTTCCACCCTCACTCCTTTCTGCCCCTAACTGACCCTGATGCTTCCCTGTGTGGCTCTGCATGGTATGGCGTGACCCCTCCTCTTGGAAACTGTGAGTAATAAGCTGTCTTCTCAATGGCAATTGTCTCCTAATCTGCTGGCCTCACCATACTTGAATAAACTAAATCCCAGAACAATTTAAAACAGATGTCTGGGCCAAGGATACTCTCTAGCAGGGCTCCCAGAGCAATCAACTCTCAAGGTGACCTTGAAGTATTGCATACCCTGAAGGTTTCACTACCACCATCAAGGCAAGGAGCTAGAGAGGGAAGAAGTTTCTTCCTCCGTAGCTCCAGAGTGCCTTTTGAACACAGTGTCTTCAGCTTCTCTGTCTTGCTGCATAGAGCTCAGACACCAGTTTTTAGGAGCAGGGCTAGAGGTCAGCTCTCCCACTCTCCATCCTCACACCTCCCAACCAACCACAGGCTCACACAATACTTTCTTGGCTGGGACCCTTTCCTAGACAAATCTATTGATATAAATTGTCTCATGCAAGAGCTTGCATGTAGATTACGAGAGGGGTGGGTACAATTCTCCCTGAAACACAGGATCCAGCTACAGAAAAGGAAGATTCTCAAAATTCGTATGTTGTTGAAAATTAGGATGACTTTCCAAGGTAGATTTAAACATCTTCCAAAAAGTAGGATAATCTACCAAATGTTTGATTGAAATAAGTTGTAAAGGGCACTTATGACCCTACTTTATTCTATGCGTCATTGAATTGTATAAAATATATATTATATATGGTATAATGTGTGTAAATATACAAATACATGCTATATATATGAAATATATTCACGGTTATTTAATATAAAAATATTTTGTCAAACAAAATATGTTTGCTCAGAGTACATATGAATTGCCCCCAGCAGAAGAACAGCTTAATTCACAGTTCTCATGAGAAGATAGAGCCCACAGAAGAGGCTGGGCTTGCAGGAGAGGATCTGAACCAAGACATGTTCCCAGGAAACTTGCAGCAATTGTTGTTACTTCCTTTTCTCGGGACATCCAGCCTGACTCCACCCCAGATATAAGTCCCAAGGCAGAACCACCGTCAAATCCTTTCCAAATGTCCTTCTCCAAAAGAAATTATCTCATAGGAATCATACAGGTATTGGGGCAATGCCTAGCTGTCATCAAATTCCTATTTTCTTGTACTTCTGGACTCTCTGCACAGTTATATTTCCCAGCTTCCCATGAGTCAGGCGTGCCCCTGTGACTGAATTCTAATCAATGGAATGTGAGCAGAAATGATGTGTACCATTTCTAGGCTAACCCTTTTAAGAAGTGGCTCTAAAGGTAGACACTAAAGGTGACATTGATGGTAAATCCATAAGATGGAAGGTGCCTGGGTCCTACTGACTCTCTCTGGATGAGAGCCTAACCGGAAGGTTATGTGAGTTTATGTGAGTAAGAAATAAAATTCTACTGTATCTGAGCCACTTTACAATCTATTTGTTGCCTCAGCCCAGACTTCCCAACTAAGACAGGTATCTACTGTTTAAGCAGCTTGAACCACATCTAATGGTTCTCCACACTTCAGCAAACACCAGAAGTCATTTTCTCTTTCCCCTGGCTCTCCTGCATTGGAATGGTGGGAATCCCACAGGCTGTGGGGGTTGCTGAGGATCAAAGATATTCCATGCCAGGTAACGCTTCTGCCAACCAGTATTTAGAGATTCTACTTCACGGATTATGAAAAGAGGATGCTTTGTGATTGCTTTTAATTGGTACCTGTCATCTGCTTGATAAAATTTTATTAACACAAGTGTAAACATTCACTGCAATCTGCAGAACACAAGAATCTTAAGCAACTTATGAAATTCAATCGAAGTTTTTTTTATCTTTAGTGTTTACTGATAACTCATTAAATGTTGCTCGGTGTTAGAAGTCCTGCAGCAGAAGCGTTCCATACAAATAAAAGTGATAATGTAGAGACATTAACAGGGCAGAAGGGAAAAGGGTTGCTCAACACTGCACAAAATAGCAACAATCTTTCACTACAGAAGACTTCACTGTAGAGAAGAGAATAAATAGTCTTTAAGTATTACTACTTTTTTAAACAAATAGAATTTACCAAATAGTTCTTCTTGCCCACCATTCCAATGTTATCAAGGCCATGCACTCTTCCCAGACACACACTCACACACTCTCTCTCACACACACACATACACATTTTGTTATAGAATTTCAGTCTTGTATACAGCCCCAGGAGATTTTACCTTTAATCTAAATTCAACTGGAGATGGAAATGTTCTCAAGGTCTGCAGCACATTTGATTCTCTGGAATGCAGTTGTGTTGTAACATTCTCATTCTAGCAGATTTGCCCAAAATAAGGCAGTAACACAGATCTCATTATTTATGTACACTCAGCAGCTTAGGCACTGATGTGTTAAGTGACAATATGGCCAACTAACCCTCGGTTTCGACCTTGGTTACTGTGCATCCATAAAATAGAATCAGCTAAATAGGCTGTGGCTGCATTCAAAACAAAGCTGGATTAGGCTGATAGAGTGGAAATCCTCACATCTCGGCCAGTTTTGCACCACCCCGTGCTGCCCCGTATGCATGTTTCTCATTTAACTGAGAGACAGCTTCCTGAGCAAAGCAACCAGCCATCAGGAGGTCTTCCTGGAGGCAGGTGAACCAGTTTCACTGCTGCCTCTTCAGCAGATATGTAGCATAGGAGGTGACACGCTCTGCAAGAAGTCTCCTACACAGCCTTCAAATGACACCAAAGGAGGCTGTCTGAGAAATTAGTCACAGCAACCTTCCAATTATTAGAAAAATCCCTTAACCTCAACCATGATTGGGTTTTCATATTTAGCTACATTAAAATCTGAATAAATTACCTGTTAAAATAATATGTATAACATCAACATGTAGCTGTGTATATAAATATGTAACATGTCTAATATCTGTGTATCTAAGCTAGAGATAGACACCACTAGGGACTCTCTCTGGATTTTGTTACTGTGTTGTTCCCTTCCTATATCTGCTGGGATGGTTGTGGGTAAAGAAAGTACTTGAAAGTATGAGCTGGGCCCCACTGGGGTTTTGTAGTATGGCTTGGTCTGAAGCTAGTCTTGCTTGCCCAGCCCCTGCCTTGATCAGCATAGTCCCAGAAGTGGCCTGTGGCTCCTCTGGTGGCTTCATTTCTCCATGCCAGCATGGCCATAGGGACCTTCACCCCCACTCTGTCATCCTCCACAGACATTAGTGCAGGCATCCTACATTTGAGTTCTGTCCTCTTCACATTGCTCAGGAAAAGGGTCATGGCGGCATCACCCTCAAACATCAGTCTCTGCAGTTCAGGGGGGATACTCAGCCCTGGAGCCCCTTCTTCACCCACTACCAAACCACTGTCCATCCTGTCAATTTTATATTACTATAGGAATTAAAATTTCATTGCCAAGTGCTGTAGAGTTTAAATCTTTGCAACACAAAAGGACTCTTGTATCTTTCCTGGAGCTAAAACTCAGCCCTTAGAATAAAATAGTTCATCTCCAATTCCCCAAACCTGCATCTTCAAAGCAACCGTTGGTCACATTTTCATATCCCACTACATTAAATTCTCAAAAGTTACCCTGTTCAAATAAGTAATGTAGCTTCTTATTTTTAAGGGCTCCAAAACTAGATTGGGAGCACTTCTTGCTGGTATACATTTTTCATCTTTTCTTCTCCAGCATATAAAAAGCAGTGTCTGGCACAGAGTAGATACCCAGTAAATGCTTAATGAGTGAATTTTTTTTCATTTTTATCATTTTAGGAGGACACATTCTTAAGCATTGCACCACAAATATTATCTCTTCCTTTCATATCACATTCTCCTTTTCCTTCCTTGTTGTAAGCACTTCAGAGGAACAACCACACTGGAAATTGACACCCTCTTTCACCTGTAATAAATTTCACTCTAATCTGACTTGCCAGCAAAATGACTTGGGGCCGGAACACAACCCCATAATCTAATGGATAATGTGCATTTAGCAGGTAATAGATGCTTCAAAAATCTACTTTAGCTTCCTTTAGCTCTGGTCACAGCAAAATAAATAAGACCCTTTGGCTACTCTTCCTTCTCAAATAAATACAATGTGAATCTAGAAGATAGTAAATTAAGTTTCAGAACCAGCTGGTTGACCTTTTATCTTCTATCAGCCAAGTAGTCGCCAAAGTAAATAACACTCATTTCTCTCCGTGTCAGGACTTGGTAAGTTTAGACTGCTCTGAGTGTGGCTGTGTGTTCTCCCTTCCTCTTGTGCCTGGGACCTCACTGACAGCTTGGGCTCTGGGTCTCGGGAAACAGACCTCATCTGGTTTACATTTCCTTTGAGCCCCACTCTGAAGGCTAATGGGGAGATTTCAGATTTCTTTGCTAACACTATGGACTAAGAGAGGAAAATCCCAACGGAATTCAGACTTCCTCAGTATTTATATATGTCTGTAGGGCAGTTGCAAGTTACTAATCTTTTCCTGAAATCACTTTATATTTAACAATTATTTCTGGCATTATTCCCTCCTTCCCAAAGGAAATTTCCTTAAGTTTATTGCTAGCACATATATAAAATGGTCTTTCTAAAATGCTATGATATTGTTTGGCTTTTGAGTTTATTTAAACTAATTTAAAAACAGTAAGGTATTCCTCTGACCATTTATTATATTTTAATATGAGGATATCTTTAAGGAACAATCAGGAAACAGGAAATTTTTCAGAAGTACTTAGTATTAACTACCAAATTATTTAATGTAAACAAGTCCATAAGTTTCTCTGTGTTTGCATCTCTTTCTCCTTTTAGTTTCAACAATAAATATATTTGTTCAATGGGATTGAATGCAGTTCAGTTTAGAACCATCCTCCACCATGGAACTGTCAAATTCTTCAAAATATGTACAACTTTGGGCACCTTGAGTATTCCACATTATTTAGAAATTAGGACTTTAAAAGCTCTCTAAATAACTCATCTCATTAACGTAAAATTTCTTCCACTGAGGATTGACGTAGTTGTGAATTATGACCTAGACTTCTTTCACTTCTGTTTCTTTGGCTTTGGAATTTTACCCGAGTAGCTCACACATGACATTACAAAGTGCAGGTGTTAACCCAGACCAAGGAGATGCCTAGTTTATCTGATGTGGTTTGGAGGAGTGGATTTCTTCCATTCTCTTTTTAAGTCCCCTGTCCCTTTTGATGCTTCACAGCTGCCCAGTGACCTGCATCTCCAGGAATTGGGCCACTTTTCATTTGAAGTCACCCGTATCGGCTTATCTTGTTTTATGGGATACTCTTCATGTTCAATTACAGTTATTGCTAACGGGTGCTCTGGTCAACCAGGGAGGTTGGGGAGGCAGGGCAAAGGAGGAAGGAAAAGGGAGTGGATGAGACCAGGATCCTGCAATGGCTTCCACTACTAGCTTGTTGTTATGAGAAAGCAGGCTCAGCATCTCTATCTTTCCAAGAAAAGCAATAAAACTTATCTTAACCATTTCAGAAGACCATTATACAGTTAAAAAGAGTTTGACAGATTTTTAAAAACAGCATTCAGTAAGCTATTATTTGATGATACTATAAACCTAAAGGGAAAATAGACAATTTTTTCTTTAAAAAAAGCAATTTATAAAAGTAAAAATATTAGCAGCCAATAAACACATATAAATATTAACTTCTTTAGTGATTAAAGAAATGCAAATGAAAACCAGTAAAGTTTTAAAAAGTTGACCCCATAGGCTGCTGTGGGTGGTGGGAAACGAGTTTTCTTACACATCATAAGTGGAAGCATAATTTTTTTTTTGGGGGGGGAGGAAGATCAGCCCTGAACTAACATCCATGCTAATCCTCCTCTTTTTGCTGAGGAAGACCAGCTCTGAGCTAACATCTATTGCCAATCCTCCTCCTTTTTTTTCCCCAAAGCCCCAGTAGATAGTTGTATGTCATAGTTGCACATCCTTCTAGTTGCTGTATGTGGGACGCGGCCTCAGCACGGCCAGAGAAGCAGTGCATGGGTGCGCGCCCGGGATCCAAACCCCGGCCGCCAGTAGTAGAGCGCGAGCACTTAACCGCTAAGCAATGGGGCCGGCCTTGGAAGCATAATTTGATCCAACAATAAAGGGCAAGATTTTTTAAATGAATCCAATTTAATGCGCATAACCTTCATCCAGGAGTCTTATCTATAAAATCTATCCTAAGAAAGATAATCAGAGAAGTATGCAAATATCTGTATATAAGGAAGATTAGCACAATATTATTTTATAGTAGTGAAAAGTATAGTCAGAATAAACAGTAAAGTTATCATCATTTAGACAGGATACAAATGATATCGTGGTCAAAATTCCTTTTGAGTGCATTTAAAGCAAACTGGGAAGGCACTATGTTGGTTGTCAAACAGATTTACCTTTTTTTCTGAAAGTAACGCATGAGAGGTAAATATAGACTGCCTAACAGTGCACAGGAAATATGAATTTGAACCACATTTTCAAGGCATACCTTCTTTCTCCTGGTCATTTCATCTCATACTATAATCCCCTCCATTGCTAAATTAAGATCACAGCTCTTAGGCTGTTCCCAATATACTCATACTACCCCTCTCCGGCTGCTGACACACATGTGCACACCCCCCCCCCCACATTTTAACTATAAATAAGAAACCCCAAGAACCATGATTTAACTATAAATACAAAACCCAAGGAAAAATGTCAAAAAAGTTTTCCTTACTTTGGAGTAATGGCAAAACAAAATGACTTTCTGAAGCCTAAGGAGTCTCACTCAGGAAGGGTCATCTTGCACATGGTTCTTCCTATAGATAGGAGCTTTGGGCAGTAGACCTGTTCTTATTTTCTTTCTTAGTGATTATGTATCATTTTAATTATTCATAAATGAGGCAGAAAAGATCAGTATGTGGGGAAAGTATCAGAAGGAAGGGAAAATGGAAGTGTCTTTCAGTACGTCAATATACTCCAGTATTTTTAAGAGTACCTAAAACACAGCAGATGCCCAAGAAATATTTGCTGAGTGAATAAATAGTTTATCACATGCTAGAGAGATGCTAGAGAGATTCAAACCATGAAAATGGCTCTAACTGAGAGCCCCACACATCAGACAAGTCTGTCAGAGCTGAATGCATAATAGCAAGAAAACGGCAGAGGATGGCTTTTGTTTTTCAAGAAATTCCTCATACTTCGTAATAACTTAACGAGGACTTGAAGCATTACAGAATCTCTACTCTGTGTAGTGTGCTGCATCACCAACTTAGATGCACCAAAGGTAGATTGTTTAACAAATCTTTCCTTTGCCTGAGAAATATTGATTAAAATGGAAAGACATTAGAATTATTTCTATTAGTTCTTTAAGTTTCTCTGATGTATTGCAACACTATCTGGTCATAAAGGGCTGCAGCCTATGTTAGTTATCTCAAAGGGAGAGAAGAGGAAGTCCCTAATCATTCATTCACCACAGAATGTGTGGGAGTCTTTTTCTTACCTGCTCCTGAGGTCATTCTCTATTCTGAAGCCTGAACACTCTCAATAACTCTTAAAATTCTCCCCCCAAGTCAGTGTAACCAAACCTATCATGATTCACTGAAGTGACCAACTTTGCTCTTCGGTTTATTAAGCTATTTTCCTTAATGGGAACGATCTGTGGCAGTGAGAAAAACCCAGTAATTTATGTGCCTAGCCCCAGGTACTTTCCACTGGAACTCATTCCTTCTAAATATTAATAGCAATGAGATTTTCACAGAGCAGTCACCAAAAACCACTTTGTACATAAAGGGGGAAAAACATCTCAGACCAGATCTTCTCACCTAAATAAAACAGAATATTGAGTTAATTATAAGGTTATTCTAAAATGGGTGTATTTTAATTTGATGTGGTTATTATTTTTACTTTCCTTCAATTCTCCAGTCCTATAGTTAATCTGTAAATGAGGAAATCTGTGTGTTGTAGATTTATCAGCATCGTAATCTATGTAATAATCTATATTCTTACAACTGCTCCAATCTTCCTTATGCACTATCCCCAACCGGTTCACCAATGATGACTCAGCTTACAATGTCTTTTTCAGATAAATGTTCCGTCCTCCACAGTTGTGCTCCCTGCTACTTCTCCTCTCTGCCACCTTCAATGGTGGTATTCTCTGTCTGCCTGTTGTGTCATTGTTTGCTTGCCATGTTGGCATTTGTAGCTGGTGAACTTGAGATCTGTTTTCCCTAGATCTGGGTCTCCCTGCCATCATGGTCTTACCCTCAGCTCGCAGCATGATTCTCATCGACTCTGTGGGCTAGTGGTGACTCCCTGTCTTGTCCCAGAAGTCTACTGAGCAGATACCAAGCCATTTGATATCCATCTCTATAAATTGCACCTCTCTCTTCCTCAAATTCATCCATCAGGGCCATTAGCTATGTTCTGCATCTACCAATTTTATGTTGATATGGCTGCCAACAGTGGTGTTGAGACCACCCTTTGAGCTGAATCCCAAATGAGAAATGAAGCAAACTCTCCTCTGCTTTCAACTTTCCCTTCACTTATCCAATACACCCCTACCCTGAATAGAGGCTGGGTGAGGAGAGCATACTTGTCTCACTCTCTGCCTCCTAAATCTCTATGCTCTTTTCCTCCCTATAACCTACTAGGGTTATCACCATACCCTCTTTCTTAGAACCGTAAATAATGGACAGGTTCAGGGACAGAAAAACTGAGAAGAGAATATGAATCAGGAGCTTTTAAAATGTACTTACTAAATTAAAAATAGAATTACTATTGATGCAGAAATTCCACTTCTAGATATATACCCAAAAGAATTGAAAGCAAGGACTCAAAGAGATATGTGTATGCCTATGTTCATAGCAGCATTATTCATAATAGCCAAAAAGTGGAAGCAACCCAAGTGTCTACCAACAGATGAACGGAAAAACAAAATATGGTAGGTTTATACCTACAATGGAATATTATTCAACCATAAAAAGGAAGGAAATTCTGATACATGCAACAACATGGATGAACCTTGAGGACATTAAATGGCTAAGTGAAATAAGCCAGTCACAAAAGGACAAATACTGTATTATTCCACTTATATGAGGTAGCTAAAGTAGTCAAATTCATAGAGATAGAAAGCAGAGTGGTGGTTGCCAGGGACTGGGAGGGGAGAGGAACAGGGAATTATTGTTGAATGAGTATGGTGTTTTAGTTTTGCAAGATGAAAAGAGTTCTGGAGATAGATGGTGGTGATGGTTGCACAATAATGTGACTGTACATAATGCCACTGAACTGTACTCTCAAAAGTGATTAAGATGGTAAATTTTGTTGTGTGTATTTTACAATAAGAAAAATGTTCATTATGCCTGTTTACATCAGCACAAGGAACTGAACAAAAAAAACTCTACTAGATGGCATGTTGAGGAAACCAACATGTGTATTTGAGTCTAAGGAGGAGGAAATAATCATGGAAGAGAGAGATCTTTAATGAGGCCCAATGTAGGCTCAGCAGGAAAACATACTGTGATTGAGGACTGATATCTGTCCTGGGTCCATCAAGGGCCATGTGTTTGTCATCCCTTGCTTTAGATGATAGAACTCAAAATATTTTTCTATGGATAGAAAAAAGCATAGAGAAATATCTGGACGACATTATACTTTATCTTTAAAAGGCCTCAAGTATTCCCATTTCTTGGGGGTATATAACCAGTTTTCTTTGAAGTTGAATCTGGAATTCCTTCTCTTTACTTACCCTACTGTGGTCATGTTCTCTTTCCTCCTCTCAAAGAAGCCCCATCCCAAGGCCTTCAGCTTCATGAAAGGCAGAAATTGGGAAACTGACTCTCAATTCACACCAATACACTCTATTCGTTCCAAGCAAATTGCACTCTTCCCTTGATCCACCCAACCAGTGGAAAATCCCCCCTTAAAGACCAAATTTACCATCTGTAGATTTAGCAATTATACTTTATAGAATTTGTTTTAAGTACAACAATCTATTTTCTTTTCCATGCCCAAATTTCATCATTCAGTAGTGACTTTGATTTACAACATTATATTGTTGACTTGGCTCAGAAAGATTTTCATCTGAGTCCCTCCAAGAAAACAGCAAACATGAGGTTAGCTGCAAAATTAAAAGACCGTGTTAAAAGACCATGGAAATTCTAACTCTTGACCCTCTAGAAACTCTCATAGATATTGAAAGATCCTTTCGGTCCATTCCATTTACTCACTCATTCATTTATTCATTCACTCGTCAAGGTATGAGCATCAAGTATCAAGTACCAAAAAGTATGGGCCCTTTCTCAAGGTGGTCAAGCCTAGCAAGACATGACAAATTGGTAAACATGTGCAATACTCTACAGTAAGTGTTATGATAGAGTGGTGCATCATTCCAGTTTTCTTTGGAAGCAGAGAAGAGAGGTACCTGACTACCCAGGGAGTGAGGAGTGTTACAGAGATCTTCCTTGGAGAAGGTAGCATTTCATCTGAGTCTTGAAAAGCAAGTAGAGGTGATTCAGTCGAAGACGACAGAGTAAGGAGCTTTAAATAGAGAAAACAGCAGGCGCAAATGTCTAGGTCAGACAAAACTTGGCCTTTTTCTGGAACTGCTAGAGCTGAGGGTATGCAGGGAAAAGTGATGAGAGATGAGAGTGGGGAAGAAGGCAAAGGCATCTTTCAATGCCTCTCTGAAGGATCTTTGTGTCACGAGGAGAAGGGACCTTATTCTGAAAGGGAAAGGAAGCTATTGAATTGAATAAAGCAGGAAGGTGGCAAAATCAGTCTTGCTAATTAGTTTATTCATCCAGATTTCTTCCTCCATACTTACCAACCATTCTGACTTGCATTTTAGGGTCATCCTGGTTTCAGTGAGGAGTGTGTACCAGATGGAGACAAATCTGATGCCAATTAAGGATCAATTACAGTGATTACCCACGAGAGAAGTGTTGAGGGACTGAAGTAAGGGAGTGGAAAAGGTGATGGACCAGCAGGGGATAGATTCAGGAAATAGGAAGTGACAGGATTTAGCATACAATCAAAGGAAAAGGTAGTACAGCTTCAGTGAAAGACAAAGATATGCCTGCTGCTGAAAATTATGCATCCCCAAATCGGACATGATATAGGGTATGTTTCTTGAAAAATGGCAATAACAAGACTGCTACTTATATTTTTAAATGAATAAAAAATCTGGTGCCTAACTGTTTGCTGCATGTTAGTTTATGACAAGTAGGCAGATGGGAAGGACGTTTGGGAGAAAGAAGAGGCAGCTTCACACTGGGGTGCTGAGAAGCCATGTTCTAGCTCTTGCACAACAAATTTGCCATCAACCTGTGATTGTCTGAGTTTATGGGAAAGCAGGAATAAAGAACCAAGAGCTCCGAAAAGCATCAGCATTTGACTGTCGAAAGCATTTTTCAAACGACACGATTACAAGTCTATCTCTGTTCACGGAATTCACATTATAAACCCCATAATTAAGCCTGATGCAAAGATGTGACTTGCAAGTTGGAAAACTACTTCCACGTCCTGCTCCCCTGCTCAACTCTCACTAATCATTTCTCTTGTGTCTGCGTCTGATCATAGCACACAAATTTCTGGGATTATAAAATTGCCACTTTCTATTCTCACTCTCTCCAACCTTTTTTTTGGTGATTTGAAAGTAGATAATCTAGGCAGGATCAGCTACATAATTTGTGAGGCCCAGTAGGAAATAAAAACTCAAGGACCCTTGTCAAAAAATTATTAAAAGTTTCAAGATGGCAACTACAGAGCATTAAACCAAGTGTAAGGCATTTCTAAATATGGGACCCAGTGGGACTGCACAGATCACACATCCATAAGGCTGGCCTTGAAGCTTGGCTTTAATGTAAAACAGCTGAGCCAAGTTGTGTTATAGGTGGTGCAAAGAGTGGGAGAGAAGGAGGAAGCATAGACTTAATACCTTGTAACACTTCTTAAAATAAGGGGAATATCTATTTCATTGTCTGACAAAATCATACCTACCTAAATCCCCCTCATTTTTGCCCATCACTAGCAGTCTACCCCTTTAGCAGGTGGGTTAACCATGGAAAACCAAAAGAGAACAGCTGCAAACACCATTAACTAGAGTGAATGACAATTCCTGTTTGAAAATGAAATGATGGGTGGCTATATCAGCCGTCTAGAAGATAAATTAATTAAAGTGAACATACTCCCAATCATTGTGCAGAGTGCTTAGAGGAGGGAAACCAAGGGGTAAAAGCTTCAGACTACATTCTCCATGGCACTTGAACTAAATGCTGGGAGTCACGATCAATAATGAGCCAAACTCTTGGCTTCAGAGAGGCATCTCACTCATCTCAGTTCCCAAAATGAGACCCCCAACATTGTGGAGTGAAGTAAGAAAGATAGAGAAGAGACTCACAGAAGTCCCTGAGCCTAACATTAACCCTAATTTATCTACAAATTGGCTGGCCTGAGGAACTCCCTCTGAGAGGGCAGAAGGGGCAGGAATCCAAGTCTTCATTCACTGCTCAATGCATTTTCATGGAGTTCATTTATTTATTCATTAAGTTAGAAACATATACATTCATATTTGGGGGGCTCCTTCTGGATCTGGAGCACATTATGAGCTTGAGATCTACACTATATAACTAATTTACCCTATTCAGGAAAATTACCACAGCATGACCATAACATGCAGTAAGATGTGGAAACTCACGAGTAACTGGGATTTGTTTACCCTTACTGTTAGGGTCATCCCTTCAGCTCCTGAACAGTCCACTCAGCCACTCTCAAGTGTTCTTTGCCTACTTGGTACAAGTTAGTGTAAACCCAGAATGCCACATTGAAAGAGAAGCAACTGGTTTATTCACATTCAATATCAACTTAATAATATTCTAAAATTGTATTTTGTATGTTCACATTGCAAATGCTTATGATCTTAACATGATCCTAATCTGTTGCAATATGTTCATGAACTGGTTCCCACATCCTGGGCCTAAAATATATTGTCCTGGGACTGAAGTAGATAAGAGAAGTGATCTGGAGAGATTTGATGATAGCCATGCCTTCTTCTCATTCCTGTTAGTTTAATCCCTAGAGGAGCCATTTGGAGACATTCTGACTACCCGCTTACAGACCGAAGCAGAGTGAAATGAAATGAAGTAGGAACGGGTCAGAGTTGCAAAGGAAATGTTTGGAAGTGGTAGATTTGAGTGTGTCTACTACATTTTGCAGACTAAGTGCTAGCTGTAGTGTTTTGGGGGATATTTTATCAGGTTCTACAGGGTGGAGCAAGAAAAAAGCACTGACTCTGGGCTTAGTAAAATCCAACCTTCCAACTCACTGGTCATGCCACCTTGGGAAATTTACTTAACCTGTTTAAAAATTGGAATATAAATACCTGCTTGTAGAATTGTTCTCTGGGTTTTGTGAGTTAATGTATTCAAGACCCCAAGCACAGTTCCTGACACATGGCTGACACTTAGTAAATGTTACTGCCCCTCTCTATTCTCTTTCCTTTGGTCTTCGTCCTCCACTTTTTCCCGGAATTACCGAGAAGATGTAACTTCTCCTCAGAAGGTCATGAGTCTTTTTCCAAATGAAGATGGTATGAGATGTGAAGCATGCTGTCTTCTGAACCCTAAATTCCTGAATTTAAGCCCTGCTAGTCCTCAACATGTGATCTTGGTACCAAAAGTTCATATCCAATGATTTTCACTTCTCACCCTGATGAATCATGTGCCTTCTTTAACAGGAAGCAAATCAACAGGAAACTTCTTGATATCCTGAGGGGATCTACCTTAATACATTCTTTCACTTCAGAGACATGGAGACATTCCATACTGGAGCGCACAGTTCTGACAACAGCATTCATTAACCCCACTGCACAGCTGGTGTCAAGGACATTCTGTGAAAAGGAAGTGATTCACGGTGTAAGGTGTTCATTATCTTTGGACTGTTAAATTACATTTTAGAAAATGCATAGAAATACAGTTTTATACAAAAGCACATGCACACAAAAAGAGAGTGAATTTAGACAATCCGTAGACTATTGTTGGAAAGACTTGCTATGGGCACTGACTATTCTAGAAAATAGAAACCAAATGGGATTACCCTAAGTAGACATAAACTGTAAAGCAAGATTTTAACTATGTTTCTTTATGTGGTAATATATCCCCACGTCCACCCCAGGTCCCCAGATGACCAATCTATTAGCTTGGAGATGTATCTGTGGCAGACACTGCTAACTGGCTACCTAACATGTATTTTCTTCTTTATCCATGTTAATATAACCTTGATTTTATTTGGGGCAGCTAGATAAACATTTCCTAACCTTCCTTGCAGCCAGAGGTGACAGTGTGGTACAGTTCTAACCAGATTGAACAGAAATTTTCTGGGGATTACTGAGAAAGTTTTGCTTTCCTGATAGAAGTTCCATCACATTTCCCTTGTTGTTTTCTCCTTCTGTTGACTCGAAGGCTGAGGCTGCCACAACCGTCTTGCCACCAAGAGGGAAAGACCTGGAGAATGGCAGACTGCAGCCTTGATATTCTGAAGCCACTGCACCCTTGAGGACTGCTTTAACTTGTTTAAGCCATCAACAAGATTTGGGTTTTCTTTTGAAAGTGTTCCCAAATTGACATAGTAATCTTCTTACTTGGCCGGAAATTTCCATTAGGTTAGTTTCTTTGGAGTGTATATGCATAATAATATTCATCATATTCTGACTAGCTCACTTGTTGAGATGACCAGAAGAGAGTCTTTGAATATGTTTTGAAAACTGTCAAGCACTTAAAAAAATGTAATTAGTATAACAAGGATGATGTCATATTCATCTCTCTATCCCCAATAGCAGGTACAAAGTCTGTCCATAGTTGTTCATTATGCATTTACGATGCAGAAATAATTTTGATTTTTTATCAAATTAGCTACAGGATACATCAGAAAGCAAAACAAAGCTCTGTCTATCCTGTACAAGAATGGCAAATATACAGCATGCCTGCCTACACTCCTCTTCTCTAATCACAGACATGATCAATCAATCCATTAGTCCTCCCAATGAGAAAGAATTATTCTCAATATAGTGCCTTAGACAGTCACTACAAATCCAACAATGTCTTAATAACAAGTGATTACTTGTAACCTACAAGGAAAAGGCAGGTGCTCTAGTAAGGGGAGGTCAAGGTCAGCCAGGAACGAGCATTCATTAGAAGCAGCACCATAACGAAAGGAACAAAGTGAAATATCAGGTCCCTGATGAAGGAGAAATGACAGAGGGCACCCTCTGGGAACACAGTTTCAGGATTGATGGTCAGACCCGACAGTGGATGGAGGGTGGCTGAAGCCCAGCAACAAGGAAGAACCTAGCGAACCAGGAAGTAGCCGAGCAGCTTTAGTCCTACATCTCCACCGCCTACAGCAACCACTCCACACCTTGCTCTACCTTCCCTTCTTTGTCTATAGCCATTCTTCTCACTGTTGCCTGTCTTCTTTTTTTCATTCCTTTATAATTCTCCCCATTGAGGGGTAGCATGACCCAGCAGAAACACTTTGCAACTAGGCAGATCTGGATTCAAGTCCTGATCCTCACCGGCTGGGGAAATTTGACTAAGTAGCTAAATCTCTCCATCTCCACATCTGTCCAAAGAGAATTATAATAGACCCTCATAGGCTTGTGGTGAGCATGGAACATGCTTATTTATGTAAAGTACTTAATACGGGGCAGGCTTATTGTAAAACTTTTCCTCAGCTGGGGTAAGAGTCCATTTGCCTTCTCAGATGCTGGACACATTGCCATCTCTCAGGAATAAAAGGTTTCCAAAGATTCATTACAGTTCCAGACATTTTATAAAGACTCAGCAAATATTCTAACCCATGAAGAAAGAGAAGCCTACTTTGAGCAAGTAAAGTCATAGGTCTAGTTTGAACAAGGTGCTTTGAATAAATACCCACAATGGTAACTTCACCCTATTCTCAGATAAGCAATGGCCATCAGACGTATTGTAGTTTAATAAACTTTTTAATGAAAGGACCTCCAGATTCCACTTACATTTTCCAGTGAAATTCTATCTGCTCCAATAATTTTTAAACATATGGAATTTATTTTCCCTCACACCTGGCTATATTTAATTTGTTATGAGAGGTTCCTGACTGTGTTATGTGACCTATTCCCATGATGTTTAAGAGTTAAATGTGTTTCCTGCTTTCTTGAATTCCAAATAAACTGAATAAAATAACCAATCCTTGGATACACAAATGTAATATCCTGAACCTACACACACACACACCCCACCATGCTCCTGTTTTCTATTAACTTGCAGCTTGTGGGTATGGGGGACAGGAGAAGTAATAAAGACAAGGAAATTATGAACCACTTAAAGAGAATTACTTGAATTTTTCACATAGTGGTTATTCTTAAATAATAATTTAGTATGTTATTGACATCCTAACAACTTATTCATTTGATTTGTCTGGTTATTTTCCTTATGAGTTAAATACTGTGAATTCTTAGAATAGTATTTCAAATTTGAAAAGGAGAAATAGTTTTAAAAACATTAACAACAATAACATCATACTCTATTCAAATGTAGCAGTATATTTTAGAAACTCTTAGGCCTATCTTAAAAATAAAGGCTAAAGTATAATTATTCAGTAACCATTTTTTAAAATCATGACTATTCTGCATTCACTATTATGATGTATCAATTCCATCTCATGAAGATAGTTTTGTACGCTATTTCCACAATTTCAGCTATTAAATGATATTTTATAATCCTGGAAATTCATACAAATTGCATTTCATATCTAATTTTGCAGCTGTAAAGGCAGCGTGGAACAGTGAAGAGGCACCATCTGAGCAGCCAGGCATATGAGATATGGTTCCTTCTACCACTCATAGTAAATATATTTTAGACAAGTCATGTTGTCTCTCTGGGCCCCAGTCAGCTCACGTATAAAACGGGGCTAATGTTTTACCCATCTCAAACCAAGGAGCTGAACTATATGATCTAGTGAAAAGCTTACGAGTATGATCTTTGTAGTGCCAATTATTAGCTGTGTAGTTTTGGGCAAGTCACTTAATCTCTGGATCTCCTGTCTTCATTGAGGGGTGAAGGTGAAATTGAATGATGCCTATAAGCACTTGACATGGTCACTAACCAAGCCAAGGTAAGAGCACGGTATGGGTCAGGTACCATGATTTTTTTTTAATTGACATACCCCAAGGACCTAGAAGACAGTCTGACACATAGGAGGTGCTTAATAAATATTGTTGAATAATTTTAACCCACATACCATCTGGGGTCACCCCGACCCTTAAAATCTAAGATGACTCAAAATCTCATCTCACATTCTCTAAAAAATTCAATGTCTTACTCAAGAATTTTACATATGTATGGAGTCTTACTATTCTCTCTGTCAAATCTGGTTCAGACTTCCATCTTCTGCTACCGTGTTTTGTTTTGTTCTCCATAAGAAGACTTGCTTCTATTTCTTGATTTTCATCATTCCTTCCCTTTGATTAGCTCCACCACACACATCCCCACACATCCCCAACACAAATAACCAGATACCACTCTCATGATGAATCTGTGTGTATCTGACTCATAAGGAAGACTTACGAGTAATGGTGAAAAGGGCTAAATCACAGGGCTATACACAACTTACTCTTGAATGTCAAACTTTCTTTTAAGAAAGTCCCTGGGCCATAGGACTTTCCTACCCTAGTAAAAATTATTCATAAGAAATAATTATGAGAACCCTTATAGCAATTATTTTGGGTACATATATTTTATAGTTCTTCCAATAAAAAAAATCTTATTTTAGCAGATGCCACCAGAATCCTTCTCAGATGTACGATATTTGTTTATTTACAAATGTTTATTTACTTACCATGAGTGGGGATAAAAATAAAAGAGCTTAAATGTTTTCCAACTCTCCTTTAGTTGATACACATCCTTCCATCAGCCAGGGCATATCAAAACCCATCTGACAGAGAGTACTGGAGTCTCTTTTATGTGTATTCCATACAACCTACGCTAGACATCACAGGTTTCGTTTCTGAAGCGTTCAGCAGTTTGTTTAGGAAAATGCCATTCAGAACACCAAAAGAGAGTCTGCCTGGATCCAAAATTAGTCTCTTACTATCCATATGTATTGTCACCAGGAAGACATTCTGGAGGAATGTAGCAGAGTGTTTTTCAGTGTTCTTTTGTAATTTAGAAACTGTTAAGTCTTGAAATAAGACTGTGAGGATATGAAAATAAAGTATTATAGTCAATGTTCTTTTCAGCAAAATGGATCATTTACTGTAAGAGAAATTTTCTATTACATATTGTTTCCCATACTCTTGGGAATATTAAGAACATGTTAGGTGTTCTTACTCCATCTGATGAATAAGAACAATCCCATTTCTAAGGGATACACACAAGTTAGCCGCAAGGGGAGCTGATTGGCTTTAGAGCCTGAGGATTCAATGTCAGAAATTTTTACAAGCTTGTAGAAATAGGTTCAGTACCGGGCATTTCTTCTTCCTCTTAGAGAGATCCAGAGACCCAGAGCAGTATCACTGGGGATGGAAGGCCCAAAAAGATGTGACACACCTTCAAAGAGGTAAGAACTGGAAGGGTATCCTGGAACGCATCTGCCGCATTACCCAAGAAACCGTCTTTGTTGGTAGTAATACCATTTTATGCTTGTATGCCATCTTTGTGAGCAAAGTGATTCATTCAGCAAACCACATATAAGGCATTGCGCTAGCTGTTCACAAGAGAGGCAGCAGAGTGTGGTTAAGATTGTGGACTCTGGAGGGGCTGGCCCAGTGGCACAAGCAGTTAAGTGCGCCCGCTCCACTGCAGTGGCCTGGAGTTCGCCGGTTAGGATCCCAGGCGCAGACCGACACACTGCTTGGTAAGCCATGCTGTGGCGGCGTCCCTTATAAAGTGGAGGAAGATGGGCACAGATGTTAGCCCAGGGCCAGTCTTCCTCAGCAAAAAAAAAAAAAAAAAAGAGGAGGATTGGCAGATGTTAGCACAGGGCTGATCTCACAAAAAAAAAAAAAAAAGATTGTGGACTCTGGAGCTAGACTGCCTGGATTCCAATCTTGGCTCTGTTCCTGCCAGCTCTGCAACTTTAGGCATATACACTTCTCTGTGTTTCAGTTTCCACGTGTGTCAATTTGGAGTAATAACTTACCTCCTGAGGTAGGAAAGAGGATAAAGTGGCTTACAGTCTAGCAAAGAAAACAAACAGGCACAAAAACAATCCAAGTAGCATCCAAACAATATGTTGAAACAGAAGTATAAAGCAAACACCTGTAAATCCCAAGAAGGTGAAAGTTAAGGCACATTCGCATCTAGAGCACTAGAGTGATGGTAAAACTAACATAGCAAAATGATGGTCCAAGATGACACAGGAGCCTGAAGAAAAGAACAGGAATATTTATAAGTCCACACATAGACTCTACTGTGCTTCTCGTCTTCTGAATTATCTCCAAAAACTTTAAATATGTATAAATTTATTTTATATATATTTATATATTTTTAAATATATATTTATCATAAATACATATATGATTATATATAATATATAATCAACTTATTACATAGTCTTGGATTCAGACCCCAGGTAAGCTTACTCTACTAACCTTTATTAGTCCCTTCAGTCCACACCATCAAAGATCCAGACCACTATCAAAATAATCATTATTGGCAAAATACATCTCCTTCCCCAATCCCGCAAATCACCTTGAAAAAGACTTGCATTCGAAGTCTCCCAAATCTTTGGGAAGAGAAATACTGAATCCTCTCCATAATCATCACATCAAGTCGATTAGCAATACTGTTTTATCACATTTTCCTCTCTTCGGAGCCTAAAAATTCAACTCGGGGCTCTGAGACGAGCCATAAAAACTGTAGTAATAAAAAGCAAAAAGTTCAGACTTTTAAAATAGGTCTGAGAATGTCATTGTTTCCTGAAGGTAGAAATACAATCACATAAAACCCCGGTTAGAAGCAAGGAAACTGTTAGCAGCTGGCATGGAAATTACCCTATTATTTATTACTGTTATTAAGTGAGATTCTTATGCTGCATAACTCAATAGAGAATAAGATCTATTTGATTGCATGGGATGAGAGTCTGGTCCATTATTATTAATTTGCCTACTCTCCAGCCATTAAGTGACTGCTTCTTTGGACCATAAAATGTAGTACATGAATAACACAAAAAGGTTTTTACCTTTCTCAATAAGATAACGAATGCCAGCCACTGTACCAATAAAAGATTCTTTCACCTGCTTGGATATCTTTCTGCAACTGGACTTGAGAGCAAACAGCACTGGGTCCAATTGGTGCCCACTGTGAGAATGTTGCTCCTTACCTGGGTTGTTAATTGGTTCAGAACTCTAGATTTCCGTGACAGAGACTGGAGGTTGCACTATGTTTGCTCTTGAAGCTTTTCGTGTATCGAAGGATGGGTCAGCCTTTCGTGTAATTCTTTTACACATCACTCACCTACTGTTACCGACTCAGGGCATTCACCCCTTACATATCTTTTTAGATAATCAAAGATTTCTGCTTTGGCACCAAAGTTTTTGTATTTTAAACATCTCTAAAATAAATCTTTCTATAATTATAGGCAGCTTTCCCTATTTATTTATTTACTTATTGTTATTTAATTGAATGCATTGAATCTAAGTTAACATTTGCTTGATGACTGTGTTTTAAATTGGTTATTTGTTTAGGCCAAAGCTGCAAAGGCAAGGCTTCTGTTCAGTGCTTTGGGCCTTGTACTGGTCAGGGATCTCCAGAGAAACAGAACCAATAGAATATAAATCGATAATAGATAGATAGATAGATAGATAGATAGATAGATAGATAGATAGACAGACAGACAGATAGATAAGAAGAGATTTATTACTAGAGATTGGCTTATGCGATTATGGAAGATGAGCAGTCCTTTGATCCACCATCTGCAAGCTGTAGGCCTAGGGAAACCAGTGGTGTAGTTCCAAACTCAAGGCCTGAGAACCAGGGGAGCCAATGGCCTGAGTCCCAATCTGAGTCCAAAGGCCCGAGAACCAGGAGCGCCGTTGTTTGAGGGCAGAAGAAGAGGAAGTCTCAGCTCAAGCAGAGAGAGTGAATTTGCCCTTCGTCCACCTTTTTGTTCTATTCAAGCCCTTCAGTAGATTGGATGATGACCACCCGCCTTGGTGAGGAGGATCCTCTTTACTCAGTCTACCAATTCAAATGTTAATCTCTTCCAGAAACATCTTCACAGGCACACCCAGAAATAATGTTTCACCAGCTATCTGGCATCCTTTAGCTCAGTCAAGTTGATGCGTAAAATTAACCATCACAGTCCTCAAAGATCCAATGCAGTTCTTGTGCCCATCTCCAAGTTAGGAGCCTACTGACACCTCTGTTCCAGGCAGCTCCTGAAATCCTCCTGTGGGCACCCCCAACACTCAGGGATCCGAGCAACTCTGAATTACTGTCTTGTACCACCAACTGCTGTCTCAGGGCAGAGTCTGCTTACCAATATCATGTCTCAAGACTCTTTGGCCATCACTGTAGGCCATTTCCACCGGGTTCCACACTCTCCCCACCAATGAGTAAACATCAATGGGATTCCTCACTACCAGTGCTCAGAACTCCTCACCAACTCCTTGCCAAGCCTGTCCCCAAACTTCGCCTACAAGCAGAAAAAGTACCTTGCTTCTACTTTTCCTGCTCCTTTCCCCTGCGAGGTTCTCTGCAGCCTCAGGGCCACCCTACTCTCTAATCCACTCTGCCTAGGACAGAATATAAGTTTATGGCCCTTGACCCCTGGACACATGTCAGTGGAACTCAATATTAAGTCCCAAGTTCCACAGGCTCAGATGCCATTCCTCATTCCTTTAATGAGGCCAGCCTCGTTAAAGACCTCCTGAATCTCCTTCGCCTAACTGGCCAGGGATTAATGTTCCAAGGAAAGCCCTGGGAGCTCATGCAGTACTGAGATTACAGACCTCCAAGCTCATTAGTGATCTCTGTTTCTGCCTCTGTCTCTCTATCTCTGTGACTCTATGTCTTTGTCTCTCTCTTGTCACACACACATACACACCACACATACCACACACTCACATACACACACACACACAGTGGAAGAAAATCAATCAGATCACCATTAGCATAAGCCTTTATTAGAAAATGCCTGGAACTAGATAGCTCTAAAGGAGCTTGTTCTAATGTGGGAAAGGGGGACAGAGTAGTTTGTGGCTTTTAACAGAAGTGTTGGCCAAAATGCAGCTTGTTTTAAGGAAAGAGGCAATATACTTATAGATTAGTAGCCATTGTTTGAGAAATCCAGATTTTATCAAGAAGAGTGGAGAGGAACAGTTAGCGGTAAGGAACAAGGACATGTGAGGACCTCAGTGAAACATCCTCAAGTCCCTTGGGACATTATATATATATATATATATATATATATATATATATATATATAGACATATATATGGACATATATATATAGACATATATATGGACATATATATATATAGACATATATATGGACATATATATATATGGGACATATGGAACATATATATATGTGTCTGTGTGTATGTACAAATATACATATACAAAAAATTTATCATTTTAACAATTTTTTAAAAATATCAATGAATTAGTGTGTTCCCTTTTTTTTTTTTTGGCTAGGAAAGATTTGCTCTGAGCTAACATCTGTTGCCAATTTTCCTCTCTTTTAAGTTCTAGTTCTTCTATGTGAGCTGCCACCACAGCATGACAGCTGACAGACGAGTGGTGTGGTTCTGCGCCTGGGAAACAAACCCAGGCCGTGAGAGCGGAGCATGCTGAACTTGAACAGCTAGGCCATCAGGTCTGGCTCTTAACCACTGTTAAGTGTATAATTCATTGGCGTTAAGTACATTCACATTGTTGTGCAACCATCACCACTATCCGTCTCCAGAACTTTTACATCATCCCAAACTGGAACTCCACACCCAGTAAGCAATAACTTCCCATTCTCCCCTCCCCTGGCACCCGGCAACCACCGTTCTATTTTCTGTCTCTATGAATTTGACTACTCTAGGTACATCATACAAGTGAAATCCTACGATATTTGTCTTTTTGTGACTGGCTTATTTCACTTAGCAAAATGTCTTCAAGATACATCCATGTTGTTGCATGTGCCAGAATTTTCTTCCTTTTTAAAGCTGGATAATATTCCATTGTATATATACACCATTACACAAAATATTTTATTTATCCATTTATCCATTGATGGACAATTAGGATGCTTCCACCTTCTGGCTATTATGAATAATGTTGCAGGGCATTTATAAATTTAACTTCATAAAGTACCTATGATGGGACTGGCATCAAGCTGAGAGCTTTATATATGCTGGTTCCTAAAAATATCACCAAAAGAACATGTTAAGAGAAAGCTGAGTTTCTTGCTTACTGCTATAAGGGAGATCACCACCCCGACAGAGTCTTAATAGTACCTCACAGAGGAAAGGGCAATGTTGGGATATTTATTGAAATTTTGAAGCCTAGTTTAAGGTGGGTCTTTCAACACAGGGGGCTTGATTAGGTTTGGGTAAAGATCATGACACAGTAGTTTAGTTACTGAGAGAGAATTTTGAGACAAAGAGTCCAAGAGTCTTGAGGCGTAAACTATCATTTGATGCTTTCTATTGAAGAGTTATTTTGCTTTCCAGAAAGTTCTTGGAATAAATGATAAAGTTATTTGCAACTTTTACCTTCCAGGCAAGAGTTTCCTGGAATAGTAACGTCATGTTGATGAAAACAGTGGAATAGTAAAATCCGTTTAGTGTAGTAAGCTGTGTAGATGGCTTTGATTCTCACACCAGTGATTTCCTCAACAACACGGGGTAGAGGAATACTACTCATTATTCCCCAGCAACTTGCCCAAGCTCACTAAGCTAGACAGTGCCACTGACGAGATTGGTACCCAGTCAGTCTGACACCACAACCTGTGTTCTTAACCGCTACTCAATACGGCCTCCAGACCCTACTCCTGCAAATTTTGGCACAGGTTGTAAGACTAAGTCTTTGTCAGGTCACATGCCTTTGTTCTGATTAGCTGCTATACAGAACCTGGGCCCAAACTTGAATTACAGCCCATAATTGGGACCCCTAACAACATCCTTTCCATCATGCAGGACCTGGTCTCACCCCCCAACCTGCTGATTTACTACCATGACATAGCAACTCTCCTGCAGGGACAGCCTGCTCTTCACTCATTCCTTATATTGAACTCCACCTCAGTTCCCCTGCTTTGGTCTGCTACTGGACTGGTTACTCTCATCCCCTCCATTTCCAGAACTATAGCTGATATTTTTGGTGCCTCCTTTGACAAAATATGCCTGGATCTCTCTAATGGTCATCCCCAGAGCCAGCTTCTAGAAACATATCTTTCCCTTCCACTCTTGTGCTGCCATACACAGCGGCTTTCTCTTGGTTTAAGTCTGTGATCCCCAAACAGTGGCTGTGGGCCAGACTTGGCCTGTTTTTGTATGGCTTGCAAGATAAGAATTCAAAAGAAGAACACTCTTTCATGATATATAAAAAGTATATGAAATTCAAAATCTGGTGTCCATAAATAAAGTTTTATTGGAACACAGCCACACTTATTTGAATATACGCACATTCATTTGCACAATTTGCCTATTGTTTATGTCTTCTTTTGTGCCACAGTGGCAGTCTTAAAAAACTGCAACAGATGGGGCTGGCCCGGTGGCGCAAGCGGTTAAGTGCGTGCGCTCCGCTGCGGTGGCCCGGGGTTCGCTGGTTCGGATCCCGGGCGCGCACCGACGTACTGCTTGGCAAGCCATGCTGTAGCGGCGTCCCATATAAAGTGGAGGAAGATGGGCACAGATGTTAGCCCAGGGCCGTCTTCCTCAGCAAAAAAAAAAAGAGGAGGATTGGCGGATGTTAGCACAGGGCTGATCTCCTCACAAAAAAAAAAAAAAACTGCAACAGAGACTTCATCATCCACAAAGCCTAAAATATTTACTATTTGGTCCTTTACAGAAAACGTCTGCCATATCCATTGTCCTGGCTGCCACACTTTGATATTTTGTGGCGAGAATGCTCCCATGGCAACTTGCAACAGCCCCAGTCAAGTCTCTCTGTGCCATGCTCCAATCCTGAGGGAGCCAGGGGCAGCTGAGTGAGGATGAGCTAGTTAGAGAAATAGCAAAGAAAACAATCACTCCCTCCTTTCTTCCTGTGAGTTTCCATCACATCCTTGGGATATTAGAGGAAGACTTTTTTTTTTTTTGCAGGGAAAGATTCACCCTGAGCTAACATCTGTTGCCCATCTTCCTTTTTTTTTTTGTCCTCCCCAAAGCCCCAGTGCATGGTTGTATATCATAGTTGTAAGTCCTTCTAGTTCTTCCATGTGAGCCTCCACCACCACATGGCAACTGACAGACAGGTGGTGTGGTTCTGCAACCAGGAAACTAACCCAGGCTGCGGAAGCAGCGAGAGTGCTGAACTTTAAGCACTAGGCCTTCACGGCTGGCTCAAGAGGTAGATTTTTTAATTGAATGAGAAAGCAAATTTTTTATTCAAATTGTTCTTTTCTGTAGTACCTAAAAATGAGGCAGTTAAAGCTTAAAACCAAAACCACTTTATCTCCAGGGGCTTTTGCCATAGCACAGCTGCTTCAAGGATAGTAAAATTGAAATAATAAAGTTGTTTTCCTGCTTTGCACCCCACTGACTATAGCTCATGCAGTGACCGAGTCACCTATAGCTTCCTTCTGTGGGAATTTGGACCAGATCTCTCCAGATTTGGGTGAAAGAATACTGATGTTACTAGAGCATTCTACATTTTTCCAGATTTGCAACCCACCACTACCACAGTGCCTGAACCACCAAGAGCAACTCTTTTGCATTAAAGTGTGGAAATAAACGAAGACCCACCAAACGAGAAAGGCAAAAGCTATTTATTCAGAGCAAGGGAGTCAGCCACCGTCACTTGCATTTTAGCAAAGACACAAAGGCAAGCAGAGGAGTGGGAAAGCTTTATAGTGGAAAAAAGGGAAAATTTTAGGTATGTTCTGATTGGAAGCTATTGACATGGGGAGGCTGTGGGTGAGCCAACAAGAGGCAAGGCATCTTATGTGACAGGTTAGGGGTACATATTTGGCTTTCTCTGGTTGGTCCTAAGTTAGAAGCAAGGACAAAAATCAAGGAAGATCTCAGTTATTAACCAAGTACAGGCCATTTTGCACCAATTGTTACAGAAGTTGTTGGTTAGCCTCCTGGATTGTTATTAGAGATAGCAATCAATCTTGCCACAAGTCTGACTTAGAGCAGGCTGGTTTCCCAGTTATTTATTGTAGATAAAGAGGTTAGTTTCATGGGCAGGTAGCAGATCGGCATTCTATGTTGATATACGATCCGGCTATTGTCCATTTGTATATTCAGTTTCTTAAAGCAAAATTGGTATAGGAGCTTGTTTTTGTCTTGTTCTTTGGGTTCCGCGGCATAGTCCTCAACACAGTGTAGATGCTCAATAAACTTGAATATACAGATGAATGACTAGAGGGTGGATTTTAGGAGTGAAGGAATCAGAGCTAAGTTAGTTGTATAAACTGAATGTCACCTCATAGGGGAAATGAAAACTATGGAATTCAAGTTAAGAACAGAAGGTTTGTGGCATAAGGAGGGATATGGTGAAGTCTCTTGTCATTGCTTCTCCAGTAATACTTTTGACACCTAAGTTTAGATTTTATTCCCAAAAAACTCTTCCTGGTAAATATTTACCTCAAGGTTCACCTTTGTTCCCTGGTCTTTTGGGTTTACCAAGAAAAATGTGCAGCAAAATGAAATCTGATTGTTACTTTCAAGGCACATCTAGACGTGGAATGAGAGGTATGAAGTATGGAGCGCTACACAGGTCGGACAAGACTATGTAGAGGGGCAAAGACTTGAAGGTGTAGCATGGCAGAAAGACAAAGGGAGAGAGTGAAAGAGGATCTTTGGAAACAGTTTTGAGGATGAACGTTATCCTACTCAACAGCTCCTCTATCTATGACCAAATCTCCCTAGAATCTGGCCTGGATCTATCTTCCCTGCTTCAGTTCTTTACTGCTGGATGGAAAGCTGGCAGGAAGCCAAGCTGGCTACCAAAATATTTTTTCGTTTTTATCTTCTTTACTTTTCTTCATGGCATCCCTGTTTTGTCTGCCTTACATTCATCTTTGCTTTTCTCTTCAAGTCAGTTCCTATCCTACCTATCTTTCTTGACCCAGTTCAAAGCCAATCTCTAAGATGCTTTCTCTCTTAGCTGAGCTAAGAAATTACATGCCCATCCTCGACATTTTGATGACACTCATTGCCATTACCATTGACTCACTACTAAGCCCATGCTGCTCGGATTTGCTTCATGACTTTATCTGGTGTGAAAGCCCGTCTCTAAAGCTAGACCCAGCGATGGAAGGGGGTTGGCTTACAGTTCCATGCATTGCCACAGTCCCTGTTCCAGAGTTTCACACACAGTAGGCAGACAGTAAATGATGACTTATTGTGGCAATTATTAAAGGTCCCTGGCACTTGATAGACGAGTTTTAATGTTAACACTTAGCTCAAATTACAAACGCAGCTTTCCCCAAATAAGCTCATAATCTGTTTGTTTATTATATATTAAATGAATTGTTTCTATTAAAATGATATTCATTTTCCTCCTTAGCACTGGCTATAATCAGTGGTAAAAGAAGAAAATATTATTGAAAGTTTCATAGTTCCTCATTGTTTTGACCTAGTCTGATTTGCCTTACAACAAAAAGTAACTGAAATAGGTTACTTAAGTGAATGTTTCCTGTGTTTTCACTGATCACAGGAAGACACTTCACACCCATTAAGTTTCCTATGCTTTTCCAAATACGACAATATTAGTTTGCTTTAACAATAATTATCATTTGGGCAACCATCTGCCAGCATATGTTTTTATATAAACTTTCTCCAATGATTTTAGTGAGTTTTGCCAAAACTGTTCTATTACTGTAATTTAGTTTTAACTTAATGGTTATCATAACTTGAATGTCTTTCTTATTACAATTGCTCTACTAACCTAAGAAAGATCATATTAGTTGTTCCCCAAATTCTTATTTCTAATATAAATCACTTTTCACATTCAAAGACTAGTGTTTTAATCTCATTCTCTGTTTCATTTCTGTAAAATATGGCTCATGATGTCACATTTATGAAGTTGATTTCTACAAAATTTAGTCACTTTTTATTAATTTTATATGAACTAGTCTCTATATGTCTATTTATATGTGTGCATTTATCATTGAAATAAAACATTTAACTAAATCAATTGACCACCTAAAAATTTTACTTTTATTGCTGTTGTTTGGCATTTCATGATGGGTTGGTTTAATTGTCAAGTCAATGAACCAATTATTTTGGCACACTGTGTGTGTGTATGAACAGTCAAGTGGTAGTGTATTAAACGATAGGATAAAAATAAGTTAGGACTCCCTAAAGATTCTAGCAGTTGAACACTATGTAGAAAATTATTTTGTCGTTTGCCAGCTGAGGAATGAGAAACTGTGAAGGAAGTGGTCACTCAGCTTTAGACGGCATATCCCCTGGCTGGACCACCATCATGCCTATAGTTAGAAACCTTCATCATCAATCACCAATTATGGCAGATGAGAAGATGGAAGCTAATGATGCCAGTCCTGACCATTGCTGAACACATTTAGATGAGGTGCAGCATCTGAATGAATAACCAGATAATTTTGAGAATTTCAAAAAATTTCTCTTCCAGTTTAAAAATAAAAGCGGAAAGAAATCAACCCAAAACTATCACAACAGACATATTTGTGTATAAATACTTGAAGTAGAGTTTTATTGTAAGGATCAGGGAGTAAAGGGGTTTGTTTTGTTTTCTTTTAACTTAAAATAAACATACAAACCAAAGCTAGTAGAGGCAAATGAAAATAATGTGACTAGATTATGGAACTTGAAAAATGGAGCAAAAGATAGATAGCCAGGAAATTTGCATGGAAAACCAATTTCATTGTCTGAATGAAAAATTAGACTAGCATAACAATGAAAGCAAATCCTAGTGGATAAAACCACAGTAGAATTGTTCTGTGTCAGGTCACATCTGCTGAGCCCAGAAAGCCTACTGAGGATGCCAGTTCATAGTAAACTCCTCTTTGTTGTGACTGCACGAGGACCACGTTAGTGAACTCCCTTTAATATAATCGATGACTTTGTTGTAAAAAAAAAAAGCATTGAAGTCACTAAATCACATTTAAATTTCAAAAAGAGAAGCAGCCTTTTAAAAGAAACATACAAAAATCATATAAATCTAGATAATTATGTATGTTATACTGGATCTGCTTTAGTGTTCCACAAATAAAAATAACATTTTACGAATACAATAAAAAACAGAGATATTGACTAGAAATGTATTTTTTTATCCCTGAAGTGACATTTGAAAGGTATAAAAAGTTGATATGAGAAGAATAACAATAATATTAGTAATACTTATGTTACAGAAGCTAACGTTTACCATGTACCTAATCTGTTTTAGTCCCTGAGCTGTGCTCTTTAACATCATTATCAGATAATGTGCAAAATGCTTCAGCAGGCATATTTCTAGTCAGTTGAAGAAGGATTTGCTTGATGGGAAGAAGAAAAGACAAAAGAAGAAGAGATTGGAGCAAACTGGAGGTCAAATGGAAAGCCAGAGCTTATGATTTGGCCCTCAGTCTCACTAAATAACCGGGAAGAAATGAGAAAGAAACAGTAAAGCCAAAGAAAGGAGAACGGAGTCATTTGGAGCCAAGGAAATGTTTTTGAAGGAATCTTTGAGGTGTAAATGTTTTCACACAATACTGGTATAAGGTAAGCTATGTAACAAAAATAAATGGGCCATGTGGGAAGACCCCTCCTCTGTGGTGTGACCCTCCTGTCACCATGAGGACCATAGTTAGCCCTCAGGTTGTGGGGCCAACCAGCAACTCTGGTGTCTCCCTCGTGCCACAGAACTCCAAAGTCCAAGAAATAAGGCCAGCAACGTATTAATTTTATTAATCCCAAGTCTTCCTTTATTTCTGCCCTGGGGGACGAGGGGGAGGGGGTTCTGTTCCTGAGGGAATCAGAACCACAACTTTGGGGCTCTCAACAACTTAACTCAGAAAGTCGTAGTTAGACACTCCTTTAACTCACCTGCTTAAGTGAGTCCCCCAGCTCTCCTCACCAAGGATCAAGGAACACTCATGAAACTGATGTGCTGTATGTCTTTCTTGAGTGTATAAGCCACAAATGATTACCTCTAGGCTACTTGCACCAGCTCCTTCTTAACAGTGGAATGCTGGAACTGTATTTGGCAGAAGTCAGGAGAGGCAACTGTTGGGAGTTTAGACTTTGAGTATCAAAAAGCTAATTGCCACATCTCTTATCTGATCTCTCTTTCCTGATAAAAATGAAAGTTTTATCTAGGATCTTCTTTTCTCATCAGTTGTTACTCATTTCTAACTTTAGACAAAATTTCAAGTATAGATATTCCACTGTGGGAAAAGTTTATTATAAGAATTTAAACGTATATTTAGGAGTCCTCACACAAGTGAGCAGCAACTTACTCATTCAACTAACTGAATAGCTGAGAAATTTAAAAGTTTTTTTATAAGTTAATCAATTAGGATTAATTTTACTTACAAAAAAACAAATTCCCAACTCGAATTACATTTAACCATATAGAAATATATTCCCCCTTGTAATTGTAAAATCCAGAATGTTTTGGATTTCCAGCAAGAGTTGATCTAGCAACCCAGCAGTGTCACAAAGGACCCAGTGTCTCTCCATCTGTAGGCTCTGTCTTGCATAGTATCTGCTTCTTCCTCCATCTTGCTCCTGATCCAGCCATCAATACAGGCTACGTGTGGGACTTCACTTTCTTCCCTCAAACATGGAAAAAAAGTCTTGAGCTTCGCTGTGAGTGAACCCACTCAAGTCAGATAACTGCCCTAAACCAATCACTGTGGTCAGGGGGAAGAGACTTGGCTGGAAAGCTTATCCTACTCCAAGTTACATCATTGCCATCACTGCATCAGGACCGCATCAGAACTCAATGATGCACAGCAGTAGTTGGGAACTTTTGTTCTCAAGCAACAAACTAGAAACACTAAACTAGAAATCATAAGAGTTTCCAGTCATAAATGTCTTCCTAAAGAGATTTGGGTAGGCCTGTCTCACTAGATCAATTATCTTTTGATCCCTTAGAGTTGTTTTAGCATCCAGAAGAATTTAAACTGGGTAATGTATAGCTGTAAAAGGAAAGAGAATAATGTGACAGAGGCTGAAAGGAAAAAGAACCCTTGGATAGAATAGAATGAAAAGACTGAGAAAGCCTGTGGAATATTTCTTAAAAAAAAAAAAAAAAGTCAAGGAATATTTATAATCAGTGCCAGACAATGCATTGATTATAAATATTGATCATAAATATTGGACTTGCACTGCTGTGGGGACAGGCATCCAGCAGTTGGCTGTATATGACTAGTAAGAGTCAGGGCGACAGCAGTTTTCAATGGCAGCACTTGGTGGCATTGACAGGCACTGGCAATATCTGATCATTAACCTGTTCTTGCTGGTGTTTGGAAGCAGGACTGACTTTTCTCTTTGAGAGTAGACTGAGTTAGCTCCAAGTTCTTTAAATTACTCAGGATAAGGAGAGAAACAAGTGAGGGGAGTGATGGTGCTTCCTGAGGGAAATAGTGGACTTCCCATTAATAGGATATGTGGAGGTTAAGTAATTAATAAGAAAAAATCAAGTAAGTTCTGAGGATCTAATGTACAGCAACGTGACTATGGTTAATAATACTGTATTGTATACTTTAAATATGCTAACAGAGGAGATCTTTAGTGTTGTCCCCACAAAAAAGGGAAAAAAAGGTAATTATGTGAGGTGATGGATGTGTTATTTAACTTGATTGTGGTAATTATTTCACAGTGCAAATATATATCAAATCATCACATTGTATACTTTAAAAATACACAGTTTTGTCAATTGTACCTCAATAAAGCTGGGGGGGAATCTGAGAAAGACAGAAAATATATTTACGTTAACAGCAATAAATTAAAACACACTTTAGGTATAAAAAAAAAAGAAAAAGAAAAAGATCACAGTGGAGGAGGTGTAACCCTAAACGTAATCGGGTTTTCTGAAGCAGGTCATAGAAGTTCTAACGGGAGACTACTTGGACATGTAAGTTTTGTTAAACGGACAAGGTTCATCAACTAAACAATTGTTCTTATTGTTTGCCACATACCCTTCTCTGTCCCTAGAAATCCTACAAAATCAAACTGTTAATAAGCAGAGAGATTGCATCCAGCACAGGCCACTGTTTGTGCTCACTGTGCTTCATGTAGGAGCCACCAGTCCCAGAAACCATTATTGGACCAGGTTAGGTCTGAACTAGGGATGAGAGAAGGAAAATACTTAATTAGAGAAATGTTCAGCTAGAGAAGGTGGACAGGGAGAGGAACAGGGCCTGGTAGTTATTATAATAAAAGAGAATGGAAAAGGAGAGGGTGGGACATAAAAAGGTCCTGTCTGGAAGTGAAGAAGTGTCTTGGGCTCCCTCAGCAGCCCTCTAGCCCCTTCTGCTGCTGTTGATCAGGGTTAGCTGTGGGGACCTAACTGGGGCTTCTATCACTCTGCCATCAGCCATGCCAGCTCATGGAACAGGGACCAGGAAAGCATCCTGAAACCAGGGAAGAGGCAAAGCTCCATCTCCATTTCCATCTTTTATTGGCCACTTCAGGACCTTGGCCTTCAAGTGCTGGTGTATAGCCTGGGGAGCTGTCTGCTGGCCATGATGGAGCACAGGGGTCAGGATGTGTGGAGTACAGGGGTCATGGCTCTAAGGAGAACAAACACTGCAGTCACCAGGGTGACATCCATCACCCAAAGTCTCTGACAGCAGGACTGGCAGCATGTAATGCTGTATTAGTTTCCTAGGGCAGCTGTAACTAAGTATCACAAACTCAGTGGCTTAAAACAACAGAAATTTACTGTCACACAGTTTTGGAGGCTAGAAGTCCAAAATCAAGATGTCGACCAGGCCACGCTGCCTCTGAAACCTGTGGGGGAATCCTTCCTTGCCCCTTACTAGCTTCCGGTGGTTTGCCGACAATCTTGGGCGTTCCTTGGCTTACAGCTGCATAATTCCAGTCTCTGCCTTCATTGTCATATGCGTTCTCTGCGTGTCTTTGTCTTCCAACAACCGTCTTCTTATAAGAACAACAATAATATCGGATTAGGGGCTCACCTTACTTCAGTACAACCTTTTCTAACTAATTATATCTGCAACAAACCTATTTCCAAATAAGTTAACATTCTGAGGTACTGAGGGTTAGGATTTCAACGTGTCTTGTTTGAGGCGGGCACAATTCAACTCATAACAGATGCTAACTAGGATGAGGGAAATTTAAAAAAGTAAAAAAATGCCTATAATATAGAAGCAAAGATATCTATTTGTTCTCTGAATCTGGAAAGATGCAAAAATTTTGTACGTATGTCATTTAAACCTAGATCATTCAGATGTGTTCCATCAACCTTAGTTCCATCAATGGCTCTACAGAGAATCCCCAAAGGGAAGCCTAACTGATTGCTCTTGAGAAACAAACAGTAAAACTCAAGAAATTGCATTTTGCTGCCAAACATTTGAGCCATGTTTGGTTGGTCAAAGAAGAAACAAAAGAATAGCAATAGCAAAATCAAATAGAAAATCACCACTCATGAAGCCTGTCAAGTTCATTAACTGCACCACAAAAAAAAGTCAAAAGAACAACAATATTTGCTGTTTAAATAGCATTGCTAGCTATTTAGAGGAAGGAAAGAAATAAGTGAAGTGAAAACGTGCCTAAAATTCCAGACCAAAATAAATTTTGTGTTTCTGTCTTTATATGTATTTGTGTACTTTTAACAAAATTTGTCTTCTTCTTGAAAAAAAAATATAGTGTGTAGTATAAAAAATATATTTCTTTAAGTAATCTTGGTCTATCAATGAGAAAATTCTAACATAATGCTTAGACTCATTTTAAGTTTTTATTTTCAAAATCAAATTAATGAGGGATTATATATTTGTGTGTGTGTAAAATCTATCAAAAAATGTGAAATGAGAAAGACATTCTATGTGTGAGATTAAACAGAGAGGAAAATATAACAGTAAGAGAAGGCGTATGAAATTTAGTCATGTTCGAAGTTACTACCTAGTTTAAAAAAAAGTCTTTATGAGAATTTGGAATAAGATAGTTAATTGCCACATATAATCTATAAAGAATACATACTAAGAGGTACACCTAAATGACTTGTACCAGCCTCCTTCTTCTTTCTACAATTCATGTAACTTAGTTTACATCAATTCTGATGTAGATTCCTGCGTCATCTATAGATTCTGAAGCTGGGTCCCCTAGTCATCAGCACTCAAGTATGCGCAGCCAGCAATCTGGCTTTGAAAAAGCACAATGGCTATAATGAGTAGGAAATCAATTAGGAATTTTGACACACGGTGATATGCTGAAGCAATTAGGCCTGTCCTTAGCTAGGAGGCTCTGCTTTTAATATGACAATGAAATTGACTATGTCACGTCAATCTCCTAATGGCTTGGAGCAACACCACTCATTGCCCATCACCCATCTGAACCTTGCTTCCCAGGGAAAGCTCGTGGCTGCAGACTGACTTGAATTTGTGTTCTGGATCAGCTGTAATTATATGGGTGTGATTCATTTTGGTTTTCTATCTACTTCTTTCTGTTTATACTGGAAATAATGCAATTTGTTTTCCTTCTGAAACTCCCAGTCAAAGTGAATTGTTCTAAAGTGATGCGTGCTTAATTCATATGGATGATTCAAACTGTCAATGATCCAAAAGTCACTTAAATACATAATGCATGGCAGTTCCCCCCTAATTGTTTGGTCTAGACTATTGTTAACACTGCTTTTCTTTACCTGTGCCCCCACCATCTGATGCCTGAGGAAGACGCTCAGGAATAAGGCAAGAGATAGAGGAAGTCAGTTTTGGAGTTTTCATTGAGAGTAACCAAAAATGATGTACCATGGACGACGAATGAGCTAGGATTCTATAGACCACTTATAGTTTGTAAGATTCTAAGAGAAATGGTAATGTGAAGCCATTTGGCTTACCCTACTATGAAGTGGAAATGCTGGCAGCCCACATATGGTCAAACCTGCCACTTACCCCCCTATTTGAGTCACAAACATTTATTGAGCACCTGTGCTGGGTACCAGCAATGCAGTGGTGAATAATACAGAACATACAAGTCCTAGTTTTAGGAAGTACATAAACGATGAGGAATTCTTTAGTTCCTGCCTCCCCACCTATCCCACCTCATCCCTTTTTTCTATCCATTGTGTACCTATCCCATTTTTGAATTTACAAATCTTCACCCCAGTGTGGCTTGCAAGCAATCTCAATATACATTTTTAATTTGAAAAGACAGTGGTTTGCAGGTGCAATAATAACTGTCTCACTCTATCAATGTAAAACTCTACTGTTAAAAAATAATACTTTTTTTCAGATTATGAAAGCAATACCTAATTATTGGGGAAAACATGGAAAATACGGAGAAAAACAAAAAGTAAAATAAAAATCCCTTGCAACCCCAACTCTGAGAAAATCACAGTAAACCATTCAGTGTATTTTCTTTCAGATTTTTACCACATTTGCTTCTTTTTTTTTTTTACTTAATGTAGAAGGATTATTTTCTCATATGTTGAAATTATTTTAAAAATCATCTTACTGATTAATAAGTTACCATGTATAGTTTATTTAATCATTCTCCAATAATTAATGCATTCTCTAATGCAAAATGATCAATTTTAAAAGGATGCAGAAAATAGCTTTATTTTTGTGCCATGGTCCTTTTAGAGAAAGGTAGAAAAATGGAATGCCTACTCTTTTTTTTTGTGTTTTTTTTTTAAAGCTATCATATAAATCAAGATACAATCGTGTTTTTGCTTCTCTTACCTTGGCGTCTGTGTAATGTCTGTTGAGGCCCACCTCTGACATTTATGATTGTAGATATAACACAGATGGCAGGAAAGAGACATAGGGCACGGAGCTAGTTCATATCTGCCCTGGGGAGCTAATTTGCTGTGTCTTCATGAAGGTAGTCCAAAGCTGTGTAGTAAATACTTGTTTAAAGTTTAAGGCATGAGGTACAGAAAATAATAACTAATTACTAGGTGGCAAAAGAAGGAAGGAAAGTGATGGGGTTCAGGACACACTACCCCAAACCATGGCACCTTGGCATGTTGAATGTTTTAAGCTGAAGGAGTTTGAGAAGACAACGGAAGGAGGAAGATTACTCTGACCTCCTCCCCTCCTCATCCTTCTTCCCAGAAGCAGGTATTAAAACTCTCTTATGAGAGGTGCCCTCTCTGTATCCGGAGGAAAGGAGCATCCTTATCTCAGAAGACAAAAGGATGCTGAGAAGGATCCTAACAAACAGGCCTTGCTAAGTCTTCCCCCGTTTACTGCACTTACCTCATGCTCCTTCACCCATCATATTCCTCCACGACTGCCCACTCTTCATCAAACCCAGCATAATACACTCAGGTCTAACTGTTTCGTTGAGCCTTCCTTATGAAGGTTCCCATGTCATGTAAAACTTATACGAAAAAATTTATATGCTTTTCTCCTTTTAATCTCTTTGTCAGTTTAATTTTCAGACTCAGCCAGGGACTCTAATAAGGTAGAGGAAAATCGCTGCCCCCCCGCCCACAAGAAAGTGAAAGAGAAAAAGAAAGAGACAGAGAGAGATAGCAAAGGAAGGAAGGAAAGAAAAGGCAGGAGGAGAGAGAAGCACGGAAGATAATTTGCCAGCTATGACTCCAGAACTCACTTGCTGTGTGACCTTGAGTAAGAGTTACTCTTAATTATCTCCCACAGTCTCCCACGACCTGCAATTTCCTCCTCTATACAATGGACACAATAATAGTACCTATTGAATAGGGTTATTTTGAGAATTAAATGAGTCAAGTTAAATGCCTGATGCAAAATAAATATAAGATATATGCTAATTATTGCTGTTATTGCTGTTATGAAAAGGTTTATTTTAAAACTATGTGACTAGAATTGACATTCTCTCTCCAAAATGAATATACCTGTGCAATTTATAGAATCCTGACCATATTGCCTTGATCAAACAATTGCATAGAACCTTTGCATGAATACCTCTCCGTTTCATCCATGGTCTTCTTGGAGTCACTTAGCTATACTTGCTAAGAACAACGTTTCCTGGGGTCCATGATCTATATTTCCCAGTGCAGAATTGGGAGAGACCATGGTGATCCAGAATCACCATTTTTAGACCTATTTCTAGGTGATATTTATACAAGCTAAAGTTTGAGAAACTCTAAGACATGTTTACCTCGAAAAAATTGAAACAAAAATCTTTTAGTGAATATTGCATTAGTTCCTACAGCAGATTCAGAGTGAGCGGTGTTTACAAAAATGTCAGTGGACAGGGTGCATTCCAAATAGACCCTGTGAATTATTTACAGAATAGCTAGTATAGACTCAAGACTTTTTATATAATCTTTGCTGTTTACGAAAACATTTTCTGAAATTACTAGGGAAGAGTTTCACCAGTCATAGACCAATCGCCTATCTTCGCAGCCGCCACCATCTGTTACCACACACACAATCCAGATCAGCTGCATGAAAATGTTTCTTCATGGATTTTGGTGGAGGAAAAAAACTCTGACATTCTCACTAAATGACTCTGCTTATTCTCATTCAGAAAAATTACTTATTTCATAAAGTATTCGAAGTATTCATTAAAAATTACATATTTCATAAACAAATCCGTCAAGAAAGTGTATCTTTGAAAGGGAATGATAGAATCAGAATTGCAAAGCCATATAGGACACTAAAACACCGGTTGTTAGCCAGTATTGCCCAGTTGCTACTACCCAGGCTCAGCACAAGACTGCCTTTCAGTTGCTGGCTCTCTCACTACCGGATGTAGGCCAGTGACCGCACTGTGCCTCAATTTCTCAGCCCTAAAGTGGGGATGACTATAGGAACTATCTCACAGGGCTATTTAAGGATATAATGAGTCAATATGCATAAAATGCTTAGAAGATTGCTGACAAATACTAAGTACTCAGAAGATGTTCATTATTATCACTTTTCTTATCGAATCCAATGATTTCATTCATAGCTGAGCAAATCAAGGGCCAGAGACACTAAACGATTTACCCGGGTCACATGAGAGGAAAGCCAGGACCGGGAACTAGAATTCCAAACTCCACTTACATCTTTCCCCAATACCCTGCTGAATTGTTGGAAGATAATTCTGTTTATATGGATTCACACTTAAACCTCACCCATTGCCCTGAAACCTATAAACTACAAAAGAACAGTTAAAAATGATTTTGTTTCCCCATGGTGCGTCCAAAAACTGTCTCCAGAGTCATCTCTCTGCTCATGAACAAGATGATGATTTCCTCAATAATTGAATTCAGAAGGGCGTTTTACAAGTCTCATATTTTAGAGCTATAAAAACACATAGAGATACTGAAATATGGAATCTAAGACATCAATTGTGGGAAATAAATTGTGGTGTTGCCTTGCTGTGGCTCGTAATTGTGTTCTCTTCATGTATGCTAATTGCTTGATCACCTTTTGTAGCAAGGCCCTAATTTTATTCATAGTTTTTTGTCCTTCCTCTGGGAAATATGTAGATGGCTCTGGCATGCATCTCCTTCTCTTTTGAAATCCCCAAGACCAACAATCCATTTAATTATTTTTAGTAATGACTTTGGTGAATGCGTTAGACCTTCTGCTGTTTTACAGCTCACTCTGGATATGGATGTCTTGCTAGTCCTAAATTAGAGCGCCGTATCGAGTGGTCTCTTCTCCTAGTGCCTCAGAGACACGCTGGGGATTTGCCAAGATGCATTTTAGATTTCTTTCCCCGTTTCAAAACAGTTCATGTGGCTTCATCTCTATTTCAGCCTGTGGGTTACCCCTTGGAGAAAACCAGAGGTTGACATCTTGGCCACATGGTGATGCAAACAGGAATGTGTTTTAGGTACCTTTCATCATCCAATTCTCTCCTCATCCTTCATTTTGTTTCCCCCTATTTCAGTGGCCCACCCAGGTCTTTTATCTCCTCAACAGATATCATAACTTTTCCTTTATTTCCTAAAACCCACAATAAATTTTTTCCTATCTCTGTATATTATTCTCTTAGTTATAATAGGTAATACAGCTAATTAAATAACAATATTATAAAGCATTTAGAACAGTCCTTAACACTTAGTAAATGATATGTAATATATATTACATAAAAATAAATCTATCAAACACTTATTTTTTATATAATTTCTTCCTTAGGAATATGTTTGTAGTGGCCGGCCCAGTGGCGTAGTGGTTAAGTTCACACACTCTGCTTTGGTGGCCCGGGGTTGGCAGGTTTGGATTCCAGGCACGGACCTACACACCACTCATCAAGCCATGCTGTGGCGGTGTCCCATATACAAAGTAGAGGAAGATTTGCACAGATGTTATAATCTTTCTCAAGTCAAAAGAGGAAGACTGGCAACAGATGTTAGCTCAGGGCCAATCTTCCTCACCAAAAAAAAAAAAAAAAGAATATGTTTGTATTAAGACAAGGAGTTTTTTTCTTTTCTTTTCTTTCCTTTTTTTTTATTTCAACTTACAATGAGTTTTAAGGACATAGCCAAAACGGTAGGAATTTTTATACTGAGACCATAAAGCAGACATTTTGGTAATCCTAAAAACACTTTTTATAGTAGCTACTTACTCACTTAGTTTAGTCCTGGGTTACACCCCTCAGGATGTGATCAGAAAGAATGTACAGCATTGAGGAAGTAACACTTCCCAATCTGTTCACTACTTTCCCACCACCATAGACTCCCACATTTCTCTAGTTTTAATTCAACCTAATTATTGAAGCCTTACCAGGCTCCCTCTCCCCTATTGCTGCTCTCTCAAATACAGTGAGGATGAATTCAAGTAAGTGGTCACACTATGATGTTTGTCTACATGTGACATAGACACAAAGAGCAGTGAAATTTTTGTGTCTGATACAGTCATAACTTTTCTATAATGTGATCCATAATCTCAATGACAGTCATCTTATTAAAATATAGACTAGTAATTTATCCTTGTATACATGTTTTCTTCTGGGGTTTTAGATGGATTAGCTTATCTCTTCTTCTCTTTCACGTCTCAGTAGTAGAGGTAGAAAGAGTATCATCAACTATTGCCCATATACATTGAAGTTCTTGGAATTTGGTCAATAAAAAGGCTCACCAGTTGAGATATCACAGTTCCAATGCTCTTTTCTTTAAGCCAAGCAAGAAAAAACTGTTGTCGTAACATCTCCACCCTCTTCTCTGCCAATCTACATATTTCCCTTCTTCTATTCAGGTGGGTAGACTTTCCCATCTCTGAGAAGCCTTGGATGAAGAGTCTCACCCATGGTGAGCACTTTTTCACTCTGCATTGCCAGCTCAGCTGTACAGGTGGGTTCAGTGGAACAGCTTAAGCTGAGGGTAAGAAGCCTGGCTGCCAATAAGTAGTTGTTCATTTAAGATATATGTAGCCCTTCTGCAACTTTATGATTCTTCAGTTAAATGAGGATAAACTTAGTCCCAGGTGTTATTTGCAGGAAACTTTCAAATGCGAAGGTAAGATATAAATTTAGTATATCTTGACTGAGTTGAAATTTAGTTCACTTCTACCAGGTTCAATATTTAATTAAGCCAGTGAATGTTAGAGCTGGCAGGAACCCTAAAGGATATCTGGAGAAACATCTTCATTTTATAGGTGAGAAATATGAAGCTTGAGAGATCAAATAAATTTCCTTACATTCCACCATGAGCTAGTGGCAAAGGCTCTCTGGCCAACCTATTCAGGAAGGCATTGTGCTCAGTGTGTCAGTAAACACGAAGGTGGGAAATCACAGTTCCTCTCATCCAGAAGCTTTGGGTCTGGAGACGTGGGTCTGTCGAGAGTTTAGCTAAGCTACTCCATGGTATTGCTGCCTCGGCATCCATTTTGTTTGGCCAAGAGGCCTGCGGGGACCTGAAACTGACACTAGCCCCCTCGTGTAAGCACATGCCCCAGATAACAGCCTGCAGAGTCAAAAGCAAATGTTAGTTCCTGATATGACTTCCCCAACAACTGCTGCCCAGCACCTTCCCTCTGTACACCGCTTAGATAAGACTCTCATGGAGTTTGCCAAAACCCTGATCTTTTGGTTTGAATTGATCAATCTGACTTTAGCCCAGCAATCCCAAAGTACTCCACCCATGGACCCTAATTAAGGCATGTGCCCCAGATCCTGCGTCTCTCTCTGCATCTGCACGCTGCCTTGACCTCCCTGTGTGGCCCCTCGAGGCGTGCCGGGTACTTCCTCCAGGACCTGTCAGTAATAAACTTTTCCATTTCAATTTCTCTTACAGTCTGTTGTTGGAATGCTCACCATTCAGCATCTTGTGCTTCACGTAACAAGTGTTAATTTGACAGATTCATCAAGAGTCTTTCCTCAAATTTCCATTGTCATTCAGTTTAAGAAATAGCTGTGAAAGTTGACCATCCTATGCTTCTTCACCTTTGAGCTAGGGGTATAAATATAACTATGACAGTTCGCTTCTCTTAGTCTGTAAGTGTATTAAGAGAGAGGAGAACAGTTGGCAGTTTAGTAAGTGTCTGTGTATGTGTCTAAGTACTACATTAAAGGGATATACAAAATATTTTAGGAGCAGTATAAAGGGAAGAATTATTTCTACCTGTTGGGGTTTGAGATAGAATTTAAATGGAAGCTATTTGAGCTGAGCCTTGAAGGAGAAGTAAAACCCTGTCAATGCCAGGTTGAGGTCTTTCTAGGTAAGGGAAACTTTCAGTCTATAGGTTAGATTTCAGAAAGGACTTGTGGTAGGCAGAAGGACCATCCCCAAAATGTCCACATCCTAGTCCCCAGCACTTGTGAATGTGTTATGCTACATGGCAAAGGGGAATTAAAGTTGCAGATGGAATTAAGGTTGCTAATCAGGCCCCTTAAGAAAGGGAGATTATCCTTAATGATCTGAGTGGGTCCAATGTAATTGCAAAAGGCCTTAAAAGTGCAAGAGGGAGGCAGAAGAGGTCAGAGCGATACAATGTGGGAAGGACTCAGCCTGCCGTTGCTGACTTTGAAGATGGAAGAAAGAGGCTACAAGCTAAGAAATCTGGGAAGTGCCTAGAAGCTGGAAAAGACAAGAAAACAAATTCTCCTTTAGAGCTTCGGAAAGGATTATAGCTCTGCCAAAACTTTGATTTTAGCCTAGTGAGACCCATCAGACTTCTGACCTACAGAACGATAAGATAATAAATTTGTGTTGTTTTAAGCCACTAAGTTTGTGCTGATTTGTTACAGCAGCAATAGAAAATGAATTCAGGACTCTACGGTTATTCGTTAACCAAAGTAACAGTCGCATCCTCCTTGCAATTCCTCTTAGGTAAGATTTATACTTGTGCAGAAAGAATAAGGGAGAGAAGCGAAGGTGTTCTCTCCTTTTTGAGTTTCCTCTCTTTTGTTTCAAGCATATTTCCCACTCAGGTCAAAGCTACATGGGTAAACATTGTTTCCATTTTCTTTGGCAATGGGAAGACGCTGCCAGGTGCATAGACTGCATAATGTCTCTGCAGAATTTTCCAGCAATGGGCTTTGCTCCCCGCAAGCAGCCACTGCAAGCTCCAGCTCAGAGGCTGGAACGACCACATGAGAGAACCCTAGAAGTCTACATTTCTTCGTTCCCTCAGGCCCAGGGACAACATGCACTACTTGGCTTGTTTCTATCTCCCTGCCGTTTCTTGTGGTCTGGAAATCCGCGGTCCCTGACTCCTCACTCCTGTCTGTGCTTTCAGTCATTGCTTCAATTTGACTTCTGGAATGGAGTCATCATAGACTAGGTTCCCCCAAAAAGCCCAGCCTGAGACAAGTGCTTGAGTGCTGCTGGTGATCCTCAGGAACAGCAGTTGGGGCCCAGGGAGAGTGAAACAGGGAAGGTGGGAAAGCCAATGCAAAGATGAGATACCAAGCTAATCACCACTCTGGGCAGCTGAGCCTCAGTCCCCACGAGGACTCAGAGACAGAAGGAGTTGCCCCTGGGGTTGTGGACTCCGGTGCACTCCCAGGTTTGCGCAGGCTGCCAGCGCCCTGCAGAAATCCCACGAGGCAACAGAGAAAACCCTGAACAGGATGTGAGCTGACCAGTGATACAGCTGAGGCCAGAAGCCCTCAAGTCACACCTGCTTGCAGCTGGTTGCCACAGCAACGGCTGGAGTAAAGACGAAGGCTGAGAGGATGTGCCATGCGGCAGTGAGTTCTCGGACGCAAGAGGCCTGCAGCTTCATGACTGCTGCACACTGCCCCATAGTGTCACTCGAACCTTCTTCCTTCACACTGCCTAACTCTCTCAGATCAGGCTCCCAGGCCTGTTTTCAGCACTACCACCGTCCATGGCCTCGAGGCCTCCTGAAGGCTTTCTCTAAATATGGCTCTCAAGTAGGTCCCCAAAACACAATAAAACATTGGAGACAGGTCCTCGAACCTTCAGAACCAAATATACTGTTTGCTAGTAATTCAAAATGTATGCTAACTCACAAGAACAGCTTTACATTCTTTTAAGGCAGCCACTTCCTCTAAACCATGAAAAGGATAAATATCGTTGTCTCTCAGCACAATAAACAGATAAACAAGTCTGGCATTTTTAAATGTGCACTTTCACAATATTGCATTTTTCTCTCTGTTTCTTTATTACTTTCTTAAAGAGAATTTGGTAACTCTGATGCCATAAGAAAGAGTAAAAAGCACGGTGTGCTGGCTCAAAGCTGGCAGCTCTTCTGAGCCTTATTGAAATGATTAAAAAAGTCCAATCTGAAGAAGCAATTTTAACATTTTTTTTCCTAAACATTCTTTGTAGCTAACCGACATTTAACAGCAGTGAACCGAGAGTTAGTGTAAGCTTGGTGATAGAGAGTTCTGCAAATGAGTAGTCCATTTGAACTGAATTCCATGACCATCATCTTACTTGAAAAAAAACAACTTTGTTCCCTCAGAGTCCCCTTGGAGGGTTTCTCTACAAATGCCTTGAGCAGTGTCCCCTGGCACTGAAATGGTGGCAGGGCTGCTGGCTCCCCTGGAGCAGGCTGCTGCCCTCCACTGCCTTTGATCTAACAACTCATGCCAGACCATGCGCAAAGCTGCTATGCTAATTTCTTTCCTCAGAGCATTCTCTGTCCCCAGTGCCAGGCCCCATGCAACGTTCAGAAGCATTTTCTTTAACTGGCACACGAAGCTCAGAAGATTACGGTTAATTGCATGGTACATATTGATTACCCTTGCTCCTGGAGTTCATAATTTTGCATACTGCAAGTCAAACTAGGCATATCCCGGCTCCTCACAAAGAACCAGACTCCTTTGCATTTTTCAGTTCATTTTCTTCCTTCCTTCCTTCCGACCTTCCTTCCTTCTTTCCGTCAGTCCCTCCCTCCCTTCCTCCCCCCTTCCTTCCTGCCTTCCTTCCTTCTTGTCCTTCTTTTCTTCCTGTCTTTCTTTGTCTCTTTCTTTCTCTCTGTCTTTCCCTCTCTCTCTCTCTCTCCTTCCCTCCCTCCCTCCTTCCGTCCATCTCCCTCTTTCTTTCTCCCCTCTCTCACTCCTTCTATTCTTTCTTGCTTTCCTAACTCCCTTGCTCCCTCTCTCCCTTCCTTCCTTCTTTCCTAACTTTCTCCTTTCTTTCTCTTTCTTTCTCTCATACACACATCATATGCATATACGCAAAACTCATGATACTCTTTACCTCTTCCTCATTCACAAATAAATGCAAAACTTCCCAGTGATTAAAAGAAGACTGTTTGAAAACCAAGCTTCAGATTCATCTTATACACTTAAATGTCATTTCTAAAAGTCATCAAGCGTTAAACTGGATTTTATTTTTAAATACATGTTTTAGAGAGAAGAAAGAATTGTTACTTATCAATTAATTAGCTGCCTGCTATGTTCAAGAGTGGTGGAACATTCACATATAAATCTATAAAGGAAAAATCCTGGGAGAAGCTCATGTGCTGTGTAATTAGAGTTAATTAACACATTTGCTAATTGACTATTATTTAGCACTCCAGCTGCTGAGGAAAAATCCATAGGCCCATTAAATATTAATTAGCAAAAGTCTATTGTCTGATCCTGTCAGATTGCGTATTGATGAGATTTTTACAAACACAGCTTTGTTAGGTGGGGTTGCGGAGGTACACACGGTAGTTGGCTGTTGAAGAATAAGAAAATGAGAACCTCGTAATAAACACAAAAGCCCTCAATTTCAGTCAATTATTTTTTTGTCTTTCACCTGAATACATTTCCAAAAATACTAGAAATAATATATTTATCTGTGTTTACACAGCTGCCTACAACCTTGAGTTTTATGTGGTTCCCCTTATCTCAAATTCTTGGTATTTACTTGACAGCCTAGGTGACATACCCTTTAGAAAACTAACCCATTAATGGTAGAAACAAAAATCTCTCCATAGCTTTTTTTAAACAGCTTTATTGAGATATAATTCACATACCATACAATTCACCCATTTAAAGTGTACAGTCCAATGGCTTTTGATATATTACATTATTAATTTTTTAAATTTTAAATTAATTCAATTTTAAAAATATATTTTTCTTTTTCTTTTTCTTTTTTCCTCTCCAAAGCCCCAGTATGTAGTTGTATATTCTAGTTGTACGTCCTTCTAGTTCTTCTATGTGAGCTGCTGCCACAGCATGGCTACTGACAGATGAGTGGTGTGGTTCCGTGCCTGGGAACCGAACTCAGGCCGCCAAAGCGGAGCGCACAGAACATTAACCACTAGGCCATCAGGGCTGTCTCTAAAAATGTATTTTTAAAATACATATATAACATAAAATTTGCCCTTTAAACCATTTTTAAGTGTACTATTCAGTGGCATTAACTGCATTCATAATGTTATACAACCTTCCCACAGTTTTTTTTAGATCTATTTGTTTTAAGTCTCCTGTGACTAAGGGTATAATTTGCAGATCCATCTGCCCTTCCTACTCTAAGAAGCTCAGGCGTTTCCATGTAGCTAAAACGTCTCACTGCTCAGTCAGCAGTACTGACTTCCATGAAAATGGCTCTCTGATCAGAAGCCACTCTGTGCAGCAACCGTCCTGGTTGTTTTCTCCTTTCTTGGTTAACTCTGCCTCCTGTGTCCACAGTTGGCCAAGCAACTGTACTGATCAAGAGCCATGTGCCCTTTTTCCTGCCTCCCAAGTGTGAGTTCCTCTGGTAATTCTAGTTTGGTCAAATTGCCAGAGGCATCCCAAGACATCATTTGATGTACACCACTTTTTGTCCCCATCACTTGCCACACAAAACCCACCCTCATCCTTTTTCCAGAGGAACCCTGCTAAGACAACAATCTCACCAAAGTGATCACAATGAATATAATAGTTTAATTTATCAGCAATATAGCATTCCTTTCACAGTAGTCCTGCACAAGTTCTCGGTAATTAACTTAATAGAAAACTGTTCTATTTCTTCATTTAGCAATCCTGATAATACCAAAAACAGGGCACAGAAAAGCTGGCACTTTCCACAGAATTCTATTAACAAGTTTAATTTGTATGAAAACAGAACAACTTCTAACAATATCAATTTTATAGTTACAATATGAAATTAGAATAATAATAACTAATAGTTATTTTTAAATTATCGAAAATTTCTGTCAGGCAGTAAACTAAGTGCTTCATATTATATCTCACTTAATTCACAAGAGTCATTTGTAGAGGTTATGGATTATAACATAGCTGTTAGGAACTTTGGTGCCACACACGGATCTGAGTTTGATTTCTGGTTCCTCTATTTAACAGCCACTGTCCTACAAAAGGTTTACTCGGAAATGTCACTCGGTGCCACCTAGAAATTATGGGCAGAAGGGTTCATGGGTGTACGCCGTCCCCATTCCCTCAACATTCTACAGAGAGGTTGGCTGAGGCAGAGGTGTAGTTGGGCACCCATGGGGTTATGCTCTAGGAGAGGAAATTATGGAGCAAGCATGAGAGTGACCTCACACTGGGGAATAAAGTTGTTGGTTTAAGTCCAAATAATCTGAATCTAAGGCCATCTGTTTAGAGAAATGCCAGGAAATGTCAACTGTACACTTCTCTAGTACCTGGAGTTCCTGGTCCAGTGGGAAATTGACTATATAAACAGCCCCTCTTGCTTGGAGAAGGGGAAGATTCTAGTCCCAGCAAGCTTGTTGGAAACACAAAAACAAAACACCATGAAAAGCTGCCAGGATTATTTATCAGACAATCCTGCCTGTCTCCACAGGTGGGTAACCTCAGGTCAGTTTTTAATCTTTCTACACCTCAGTCTGCTCATCGTTCACACGGACATAATAGTACTTCACTATAAGTGTTCATGTGAAAATAAAATTACATATGTCAAGCACTCAGTCCTGAGCCTGGTACAATCTACATATGAAATAAATTTGGCTCCATTATAATCCCCACTTGACAATTGAGGAAACGAGGCTCTGAGAGATTTAATAAAGTGACCTCAGTCACACAACTAGTCAATGGTGTCGACCCCAAGTCTGACCAAGAGTAGGTTCTTATCACTCTACTCTATTGTTTACCCTTCTCACCAAGCTCCCAAATTCCTGATCAAGTCACTCCATTTCATGACACTATATATGTGAGAACTATTCTTTTGGTCACCTTGATGCTGTGGTCAGCCTTCCTGACAGTGACTTTCTAATCCCCAGACAATAGCAGTTATATGCTCCTGTAACCAGACTAGAGGGCCAGTGGTAATTCCCGGCCACCCTCAGCTATCTGCAATCTAAACCATTTTCCATTTCATTTTTATCCATGGCTTCTGTCCTCATATTATTTATATTTTATTATCATCTACCCCCTCGTAGGCTATAATCTCCATGAAATATCCACTCTATGTCAAGCACCTGGAACAGAATCTGGGACATAGTAAGTGGATCATAAATCTTTGTTTAATGAATGGATGGATTTTATATCCCCAATATTGAGAAGCCAAAATTGTAAAATTATTTACTCTGTCATTATAGAAAGGTTTTCTACATCAAATACTTTTTTTTCCTAACTTTGTTGCCAAGAGAGAATGGTGGTGGTAGAGAAGGATACAGTGATACATTTATTCTTCATTCTGGCTGTTTTTATATTTCAGTCAGCTTTGTTGATGGGAAAGTTCAACTGAGAAAGCTAAGTTTCACATGGCAAGTTAGAGGTGAGTTTAAATTAGTAAGAGTGTTTAAGACTCTTAATAAAATTTCTTCAGGGCAATCCTATAAACTCCCTATTAATTTAAAAGAATAGAGCTGGGCATCTCCTTTTTGGGTCCAATGGTCTAAGCTCATAATTTATTCAACCGTGATTGATATACCCATAATAAAGACAGACAATATTGAGCGCCCAGGGCTCCATGTACCACAGATCATTTGATTGATTATTAAATGGGACCCCTAGTGGATAGATGTGGTAAAAAAAACCATTGATTATGAAACTCTGGCTAGTATCTAGGTTTGCAAAAAAGCAATTAGGAAAAAAAAGCAAATGTAGAGAGCGTTGATGCTATCCTTGGTGGAACAATAAGACTGACCACCAATATGGGCATAGTAAACAATGTTCTTCTAAGGTGAATTTTGGCATATGAGAAGAGGCCACAGGCTAATCTTGACCCCTATCCTCCCACTGGTTTATGCATGAGCTTTTGCTTGAGAAAGTGTTATTATAATCTTCATATAGTTGTTCATATTTTGCAGGCTAAATAGCAAAGCAGCAAGAAGAATATTTGAAATCTCAAATCCTATTTGAGTTGGGAGCAAGGAGGCAGGGTAAACGGATATAAGTATGCATTATTGTATCTGGAGATTATGAAAAGCAAAGATTTGTTTATTAATCAAATAATATATAATGAAAACATAAATCCCCTCCCCCCCAAAAAAGTCATTTAGAATAAACAAAAAAAATCAGCCTGCCTGGTGGTGCAGCAGTTAAGCGCGCACACTCTGCTTCGGCAGCCCAGGGTTCGCAGTTTCGGATCCCGGGCACGCACTGACACATCGCTTGTCAAGCCATGCTGTGGCGGTGTCCCATACAAAGTAGAGGAGATGGGCACAGATGTTAGCCCAGGGCCAATCTTCCTCACAAAAAAATAAATAAATCAGCTAAAAATGTTATAGCTTAGGGGCCAGCCTGGTGGCTTAGTGATTAAGTTTGTGTGCTCTGCTTCGGCAGCCTGGGGTTCGCAGGTTCGAATCCCAGGCATGGACATATGCACCACTCATCAGGTCATGTGTGGTGGCATCCCACATACAAAATAGAGGAAGATGGACACAGATGTGAGCTCAAGGTTTACTCTTCCTCAGCAAAAAGAGGAGGATTAGCAACAAATGTTAGCTTAGGGCTAATCTTCCTCACCAAAAAAAAAAAAAGAGAGCTTAAATTGAAGGTTTGTGCCCAGAGGAAAAATATCTTCAAAAATAAGTAAGATTTATACTTCAAATTAGGATGCCAAACAGCAGAGAAGGTAGGTGAGGTATCTCCATGGAGCAGACTGAGTCTAGAAACCTCCTGCTGGGTAGAGGGTTTGACAGCTGGAACTGATCATCCCAGCTTCTGCTCTCAGTAGCTCATGTCACAAATACCATTGGTTGAATGAGAAACACTTCATGTAAGCTGCCCAAGATGGAACAATGACCCAAACCATTTTCCATGGCAGAATTTCTCAAGGAATGGCTCTATCTGTTCATTTTCCCACCAACCTACATACTCTGAGACATCTCTCGCTACTCAGAGGGCGTTCATTTCTTTGCCAAATGGACCAGAATCAAATGATGACTTCCTCATACTTTCTTCTTTTCCTTTCCATCTCCTTTCCTTTCTTGAGTCTAAACTGGAAAGAAGAGGAAGGAGTACATAAGTGCCCACTGAGGCAGTCACATGACACTGTCTCTATTTACTTTAAATTTCCATCTCTGAGTAACATGGATAACAATAACCTTGGAAAAAAAGTCAAAAAATACTTGAAAATAGATTGAACCTAATTCTATCCATACCCAACACAGTGTTGGTTATATAACAACCTGTGCAACCACCAACAAGGAAGGAAAAGAACAAAAACGTAAATATTATTTCGGATGGTAAGGTAGAGATAGAGAAACATGGATCCAGAGAACATTGCCTTGTAAAATATATGTCACCTCTCTAACTCCACTTCAAATTAGCAATAATTTGCTAATTTATACATGTAAATATTCTTTATAAGAGATGAGTGGATAAATAAACTGTGGTCCATCCAGATAATGGAATATTATTCGGCTCCAAAAAGAAATGAGCTATAAATCCATGAAAGATATGGAGGAACTTTAAATGCACATTACTAAGTGAAAGAAGCAATCTGAAATAATGGAATAATGTATGATTCCAACTATATGACATCTGGAAAAGGCAAAACTATGGAGACAGTAAAAAGATCAGTGGTTGCCAGAAGCTAGGGGGAGAGAGGGATGAATAGGCAGAGCACAGAAGACTTTTAGAGCAGTAAAAATAGTCTGTATGATAATGGTAGATACATATCATTAAACTTTTGTTCAAACCCATAGAATGTACAAAACCAATAGTGAGCTCTAAAGTAAACTATGGACTTTGGGTGACAATGATGTGTCAATGTAGGTTCATCAATTATAACAAATGTCCCGTTCTGGTGGGAGATGTCGACAATGGGAGAGGCTACACATGTATGGGGGTATACGGGAAATCTCTGTACCTTCCTTTCAATTTTGCTGTGAACCTAAAACTGCTATAAAAAAATAAAGTTTATTAAAAATAATAAAAAATAAATTTTTTTAAAAGATATGCCCTTTCTGGTACATAGAACCTGTGGAAGGCAAAAGTTATCACCCTTTTTCTGTACTTTAGTAACGTAAGAAGCAACCATTATGGAATTGGTCTTAGAAGAACTCTCTCAGGAGGCAGTGCTCCTCTCTCCACATGCCTATTGACAGTCACAGAATCACAACAGATGCTGGAAAGCCTTCGGGGGAAACAGTTAAAACTGTGCACAATCGGTACTGAGACCTGTATAGCAGCCTAGAGAGACTATGATGAAAGAGAAATGGAAGGGGGAACAGTGGGGATCCCTGAAAGGGGACTCACCAGAAAGAAAGATGAAATTGCAGAGTGAACTAACCTCTGCAACAACCTAAGTAGTGGAGGGTAACAGATGCTTCTCTATAGCTTGAATGGGAGCTTGTTCCGTTTCAGCCATCCTGGAGTATGTGCGCCCTGTGGAAGGGGGGGGGCCATGTGTGCATTCAGAGACCCGTCTCTCTAAACCCTGAACTGATTGTCAGCTCAACCAGCCTTGCTATGCATCTCCCTGCCCTCACTCCCTGGGGAGGGGACACAGAATGAGTGTCCTTCTCACCTCACTGGATTTCTGAGGCTGGGCGCTGGTTGTCCAGTTCCAACAGCATCAAGACAAGAGTTCTGGCAACCAGAACAGGCCTGTGGCTCTGTTGGGGTTTGATGGCAAAGTCTCAGGGTGACCTTCCATGGCAGTTAGTGAGGGCAAGGACTCATTTGTGGACTCGTGCTGTCACCTGTGTTTACTCCAAGAAGTGCTTGGGAAGGGCTCTGCTTGAAAAGACTACACTCCCCGCAGCCAGGCAGGTGGGAATTAGGAGCCACCTATATTTAAGCTTTTATGTGCTTTGTACTCACCAGGTAATCAAACCGGAAACACAAGGATGGAGTAAAATGGATCCTGAGAAAACTGCCTTAATGAATCCACATTATCTTCAGCGACTCCACTTTGAATCAGCAAGGTGGCAAGAATGTATTTAGAAATGCTCAAACGTGTGAAAAAACCTTTTAAACTTGTTGCTGTCTAATTATTACTCTAAAGGCCACCTGTCACTTAGGTTTTGGTCCCATGCTTAGCATCGTGTGTGAGTTTACATGCTGTAAACAAGCTGCAACTTCATCACAGCATTTTCTATGTGTAAAGTTTATTGTCAAATGTCTTGGTATTATTTTATTCATTAAGCTTCTTTTTTCTTTTTGAAGTCTGAATACACGTAGGGACAGAGTTACTATTGTTGCAGTAATCTTTTATTGAAGTAATCAGATAAATATTTCAATGATACAGAGTGATAAAGGAAGCACTTCATTACCTTCAGGCTAAAGATTCTCAGAGGGATAAAAAGAACAGGACAAAAACAGCGGTGAAACATGCTGCTGTTGAAAATCTAACACAACCCACACAATTGGGTAGCTCTATTGCCAAGAGCCTTCTTGCCCCTCATTATGGAAATGGTCATTAATGTTTAATACCTGCTGGAAGAGAGTGGCTTTGGGAGCTGTGGGCTGGGAGATTGGTATTGTCTTCTTTCCTGATATTTACGAAGCTTCGGGGCTCAAGTGACATTTCCATCCCACGTGCCGCCTTCTCTCCACAGCTGATTCCTTAAAGGCAGAGGAACAGGTTGCTTTTCCCATCTGCTCCATACCTCTGATCTCCAGGCATGGCAAATTAGTTTTCAGACAAATAAAAAATATTTTGATAGTAAATCCTTGTTTATAATATCCCCTGGGGAGGAAGTATCGGCCTCAGAATATCAGGCAGGCCATGGTTTAACCACAATTTGAGTATTGCAATCTGGTCGAACATAATTTCCTCTCTCTCTGTTGTTGAATATTTTCTATTTTTTCTGTCTTTTGTTCTTCTCTTCAAAATCCCACTGCCCAAATAATAATATTTTGGAGGACTAATCATCATGAGGTAACCATAACCACTGGAAAAATCCTGTTTTTGTTTTTTTTCTCACTTTTATCAGAAAATGAGTTTGAATTCATAAACCCATGGTGTTATCTTTTGCAGCCTTGTAAAAACAGACAGTCAACATATTTGGGTGACTCTATCTTTGTAACTGTCATGTAAATATCTACACAAAATTGCGTAAATACAAAATCAGACCTTTTAATTACTGTAAAAAGAAACAACTTGCAAATGACTAAATAATTATTTAGAATCTCCCTAAACCAACAGAAGTATCAATATGTTTTTTAAAAGAGGGATTGTAGTAATGTTGATTACCTCTGACTATAATTAAACAAAATAAATCAATAAACTGTTCCTACTAGTAGGTCTTTTACATTTTGGAGAACATGGCTTTCAGAATTCTGGAAGGCAGATAAAGGCAGCAGAAGAAGAAACTACTTGCACAGAGACCCATGGAGGACAAGAGTTTATGCACTGGAGAGCAAAAACATAGGCAGTAAGAGAGAAAAAAGAAGATGATATTGAATCAAGCAATGAAATAAATAGCATTACTGACAAAGGAAAGTAGAGTGTACCTCCCACCCCCACTCATATCTTTCTCTTCAAAGCGATACTGAAAGCATGAGTTGCAAATTCTTAAGAAAATCCAGGGATCTGCATGACTAGTAGAGAGTATGTCTTGGGTGGCAGAGTCACTGAGAAGAGTTGGTGATGTGCCTACAACTGACACCTGGAAAGGTGACTCAGGAACTTTCCTGCAAGCCACTGTCAGTAAGAGGAATATGCAGAGATGAGAGTGTGGGTGAAATTGAAAATATTGGCCTCTTGTAAAGATACTGACCTACAAAAACACATTAATTAAAAATGTTGATTTAATCCATATTCAGGTAATTTGTGATTAAGGAAGGAAAAAAGAAAAACAAAAAAAAACAAAAGAAAATCTTACCCATGTTTTAAATTTCCCATTGAATGCTTGAGAGAGGAGAATAAATCATCAAAAACCAAATTCCATTAATTACCCAAAGAATTTCTTGAGAAAACAACAGCAATAACAACAAAGAAAAATTGATATAGGTATTATATAACAAATGGGATATTTTAAAGCGATACATCAGTATGCACATAGGATGGAACAAATAGGATGGAATGAAAAGGGCGTGGCTGAAGAGAAAACAATTTGGAGAACATAGTTGATGGGAAAAGGAATATGAGGGAAGGAATGCATGTGAGAATCAATTCAGAAGACAAATCCTTGGAATTAAGCGACTGATTGGAAATGGAGATCAACATGAGGAAGCCAAAGATTTTTGAGGGTTCTGATGTGTTATTTACATGGCTCTTATAGAATTGGCCCTTTCTTCCATCATTCTTGTTGAAAAGCAACATTTCTGCAGAGGTCCTAGGATAGCCCTATGGAAATATGTAACATACCGTCCGTCCTTTCTAAATGTCTAGGTAGCTTGTATTTATTTATAAATGAAAGTCACTTTTCTTGGCTAAATGAACTGGAGAGTGAAGAAATAAATTAGTAACTCAGGTAGTAAAAATAACCCAAGTGAGCACTCAAATTTAGAAGTTTGACAAAATTGGGGATGACTATTTTTAGGGCTTGGCTTTATTTATTCTCTGAAAGTAAGCAGTGAACATGTATGAAGCGACATATGTAAAGGTTATTTATCAAAAGCACTATGTATGCATAAATAGTAAAAAATTGGAAATAATCCAGCTTTCCGTCAACAGGGAGCTGGCTAAATAAATTACCGGACATGTATGCTGTGAGAAATATTATGCAGATGTAAGGAAAAAAAACAAAGCTCTTGATGTACTGATAAGGAAAGATCTCCAAGAGAGATCATGAAGTGAAAAAAGCAAATTACAGGACAGTTTATAGGGTGCTACATTCTGTGTAAGAAAAAGGAAAAGTAACAACACATATGTGCATTTCCTTGATTTTGCATAAAGAAATTCTAGAAGGATACTTAGTAATTAATAATATGTTTACCTACTGGGAACAGAGGAAAATGGGGCTGATGAGGGTAGAGGTGGGAGCAAAATTTTTTACTGTATACCACTTTGTATTGTATTTTTAATCACGTAAAAATATTCCCTACTCAAAATTTTTAAAATCAGTAAGAAATAAGACAAATAAAAAATTAAATACAAGCTTCAGGACACAAGAACTGTTCAAAGTTACAATATTTTAAATTTTTGTTGTTGCTGTTTTATTGTCACTTTATTCTTAACTGAGAATATTATTATTTAGTTTTCTGTTTCAGTCCTCTACTTTGTATGATTTATTGCTTTCAAACGCCCACTCACACTTCAGGGATAGACACGGAAAGTTTTTCCAATAAGCTGATGAGTGTTTCAAAGAGGCAAAGTGTTTTGACCTGAGTAACTACCTCTCATGGAACAGAAAAACTGGCCATGGTGAGACCCAATTTTAACTCTATTCTGTCATTTCAGGCATTCAATAGGAAGTTTCCTCTCTTCCCTAGAGCAACACATTCAATAACAGGTATTCACTCTCCCAAAGGAAACTCTCACAACAACTTTGTGAGTGTTCATGTTCCGTTTGTTGTTATGTGTGACATTTACCATTTAGGGAAAGGGATGTGTACATTGATTGTGACTTATTTGTCATAGTTTTCTTAATTTCAATTTTTTTTCTAATGGAGGAAAAAATCCATTGATTAGAAAACAAATCCAATGATTTTAAGCCCTTTATAGTAATTTGCCCAAAGGTCTTTCAGAACATCACTCCATGACCCTTTGTGCCTTTCCCCAATCCTTCCCTTCAGAGATCTTTGTTTATATATACAGATATATATATATATACACACAGATATATATATATACAGATATATATATACACACACAGATATATATATACATATATATATATACACACACAGATATATATATACATATATATATATATACACACACAGATATATATATATATATATATATATATATATATATATATATTTTGTGTGTGTGTGTGAGGAAGATTAACCCTGAGCTAACATCTGTTGCCAATCTTCCTCTTTTTTTTTGCTGAGGAAGATTGGCCCTGGGCTAACATCCGTGCCTATCTTCCCCTACTTTATATGGGACACCACCACAGCATGACTTGACAAGCTGTGCATCGGTGCACACCCGGGATCCAAACCTGTGAACCCCGGGCCAGTGAAGCAGAGTACGAGCACTTAACTGCTACGCCACCAGGTCAGCCCTTGTTTATATATTTTTAAACAGGCATTATTTTGAAAACTGTAAACGCTTCACTTATTCTTGAAGAAATAACTTGAATCTTATTACTAGTATAGTAATTTTATGTAGTTCTTATTTGGTATCTACCTACTTTTATATTAAATTTGCCTATTGAGTGGCTTCCTTCCTTTGTAAACACTTATCTAGCTAGTGACTTTTAGGACCTCATAACTTACATTGGTTGGGCTGGTTTTAAGGCTATCTCAGAAGTCTGTTGTGGGAAAATGAAGTGGAATTTATGGTATGATACATAAAGTAATTCGTTTGCTTTGGTTATAAAGCAATGGAGAACCCAACTAAAATTGGCTTAAGTAATAAAGCAAACATATTGATTAACTTAAATAAAAATTTCAGCTGTAGGAATGACTGCAGCCATAACGAAGGGTTTGTGACATCATCAGAGTTCCATCCGTCTTTCTCTATGATTTTCCTGATTCTGCTTCCTTCTTACGTCAGCTTTGTCATTAGGCTGACTTCGTGCAGAAAAAATATCTGCAGCAGCTCCCAGTCTCACAGCCACAGCTTACCATTTATGCTAAGTAATGTTGCAGAAACAAACAACTCCCACATTTCAATGGCTTACATCAACAAAAAATTATTTTCAATTCACCATACATTTTGATTATAGGTCAACTGTGGCTCTGCTTCACACAGTCTTCATTCAGGACCCAGGCTGGTGGAGCAGCCCCTGTCTGGGACATTGTCAGTGTTATGGCAGTGGGGGGAAAAGAACATAGTGGAAAATATGAGGGTCCTTAAAGCTCCTACTCAGAAGAGGCACACATCACTTCTTCTTGTATGTTATTGGCCAAATTTAGTCACATGACCTGGTCTAAAGTGAATGGGGCTGCAAAATATAAATCTACACTGTTTAAATGAACAGGAGCACTTTGCCCCAGCATTCCAAAATAAGTCTTGAGATTTATGCTGATTAGATGAGCTAAGTTTCCATGCTTAATTGTTGAACTAATCTTTGTGGCCAGAGGAACACGAAGCTCTGATTGGCTTAGCCTGGATCACATGATACACTCTAAAACAGGGTAAATTTAGCTTCCCTGGACCCACAAGCATTCCCCAAAGAAAACTGGAGGTCTCTGAGGCAAGAGAGGGGAAATCATTACTGGGAATAAAACCCAGCATCCAGTATAATATAGATTATGTTTAACAATGTTTACATTAAATATCTTCTAGGTAACTTAATGATTGCTGAAAATTAAAATAAAGGGGAATTATACCATGCTATCTCTCCAAATTTGAAGTCATCCTGGCATGGTTTGTCCCCCTCAAATTGATGAAAATAATATGGGTTTTGGAATTAGAAAGACCGAAGTCTCTGTTAGAAATCTAGATCACCATGTCTCTCCTATTTATTGGCTTTGTGATTGTAGATAGGAAAATCCTCTTCTTAGCCTCATCTGTAAAATAAATCAATAAGATTTAATAGAGTTATATTAAATGAGACAATGTATACAAAGTGAGAGAAAAACATGAATAGGTGCTCCAAAAAATTGTTCCCTTCCCACTCAGAAGGCCTGATAGAAGCTGTTAAAGAATTGCAAAGAGTGGTCAAGCATGCCTTCTTTTAATCAAGAAAAATTCATTTAATTTCATGAACAGTGCTTCAGCTGTTTCTTCTTAACCTTAAAAAAAAAAAACAAGAACCAAAAACAGTATTTTGCTGATAATGCCATTCCATCAAAGAAAAGATACAAAACTCAAATTCTCTTCAAAACTGAGGTTAAGGACAAGAAAGTGGAGGGAATTTAGAAACCTCTTTATCATTAATTACATATATTTATGAATGGAAATGGAAATATATAAACTATAAACCCACTGTTAATATATTCTTATATATCTGTCGCTATGCAACTTCCGCTATAGAAGGTCAATGTCAATTATATTATGTACATGATTTAGTTTTAAGTGAAGCCTACTCATCTGCAATTAATGTTTTTTAAATAGTGTTTAAGATCATTAAATAAAATGTAGAACTTAAAGGCTTCAGAATGATTGGTTAGTTAGTTATACATGGATATCTACTTAAACTTCACCAAGAACAGGCTGATATGATTTCATCTTAATTGCTATTTTAGAATTGGTGCATATAGTGTGTGTATATATGAATCAATGGTTCTTGTAGTCTCTTTGTGACAGATGCAGCTATGCAGCCCCCTAACATCGGTTCAAGCTAAGGTGTGAATAATAGCAAAGTTCAGAGAGAAATCATAATTACAGATTCATTCACTCTATGATCTGCCATCTCGATTGTATAAAACTTAGTCTACCCATCCCCCACCTAGATGAGTATTCCCAAAGAAAAGTCCTATTTAGGACGAGGCTCGGTAGATTAAAATGTGAATATTAAAGCAAACGAATTGCAATATCAGATATTTAATGAAGCCCCTGTCACCTTGAGAGCTTCTCTTCCTATGTGAACACGAAGCCGAGAGATCAGCAGCTTTGGTAGCTGTGGCAACCACACATCGCCAAGCCTGGAGAGCGAACGTTTCCTAAGCAGGTTTTGTGTCTCTGGTGCTTTGTAGATTCTGCTAATGTTAAGGCCTCTCAGTTCTCAACTTGCTGAATTCATCGAGCTGGGAAAATTAAAGCTGTAATCAGGAGACAAAAGGAGGCTTGCTTTATGTCTGATCAAAGTAGAAAAACACCCTTCAGTTGAAGCAGACATGCTCCTTATGGTGACCCACAACACCGTCACAAATCATAGCAAATATTTACCATGCATACTCATTGTTTAAATTCTGATAAGAACACAGAGCCAGTTTACTTGGGTTAACAAACTACTGCATTATTTGCCACCACAGCTTGCAAATTTAAGATCCAGTTTTGTTTTGTTTTTGTTTTTGTTTTTTGTGAGGAAGATCCGCCCTGAGCTAACATCTGCCAATCCTCCTCTTTTTGCTGAGGAAGACTGGCCCTGGGCTAACATCTGTGTCCATCTTCCTCCACTTTATATGGGACGCCACCACAGCATGGCTTGCCAAGCGGTGCATCGGTGCGCACCCAGGATCCGAACCGGCGAACCCCAGGCGGCCGCAGCGGAGTTCACGTACTTAACCACTTGCGCCACCGGGCCAGCCCCGCAAATTTAAGATCCAATGTCCAAAAAAATCCATGTTATGTAGACTCAGAATTGTGTGCCATGCTGAATAGTATTTATTAGAGATTTATTGAATATTATAACCCAGTAGTCTAGCATTGAAATCCAGATCCACCTATGTAATTGTGTTTTTCAACAGAACAAAAATAGTGTTCATAAATGAACATGTTTCACATATATTTTTATCTTCTATATCTTTTAAAAAAACTTTCATCTCTTTTTCAACATATTTCTGGGAAAAGAGTAAAGAGTACAAGCAGGAAAGCAAAGCAGACACTTGCTGTGTCCCTGCAGCTACAGGGAAGTGGAAGCTACACATTTATACGTGTGTCACAGAGACTGAGCAGTGCCCCACAGTAACCATCCTCCCTTCCTCCCTACTAACAGAATCTTTAGATTTGAGGGAGCAGTGATGTGAATGTCTTGAAGATTACATTTCCAAGCTTCCCTTGCAGAAAATGGTGGCCTTTCACTAGGCAGTACATCCAGAAAAGCTTTTTAAAATAGGCTGGCCATTTATGCCCTTCCTTCCTCTTGCCAGAGCTACTGTTGCCTTTTATATCATGCAGTTGAGGACTAGACCCAAAGCACTGAAGAATATAGAGCCACAGGAGCCATTCTGGCAACTGTCAACTCCCTACCTCCTGACATCTCATTACCCAAAAAATACATAAATATCTGCCATATTCAAGCCACTATATTCAGGCCTCTTACATGTCACCAAATGCACTTCCTAACAGATTCAGCATGAAATAACCACAGGAAGCTAAAAGAGTTAAACTATGTGTTACAGACTCTCAGTGCTTTTAGAATTAGATGGGGGAGTGGGGTGGGGGGAAAAGCTATGGAATGAAGATTTAATTATTTAAAAAGATTTCATGGAAGATACATGAGTAGGTTAAAACTTGAACAGATGTGGATTTATCTTAGCAAAAAATAAGATGACAGTTTACAGATATAGGTGAATGGGGAGAGGCTGGGGAAGACTAAATAACCTGGACTGATTGGAGCACAGAAGTCACAGCAAACCTTGATGCACAAGAATTTGGTTCTTAGAAACAAGAAAAAAGAAGAATTTCGTTTTTATTTGATGAGTAACAGAGAACAATTTAAGTCCTCAGAAAGTGACATAACGAAAGAAGAATTTTAAGAAAAATAATTTGTTAGGAAGACACAGCGAAGAAAAGAGCAAAGAAAGGAGCGGAAAGCAGTCTAAAGGCAACGGCAGTGGGTGTGAGAGGAGGAGCTGAGATCTGGGGCTAAAGTGGTGATGCTGAATGGACAATATGGCTCAGGGGCAGAATATGCGCCCTGGAGGAAGCGAAGGTGTCAGCGTGCAGCGTGAATAGAATGGGGGAAACAAGTGGTTTCAGAGGAATGTGGGCAGGGAGCTCACCTAGAACTATGGAAAGACAGACAAAATGAGAATGAGGAAACTGCACTGAGCTACATTTCCTAAAGCGAGGTGAACCAAATTTAGCTGGAGTTTGACCAAATAGAAGAAAGAGTCAAAACAGAGATGGAATGGTACATGCTCTCGTCCCAGAGTTCCTGGCAGTGGGATTCCCACGGATGCTAATAAAAGTAAATAATCCACGTATGAATAAAGCAAATGGTAATTAGAAGTAGAATCTCAAGTCATCCTGTTATCTGTGCCTTGAAGAAAAGACAGGAAGAGTTTGAGAGGGCTCTGTGAGGCAGATCAAGAGGTACTGACAGAAATAATTCTAGTTACATATCAAAGAGTTATCACGAGCTTGCACATTGGAGGCAGTGTCTGGGTCCTACTGATACAGACGTTCTCCCATAACTGTCGACCAGTTGGTTGAGTAATAAATCTTGTATCTGCACATTCACTCCACCTGGTCAGCGCCTCAGCATCACTGCCTGGGTCTGGGAAAAGAGTGCCTTCTAGGAAGTGGCCTGCTCTTCCCATCTTCCCAGAGGACTGGGTCCACCTACGGTGAGGAGTAGGGCAGGAAGTCACCCACAGTTACGATAAACAGTGTTTAGTATAAGGAAACAATCAAACAAACAAGCAAACAAAAACTAATGTGGAAAAGGGTAACAATAACAAAAAATTATCACAAACATTTAGTAGTTTTATCACTATATTGATACTGCACAAATATTGAGGTAGCTAAAAAAATTAGAGTAATCTTAGACCTTCCCTCTCCCTGTGTAACAGAATTTTAATTGTTCGCAATGTCCATTATCAAAAGAATAGCTAGAATTGGTTCAATGAAGTAGAAAGAGAAATAATTTCTATAAATATGCACCAGCCATAAAGAGATTGCAGCCAAAAACTTGAGACTCTTAGTTGGACAAATATGTCTAAAGGAAATTCAGGAGTCACAGCCACATACTGGTCGGTATAGAGAAGATGCTTGTTTAACACCATTGAAATCAGGAAGACTGAAAATAAATTATTACATTAATTCTCCTTTCTCTTAAATTTTCACAGAAATGCCTACTCTTTTTGATGTGATTAACATCCTTTTCTTCTCTTTTAAAACTCTTCTCCAAATCACATTTTCTAATTCAATTTTACTAGAGTGACAAAGTAAGTTCTAGTTTGATAGGCAATATTTTCTATGAATAGCCACAATACAGATCACATGCCCATCTAAACCTAATACTGACTGTATGAAAGGTAGAATCTAGACAAGTGGTGTCAACTCGTGGCATAATAACTACATAATTTCCTCTTCCCAAATGAAAATTTTATTAAATACAAAACATTATAAAGTGGAATATTATGAACTACAAGCAGAACCCAGAGGTGATTCTGAAACTAGGAAACCTACTATTTTTATAATAGCAGAATTCACTGCATATTTGTGAAGATTCTTCACTCTGAGTTAGATCCATGTAGGAGACTCAAAGTAAATCTCTCGTTGGCTTTCAATGTTTTCTCACATTTCAGTCACTGAGTCACTGACTAGTGAAATTCCTCTCCTAGATGGCCCATGCGGGCTGGGTCAAACTTCGTGTAGTCAAATATTAATTCCCTCAAGGCAATAAGCAAAGGAAGGAGAGCATATTTGGAAAGCCAAAGCCACAGTGAATAATTACAGCAACATTTTTTTCAACTATGCCAAGCAAATTACCCTAAAAATATTCCACTCCTGCAAAATTGGAAAGTTATTAATGGATGAACATCAGAAATCTAAACAATGACTTTTGAAAATGTATATTTGTGCTTAACTCTTCACTTTCAAATGAGATGTTGTAACACACACAGACACAGACACACACACAAATACAGCATTTTAAAGGTAAAATTCTGAAGTAATCAAGAAGAAATTTAAAATAAAAATCAACATTGGGGAAACAGAAAAAATAACCAAAGCAACACTGGAACTTTAATTGACTGTGCAGGTTATATTTTTAATTTCACTTTTGGAATTTGTAACACATTCACATACTTCAACATTTTTTTAAAAAAAATTAAAATGTCTACCGTGAAGCATCTCACTTCTCCTCACTGCTGTCTTCCGTCTGCTCAGGATCTCTGGGTGATTTACATTTCTCCTCTCGTTCCAGGGAAATCCTATGAGATTAATGGCAAAATAGAAAGTACAGAAACAGATGCATGTGTGTAAACTTATACATAGAAACTTAATACATGAGATAAAGGACATTTCAAATCAAGGGGGAAGGGTTGATTAATCATTAAAAATCATTGAGTCAACTGGCCAAACAACTGGAAAAAAGTTATTTTTATTTTACAGCATAGAAATGTGAATAAATAAATATATTCCTGGTGAATTAAAGATACAAACCTTACAACCATAAAATTAGTAGCACTAAATATAGTATAACTTTTATCATCACCCTGGGGTTGGCAAGAATATCGAAAGAAAGCCAAGAAACATAGAAGGAAAGACCATCAAACCCAACTACTTAAAAGTTTAAAACTTCTATTCGAGAAAACACTCTGTAACAAAAGTTAAATGGCAGGAAAAAAAACACATATATATATTTTTTCAACATGTACAATAGGCAAAAATTTAATATTCAAAGTGTATAAAGAGTTCCTGTTTCTATATTTATATAATAAAAAGGAAACAACCCAATAGAAATATGAGCACAGGTTATAAAGGAGCAATTCAGAGAAGAAATACAAATGGAGAGTAAAAATATTTAAAAAGATTCTCAGCCTTACTAGGTATCAAAAAGTGCACATTAAATCTACAAGATACAAATTGTTCACTCTTTAGATTGGTAAAAAAAAGTAATGAAATTGATGTCAGTAATGGAGTGCGGAAATCTTCCGTCTCATACCTTGGAGGTTTAAATAAAAAAATAACATATATGTGTCTATACATTAAGATGGAGAAAACTGTATGTACCAGAATTCCAAGGAGGTTAAGAAGGCAGGCCAAATTGGGAAGGACCACATACCCTACCCACCCCTCAAGAGAAGCAGTTGTCTCAAGAGACTGCTCCGACACTTTTAAAGTGACTTCCAGACTATGAGGAGCGACAGGAGGGAGGAAGCTGACCTTTGGAAACAGTGGAGCAGAAAAGGTGCCAGTGAGAGGACAGAAAACCAAGTAAGGAGTGGGGAGTGATGACTTCATTAATTATGACTTCTCTTTTCTTCAAGGAGATTTCAAAACTCAGGAATTTGGAGTATGATTGGCTTTTTGGAGTAAAACACTGAAAAGGGAATAAACTTTACACTCAGATCAAGCATTGTGAAGGATGTAAAGGGCTAACCCATGGGGAAGTTTTGAACTGCCACAGACTCTGATATTGGAGTTTGATCCAAGTTGAACCAAATCCTTTACAGTCAGGAAATCTCTAGTATTAAAATTAAAAACAATAAATAAGAAAAAATGAGAATGCTGCTATGCGTGTTTGTGTATACACATCTACTTAATTTATCATGACTTGTTATGACACTGTTTTATTACATCACTTTCCACTTTGGAAATAATTTTATACTTTGAAAACTATATATATATTTGTACTACTGAAAGGAAATTATTTGTTTTTATTCATGACAGGGCATCCATTTTTCCCGATTGAATACATTGCGACCCTCTCAAGCAATGTATTTTGTGCTGTCCTCGGAATAGTGTTTGCTCACAATCTGTTTACTCTACCTTTGTTTTTCTTTATTATTTGTATTTGTATCAAAGAAAACATACATCGTTTAATAGGTTTATTTAAACTATAACACTAACCACTTCCCACTCCCCCAAGAACAAGGCGGCAGTAACTTACCTACCCCCACCCCTTTCCCAAGTCTTGTTTCCCAGGAGCAACAACTTTTTTTGTTTTTTGGATGTTTTTTGCTGTTTTTCCTTGGATTTACCTTCATATTTACATATAAGGCTTCTATTTCTATCACCATATTTTTTCAACATTAGACATCATCTATTGACTTCTTTCATGTAAGAAGAGGATTGAATTCTCTTAGATCACTAACCCAACTCATGATTCCCCTATGTCCCTCTCAAAATAGATACATCATAATTTTTTATTAAATCAAAATACTGTGACTATATTTTTCCAGCTTTATTGAGATATAATTGACACATGACATTATGTAGGTTTAAAGTGTACAACATGATGATCTGATACACATATATATTACGAAATGATTACCGCAATAAGGTTAGTTAACACATCTACCTTATTGTAGATGTAACACATTTACCTCACATTATTACCATTTTTTTTGTGTGGTGAGAACATTTAAGATCTATTCTCTTATCAACTTTCAAGTATACAATACAGTATTGTTAACTATAGTCACCATGCTGTATATTAGATCCCTAGAACTTATTCATCTTATAACTGGAAGTTTGAACCCTTTGACCAACATCTCCTCATTTCCCCCATCCCTAACCCTTGGCAACCAATGATCTACTCTCTGTTTCTATGAGTTCAGCTGTTATACATTCCACATATAAGTGATGTTATTCAGTCTTTGTCTTTCTCTGTTTGACTTAATTCACTTAGCATAATGCCCTCAAGTTTCATCCATGTTATTGCAAATGGCAAGATTTCCTTTTTTATGGCTGAATAATGTTCTGTTTTTTTTCTTAAATTTTTCTTTTCTTAATCCATTCACTCATCAATGGACACTTAGGTTGTTTTCAAGTCTTGGCTATTGTGAATAATGCCGCAACAAACGTGAAGGTGCAGACGTTTCTTCAAGATAGTGATTTCATTTCCTTTGGATATATATCCAGAAGTGGGATTCCTGGATCACATGGTAGTTCTAATTTTTATTTTTTTTTAATGTTTTTATTTATTTTTTATGAGGAAGATCAGCCCTGAGCTAACATCCATGCCAATCCTCCTCTTTTTGCTGAGGAAGACTGGCACTGAGCTAACATCTATTGTCAATCCTCCTCCTTTTTTATTTTCCCCCAAAGCCTCAGTGGATAGTTGTATGTAATAGTTGCACATCCTTCTAGTTGCTGTATGTGGGACGCTGCCTCAGCATGGCCGGACAAGCAGGGGGTCGGTGCGCGCCTGGGATCCGATCCCGGGCCGCCAGTAGTGGAGCGCACACACTTAACCGCTAAGCCACAGGGCCGGCCCCACAACAGCCATTCTGAAACATGTGACATGATATCTCATTGTGTTTATGATTCGCACTTCCCTGATGATTAGTGATGGTGAGTACCTTTTCATGTACCTGTTGGTGATTTGAATATCTTCTTTGGAAAACTGTCTATTCAGGTCCATGGCCCATTTTTTTAATTGTATTATTTGGTTTTTTGCTATTGAGTTGTATGAGTTCTTTTTATATTTTGGATATTAACCTCTTATAGATATGTGGTTTGCAAATATTTTCTCTCATTCCATAGGTTTCTTTTAGTTTTGTTGATAGTTCTTTTGCTGTGCAGAACCTTTTCAGTTTGATGTAGCCCCCCTTGTTGATTTTTGCTTTTGTTGCTTGTGCTTTTGGTGTCATAATCAAAAAGTCATTGCCAAGACCAATGTCAAGGAGCTTTTTCCCTATGTTCTCTTCTAGGAATTTTACAGGTTCAGATCTTATGTTTAAGTCTTTGATCTATTTCACGTTAATTCTTGTGAGTGGTGTAAGATAGGGGTCCAATTTCATTTTTCTGTATGTGGTTTTCCAGTTTTCCCACCACCATTTGAAGAGACTATCCTTTTTCCACTGGATGTTCCTGACTCTTTTATCAAATATTAGTTGACCATATATGTAGAGGTTTATTTCTGGGCTCTCTTTTATGTTCTATTGGTCTATGTGTCTGTTTTTATGTCAGTGCCATATTCTCTTGATTACTTTATGTTTGTAATATAGTTTGAAATCAGGAAATGTGTTACCTCTGGCTTTGTTCTTCTTTCTCAGGATTGCTTTGGCTATTCAGGGTCCATATGAATTTTAGGATTATTTTTCTATTTCTGTGAAAAGTTGGAATTTTGATGGGGATTGCACTGAATCTATAAATGGCTTTGGGTAGTACGGACATTTTAACACTATTAATTCTTCTGATTCATGAACATGAGATATCTTTTCATTTATCTATGTCTTCTTCAATTTCTTTCATCAATGTCTTATAGTTTTCGGTATACAGATCTTTCATCTCCTTGGTTAAATTTATTCCTAAGTATTTTATTGTTTTTTATTGTATAATAAATGGGATTGTTTTATTACTTTTTCAGATAGTCATTGTTAGTATATAGAAATACAACTGACTTTTCAGCTAATCTTGCAGGCAAGAAGAGGATGGAATGATATATTTAATGTGCTGAAAGAAAAAAACTGCCAACTAAGAACACTTTACCAGCAAAGTTATCCTCAGAAACAAAGAAGAGATAAAGACTTTCCCAGACAAACAAAAGCTGAGGGAGTTCATCACTACCAGACATGCCTTGCAAGAAATGTTGAAAGGAGTTCTTCAAACTGAAATGAAAGGATGCTAATTAGTAACATGAAAATATAAGACACACTGGTAAAGGTAAGTAAATAGTCAAATTCAGAATACTTTAATACTGTAATATAGTGGTGTGTTAATCACTTAACTCTAATATAAAGTTAAAGGGCAGAAGTATTATAAATAAGCATAGTTACAATAATGTGTTAATGGATATACAATATAAAAATATGTAAATTGCGATAAAAACATAAAATGTAGGGGGGGTAAAGTGGTACAATTTTTGTATGCAATCAAAGTTAAGTTGTTATCAGCTTACAATAGACTGTTATATCTATAGGATATTTATGTAACCCTCAGGATAACCATAAAGGAAAAAAACTACAGTAGATACACAAAAGATAAAGGGAAGGGAATCAAAGCATATCTCTAATAGAAACTCATCAATTCACAAAGGAATACAGCAAGAGAGGAAAAAGGGAAATACAAGACAGCCAGAAAACAATGTATAAGATGGCATTTGTAAATCCATACCTATCAATAATTACTTTAAATGTAAACAGATTAAGTTCTCTAATCAAAAGGCATAGAGTGGCTGAATAGATTAAAAAAAAAACAAGGTCCAACTATATGCTGCATACAAGAAACTGGCTTCATCTTTAAGGACATGCATAGGCTCAAAGTGAAGGGGTGGAAAAAGGTATTCCATGCAAATGGAAACCAAAAAAAAAAGCATGGGTAGCTATACTTATCTCAGACAAAGTAGACTTTAAGTCAAAAACTGTAACAAGAGACAAAGAAGATTATTATATAATGATAAAGGGGTCAATTCATCAAGAGGATATAACAGTTGTAAATATATATGCACCCAACATCATAACACATAAATATATTAAGGAAATACTAACAGAACTGAAGGGAGTAATAGACAACAATACAATAATAGTAGGAGACTTTAATACCAAGCTTTCAACAATAGGTAGATACCCAGATAGGAAATCAATAAGGAAAATTGGACATGAACTATCCTTTAGACTAAATGGACCTAACAGACATATACAGAACATTCTATCCAACAGCAGCAGAATACGCATTCTTCTCAACTGCACGTGTTACATTCTCCAGGATGAATCATATGTTATGACACAAAACAAGCCTTACCAAATGTAAGAAGATTGCAATCATACCAAGTATCTTTTCCAGCCTCAATGATAGAAAACTAGAAATCAATTACAGGAGGAATACTGTTAAATTCACAAATATGTGAAAATAAAATAACACATCTCTGAACAATGAATAGGTCAAAGAAGAAATCAAAAGGGAAATAGAAAGATATCTTGAGACAAAAGAAAATGGAAGCACAACATACCAAAACTTATGGGAAGCAGCAAAAGCAGTTCTAAGAGGGCAGCTTATAACAATAAGCACCTATAAGAAACAAAAAAGATCTCAAATAAACAGCCTAACTGTACACCTCAAGGAACTTAAAAAAAGAGGAAAAAACTAAGCCAAATCCAAATTGAAAAGGAAATAGAAAAATTGTCTCTGTTTGCAGATGACACGATCTTATATAGAAAGAATCCTAAAGATCATTAAGATACTGAAAGAAAAGTAAGCTAGAAACCTAGAATTCTTTATTCAGCAAAAATATTTTTTAGCAAAGAAGACAAGATATGTACTTTTTCAGACTTATAAAAGCTGAAAGAATTCATCAACAGCAGACCTACGTTATAAGACATATTAAAGAAAGTCCTTTAAGCAGATGAAAAATGATACCAGAAGGAAATCTGGATCTACACAAAGAAATGAAGAGCACCACAAATGTAACCATATAGGCAAATATAAAGACTATTTTTTATCTCATTTTATTCATATTATTTATATAAATCTCTAAAATATAACCAATCATTTAAAGCAAAAATAATAACCAAATATTATGAGATTTTTAACATATACAGAAGTAAAACATATGACAACAGTGGATAAAGGCCTAGAGGGAAGAAATACAAGTATAATTTTGTAAGTTTATTATACTATCCATGAAGCAACATATCACTTAAAGATAGAGTGCAGTAAAGTTGTATACTATAAGGTAGACAAAAACAAACAAAAAAATATATCTAATAAGCCAGCAAAAGAAATAAAATGAAATCATAAAAAATAATCCAAAAGAAGGCAGGAAAAGAGAGAAACAAAAATAAAGAACAGATAGGACAAAGAGAAAACAAATAGCGATATAGTAGAGTTAAACCCAATCATATGAATAATCACATAAAATCTAAAGTACCCAAACATGGCCAATTCAAAATAAAGATTGTATGGGCTGGCCTGGTGTGTAGTGGTTATCTTCATGCACTCTGCTTTGGTGGCCCAGGGTTCATGGGTTTGGATCCCAGGCACAGACCTATACACTGCTCATCAAGCCATGCTGTGGCAGCAATCCACATACAAAATAGAGGAAGATTGGCACAGGTGTTAGTTCAGCAATAGTCTTCCTCAAGCAAAAAGAGGAAGATTGGCAACAGATATTAGCTCACGGCCAATCTTCCTCACCAAAAAAAAAAAAAAAAAGTAAAGATTGTAACATTGGATAAGAATATAAGACCCAGCTGTATGCTGCCTACAAGAAATCCACTTTAAATATAAAAACAAGAGGTCAAATGTATAAGGATGGAAAAAGATACACTATGATGGCATTAATCAAAAGAAAACTGGAGTTAGCTATATTAATATCAATGTCAATTTCAAAACAAAGAATATTACCAGAGAAAAAGTGTGCTTTTTTTGTAATGATAAAGAGATCGATTTATCAAGAAGATATAATCCTAAATGTGTATGTACTTCACAATAGAGCTTCAAAATATGTGCAGCAAAATTAATAGAAGTTCAAGGAGAAATAGAAAAATCCATAATTATAATCAACAATTCAACTCCCCTCCCTCAATAATTGATCTAACACGTAGACAGAAAATCAGTAAGGATACAGAAGACTTGAACAATACTATCAGCCAATCTGCCCTAATTCACATCTATTGAACATTCCATGCAACAGCAGAATATACATTTCTTTTATGTGCACATGAAATATTTATCAAAATAGACCATATTCTGGCCCCAAAAGAAGTCTCAATAAATTTAAAATGATGCGTTCCCTGATCAAAATGAAACTAAACCAGAAATCAATAACAGAAAGATATCCAGAAAATCCTCAAATAGCGTATAGAATTTAAGTGAGATATGTCTAAATAATCCATGGATCAAAGAAGTCAAAACGGAATTTAGAAAGAATTTTGAACTAAATCAAATAAAAACAACACATATCAAAAGTTGTGGGATGCTGCTAAAGCAGAAATTAGAGGGAAACTTACAGCACTAAATATCTATGTTTGAAAAGAAGAAATGTCTCAAATCAGCTTCCAGCTTAATAAACTAGAAAAAGAAGAGCAATATAAACCCATCGTAAGCAGAAGAGAGAACATAAGAAAGGCCAGACTAGAAATCAATGAAACAGAAATTTGGAAAACAGTAGAGAAGATCAATGAATCAAAAACCAGTTCTTTGAAATCAATAAAATTGGTAAACCTCTAACCACACTGACCAGAAAAAAATAAAATAATGAAGAGACACAAATTACCAATATCAGGAATGAAAGAGATGATATCACTACAGTCTACAAATACTCAAAGGGAAATAAGGGAATATTATGAACAATTTTATGCTAATAAATTCAACAACTTAGATGAAACACATCTAGTTTTTGTTGTGTTTTTTCTTTAAGGCATCTCTCTAGCGACCCCAGTGCCCCTGTTCTGATCTTGACTGGTTGCTCCACAGGGCTGCTGCACAGCTGTTGTCTTGGGAATTCTCTTTAACACCATCCTGATGATTACCTCTTCCTTTCTCTTATGCTCAATCCCTTGTTCCCTGGACCCCATCTTTCTCTCTCCCTCTCTCTCATTACTCTTTTATTTTGTTGAAACACATCCCCAATATCCTATCAAATAAAGATGTATGAGAAGTAAATTTCTGAGAATGTACATGTCTAGAGATATCTTATTCTACCTCACACCTTGATTTATAATTTTGCTAAGTATTTTAGGTAGAGATATCCACCAGGTCTTCTGTTAGCTCTCCCACACACACACAGAGGTAATTAGGTCTCAGCTTCCTCCAATTGGCTCGGTCAGTTATCGCTTTTCCAATATGTATTCCCAGGTGCTTTGACATATCTTTTCTGCTGTCGTCTCCTCCCTTGTTCTTGATAACATTATGGATTTATAATTTTTATTCATCTACTGTTATTTTGGGGGAAGTTTGCAAGAACATGAATAAAAAGGGGATTAAAAACACAATCAGCAACATTTAACTAGCATTCCTTTTAACGGTCATTATTCCATATTCTAGTGAAGAGTTTTGACCTACATTGGCAGGCAGTAGGCATACATGTTGTAATAGTATATGTACTGCAAAAATTCCAAAAAATAGGAAAAGTGCCAATTTTGCAGTTGCACTAAGTACCGTGAAGGAAATGATTAAGGAAACAAGAGTAAAATATCAGCAGATAATTAGGAATTGATAGAAATTCTTTGTATTTATAAAGGTTATCATAAACATCATTTCAGCCCAGGAGGAGTGACCAACAGTTGAATGAATGGGACCTAGAAGAAATTACAGCCAGACTTACGTCATGTCCTTATGGGTTCTAAAAAGGGAGGATTAACTGCCAGGGTGTGACAGCTGAAATTTACCTCCATTTAAATTATTCTATAATAACAATATACACAGTGTTAATTCAGTTTTTAGTCCCATTTTCATAAACATCTCACCCTATACTTGATGTGATATAAACATATATTTCTTTAATTGATGGGGAAAATATTGGTTTGGGTACTCGCCACCAAGTCATTATCGGCGATTACTTCTGGAAAGGGAGCAAAAAGGAGACTTTTATTTTTTATAGATTTTTTTAAATAATGAGACTGTATTATGTTTGTGTTGAAAAAGGGGAATAAAATGAGGGAGATATTGTTCTCTTTGTGTTAGGGGAGGGGTGAGCTGCTAAGAAGTCTAAATAAAAATAATCTCATGAAATTGTCATAAATATGATGAAATATGAGATGTTTTCTATTATATGATATTCTACCAACTAGAATCTTTTCCACTAATATGCATATCTATGACCGTTGGAATTCTCAATGGTACAATCAGCAAGGAGTTAATGTGCGTCTATTATGGAGATGTGAAAGAGACATAAAATATATCCCCTTCTGTCAAGAAGGTCACAGTCTGCCGAGGAGCCTGCAGTGCTACCAAACTTCTGCAACAACATCCAAGAATAATTAAAATATATTTAAAATAGTGCTATTGGTAGATATTTTCTGTTTTGCCTGCCCAGTAAACATACTATCATCATGTAATTATAGATCTTCTCTTATCTGTGGAGAACATGCGCTCTGCCGTTGGGGTATGTTGACCTCATCCTCCCCCAACTCCTGCCCCCAGCCACAGGGATGGATTCATAATTCAGATCTGGCCAACAGAGAGCACGTCGCTATGACCACAGTGATTGCTACAGCCATGAGCATGTGCCCTTAGGCAGGCTAATTAGTGTCCTCCCCAGAGATGTTCTGCCAGAAATGGCTCTTTCCTTTTGCTTGAATTCCAAGCTACTGAGCTGTCTGTAAGCCTGCCGCCTATCCAAGAAGTAAGCAAAAAGAGAGCCCTGGTGACACTGTTTATACCCCTGAATGATGATAGTAATGATGATGATGATGGCGATGATAATGACAGCAATGATGAAGATGACAACAATGAAGATTACAATACAAACACTGATGATGATTAATATTGCGAGCCAGGCACTCTGCTAAGCAGCTTGCATGCACACACTCATTTAATCCTCAAAACAAACGTATCAGGCAAATCTCATTATCCCAGTTTTACAGATGAGGAAACTGAAGTACAGAATGGTTAAGTAATTCACCCAGTGTTATATGGTTAGTAAGTGGAAAGGCTGACATTTGAACCCAAAATGTCTGAATCCAGGGTTGCCCATTACACTGTACTACCTTTCCATGAATAGATTTTTCATTTTTATGAAATTTAATTTCTTTTTTAATTCAAGTAGTTTGAATTGGATTTCAATTACTTGTATTTTTTAAAAGTCTAGATTAATACAGTCTTGATGAAAACTTTGACACCTCTCATACGCCACTTTGAGTCTTCTCATCTCTGCTCCTTACTCTAGCCACCACTGCAGCAACCAGTCCTGCTTCCCTCTGAACAGCTTCACAGAGATATCATCTGACAGCCTCTCACTTGATCCTGCCCCAAGTACATCTCATGGCTGCTCCTGGGATTCTCTGATGCTGCAGCATGGAACATCCATGGAAATCCACTTCATGTCCATGTACATGCAATCTAAAACTACAGGGAAATTACCATCCTTGAGGTTACCCTTGACCAATTGGAGATCAGAACCAACGGATAAATGCTTCCTTCTTTCATCTCCTGAGTGAATGCCTCTGATGCTCCTTTCATGAAGCTCCTCAGAGGATCCTGCAGAATCAAGCAGCAGTCACCCACAGTGAGGCCAATTCAAGAGCATCTCTGTGTTTTGGTTTTCTCTGTTTCCCTGTTTATCTTACTCTTCACTCCAGCACCCTGTGATCACTTTCCAAATAAACTTCTTTCATGCCAGGCTTTCAATCAGCCTCTGCTTTGAGAGAAATCCAGGCTAGTCACTATTACTTTTATCTATTTTCTTGATTTCATAATTTTAAAAAGACCCACGTTTATAGAATATGTGAAAACTCTCTATTAGCTATAATATCAAATAGGAATTAGAATTTCCATTTTCCCTGAAATTTCTGAAAATTCTTTTTTTAATCTCCAATTTCTGTGCTAATAGGACTAGACAAGAAGGTGTTAAGCAAGTGGCAGTAGCACTGGAAATGTCGTTTGTTGTCTATTTTTCAAATTTTTGGCGTGGGCTGATAATTTGGTGATTGATTTGCTTTTTTAGCTATAATAGTGGTAACTCTTTAAAGTATTTGTGCTATTACCATTTCTTAATTTTATTATGAAGATGACCAACTTAATACTTGAACACCAAGGAATCGTAATGTTTATTTTATTACCTATGAATAGAAGGGTCAAATGAAAAAACATAAATCAATAATTAACATCTGAAAGCATCATGAATCCTTCATTTACTATTTATTCAAATTACATTGAACTTTTGTGTAAGGATCTGGTGTGGTTAGTTCTGTGAATTGCACATTGACACATTAGCTACTAATGAAGGACATAGTTGGAAAAGTTTAATATTTTTCCTATACACTCTTAATCATGTTATTTCAAAGACATGATCCAGGGTTATAGTCTTTAAAATAGCCATATTTTTCAGAAGACCCTAAAATTAAGTAGAATTTTGTTTTCCAGTTACTCAAAATAAATAGTAGCAGGCAAAACACACATGTACACAGCCAAACTCAACCAATCTGCCTTTGATGTTTCAAGGCCAAGATAAACTCACTCAGCTCCTTGAAGCTAAGCCAGAACCACTTCCTTACCAAAATGGAGCTTTCCTTAAACTATCAAGAGCAGTTCAGGATCACAAGTTTGCTGAAAACCAAACAAATGGAAAATCTTGTGTTGTGTTTAGAGCTGCCTGTAGAATATATCACTGATGATTCGCCATTATAAATAGAAATAAAATAACTAGTTTGATCTTTTTAAATCAAAGAGCAGTAATAAAGATGACACTAAGATTTATGGCCTGTTTTCCAACTAGTAGCTGTAATCTTAAAACTTGTATAATCTTACAACTGGTATACGATAGGTATAATCTTACAATTGGCTAACTATAAAAATTTCTCACTAGGAAATCTTCTTCCAAAATAGGCTCAAAATGTTAATGGTTTGAATTTATGACTGAAGATATATAGAGGGGTTTTCTTTTTGGTAAACTTTTGTACTGGAATATAATAAACATATATTCTTGAGCACTAGCATATACAGTAAAGAGCACAGCTCAACAACTTGTCATGAATTCAACACACCCAGGTGACCATGTAGATCAAGATCAAGAGCATCATCAGCACCCTGGAAGCCTCCTTCTATCCTCTCTCAATCATCCTCAATCATTATTCCTCCAAAAGTTACCAATATTCTGACTTCTATCATCATAGATTAGTTTTGTTTGTTGTTGAACAAATGGAATCATACATTTTCCTATAGTATCTGCTCTTGTGAGTCTGGTTTTTTTGCTCAACAGTTTGTCTGTGAGATTCATCCAAATTTTTACTCATGGCCATAGTTTGATCTTTTTTCAGTGGTGTAAAATATTGCATTTTAAAATATATCACAATTTATCAATGGACATTTGGTTTATTTCCAGCTTGGAACTCCTATATATATGGCTAATATAAATGTTTGGTACACGGTTTTGTCGAACATATGTATGCATTTCTGTTGGGTGTGTATTTAAGATTGGAATTTCTGTGACATGGAGTACATGTGTGTTTAGCTCGAGTAGATGTTTCAAGTAGTTTTCTAAAGTAGTTGTAATAGTTTACACTCCCCCAGCAGTGTGGGAGAATTAGTTGTTCTGCATCCTTACCAATAATCGGTGTTATCTGTTCTTTGTTTTTTTCATTTTAGTCATTCTGATGGGTGGGTAGTGCTATGTCACTGTGGATATAACATGCATTTCTCTGTTAATTAATCATGTTGAGTGTCCTTTCATATGAGTGATTTGCATATATTCCTCTCTAAGTGCCTATTTAAGTCTTTTGCCCATTTTATTTGGGTTGTCTTCTTATTTTATTACTATCTCTGAATACAAGTTCTTTGCTAGATATATGCATTTCAAACATCTTTGCCTCTCTATGGCTTGAGTTTTAACTCTCTTCATGGTATGTTTTGATGAACAGAAGTTCTTAATTTTTAATAAGACCCAATTTATCAAAATTTTCCTTAAGAGTTAGCGCTTTTGTGTCCTTTTTCAAAATCTTTGCTCAACCCATGTTCATGGAGATCTTGTCCTATTGTTAACCTTTAGAAGCCTTATTGTTTTACTTTTCACATTTAAGGATATTACACTTAGGCATTCCACATTTAATTAAGCACATTAAACCAATCTGGAATTAATTTTTGTGTAAGGTATGAGATAGGAGTCAAGGTTTGTTTTTTTCCATGTGGATAATCCAGTTCAATTTACTTTTTAAAATCCTTTTCTCAAAATGCATTAAAATTACATCTTTGTTGAAAGTCAAGTGACTATATATGTGTAGATCTGTTTCCGGACTCACTATTCTGCTCAATGATCTATTTGTCTGTCTTTGTGCCAGTACCGTCCTACTTTAATTATAGAGTTTTATGATAAGTATTGGTATCTGGTAGCATAAGTCCTCAAACTTTGGTCTTCTTCAACATTGTCTTGACTATTCTAGGTCCTTTACTTTTCCATAAAAATTTTAGAATTAGCTTATCAATTTTCATTTAAAGAAGTGCTAGTGGAATTTTCATTGGAATTGCATTAAATCTATAAATCAGTTTAGGGAGAATAAACATCTTTGCATTGCATATTCCAATCCCTGGAAATGGTATGTCTCTTCTTTTATTTGTCTTCTTTCATTTACCTCAATAATATTTTGTAGTTTTTTGTTTACAGGTTTTCAACATTTGACAGATTTATTTCTAGATATTTAATGCTTTTATGGCATTATAGAAAGTATTAATTTTTAAATGAATTTATCTGCATGCTTATTGATATTATACACAACAACAGCAAGAGTTTTTGTATAGTTACCTTGTATTCAGTGATCTTGCTAATCCACTTATTAAGCCTGATGTTTTATTTATACAGCAGTCCCCCCCATCTGTGGGGGATATGTTCTAAGACCTCCAGTGGATGCCTAAAACTACAGATAGTACCGAACCCTATCTATACTATGTTTTTTCCTATGCATACATACCTATGATAAAGTTTAATTTATAAATTAGGCACAGTAAGAGATTAACAACAATAACTAATAATAAAATAGAACAATTATACAATGTACTGTAATAAAAGTTACCGTAGATCTTAGCAACCTCAGCATGATTTTTTATCTTTCCTTACTAAGTTGAGAACTTTCACCTTTACATTTAAAGGAAGCACTTTACAGCTTCTCTTTGGCGTATCTGAATTGCCAGCATCACTACTCTTGAGCTTTAGGGCTATTACTAAGGGATATAGGGGCTACTTGAACACAAGCACTACAATACTGTGACAGTCAATCTGATAACCCAGATGGCTACTAAGTGACTAACAGGCAGGTAGCATATACAGCATGGATAGGCTGGACAAAGGGGTGATTCATGTCCCGGACAGGACAGAGCGGGACGACGGGAGATTTCATCACGCTACTTAGAACAGCACGCAGTTTAAAACTTATGAATTATTTATTTCCAGAATTTTCCATTTAATATTTTCAGACCATGGTTGACCACAGACAACTGAAACCACAGAAAGCAAAACCATGGATAAGGGGGACTACTGTAGATTATTTTTGATTTTCTATGTACACAATCACATCATCTCCAAATAATGAAATTCTTAAAATTTCTAATTCTTGTGACTCATTTTTTTTGTTTGTTCTATTTCACTGGCTAAGTCTTCTTGTAAAATATTGAATGAAACTGGTGATACTGAACATCCTTGTGTTATTCCCGACTTTGAGAGAGAAGGCATTTACTATCAGCCTATTAAGTGATTAGCTGTAAGTTTTTTAGAGATATCAATTAATAGTATAAGTAAATTTCTTTTTAATTCTAGCTCCTAAGAGATTAGCAGGAATGGGTGTTGAATTTTATCAATGCTTTTTCTGCATCTATTGAGATGATCATGTGGTTTTCTCATATTCTTTTACTGTGGTATATTATGATGATTGAATTTTTCATATTAAATCAACCATGCATTCCTAGAATAAACTCAACTTGGTCATGATATGTTTGATTTGCTCATACTTATTTAAGATTTTTGAATCTATATTTATATAAGAAATTGGTTTTTAAATTTTCCTTTTGGTAATATCCTTGTTAGGTTTTGATTTCAATGTTATGCTGGCCTCATGAAATGAGTTGGGAGATGCTTCTTCTTTTTCTATTTTTTGTCTTTTTTCCTAAGAGATGGTCCTTTAGGAGTCTAAATGAAAGTCTAGGGTATTTAAGAGGGACCCTCCTTGGCAAGCCTGAATTCCAGTTTTTCCTCAGTGCCGTCAAATTGCCAAAATACCTGCAACTTAGCTTTTTAGACTCTTAGCAACTATGTTCTGCTGGGTTTCCACATATCTCATCCTGGGCACATATAGCTTAGAAATAGCCAAGTGACTCAAGGGGAAACTGCATATAGAATGTAGGGTTCAAGACTCTGCAGATTTCTCTAAGCACAAAGGGCTTTCAAGTCCTAATTGTCTTAGTAGCTCAAAATTCCAATTTTTATATCCCTTTCCCAACGAAACTGCCAGACCTCAGAGATGCTGCTTTCTTTTCAACCTGTGTGTTATGTCCCGAGGGGTAAAAGCAGCAATGAATGTAGGACTCATCTCAACATATTTCCTTTTTCTATGGGATCTTAGCCCCTCAAGTGCTGGCTGTCTAGATTGTTCTCCAGTGACTCTATAAAGATTTTTGTTTGTTTGTTTACCTTGTATTGTATCAGCTTTTATATAGTTGATATCATCAGAAAGATTAGACTGGTAAGAGCTGCTCCATCATAGGTAGAATCAGAAGCCCCTGAACAGCGCTCTAAAGTAGACGACCTTGCTGCATGACCTCTCACTCCATCATTCCATATCTGGGAACAAACTGCTCTTTTGCTGAGGTCAGGAGTTGGTGCCCCAGTCAAGGGCAGGATGAAAGATTCTGTCTCATTCTCCTGAGCCCTGTTATTGTTCACTGACTGGGAGTCATCTTCACGGTCCATTGGTGTTGCCTCCAGACAGCAGATTTTTATAGTAATATTTACAGGGCTATCCATGGGGCATAATTTTGCCTAAACTAGATTTCCTAATTTTTCCCAGTTGGCACTAAAACAGGAGATGCTATATGATATTTTAAGATTTTTGTTTTGTTTTTCTGTTCAAACAGCTACCATTTCCTTCTGTATAGAGGAAGGATAAGTTATTAATTCATAAATCAAAATTATGAATCTACCACCCAAGCAACAACTTATATACCTATGATTGATTCTTACCTACAACTTCAACAGCCACAGTGTTTCAAGAGATATTGATAGCATAGATTTCTTCCACATCAGCCCCAACCCATGTCCTGTTAATGCTGACCGTACACAGTCAGAAATGTATGAGTCAAGAGGATTCCACTAAACCATCTATTTCCTGATTTCTCTTGGAAGAGTCTTATTAAGCCATAGTTGATGGTAACTTTTAAAAGGATAAATACGTATTGGCTGAAACACTATTCTGGCGCTGTATCTAAGAGCAGCATGGAGACAAATTTGCCTAATCTATAATAAAAAAATCTGTTTTTAATTTTAAAAATTATTTTTGAGACTCTGGTTTTCTAAATCCTACAATAGAAAAACATTAATGTAGTGGTAATGACATTGAAAAGCTTATTGGCATTCATTTCTAAATAGTCATGAAAAGGGATAAAAATGAGGGCTAGGAGCACTCTGAGGAAATGTAATCATTGTTCAAGATGATACTTGGTCCCTCGTTCTAGGCTGTTTTTATCTTATTTATAAGCCTGCCTATCTCCTCAGTGCCCCTCCCCTCTCTTTACAACTGTTTGTTATCCCAGAAGGGCTTACTGTCTATTGACATGCTGGACCACAAGACTGCTGATCCAAACTGCTTTGCTGGGATGGTTCACTCATGCTGATCCAGTCTTAAATGGCTCAGGTTATTTGTGACTTAGCCCTGTCAGATAGAGATCTTGCTTCAGCTCTACCAACAGTGAATAACAAAGTCTGGGACCACTCTCATATGTAGCCCTTTATTGAAGACGTGACCAAAATATCACCAGCCTTTAGAGTAGGTGACAGGTGGGAACAAGTCGCACTTTTGGTTTGGGACAGGGGATGAATTAATGACTATCCAATGCTGATTTCCTTCCTAAGAGTCTGTAATTAGATAATGCCATATCACCCATTTATGGTAAGAAAATTGATATCTCACCTATTTAAGGACTATGCCACAGTGTAGGCAAAGCCGGATGTTCTCTTAAAGAATTTCTGAGACACTGAACAAGGCAGAGAAAACAATTCACAAAGAAGGGAAAGTAATTTATCCAAGATCTTAAACATCAATCCACAAATGTGCACTGAAAGCCATAGGGGATGCAAATACTTACAAAACACTATTCCTGTCCTTAAGGAATTCATGGACTAATTAGCAAACAATTACAAGGCATCTGTGGAACAACACTGATAACAAACACATTTACATGCATTTGGCAGCTGGGGGCTTTCTCCCACGTCTAACTGCATTCATTGGTAAGATGTAACTATTTTTAATTTAAATTTCTTTCTACTCAAATACATTGTAAACTTGTTGAGGACAGAAACTCCGACTTCCTCAGAAAGCCTAGAACAATACTCCATAAATATTTGTTGGTTGAAAAGGGTTTTGATGTAGCCCGCAAATTCTGTTTCACAGCAAACTCGCTGATTCCAAGCGCATGCGCACACATGAGAAAAGGGGCTATGTTCTGATCCTCCGGAGTGCTGCGGAATGTTATACCGTTTCTTTGGGAGTGCTGTTAACACCAGGAAGCAAGAAGCTGCTGTTCACGCTACACATTTCTTCCATAGCAGATCATTCTGCAAAAGATTCAGAAATTATCTGGGAATTATTCACAAAAAGTCCTTAAAGTTAACATGAGTTTAGTTAGTGCTACCAAACGTTCTATTTGAGCGCTTGAGTTTTTCCTTTGGGGTTGACAATCAACCCCCCTCAACCTTCCCAGCCTGACTTGTATAATGAGGACCAGTGTTCCTGCAACTGCAGCAAAAGGTGAAGTCCCCAAAGCAGAAGCATATGCAGAAAATAAATAAATAAAATTCAAATATGTAAAAGGAGCTAATGGTTGCTTCATTAAAGGGAGGTTCTTAATAGTGCATGAGGAAGAGTCCCCTTTGTGTGGCTACTCAACACATTTTCAAATAAACTTTACAATGCTTCCTTTTCATTTAAAATCACCTGGGGCTTAAGAGATTGCGTTTTGGTTTTTTTTTTTTCCAATTTTTGATGCTGTTCTCTCTTGGGAAAATTCTCGTTATCATGACTACCTTAAAGCTGTTAGGGCCTGGGTAAATAGTCTCCTTTCTTATGGGTTGTTGGAGGCGGTTGGCCTTCACAAGCATTCAGCTCTGCTACTGAAGAATCTGTCTTCTGTCAACTGCAGGTTATTGTGACTGAGATAATGCCCCGCATATAATAGCGGTTCAATGAACATCAGTTGGGATTAACTACTTTTGCAATTATCAATAATTAAAATCTATGAATAAAAAAGCAGAAAGACAGAGAAGAGTCATTAGAAAAAATAACCAGAAATCTCTCTATTATTAAGAGAAGCAAAATATACAAAAAGAATGCATACAGGAAAGGTTCACAATTCTCATAACCTTCGTTTTCCAGCATCCGTATCAGGTACGTCTTAGTTGCTTTGTGGGACTGAAACTGGTTAAAAGCCAAGGTCCTCTGTCTGTTGGAAAAACACTTTAATATAAGGACCTCATAGTAATTCCTTGAAGTAACATCAAAGACTACTCCTATATCTGTTGCAAGCATATTTCGATAAGCACATGGATTTCATAAATGCATGTTAGTAAATCTATGTTAATAAGCACTTACGTTAATAATGTTACTTACTTCAATAGTAAGCAAATCTATGTTAACGTGGGTTTTTTTAAGCCTTTATTGAGAGGAGCTGAGATTTTGTGACTGGGAAAGATCATTACTTTTCAGGTTCTACTTGTTAAAAAAGAAAGCAAAAGGATTATTTAAGGAGATGGTGCTAGAGAAAACTTTGAAAAATACAGCACATTTGAAAACACTAATATTTCAAAACAAAAGATGTTACTTTCTCTTTATTGTAATGGCAAAGTCCTTGGTTTGTCTTCCCTAGGGAAATTTCAATTCTAGTAAGCCACCACTAGACTCAAATGCTCAAAACTGAGGTGAGATATGGCATACAAAGTGTAAAAGTCAGAGGTCTTCACACCTGTTTTATTGCCCTTAATTCTGGCGTAAGGGCTGACAGTAAATATGCGCCGTCTTCAGGGTGACAGTAAATATACGCCGTCTTCAGGGTGACAGTAAATATACGCCGTCTTCAGGTCTTGATCTTCTCATGAAGACCAGGAACTACTCAAAGTAAACACCTAACTCACATAACTAGCATTTCCAGGTTGGATGCCTCACAAGCATCAACTCCAGTGGTTTTTCCAAGCAGAAATCTCCTGAGTGACAGGCCTCTATTTGATTACTGGCGGTGACAAGAAGTTCACTACCTTCCAGAGTGTTCACTATTAAACTACTCTAACCCAGCTGAAGTCTGCATTTTAGATCTCTAACCATTGCTCTTAATTCTTCCCTTTGAAAACATAGATAATTAATTGAACCCCATGACCAAATTAAATTCTTCAAATGTTAAAAGAAAGCCTCGTATTCCCCATCGTGCCATTCACCACACTTTATTGTAATTGTTGGTGTATCTTCACCACTACATGTTAAGCTACACAGGCAGGACCCGCATTTATTTATAGCAGCAGCTCCCAGCATGGGACATAGTTAATTGCTCAACATATTCGTTAGATGAATAAAAGAATTATTTTAGCTTTTTGAACTAAAAATTGAGGCAAGAAAGTAGGACTTGGGCTAGTTTCTCCTTTTCATTCTTTCCGCCATCCTTTAGTCTCATTTCCAGACTATTATGACATTAAAACAGATTTAAAGATGTACTGGTGAATGAGGCTGATTGGAAAGCACTGAATTAACTTGAGTCCTCCAAAATATTAAGCCAAGTCAATTTGAGCTTTGAATTACCAGAGTTTCTGATTCATAATAAGTGTGGAAATACATTAAAACCACCAGAAGGTGACATTAAACCAAAAAAAGGATGGTTGAGGGGTGTTTATCCTTGTGGTCAAGAGACCTCGTGGTTTTACTTTTTCAAAAATAGAACTAAGTTTTTGTTGTTTCAGGTGACATCTTTGAAAGAGGCTGCTAAGTCAGTGATCTGCAACGTTAGCTTTCGATAATTCTTCCACTGTCTGTGACCTCAGGAGAAAATTTCAGCCTAATATGAGTCCTTTGAAGTGAACAGCGACCCCGTCTTAGTTTTTCTGGAACACCAGGCATGATTTTGGATGAATGTAACTTTTGTAAACAAAAACCAGAAGGTGCAAAGTCTCACCTCGGGGTCTGGTAGCAAATGAGCCTGAAAGCCTTCTTCAGAGTAGAGCTCAGTGATCGGTCAAGGAAACGTCCAAAAGCTAGGAAGGTTATGTGCGAAATCATCTGGGCTTTGGGTCCATGAGCACAAAAGGAAACTAGTCATGGGGTCATTTACTTGAAAAAGGAAGAACAACAAGCACTAAAATACGAATTGACATCAAGAAAGAAAAATAAAACATAGTTATTTTGACTTCAACAAACCAAAGATATAAATTCTCTTTCCAAATTACAAATGCTTCCTCCTTTTTACTCAATCAATATACCGTATTTGCTAATTAAATTAAGGCTCCATCCAAGCATGCAGCATCAGTAGGATGGAGAGGGAAAGGTACATTCTCTGTATTTGACGACACATCTTGAATTTTGCACATTCGGGCATCATTAGTCACAATTGATTATGTTGCTGAGACTTCACATTTCATATGTTACTGATATTTCAAGTCATTGGATCAATAATAGAAAATGAAGCTGAATATAGACTTGTCAATGTGTGTGCGAAAGAACTTAAACTTCAGCGTTTTACTGCCTGGGTTCATATCCCAGACCTTTCATTTACCTGTTAGCTGACTTAGGAGAAGTTACTTCACTTAACTGCATCTCAGTTTCCTCTTCTGTAAATGGGGAAATAATAGCACCTGAATCAAAATATTTTGGTTGGAGTTTCAAAAAGGTGATGTGTGTGAAGTTCTTGGTAAGTATTCCAAAATATTATTATTTCTGTAATAATAATAATAATACTTATTATTATATAATTATTTTATGTAATACAATTATTACTTATAATGCTATTTATATTTATGATTTGTATGTAAATATTAAATATATAGTATTTATAAATATAATAATATTACTACTATTATCATCATTATTACTATACCAAGTATTATTGAATCTAAAACATCCAGATATTTTCTCTGTATTTCACTCTGGCCTCAGAGCAGCATCTGGGGATGGAGCCAGATGCCTAGGGCTGAGGAAGGCAAATCTTTTATTACTAATAGAGACAGCCCAGCTGAGCACAGAAACCTCCAGAAAGCAGCTCCCTCAGGGGCAATCATCTCCCCTCTCTCACACCCCTTGCCACATGCGTAGCATTCTTCTAACCTCCAAAGACTGGTGCGGGGCCCAGTTCCTGGGGTTTATTTTGATAAATGTTTCAGGCTACAGTGTGCCAAGAAACTCGATTCTTTTGCTTGTCAAATACCAAACCTCTACCTGAAAAAGGAATGCTTAGATCAGAGCTCAGAGATGAAAAGTTTTAAGTTATACACGCAGTTCTCCCCTTAACATATTTTCTGCTCTGTCCCTCAATTCTGAAAAGTTGGAAGAAAAATAGCTTCAGATAAAGACTGTTGTAAATCACTAGTGAAAAGTTAAATATGATTTAGCAAATGTTCATTTTATCTTAGAAAGCAGGATTATAATGGAACTGCCTTTATGTTTAAAGCCAACAATGTTCTTGAGGGAATATTATGTATTTTAATAAAATCATTCTGCAAAGAAACATAGCTCAAATTCTTTACTGTATTTCTAAACTTTTTATACCTAACAGTCAAAATAAGTTACACTTGGTTAATGCAGGAGAGAATGCTGTATAATTCTTTTTCACTTGAAGGGACAACTAATATTTCTTGAGTACCTGCTAAGTGCCATGTGTTTTACTTATATTGTACTTTTTAATACAGCAAATCTGCATCATTTTAGAGCCAGAAAACAGACACTCAGAAAGATTAAAAAACTTTCCTAATTTCATAGCACTAACAAGTAGAGGAGGTAGGATTCAAATGCAAATATGGGTGATTTCAAAGCCAAGCTCCGTAATGAAAACTGCAAAATTGCTGAGAGTATTTCAACTGTGGTATTGTAGGGCACTTTCATCTCACTCCATTCAACAGGCCAAATCCACAGCAACTTACCTATAATTTTCAACACTTTTTGCCTCTAGGAGAATATATTTTTGAAATTTGAGAAATCGTGTACTATCAGCATTTAACAATCAATTCTTGCTTATTTATTTGCTTCTGTGTTTATTGACTATGTTCTCCCACTATAAGGTAGACTCCATGAGAACCAGGCCTTGTCCATCTTGGTCCTCTCTGTATCTCCATTGCCTATCACAATTCCTGCCACAAAGAAGAAGGTCAATAAATATTCTTGATTAAAAGAATGAATGAATGAATAACACACTTCTGCCATGCCCAGGATGATGAATTGTTAGGAAGTCAGGTCAATTCTTACTTTCCCTCTGGAAGTGAATGATGATGGTAATAGTTGCAATATCTTGTAGCATTTTCTTATCGTGACTTACACGGTAGAAAAGAAATCTTTCCTTCTATTTTGAAAATACTAGTAGTTATCTCAGTCCAGAGAGTCTTGTCATTCTCTGTGAGTTTGTCGTGGCACCAAATCCATGCTGCTGAATTCCGAAGAATTTTCTAATTTTGTAAGGTATATCAGAAACTTCTCTTAAAAAGATGGTTTCCAAAATTCCTTTAGTTAATGGTGACAACAGAAGCAGTGATGATGGAGTGACCTAGTATCGTGTATTGCTTTAGACTTGACGTCAGGTTTTCCTCACAGATTTCTTCCTTACCAGTTAGCTTAGTCGGTTAGAGTTTGATATAATGAGGTCTAGGTCATGAATTCAAACCTTGGGTGGAACAATTAGCTTAAGTTTGTTCCCTGGACACAGGATTGAGCTCCTTCTAGCCCCCTTTACTCTGGTTCTGTGCTTCAGAAAGGCCAGGAGAAATAGTCACACAAAGCAAAACAGATGATCACTGAGAGAATAGCAGGAGAGTCATCTCACTATAAAATTTCCAGATCTCACATTCTTATTCCTCAAAGAGTTATATTATTGACTCACACTTTGTTAATAATTGATTTTACACATTTCCTAATTAGGGCTATAAACAGTGGAACAAACAATCTGTAAACAAGCTTATAAATTACCAATTGGCTTATATAAAATGAAAAAAACTAAGATTTCCAATGACCAGGAGTAACCCTTTGGAATAAAACTTCTACTATAGTACATTAGCTAAGAGTTTGCTTTAATGAGAAAAAGCTACTCAAGTTATTCTATGGGTGAATACACACAACATAAATTTTATACATAGACTCTCAGACAAGTATTAGTGACTTTATAAGCAATAACAAGCAGGCATCTCATTAACTAAGAACATTTAGGTCCTGGAGGAGATTGATTCCAGGAGACCCACAGCCAAGCAGTCTACTTTCAATAAGGACTTATTCAATTTAAGTCAAGAGCTTAATAAGAAATTGGACCTGGGTGGGGTCCACAGAAAGACAATTCCTTCTGCTGAGAAAACATGAGGTCTTTAAAATGACTCCAGGTCACATTAGTTTGCTGAACCAAATGCCAAATGTTCATTTAAATATAATTTCTTTTTCTTACTTGACCCTCTAGAGAATGAATGGTTCCACAATTCATCAAGTTAAAAAAGGCAGGGGGGGTAGGGGAATGTTCCCTCTGAAAACCAAACAATGTTGTCCTTAAATTTGGCCAAGCTACCATCCAGGAGCTGAGGGCATCTCCCGTTGGCTTTCACCATAATCCATGAATGAATATTTTGGTTGGTTTTGTTGCCATAATAAAATCTTGGCTAATACTTGAGCAAAGATACTGATTGAGATGACATTCGGAGAAACTAAGACAATCTCTGATGTATCACCTTTAACCTAAAGTCATTCCCTCAACTACTCAGCCATTGTTTCTTTTTCAAAGGCAATGCCTTGATTCTTTTTTCCTCTTCCCTAAATCGTCTTGCACATTCAACTACTGACAGACAGGGCCAATACTAGGTAAGATTGCGAAGCACTCGATGTTTGCATTTGGTTCCCCCGTGTTTTCTCTTTTCACATGTTGGGGCCTTCCCATAAGCTCACTCCCATCCCATTCTCTCCCCATCCTGTCCCTCACCCTCACATTCCCACCTTCGTTAGAATCTGTTTGGAGAAACATATTCATTAGAATTGTTTGGAGAAACATATTCAATCAGCTATTTACACTTGAAAACAATTTCTGTTCAGCTTTTACTTTGTCAAAGGATATCTAAACCTTAAGTTCTTTCTCCTTATTAAAAGATATCTAGAGCAGATCAGAAAGGTTTGGTTTGGATTAATTTTTGTTTTGATGTTTTGTTTTCTCGAGGAAGTATAAAGTAATAAAAAGAGCGGAGGCACAGTGGACCCTCAGACCTAAGTTTGAACCCTCTCTAAGCCTCATACCTTCTTGGAAGGGAGGAAGAGTAAGTCTACATAAAGGTGATGTTGATATTAAGGAGATCTTTTGTAAAAAGAACAAAAGCACTACTTTGTACATGAGATGCAATACAGATGACATTATTATCTGAGCAGTGGTGGTCTCTGTTTTCTGTAAAATAAGAAGCATGATTGTCTGTTAAGAGCGAAATGGATATAGTGGAGCAATAAATTGAGTAATATTGAAGGATTAGAACAACTGCTATGGGAAACATGAAAGGGAAATGAATAACAACAAGTAAAATAGTACCCGACAATGTTATGGTTCTGGCTGGGCTGGAGACGGTACAATATTAGGGGCAGTGTCATGCAGGATGCCGATGTTCTGGTATAGCGTCAGAGAAAGAAAACCCGGAGTCTGGGTTATCCCTGTTTATGGGCCATGTGAGAAAGATTCTTGTCAACAACAGCACAGGCTTAGCACTCTGCCAGGAAAGAAAAACCAGCGCTGGAGTCTGGTCTATGTCGAAGGTATGCTAAACATCCATTAAGGATGCTCCTGTCTTGGGGAAGCCCAGATTCCTGACTCAGCGCCTGCTTTCTAAACAGGAAACAGAGAAACCCTGTTTGGGTATGACTGTGGAAAATTTACTTCCACTCTGGGACCCTGCTCAAACATTCTTTTCTCTCTCTTTCTCTTTTAGATTAAACAAAAAGGATTTGATACAAGGTGTGGGATCAAGGTCATGTGCGGCTGTTTATCCTGGATCTCCTTGCACTCTCCATCACCATTTCTGACATGTTATCATTCTTGGTCAGAGTCTGGACATCTTTTTTGTAATTTAGACATATAGGAATTATAGTTTCTCTGCTAGGTGACCTACAGACACCTAAGTAACCTATTCTGAAAAAGTCAGAGGATGGCTCAGTTATGTGTTTTCTTTAAATGCGCTACTGCCTTCATTGGTCCAATCATTGGTCCTTTCAAAACTCCACTGCTCCTTTCCCACTACCCAGTTTGAGCAGATACTGCATCCTCTTCCCCAAAACCATTAATAGACTGCAGTGAGTAAGATCCCTCACTTTTTCAGCAGTTTGAATCTAGGTGTGCATGTGAAGGGCTGGAGTGCTATTCATACTGCTTGGTGTTCTCTGAGCTCCTTGCGTCTGTTTCATATCTATTAGTAAATGTGGGAAATTCTTGGCCATTATGTCTTTGAATATTTCTTCTGCCTTGTTATCTCTCTCTTCTTTTTGGGATTCCAATTACACATAGACTGTTTGATATTATCTCACATATCTTGGCTGCTGGAGGAGTTTTGTTTGGGTTAGGTTTTTGTTTGTTTGTATTCTGTTTTGTTTACTCTTTTTTCTGTTTATGTTACAATTTGGGTAGTTTCTAGCGACCTATCTTCAAGTTCAATGATTTTTTCCTTAGCTTGTCATGTCTACTGACGAGCCTATTAAAGGCATTCTTCATCTGTTACTATGATTGTTTTTTTTTAATTTTTATGATTTCATTAGATTCTTTCTTATAGTTTCCGTTTCTCTGTAAAATTACCCATTTGATCTGGCATGTTATTCACCTTCTCCATTTGAGTAGGGCTGACAAAACCACGGCCTGTGGGCAAGATCCAGCCTGTTTTTATCTGGTCTATGCACTTAGACTGGTCCTTACATTTTTAAAAGGTTTTTAAAAAAATTTTTAAAGTGGATTTAACAGAGATCATATGTGGCCCAGAAAGCCTAAAATATTTACTATCTGACCCTTTAAAAAAATAGTTTACCAGTCCATGCATTATGAAGCCTTTAGCACATTAATCGTTGCCATTTAAAATGCCCTTTTAGAGAGTTACAACATCTGTGTCATATCTGAGTATGGTCCTGATGATTGCTTTGTTTTTTGGCAGTGTGTTATCTTTGCTTATATTTTTCTTTCAAGAAAAATTTCTAATTTTTGTTGTTGTTGAAAGTCAGACATCTTATTGAAGAGAGTAAGGAATATGGTAAATAGTTTTTATGACTAGAAACTGGCATGACTTTCTTTCTGCTAGGCCTTTAGTGCAGAGAATTGAGTTATTCTCCTCAGCAACTGGGCTAGGTTTTAGGTTTGTTGTTGCTATGGTTACCTTCAGTGCACCACAAGCCCCAAATTCCTCTGGTAATCCTCTGAGTTTAGGGTGGGAGCTGGTACATCAGAGGATTTTTCTCAATGTTTGCTCCACTCCACGTGAGGTCTTTCCTTTGCACTACGTCTCAGAGTGAGTCTGTCTCCAGGCTCTTGAAACTCTCCCAGATGTATTCCGATATTTCTTGTTGTTCAATGCTCGTTGGCTTGATGACTGGGGAGAGGAGTATGTTAGGGCTCAGTCGTAAGCAAGTACCAAGTCCTTGAGTTTGAGAGTGTGGCCTTCTCAGTGTTCATGCCCTTCTGCAAGTTATTTCTCGGCCCGGCACATATACCTTCCCAGATAGAGGGTTTTTTCTGTTCTCTTTCCCTAGTTGCAATGGGTTTCCACCAGGATAATAGTGTTTGGTGACCTTTTCTTCCTTTCCCCCTCTGAATTAAGGCTTTTGTTCCATAGGGGAGATCAGGGAGAAGGGTCATGTCCGTCCTGTAGAGGCTGCTCTTTCCACCCCTGAGGACTGCACCACCAGGGACACTCTCAGGATGCTTACCCATCTTCTTTGTGAGCACTTGGTGGAGTATGTGGGAAAAAAAACCTGCAAGATAGTGTGAACTCTCATTTATTTGCAGCCCCCTGGGACTCTAAACTCTCTTGCCAGCCCACACTCAGCTTCTATCAATTCATTAACTATCTAGCTAAATTCCTCTTACTGGCATCTGACTGTATCCATTCAGGGTAAGGAAGTGCTTGCATCATATCTCACCCAACAGGAGCAGGTCTGCTCCTGGATGTCTTACTGGTTGGTTGCCCTAAAACTCCAGCTTTCTGTTGAGTTCAAGAAAACTAGTCAACTTGCAGCTTGCCTGGCTATATTTTTGTCAAAAGGGTGGGAGTGTTGGGGCCAGCCTGGTGGTGCAAGCGCTTAAGTGCGCGCTCTCTGCTGCAGCGGCCCGGGGTTCGCCAGTTAGGATCCGGGCGCGCACGGAGGCACCGCTTGGCAAGCCATGCTGTGGCGGCGTCCCATATAAAGTGAAGGAAGATGGGCACAGATGTTAGCCCAGGGCCAGTCTTCCTCAGCAAAAAAAGAGGAGGATTGGCAGATGTTAGCACAGGGCTGATCTTCCTCACAAAAAAAAAAAAAAAGAAAGGGTGGGGGTGATACTCTATCCAGCTCTCTACATCCCCAAGAGGAAACCAAAAGTGCACATGCCTCTTTTTGAGGTTGCATATTGGGACAATGTCACAAGTTGACAAATATACAAAATAAGTGTTAGGGGTCTCCAGGGGTATAGGCAAAGGGCTATGTTTCATGTTGGACAGAAAAGTCCTGTCTTATTTGAGCCTATGAGTGAACAGCTTTCTCTGATAGCAGGGGTCTGATTATTCAGTGGGGTCAGGGACTGAATGTGGGGAAATTGCAGGATAAGCTCAGAAAATGGACCAGGGAAGTTGAAGCTGTTGTTAAGAGAGAAGCTGGGGTGATGGACTGGGATAGGATCCTGGCTAAGCAGAGAAGTATATGAAGCCAAAGATGTCTTGCAGACTGAGAGAAAAATAGAAGGATCATAAACCTAGAGGTTCAGTAAAGCCAAAGAACAGACTCCTTGAGACTAAAGAAAGAGAGAGCCAAAGATGCTGATGGATGTGATGACGAAAGAAGTCAGCCAGTTGACGGTCAATGCTGGACTTGAACAATTCAGGATGCTGGTGATCCACTTTATGATGTAGAAAGTTCCCCATTACCTGAAACAGTCAAGAGGACGTGATCATCTGAAATGGACAAAAAGGAAGTCTCTCAGGGATGTCATAGAGGGCAATCCTTTGTTAAGAGAGTTAACACTCCCTTTAGATTTCAGAGAGGAGGCAAGCTATGGTATCCTTTAAGTTCCCTTCCAACTCCATAATTCTATAAACCCAGCCCAACATGCAGATTTTAGCTGGGTGGCTAACTACAGCTATCTTATCTGTTAACTTCAGGCTGTCTTACGCGGAAAAAATTTCCAGTGTCTAGCCTGGATTTGCTGCCCTTCTAGTTTGAAAGAAGTCCATAAGTTTATTATAAAGTCATGTCAAAATTCCAGGTTTTCTCATAAATGGCTTTACAGCTATAGCCATCTAAAGCATGACCAGAAAACCTTGCCTTGGTTTTAAGATGGTTGTTTTGAAAGTAAGATTGATTGGCAGTTGATTATCCTTGGCTGTGAAGTCAAAATCCACATGGATAAAGAAAATTCACGTATAACCCCAAAATTTCATGCCAATGTAAACAACAAGGGAATAAAACCACCAGATAAAATTCCCACCCCTACCCTGGTTCACTCTTCAATGGATGTATTAAATGAGCAGTGACATGGGCAGAAGGGTCACAAGTGGTAGGATGTCTGGGTAAACAAGAACCCTAGCAAATCTATAAGCTTGGATAATAGAATGGTACAATGGGAAACTCAGATTCCATGTGATTAATTATCCACAGTTTTGCTGTTGAGAAAATTCTCTTCTCTATTAACACAACTTAGGTCCAGGATGGCTTTCATCACTCAACTCAGCTATGGTATTTTCTTCTGGCATCAAATCAGTCTCCTGGGATTATAACTGTTTTGTCCCAAGGATTACTCAACTATACATACACAAACTTTGTACAAACACAGATGAAAAAAGGTACACTTGTTGTCACATAAATAACAAAGCCAAATGTGCTAATCCTTTGCTGCCTTTGCAGTGATCCATCAGGGAACTTTTGCCAAAAAGACTGGAGTAAAGTCAATGTTACATTTTTAAAATGAGAAGAAACTCTAGGCATAGAAGTGTGCCAGTTTCCTAATCAACAAAGCTGATAGATAAATATGTCTGTAAGTTTACTTCTTTCTATGGAACCCAGTGGTCTCCAAACTTTTTTAAATACCCTCTTCAATAAAACAAAAAAAATTGGAGGATGCATCCCCAGTAATTGTTGGTTATATAGATACTAATTTATGTATGTATGTGATATCAACCTACTCTAAAAATATGTTCTGGACATAATAATTTTTAAAGCATTTAAAATACAGTGATAAGCAAAAAATTAATACTTATAAATTCCTTGCAAATTTTCATACCTCCATACTATCATTGACTAATATCCTAACACAATATGTACTTAGAGTTTGATACGTTGTTAATCATAGTAGAGATAAGTCCATATTTTAAAATAATTGTATTGGTATTTGTAAATTTTTACTGACTTCGTGCCAGATCCTCTTAATGTGGCTGACACAGAACTCCTACTAGGAGAATAAGTGTCAACTCTCCCATGCTCTTATTATTACCATCAGCTTGCATTATTAGTTTTATCTTGCATTTGAATTTTCTGTGCAAGATATTTTATCAGTCATTTGTTCCATAATTTGGAAGGTTAATTTAGTAAATATATAAGTAAAAATATAAAAATAAAAGTATACAAATAATATGATCCAGAAATGCACTTAAGGGGACACTTGAATTACAAGGCATTGCAATACACTGGTAGTAATCGATCACATGAGGCCACCAGTGCCAACTCTCCATGATGTGGAACTCCTACACTTCCTACGAGATAGCTTCTATACCAGCTGACAAATGGACATGCGGTGGGTGAGCATCACTGATCATTCATATATTAAAATTAATTGTATAAGCAACAAAAAAAAAATAGACAAATTGGACTTCAAAATTTAAAAACCCTTGTCCATCAAAGTACACTATCAACAGAATGAAAAGTCTACTAATAGAATGGGTAAAAATAGTTGCAAATCATATATATGATAAGGGATTAATATCCAGAATATATAAAAATTCCTATAACTCAGCAACAAAAAAATGAGTGGCCCAGTTAAGAAATGGATAAAGAACTTGAATAGACATTTTTCCAAAGAAGATATACACATTACCAATAAGCATATGAAAAAATGTTCAACATCACTAATCACTAGGAAAATGCAAATCAAAACTTCAATGAGATACCACTTCACACCCATTAGGCTGGCTATTATTTAAAAAAGAAAAAAGAGAAAATAACAAGTGTTGATGAGGATGTGGACATATTGGAACACCCACACATTGTTGATGGTTATACAAAATGGTGCAGTCACTGTGGAAACAGTTTGGTGGTTCCTTAAAAAATTAAACATAAAATTACCATATAATCCAGCAATTTTACTTCTAGATATATGCTCAAAAGAATTGAAAACAGGGACTAAAACAGATATTTGAATGTCAATGTTCATAGCAGCATTATTCACAATAGACAGATGGTGGAGACAACTCAAATGTCCTTCAAAAGGTGAAAATAAATAAACAAATGTGGTATACCCATACAATGGAGTATTATTCAGCCCTAAAAAGGAATGGAATTCTGATACATGCTACAACATGGATGAACTGTGAAAAAACACTGTGCTAAATGAAATAAGCCAAACACAAAAGGATAAATATTATATGATTCCATTTATATGAGGTGTCTATAACAGGCAAATTCATAGAGACAAAAAGTACAACAGAAGTTACCATGGGCTAAGGGGAAGGGGGAATGGGGGGTTATTGTTTAATGGGTACAGAGTTTCTGTTTGAGATGTTGAAGAAGTTCTGGAAGTGGATAGTGGTGATGGTTGCATAACATTGTGAATATACTTATTGCCACTGAATTGTATTTTAAAATGACTAAAATGGTAAATGTTATGTACATTTTACTACAAAAAAAATCACCAGAAAATTAGCAAAGCTTAATTATTTTAAGGTTTATGTAAATTAAGCTTTTATTATGTTATTTTGGCATAATTATAGGGCACCTTATGCTCCCTTTAGGGTTCCCCACTCTGGAGACCACTGGTCCTAAATCAAATTATACTTATAAGTGATTTGAAGGTGATACCTTCACTTCCCAGATGGTGTAAGGTTTATGTATGAGTTGGGATTGTCATACACATGATGTCTCTTGGGCCTCCACATATTGTTTTTACAAGTGCACTACACAATGGTGCCCTAAAACGTGTTGCCTGGCAGACCAGGTGAGTGGATCTGAAATCTACCTTGTGCTGTGTTCTCCAAGCCGGGTGCTTTGAAGGAAGGCTACATCATCCTGGGAGGAGTACTTGTTTAAATCATCTCGAAAAGTGTGCAAAGCAGCCATATTTGTAATACCCAATAATTCTTGTTGTTACTACCTAAGTTCAAAACCCCAAGGCTGAAACAAATAATTTCAGGATGTCATACCAATATTTAAGTGCATCTTTCTTGGCATATCTACAAAAAGCTAAGTTTGCCAGTCGATGTACCATCTTCTTAGCCAAGACACTAAAAATCTGTTGATTTTTCTGAGTGAAAAATGGAAACAGAGAATTATTGAATGGGGCAGGGGAGCCTTAAGTCTCCAAGATCCTAGTCAAACTCACACTCATTAATTAATTAACGAAAATGTATTGCAGATCTACTTTGTCCCAAGTAAATGCAGAAACTGGAGGCTAAGAGGTGAAGTGAGGTCTCCAAGTTCACACAGGTGGTTGGTGGGAAAACTAGCATGAGAATTTCCATCCCCAAGTAGCTGAGGTTCCCATCACAGACAGTGAGTGGGATATTCCCCAGGTTGGGAAAATGAGCATGTGGAATCCAGTCCAGGCACGGCTGGGATTATGGGCTCCATAGAGCAGGATGGTCACACCCTCAGAGTAGATTGAGATGTTTGTGTCATCTTCATATGAAGTAGAGGAAAGAAAAGAATAAACTAAGAAAAATGTGATGACTGGTTATTACCTACCATTCCAAGCCATTTTATGCAGTCTTCTCCATTCTGCTTTTCTCAGAACTTTCCATATTATCTGTATTCTGGATCTGCTAAAGGCAGTACATACATTGTTTTACATACATACATAATACATTGTATGCGTTGTATATAGATATTTAAATCTTTATTTTTCTCTCCATTTACACAGTCAATCATACTTTTTTAAAAAACTAATTCTATTTAGTGAATGTTCTGGAATTTCAAATGCTCCCCAAAATAAGGAAACCAAAACCAACTTCCCTTAATAAGCTGTCTCTGGTCCATTTTTGAAATATAACATGTAGATGAAGTAAATGAATCTAGGGAGGAAGAAACAAAACTAAACAAAAAAACCCGCCTTTTTTTCCATTTGACTGGTAATTCTCATTCCCTTTCTCCCTCTCTCCCTCTCTGCCCTCCGACATGTTTATGTCACTTCTGATTTCAGGTTCCCTGAATGAAATTCAATGGGCTATAAGTTAAACCACAGACCAACGCTGACCAAGTTAAACCAAGATGTTATAGGAACAATAAGAAGGGCCCAATTTCTCTGAAGAGACTTGAAATGAAAAATCTTCACCACTGGGTTAAATCATTTCATGGCAGCTGAAACCAGCCTACCCTCAATGGATCAAGAGCCATGCCTTCCTCTGCTGCTGTACACATGGATCTGTTTTGTGTGCTCTCTCAAGGAATGATGCAGAGCTGGGAAGGTCTTCCAGAGGGCGCCTTTTCCTAAGGCCTCCAGGCAGTTTTCCTTAAAGCATTCCAGATTTTTCATTCCCCAATTCTTTAAACTGCATTGAGCAACCGACAGCTAAAATCTCTGATGTCTATAGGAAAAAATGTTAGAGTCAACGGTCTTCATTTTATTCTTAGGCAAATCTATTGTTTAAGGCAAGGATGGCCTTGAAAGTCACAGTCGGTTTTGCTTTCTTTATTCTTGTGCCGTGATGATGCTTTAGGAAGCTGGAATTAATGGGAGGTCAGATCACAGGCTAAAAGAAGAATTATGTCCATTTTGAACAGAGACTTTTAGACAACAAAATGATCATTTAATGTCTATATTAGATTCCTTCCTGAATTTAGCCTTTAGGCAATCGGTTTATTAAAGGATTCTAAAAGCATTTGGCCTTTATGTGAATGAGAGTAAACTCTACAGAGCTTCTAACTATAATGAAATCAGAAGGGTCATAAACCCTTGTGCTGTAGACATTAATTAATGGCCCACCTACCTCACAGTAGAGTAAAGTGCTGGGATAGCAGGTGTGTTTGGGGGATGTACACGAGTGCCTGGGAAGCAGCTGGACTTGGCAGCTTTTGGACTGAGAACAGAGAGCTAGCAAATATCTCACACAGAGGCAGTTCATCCATTCCTTTGACCCCCACATGCTTTAACTGGACTCCTTTGTTTCTTATAAATTTTACATCTACATGTAGAAAAACATGGTTTCCCTAACTTTTAAAGGAAATAAGTTTGCTTCCCACTCTCTCCCTTCCCCCACACCTGGACTGGACGTTATTCATCTTGAGGCAGAAGAGGGTTCAACATGACACGTGATCATATTTAATGGTCTCGGAAATTACTTCTGTGAAATATCCACCTACTTGCCACAGCTTGATTTACTGCATCGCCTGGAAATAACAAATGTAATTACTTTGGAATCAACATAATATGAGGCCAGATTGCCTTAACATTCCTTTTGCTTGAGAGGAACTTAATATGAATGAGAACCAGCTGTCTGTCTGTCATCATGCGCATTTGGTCAGTTTTCATAACTGATGACAGATACGGCTCTTTTGGAAAATACTTTAAAGTCACATAATTGTAATGGCCATTTTTTCTCTGACAGCTTTAATATCTATAATGAATCATGCATCTTACCTGAAACCAAGAGATAACTTTGTGTTCTCCAAGCATTATCTCCCCTGGAAGAGTTTCCCCTAGCATACTGTTCTGGATTTCTTTAATAAAAGGGTAGGATGTTCTTATTCAAGAGGAGAAAACAAATGAAGCTTGTGGCTTCATAACTAAAGAAATGCCCTAGTGTAACCTGGAGGTTTGGATAGCAAGAAAGGTCTTCAGAGTGTGTGTGTGTATATATAATTTAATTTAATTAGCCTTTATTATGCATCTACTAATTGTCAGACTACTTGTCAGACAATAAAATTTTTTAAAGGAACTAGCATGTTGGGAGTCTTTATTTTGTGTTAGGCTGTTTACACTCACTTTCTTATTTAACCTTCACAAGAGCCCAACCTTGTGAGTCAGATATTATGGCCCGCCTCTTTCCAAAGAGAACTCTGAAATTTAGTGACATAGTAACTTTCCCAAGGTCACAGAACCTGTTAGTGATAAACCTGAGACTAGGATCTGGGCCTCTTGGACTCAAGTCAGTAATAAAACCATTCATGAAAGAGGTCAGCAAGAATGGCAACTATAACATCATCATAGAAAAACTGGTAACTGTCTGTGTGCCGGTAATAACTAATCTGACGGTAATGAGAGGGTGTGATAGATAAATAGACTGGCGGAACTGGAGCACAGCCACATGCCTGGATACTTGATCGATGACAAAGGAGTAAGGATGGGCTAATAAATTAGTGGTGATTGGAAAATAAGATATCCATATGATTCCCTACTTTATACTATATAAACATTAAAAATATTCCAGGAAGGGGCCGGCCTGGTGGCGTAGCAGTTAAATGTGTGGGCTCCACTGCAGCAGCCGGGGTTCGGATCCCGGGCATGCACCAACTCACAGCTTGTCAAGCCATGCTGTGGCGGTGTCCCATATAAAGCGAAGGAAGATGGGCACAGATGTTAGCCCAGGGCCAATCTTCCTCAGCAAAATGAGGAGGATTGGCAGATGTTAGCTCAGGGCTGATCTTCCTCACAAAAAAAAAAAATTCCAGGAAGATTAAAAACTTAAATGTGAAGACAAAAACTTTAAACAATTTAGAAGGAAGTAAAGGAGACTCAATGATGTTGAAGTATGGAAGGGGTTCTTAAATAAAAGACAGAAAAGCACAAATGGCACAATGAAAGATTAATAAATTCACTATATTAAAATTAATGGGTTTTTTTTTTTACAACAAAACACAACACAAATAGTGAAAAAGCAAGCCACAGACTGGGGGAAAATATTTGCAACACATATAACAAACAAAAGAATTAGTAGTCAGAACATATAAAAACTGCATAGAAATCAATAACCCAACAGAAAAATGCACAAGTCACAAAATAGGAAATCCAATGGTCACTTCATATACGAAAAGATTTTTAGCCTTACTAGTAATAAGGAAAATAAAATTAAAACAAAGAGATATCCTTTCACATTTATCAAGTTAACTAATTTTCAAAGTCTGAAAATACCTATTTTTGGCCAGATGTGAAACAACAGGAATTCTGATTTATTGCTGATAGAATTGGAACATCTGTTTTGAAACACAATTTGGCAATGTCTAGCAAAGTTGAAGATGCACATTGCCTAACTAGCATTTCCACTTCTGTGTATATATTTTAGAGAAACTCTCTAACATGCATACAAGAAGAAATTTTTTAAATGTTAATTTCAGCATTGTTAATGAAAACAAAACAATAGGAACCCAAATCTATTTAAATTTTAAATGGATATATTTTTATATATTGATAAAATGTAACACTATGCAGTAGCTAAAATGAACAGACTAAATCTACCTACTTGTAGTCACATGGATAAATCTCAAAACATAATATTGACTAAAAATGAAAGTTGCAAAGCATTAGCATAATATGATATAATACATGCAAAGTTTAAAAACATGCAAAAATATGACATATTGTTTATGGAAACAATTCACAGAAATTTATGCTTTACTGAACAGTGAAATATTCAGTTTGTATTTATATAAAAGTATAAATTTATGCATAGCAGAAAAACAACAAAACAAGATACTGCTTCTCTCTGAAGAGAACCACATAAGAATGAGACTAGAGAGATCAGAAAACTCTTAAATTTTTCCTTAAAAAAAAAACTGAAATGAATATGGCATTAGTGGGTGGTGAAAAGAAAGAGAGGGAGAAAAGGGGAGAAGGGCAGAAGGAAGAGAATGGATAGATGAAAGGAAAGAAGAAAGGAAAAAAAGGGAGGGAGAGAAGGAGGCAGGTAGGGAGGGAAGAAAGAAAAATATTGAGTCAAAAACTCTAGATCAAATAATAGAGATTCTGTCTTCCAAGGCAGAGTCATTTAAATTAAAAAAACAGATTACAGCCAGCCCTGATGGCCTAGTGGTTAAAGTTCAGCACTCACCGCTTCAGTGGCCTGGGTTCATTTCCTGGTCACGGAACCACACCACCCGTCAGTTGCCATGCTGTGGCAGTGGTTCACATGGAAGAACTAGAAGGACTTACAACTATGATATACAATCATGTACTGGAGCTTTGGGGAGAAAAAAAAAAAAAAGAGGAAAACTGGCAACAGATGTTAGCTCAGGGCAAATTTTTCCCCACAAAAAATAAAAAACCCAAAAAAAGATTAAAGAAGAAATTTATAGATTTTTTAAACCTTACATAATGAACAAATGGGACTAGGTTTGGTATGATTTGATAAAATTCGCTAATTTAAATCAATTAGGAGAAGGCCAGTTTGAATTAAACAAATCCATAAATTTTATGTACTTAAAGGCATGCAATTATAAAACATTCTGTGCCAACAGCTATTCAAACTGACCATAACAAACGTCTACCTTTATGCGTGTGGCAGGTATATATGTCTGGAAATACGAAGCAGTTTGGTCTGTGTACTCTCCTCCTTTTCTCACTTGCACCCCTAGGGCAATCTTCCTTCCTCCCATCCAGAAACAAAAATTCAAAGAAATCTGTGAGCTAAGTGCCTCATTTTTTTAAAAAAAATCTGCATGTGTATATTTATTCTTTAATATCCTACTATATACTTTTATCACTATTTGTTTTACTGAACACTGAAACATTGTATATTTTTACCAAAATGAGATCATACTCTACATATTCTTTTGAAAGCTGCCTTTCCAGTTCACATTCACCATCTTTATTTCAGAAAATGTTCATCCCACTTCATATTAGAACTTAGATTCTCCTCATGGACCTAAATATCCATGTTAAGATTGATTTGCACAAATCACAGCCAATCCAAACCCATACATTGCACTTAGTTGTTTTATTCCTTATGTCTCTTTTCATTTAGAATAGACTCTTTTTTTTAATGACCCTGACCCATTATTGTGGAGGACGTACCACCTTCTGAATTTGTCTAGTTTCTTCTTCATGATGAATTTATCTTGTTCCTTATTTCATAAACTGAGAGCTAGTTCTACAGGCTCTATGGATTCAAGTTAAGCATGTTTGGCTGGATAATATTAAGTGATGTTACCAACTTCATTTTGCATCACCTAAGAAAACATGTAATATCTGATTGACCCACCATTAATGACACTAAGATTAACCACTGGATTAGGGTGGTAACAGTTTGATTTCTCTATTTATTTTATTTTATTTCAGGAATACATCATTATATTTCAGTTTCTTTATAGACTATATCGTGTTCACCACCCAAAGACTAATTACCATCCGTCACCATACACACATTCCCTATCACCTCTTTCACCATCCTCCCTCCCACCCCGCCCCTCTGCTAGCCACCAATCTAATCTCTGTATCTATGTATTTGTTTGTTTGTTGCTGTTGTTGTCACTTTTATCTTCTACTTATGAGTGAGATCATACAGTTTTTGACTTTCTCCGTCTGACTTATCTCACTTAGCATAATACCCTCAATGTCCATCCATGTTGTTGCAAATGGCAAGATTTCATCTATTTTTCATAGTTGAGTAGTTTTCCATTGTGTATATATACCACATCTTCTTTATCCATTCATCCCTTGATGGGCACTTAGGTTGTTTCCAAGTCTTGGCTGTTGTGAATAACGCTGCAATGAACATAGGGGTGCATGTATCTTTATGCGTTCATGTTTTCATGTTCTTTGGATAAATACCCAGCAGTGGAATAGCCGGATCATATGGTAGTTCTACTCTTAATATTTTGAGGAATCTCCACACTGTTTTCCATAGTGGCTGCACCAGTTTTCACTCCCACCAGCAGCATATGAGAGTTCCCTTTTGTCCACATCCACTTCAACAATTCTCCAACAAGAATAACACTTATTATTTCTTGTCTTATTAATTATAGCCATTCTGAAGGGCATGAGGTGATATCTCATTGTATTTTTCACTTGCATTTCCCTAATAATTAGTGATATTGAACATCTTTTCATGTGCCTGTTGGCCATCTGTATATCTTCCATGGAAAAATGTCTGTTCAGATCTTTTGCCCATTTTTTAATTGGGTTGTTTGTTTCTTTGTTGTTGAGATGTATGATTTCTTTATTTAATAATAATATTTTTCCCTTTGCAACCTGAAAGTAATCTGTGTAGTGTTACTTTGGCATTATACAAGTGTTTCATTCACCATCAGCCACTCGCTATATGGTTTTAACACCAATTGATAATCCCGAATTAGTAATTTCATTACATCACTGGTCTATAGAGCAAGGAATAAAATAAGCAAAATTTCTGATCGCATGAAGTTTACCTCTAGGAAGAGAGAAAGACAATAAACATAAAAAATTAGAAAAATACTGTATGAAGTATGTCATGTGGTGAAAAGTGCTATGGAAATAAATGAAGCTGGAAAGGAGTGAGGAAACGAGGTGTGAGAGTGGACTGTGGGGCTGTTATATTAAGTAGGGCGGTCAGAGAAGGCCTCGCGAGGTATCTGCGACTTTTGTACAGTGGACATCTGGGGAAAGAATTATTCCAAGCAAGTGCAAGTGCCCTGCGGTGGGAGCCTGCTTACATGTTCAAGGGACATCTAGGAGACCAAGGCAGTTGGAGCAGAGAGGAAGAGCAAGAATAAGAGCAGAAGTGGTCGATGTGTGGGTCAGAGAGTGGGCAGATCACGGAGGTCTTCCAAGCCAATGGAAGGACTTTGAGTTTTGCTCCAAGAGAGGCTGCAAGCAGAGGAGCAACTTGACCTATCTTATATGTTACAGGAATTTCTCAGGCTGTTATGTTCAAAATAGGCTGTGGATAGACTTCCAATCTCAGCTCTGAATGTAAAGAGCTTAGAAGTCATCACTCTCATCCTAATCACAAGCAAAATGTGGAACAAACTGAAAATCAACAACTTTTCCTGAACCTGGCAGAGAACTGAGGTCACAGGGCAAAGGGCAGCCCTGAACTCTGGGGACGCAGGAGAACGTAGAGATCACAGCCAAGATCTGCTTGCCTGGAGCAGAAGCCACAAGAGTCATAAACTGGTAGGAACAGCTAACTAGAAATTTTGACAAATTGCTAGAAGCAGAGTATGGACTAGCGTCACAGTGACTAACTCCCAGTGGCTTAGGGAGACCCTCAGACATTTTCGGCTTTTCCTTTCAGGAGCCCCCCAGGTTCTCACAGGGAAGAGCTAAGAAAGATCTCCAGATGGCTCTGGCAAGCGGAGGGGAAATGTAACTACTATGAAACACACCCAGACTATTCTCCACAACAAAGACCTACTCTCCAGGAGAAGAGACTTCACCAGAGCTTCACCCCACCCAGGTCAGAAATTCAGATCCACACAAAACAGAGTGTGGAGCGGGCAGGAGAGGGAGTCAGGAAGTTATTGTGATATCCGTGGGAGGTAAAGCTGCAGAGTTGGTTTTTTCCACAAATTGTCTAGAAAAGACTGGGCCTGGAGGAAAGGGAGAAAGAAAGCCAAATAGCAACTTTGCCAGAAGGAGAACAGTCTGTAGTTGTGGACAGGGAAGGGAGAAGGTGAACCATCTCTCTCACAGAGCAGAGTGAAAGGGTCTCTCTCTGAACCATGGCTGTCCTGGAGAGAGGAGAGCCGTCTACTCCCACAGCCCATTCTTTCGTCACCTGTGAGCAAACTGCCTTTCAGGAGCGCTGGACACTTGTAAGCCCCCTGGACGGAGAGTAGAGGATTCTGTTACTCAGGATGGAGACAAGGGCATCGAGGGAGATCTTTGCTCCCCAATGATGGTGGAACTGAAGAGAACTCGTGGAGAATTTACCCTTGTGCCAACCCTTCACCACAGTTTGCAAATGTCCATTGTCCTGTGGGCTGTATGATTCTGGAAACTGGAGTGCTATCAGCACTCCTCAGCAAGCTACATGGTCCCAAGGTCACAGGATCACCTGGACACACATTTGCATTGGGAGTCACCCTTCTCTTCCCTTCAAATCCCCTCAGATCATGACAAATGTTTCAGCATAATTTTTTATGGCTACGTCTCACGTAGTTGTGGATCAGTGCTCACAGACTGCAAAGACGCAGACACGAAAGGATCCTAACACGAAAGGATCCCACTAGTCCCCAGGGGTCTGCTGATCTTTACCCTGTAGTTCCTCAAACATTTCCTTGAAAGTACCCAAAGCCACTATAAAACTTGTATTTTAACATTCAGGTGGTACTCTTGTTTTTCTTTTTGTTTTCTGGCAGATCCAGCATCAACACTTGTGTTTTCTCAGTCATTTTAGTCAACACTATTTGTCAGCACAGCCTAAATGGCAGAGAGGCCACATCACAGTACACAGAACAGTCTCTTTCAGAAAGATTCTCCTGGACCAGGTCGCCCTGGTTTCACTGCCATTTCTGTGGCAGCGGCTCAAGATTCATGGGCTGCCTGAGCTCAATGAAGCTTCCAAAACCCAGGAAATGAGGCACCAGGGGACTCTCACTCTTAGTAATTCCTGTGCTGGTTTATTTCTATGTCATGGTGACTTTGCACTCTGAACTTCACAGATAACATTACTGAGATTTGGTAGTTCACAATGAGTGAATGAATATCAGAAAGCAGAGTTAAGTACACACGTTGAACTTTCCTTACAAAGGGGAGTTCCTGAAATGCCTCCGTCCAGGCAGAAGATATCCTAATTTCCCACTTTCTGTGTTTTTAGTAGGGAAATATTGGAAATATGTGGGACAAAGAGAAACATATGGAAAGATGACCTCACAAACATAAGTGTTGGCCCTCCTATCTGATGGTCTCTCTGACCTAATACACTCAGAACAGAGGGTTACAGTGAGAGGATATACTTGTTTTCTAGGGCCACTGTAACAAATTACCACAAACTTGGTAGCTTAAAACAACAGAAACTCATTTACTCACAGTTCTGGAGGCCAAAAGTCTGAAATCAAGGTGTTAGCAGTGTTGTTTTTTTCTGGAGACTCTGAGGGAGAATCCATTCCATTCCTCTATCCTAGCTGCTTGGTGGCTGTTGGCAATCCTTGGCTTGTAGACACATCATTCCAATCTCTGCCTCTCTCTTCACTTGGACTTCTCCTCTGTGTTTCAAAGCTCCCTCACCTTTCTCTTGTTTTATTTTTTTGCTGAGGAAGATTGGCCCTGGGCTAACATCTGTGCCCATCTTCCTCTCCTTTATATGTGAGATGCCTCCACAGCATGGCTTGATGAGTGGTGCATCGGTCCATGCCAGGGATTCGAACCTGCGAACCCTGGGCCGCCGAAGCGGAGTACACGAACTTAACCACTACACCACCGGGCCAGCCCCTCCTTTCTCTTATAAAGCACCAGTCATTGGATTTAGGGCCTGCCCCAAAACCAGGATAATCTCGTTTCAAGATCTTTAACTTAATAACATCTGCACAGACCGTGTTTCCAAATAAAGTCACATTTTCAGGTACCAGGGCTACCTTATCGTATTGGGACCCCTATTCAACTCACTAAAGAGGTGACAGAGTGCATTAACTATAGTCGATGCACCAAGAGAATGTTGTACAGGCTTCATCTCTAGTTTTCATTGGCTCCAAGGACGAGGGAAAATCAATATAATAACAGTATACTGGATTGCCTACACATATATTCACACACACACACACACACACACACACACACACACACACTATAGTGGTTTTTGGAAACTATTTCAGGGACAAATAATGTTATAAAAATCAGCACCTCCTAAGGTGGAATTAAACTAAATAGATATGGGATGGTGAATTGGGAAAAACTCACTCTTCCTCCTGTGTTTCTCCTTTATCTCACACTAAATCACACTCACAACACTTCTGACACCAGATGTGTGAGGAGTTTTCCCACACCAAGCAATTCGGCAACACCAGCTGGGCGTCCTACAATTTAACTCAATTCTGACACTGTCTACTTGGAGATAGCGTCAGACCCCACAGGTTAAGGGCTCAGTCCCACAAGACTGCGCCCCAACTGAGATGCCAATCACAAATAATAAGTCCCCAGGTTACTCACAACTTCTGTCCAACTTGGTTACGTTTCAGAGATTCCCAAGACCTCCTTTCCCTTGGATTCCATTATTTGCTAGAACAGCTCACAGAACTCGGGGAAAAACTTACTTAACATTTGCCAGTTTATTGAAGGGTATGATAAAGGATACAGGTGAACAGCCAGATGAAGAAATCTATAGGATGAGGTCTGGTAGGGTCCCAAGCACGGGAGCTTCTGTCCCTGTAGAGCTGAGGTGTGTCACCCTCCAGCATGTGGATGTGTTCATCCATCTGGAAGCTCTCTGAACCCTCACAACATACTACTGGGATTTTATGGAGGCTTCCTCATGTAGGCATGATCAATTAATAAAGCCATGTCCAGCCCTTCATCCCTCTCTAGAGGATGGGAGGTAGGGCTGAAATTCCAAGCTTCTAATCATGGCTTGGCTTTTCTGGTGACCAGCCCCCATCCAGGACCCCACCGAGAGTCATCTTATTAGAACAAAAGACAGTCCTATGACCCAGAAAATTCCAAAAGATTTAGGAGCTCTGTGCTGGGAAACAGGGTCAAAGACCAAATATTAGAACAAAAGATGCTCCCAGTGCTCTTATCACTTAGGAAATGACAAGGGTTTTAGGAGCACTGTGCCAGGAATCTGGGACAGAGACCAATATATATATCTTCTACTATCTCACAGATAGTCTCTCCATCTTAATAAAAAAATGGCTGCTGTTTAGTTGCATCACTAGCAAAGCAACTTAACATGTTAAATTTCTTCAGAAACATTTGTTCTTTTAGATAAATAGCCTATTCCCCCCAACTTGCTCAGATGAATACTTTATTTAATAAAACAAATTTTAGACTAGTCTGAGGCTAATTCTCACAAAATCTGAATGAATTGTGAGTTGATGAAGTGCCCTGGTGCTGAATTTACCCGTCAATAAATATCTAAGCAAGACATAATAGCACTTTTCTAACCTTAGAAGTAGATGTTTGATTATGCAGCTGATCCTAGTGACCTCTAAATAAAAGAGGGAGATCAACTTCATCAGTTGAAAAGTTAGGGAAGTATTATTACTGAGATGTTTGCCACATATTCTTGTGTATAAAATACTGAAAAAGATATAGGTGGGAGGATTATTTTTTATATTCAGAAATTCCATTAGTTGACATCATAGTCTTATTAAACTTTATATTTTGACTATGATATTATTTTATTTTTTAAATAGATTAGGTGAATGATATATAAAGCTAGAAATAAAGAGAGAATCTATAAACCCCAAGGTCCTATGGAAAGGAGTCATAACTCTCTCAGCAAAGGTGGTGGGTTAACATAAATACATATATGGGAAACAGCAACCCAAGCATTACGAAGAATCCAGTCAAAAGTTAATTCCACCCTGTTGAATGTATGCCAAAAGCCATAATATTTTATTTTAATGCAATAAAGACTATATCAAACATCTCCAGAATCTGGATCAGAGTACATAAGAATTGAATTATTTTGACAAAATACAAGCCAGGCAATCATATTCCTTTTTGTACTTTTTCGCATCAGTCACCCTGGTACAATGCAAAGTGCCTTTAGAACAATACAAACATCTAACATCTCAGCTATGCCAGTTACTAGTCGCATGACCTAGAAAATCGAAGCAATGTGACCTATAGCTTCCTCAACTGAAAAATTGAATCATCGTCCATATCTTGCAAGGTTGTTGTGAAGGTTATAAATAATATGGGTGAAATGTTTGATTTTGAAGGCCTACTGTTACTCTTAGGTTGAGGTCTTTCATTAGGGAAATCTGAGAAACCGTACTTAGTTGTGTTTGGCTACTTCATGTAACTCTGGGTCAAAAAAGAGAACGAAAATTTCAATAATAATTTGGAGATTGCGTTTGCACATAGAAAGCTGGCTATTTTATATTTATTTAATTGCAGTCAAAGAGAAGTGTGTTATTCATAATGTGGCAGACACAGAGATGTGCCACTCAGATCCCCCTTCCAAAAAGGACTCACTGCCCAGCTGTGAGGAGTGTGGTTAGCTCACGGCCTCCAGCTGTTAGTTCTTCAGAGTCTGCTTCAGCTTTCCAGCCGAGGTCACACCATTTGTGTGGTGGCCCCTGGCCAATGACTGAGACAGACAGTGGTAGCCAAGAGCATGTACTTCTAGTAACAGCTTCCAGCCAATGACTAAACAAAGCAGTGATACGAGGCCTGGTGATTTCCATCCAATGTGGCATCCTTCTAGTGGACAAGCTGTGCTCCTGAGCTCCCGTGGGCTGGTAGAGGCTTCACCAGGTTGGCACGGCAGACCGACACCGCCCCCTGCCCAACCTTGTTTCCTCTCCTTCCCATTCACAGGTTTACCCCCCAATAAATATTTTACACTTCTCACTGCCTCAGCATCTGCTTCCAGAGAACCCAAATTGCAACACATAACAAATGTGTAAGAGATTTATGTTATTAAACAACAGTAACAACAACAACAAACCTTGATAGAAGAATCAATGGCAACGCAGAAGTTCTTCATTACTTTGTCTAAAACATCCCAGACAGGTATCCACTCTATTATTCTTTGTCGCCAGGTTTATTGAGATATAATTGACATATAACACTATGTAAGCTTCAGGTATACAACCTATTGATGTGATACACTTATATATTACAAAACGATTACCACCACAGTGTTAGCTAACATTTCTATCATGTCACATAATTACCATTTCTTTTTTGTGGTGAGAACATTTAAGATCTACTCTCTTAGCAACTTTGAAGTTTGTAAAACAGTATGGTTGACTACAATCACTATGCTGTACATTACATCTCCAGAACTTATTCATCTTATAACTGGATGTTTGTATCCTTTGACCAACACCTCCCCATTTCTCCCTCCCCCCAGCCCCTGGCAACCACTATCTATTCTTAATGGACGATTCATAGCTTCATTCTGTACCTCTAAGTGTTAAACCGATGTTAGTATTTGTGGGTATTTTTTCCTGTTTGGTCTAATATGAATTTGCTTGCTGTGAGTTAAGCCCACTTCACCATGTATTCACTGTGATGATGAAGAAGAAACACCTGCACTGTGATTCAAGATATTTAAGCCATTCTTTTGCTATTGATTAAGAGTCTCAACTTCTTTAAACATCCCTCTGAGGTCTTATTTTCTAAGCTATTAATCATTTTTATTGCTTTTCTCTGGACCTTACCCAAACTCTCCACCCTGCATCTGTCTTCAGGTGAAGAGTTTCAAACTCATAGCAGGTCTCTAGGAAGAAGCTGGCTGTGATAGAATTAAATAGAGAAGCTCAGTGGCCACGACTCCACTGTCAAGAATTAACTATAAAAACTAGCAACACAAGCTTTCTAGCTATGTTTACCTTTATTATTCAGTAATTGCATAATCTGAATTATTTTACTTGTTTATATCCTACCTCATTCTAGAGAGGATTCATTTAAAATGCACCAAGAGGGCCGGCCCCATGGTGTAGCGGTTAAGTGCGCACGCTCCACTGCTGGCGGCCCAGGTTCGGATCCTGGGTGCGCACTGATGCACTGCTTATCAAGCCATGCTGTGGCGGTGTCCCGTATAAAGTGGAGGAAGATGGGCACGGATGTTAGCCCAGGGCCAGTCTTCCTCAGCAAAAAGAGGAGGATTGGCGTGGATGTTAGCTCAGGGCTAATCTTCCTCACAAAAACAAATAAATAAATAAAAATATTTTAAAAACAAGAATAAAAAATTAAAAAAAAAAAGCACCGACTCAGCAATATAGGCGTGACTCCAGCAGAAACACAAAACTTCATGTTTTCTCTCTTATGTTTCCATAATAAACATTTTTTAAGTCTTCCTATTAAAACAAGAATGGTGCTTATACCCATACATGCCCCTAAAAGTGATGGTGAAGGACACAATAGTGTGAACAAAGACCACATTCTTTTATCTTCCTCTATTAACATTTAATCTTTTACAATATATTGTGCCATCGACTCTGCTTGCCGTCCAGGTTCTTTGTGAGCCGGCTTTCTTGGCCTCCACAATCTGGTGTGACCTGCTTTTCCAGCACATTCTCCAAAAATCCCTTCACCAATCCTACATTCCAGTCAGACTGAACTATACGTCATTTCTCTCCAAACACAGCTGCTTTCTCTAGCGATCTGCCTTGCCTTCATTTTCTATGTCCTCAAATGTGTTCCCTCCCCATACAAAATAGTTTAAGCCACTCAAAGCCCAACTTGAAAATCTCCTTTGCCTGGAAGCCCTTTCTAATGCCCACGGCTGTACTTTCTCCTTTCTCTGAATCCCCAGAGCACTCTGTTGCATGATCTCATTCTACATATATTACCTGCCATGCGTAGGTCTCACATCATGTTCCTGTGGCCAGGAACAGTGTCTTGTTTGTCTTTGTGCTTCTGACGGCTTTCTGCCGAATAGTCATTGAATTGGCCACAAATATATGCCAGGCACTGAAGCAGGTACTAGGAATATAACTATAAACAAAGTCGACTTGGTAGCTGTCCTCGAGGAACTTCTTGTAGGCAGGGAGAACTACCAAAAATGCAATGACCATAGTTCCACAGGAGGCAGAGGGCTCTTGGGCTGGTGTATGAGACACAGGGAGGGCTCCTAACCCAGATTTCAGGATCAGAGAACCCTGATGAAGACTAATATGCAAGCATGTAGTCAGGAGAATAGGCTGGGTGGTGGTGATTGCTATGGGTAGAGAAATAGGTCATGAAAATGCCAGAGAAGAGACAGCACTGCAGTTTCAAAGCATCATGAGGGGAGCATGAGGATGGGCGGAGTGGCACCTACACTCGGAAGTGAGGCTGAGATGTAAGCAGAGACCAGGTCATGACAGGCCTCGTACACATGAAGGAGTTCAGATATTAGCCTGGGGAACATAGTAAGACACGGATAGATAATCATAATTTGCATTCTGGCTTTAGTGCAGAGGCTAGGTGGCAAGAGAGCAGGATAAGAAACAGGGAGACCAATAAGTAACCTGTTGCAGTAACCAGGCAAGTCTCAATAGGTGGTGTGATAGGAGGCTTATACTCATGTATTTTAAACAAGTGTCGTTTGCCAAATTCTAATTCAAATGCATCCCTACCAGCTCTCACCCTCTCCATGAATAAAATGTAAGTGAAGCTGACAGAAAATATGCAACTCCTCAAATGATCAAGGGGCCTCTGACTGTCCTGTGCCAGAATGCCTTGTCCAACGTCTGGATTTTTAATACACCTGGTATCACTTAAGCATTTTAACCATAATTATCACGGAGAAATTCCTGAGTTTTCAAGCGTTGCTGTAGTTCACGGTTCATATGCTCAATCAATCAATACTGCAAGCCTTTTTATTTCTGCAACAGACACAATTACAACACTTAATTGATAAGCAGTGAGGACAGACATATAGAGAATAAAAACCACTACTGAGGGATGATGCCATATTCTCCCCATTATATTCTTTTGACCGTGGGAAAAATCGGCAGGCACTTATGCCTCTCATTTGTTTAAAACTGATGGAGAGATGAGAAACAGTTTAGAATCCACTTCATTGGGAGTTTATCTTTTTGGTCAGGAAATGGCACAGAATTCTCTGTGTAATATAAATCAGTCTTTGAATGGCAGAAAAAGAGAGATGAGAAATACACCACGTGGTATCTCCCTAATGGTTATAACATACACCCCCTCTACCAACACCATAAGGTCACAGAGACATAAGTATTCTCTTTGCTATAGACAACATGGTGTTATGGTGAGGAACTAGAAATCATCTTAATGGCCACCATAGCAACTAAGTAATTAATACCAAAAAGAAGGACTATAAATAAACCATTTTGAAACAGATAGTCATTTTTTATAAATGTTGTCTGTTATCTAATTGACCCAAAATCAATTAATTCAACTTAGTTACCTAAGCACACATTTCTTTTATTTTTTTATTTATTTCTTTATTTATTTTTTTGCTGAGGAAGATTGGTCCTGGGCTAACATCTGTGCCCATCTCCCTTTACTTTTTTTTTTATATGTGGGACGCCTGCCACAGCGTGGCTCCTATAAGCAGTGCATAGGTCCATGCCCAGGATCCAAACCCATGAAACCCGGGCCACCAAAGCGGAGCGCACAAACTTAACCACTACACCACTGGGCCGGTCCCAGCACACATTTCTTCTTTTTGTTTTTTTTTTTTTTGTGAGGAAGATCAGTCCTGAGCTAACATCCGATGCCAATCCTCCTCTTTTTGCTGAGGAAGATTGGCCCTGGGCTAACGTCCATGCCCGTCTTCCTCTACTCTATATGGGATGCTGCCACAGTATGGCTTGACAAGCGGTGCCTCAGTGTGGGCCAGGGATCCAAACCTGCAAACCGTGGGCCGCCAAAGTGGAGCGCGCTCACTTAACTGCTGCACCACTGGGCCGGCCCCCAGCACACATTTCTTTTATACCAGATATACAATCATTTTGTCTTGAACTATACACCAAGAAATTATATTGCTCGTGTCAGTGTTCTGTGGATTCTTAATGTAGCTGTTACTATGTTGTTCTGTTTAATCTCAGTAAAGAAGGTGAGTATTTGGTTGTTCCTGCTTCTAAAACCATCTAGGCCACATGGATTGTGGCAGTGTTCTATGAGAAAATATTTGGGCCTGATTTGTCTTTCTGTTTGTCTATGAGCTAAAGTGGTTCAAAATTTACATTCTGCGGATTTCTCTTGACCATGCTTTGCCCAGAGCCTCCAGTTAGACATGTCCCCTTGTCAGGCTCCTAACTTTCATAAAGAGGTGGTGGTAGTTCCTCTTCTCACAGATTTTGCTCAGCTAACTGACAGAGGAGAAAGTTATACATGTTAACGGACAAGATCAAATGGCAGACCCCTGCTACTTGTCAGGGAAAACAATCTTGAATTCTTTGTTCTTCAGGAGAGGGTTGAAAAATATGCAATCTACCTATTCCTTTAGCTATTCAAAAATCTGTACTAGATTAAGCTCGATAAGCAAATTACATAATTGGATGGCATCATATTGGTTTCCTTGTTAAACTGCTTTTTTCTGGATGTGCTTTAACAATCTCTCATCAGCACATGTTGACGGACAATATGAAAAAGAGCCCTATAAGACTCAGGACTATATTTACTCTAAGGATGCCGTCAAATGCATTGTTTCTTATATTACGCAGTGACCTCTTTAAGAGGACCATTAGGATAAATTTCTCATAGGTCTTAGTGCTGGAAAGAGCTGTGTTTTCCCCGAGGCAATTGGATTCGTTTTTCTTCTATAGGCACAGTGAAACAGGGACCTGGTATTGTTCTTGTCTTTGTGGTAGCTGCTAGAAAGCTTACAGCCAAATCTGGTGGCTCGCAGATGCACATTAAATTACTCTATGCATTTTTTTCTTATTACAAAAGGAGAACATTATTATTGAATAAAAGTTGAAAATTCTGATAAGAAAAAAGAACATAAAAATGACTTGTACTCTCACTACTCCAAGATGGTCACTACTAACATTTTGTTACATTTCTTAACGTTTTATTTCTATGCACACGTCCTTTATTGTTTCATACAAAAATGGAATCATACCACATACCACTTTGTAACATGCTCTTTTACTTAATAATATATTGTGAACAAAATTTACATATTATTAAATGTTCTTCTACAACATTTTCAATGACTGTTGAGAATAAACATTCCATAGCTGTACAAACATCTATTCAACCATTACCTTATAGTTGAATATTTTTGTTCTTTCCATGTTTATATTGTAAATATATTCTGATGAATATCTTCATAACAGTATCTTTACAATAATCTTTTACAATAAATTTTGTTTTCTTAAGAATAAATTTCTAGAAGTAAAATAATTAGGTCAAAATATATGCAAAAGTGTAAGGTATTGCTAAGAATTAAGAAATTGCTCTTCAGAAAGACTGTGCAAGTTTTTGATCTGATCAGTAGTTTTATTAAATGATACATTATGTCAGTTACCGATGCTTGTCTGTATTGTTTGACAATTCACACACATGTGTGCACACCACACACACACATTCACAGAGACACAGACTATCTGTGTCTGTTTCTGGGCCTATTTTAACAGATATGGATGGAGTAGCCACCAGCTCACCATGATTTCTCTGAGACTGGTCCCACAGAGATGGGCCCCACAGGGATGGGTCCGGTTTTCATGTCTCTGCTCAATGATCCTGGCCAAAGCCATTTAAGCTAAGGGTGGACATTTGATCCAAGCTAGGCCATTTTACTTCCTCTTGGAAATTTCACAAAGAAAAGAAGAGACATAGAAACTGTAAATTGTTGGACTTGACCCATTAATTAAAGGTCCCGCATGAGAATATTCACGAATTCCTGCTGTTGAAATCCTAAGAGCTGTAATGACCCTCCCCTCCTGAGATGTAGTTTTCATCAGTATCAGCTCAGGCTAAACAGGCCGATGAATAATGATTCAAATAGTATCAAAATAACATTTATTAGATGCTTACAATGAAACAGGCAAGGTTCTAAGAGCTTAATCTATGTTAATTCACTCAATCTTTATAACAATCTTATGAGGTAGGTAATATAAATATTCTGATTTTAGAGAAGAGGAAACTGAAGCAAAGAGCAGGTAAGTGATTTTCCCATTTGCCCAGGTCACGTAGCTCATACGTGGCAGGGTTGGGATTTTGAGCCAGAATAGTTTGGTAGCAAAGCCTATGCTCTCACTTATTACATTGGAGAGGCCACCTCTCCTCAGGAAGTCATGGAAACCTCATGTCACCACACCTAATGGGCCATGTTGTCGCCACCACTGGTGTGGGCAGTACATAGACAGATCCTGCTGTTCCAAGGCCAGTTGTGCTCCTTGAGATCAGCATTTAGTTCTGGATTTCAGGTGGCGCTCGACAGATTCAGCTGATGGCCCCTGAGGAACATCACCCGGAGCAGGAAGGCTCATCCTGCTCCACCGCACAAATCATATTCTCACTCTAATCGCAGCTAAACAGAGGTTGAATGTGATATCTTTTACTCAGCATCTTATGGTACATTTACCCTCACTGATCTAGGAGGGATGTGATTTGGACCTCGAGATTGGGACATTGTTATTATTATTATATCAGGAGACCCATTCAGGCCTTACCTGGAAAGCAAGAGCTTGGAAGAGAAACATCATCATGCCAAGGGGCAAGAAATAGATTATCCTACGCAATTATAACCAGCAATATTACCAGGTTTAAAACATACCTATTGAATTGACAGGAAATAAGTATCAGATTGCTGTTTTCATTTGCATTACTTATACTGCAATGATTTTAATGATTGAGGTCTTTTGAGATGAATGCACTTTCAATAGCCAAGTTGACATTCCTGGATGGAGACTATCCAGAGATAGAGTGGTTTGTGATGATGATTTCTCTAATAATGACTTCCTACGATAGGTCCACACTGACTTGATTAAAAACAGCATCGCACTAAGAGTCAAAAAACCAATATTTCTCTAATTTTATCACCCCTTTCCAATTTTAGAGTTGCTATTTACCCTCAAATTCACCCCAAATGGTCATGGGGTCCCCAGGCAGCAGTCTTACTTTTCCATGGAAGTAAGGAAGATGTGAGAGAAAGTAAGAGGCGCTTACAACAGCCACTTTCTCCAGCTTGCTGTGGCCGTTGCCTTAGTGTCAGCTGTCCTGCTGATGTCCACTGATGACACCACTGCTGCTGCGGACATCAACTAAAGATGCTGGTGCCACTGCTAATCCCCACAAATCTGTGCAGCAGTCACCAGTGCCTGCTCTCCCGGCACTAAGGTTCCTGAGAAGAAGGCCATTTCCTGTTCCTGCAGGAGCTGCCAGCACCAGAGCCACTGTTCTCTGCACATCTGCTGGCATTCAGAGAGCACAGGTACACAGGCTTGTTGAATTAGTCACCTCCCATATCGCAGCCACCTCAGCCTGAGAATAACATACCAGGTGGCATCCAAAGTCACCTTCCCTTTCTCTCTTAGCCCATCACGTTTGAACCAATTTTGTTTACCCCATTTGTCTTCCTTCAGGTGTGTTCTTTCCCTGGAGACTCATGGTCTCTCAAGTAAAGAGACACCCCCCTCCACCAGACATTCCAGACATGTCTAAATACATGGATAAACACTGATTAAGCTCAGACTGGGATTCTTTCTATTATATCTATTATCATTATTGCTATTATCTTATCATCATCATCATCATTAACATAATGATGATGATGAAGAACTGGGGTCTATTAGTGACACTTACAATATATCAGATCACATTAGGGAAAATTAGATGCACTCACTTCCTGCATCTCATTTTTCCAATACAAAAACATTTCTAAATGACCTCCAATATTTAATAAGCCTAGCACAGCATTTTTCTTCTTTAAAATAAACATAATTGATGTTACATACTAGAAAAAGATAATGTAAAAGGCCTAGCACTGACTTTCTCTTCTTGCATATGCATATAATTGATGTTGCATATTAGAAGAAAAAGAAGAAAAGAAGCTTCAAAATGGCCTCTCTGTAAGATATTGGGCTTAGGAGTTAAAAAGTCTGGGTTCTAATCACAACTCATCCTTTAACTCACTGTGTGCAAGCTCAGAACAGCTCCAGACGTCAGCTTCCTTATTAATAAAATGATGGTAAGGCATTTGTAGTTATTTAATTCCAAGAACAAAGTGAGTGCATAATAAATAATAATTATTTTCATTCTGATCTCTCATGGTTCCCCAGGAATTATAAAAACATCATGTTAAATGTCAGTTTCAGAAAGGTGCTGTCAAAGTTATGAGTGCTATGAAACTGGTAGATGAATACATCCACCAAGAGAGAGATAAACATTAACAAGATTTCTAGAGAGAAAGCTCAAAACATCTCATCACCAGTGTGCTACTGGTAAAGAAGACTACAGATTATGGCAGGGAGCAAAAGATATTTTTGTCTATATCTGGATATCTATCTATCTACCTACCTATCTAGCCATCCATCCATCCATCTATCCATCCATCCAGCTATCTATCTTTGCTCATTTTATTTTCACCTCAACCACAATCTTGATCCCATGCCACCCCTAGTCCCTTGATCCCTAGTCATCTTGATCTCATGACTAGAGCGCTGTAACTAAAGCTACAAGAGCAGTAGAAACAAGTGAGAGACATAAATAAAGGAAAATCCCTGCCTTGTTTTCCTTCTTCACCTCTCCTTCTATCTGTCCAAGCTCCACTCCACTCCAGCAGATGCCTATCCATCACTGACAAGATTCTTCTGGCAGCAATAGTTACCATGATAAAACATTTTAATTTAGTTTAGATATTATTTAAAAGGGATTGGGAAATTTGTGATTTGTCCAAGCCAACTCATTCTTTTTCTTTTAAAAATCTATGTATTGAGAAGAATGCGTTAGGCACTATGTTTAGAACTGTGCAGGAGGCGGAGTCAAGATGGCGGCGTAGGCAGACTCTGAACTCACCTCCTCCCATGGACACAGCCAATTTACAACTACTCGTGGAAAAATTACCCCCTGGGGCCGGCCCGGTGGTGCAAGCTGTTAAATGCGGGCGCTCCGCTGCGGCGGCCGGGGTTCGCCGGTTCGGATCCCAGGCGCGCACCGATGCACTGCTTGGCAAGCCATGCTGTGGCGGCATCCCATATAAAGTGGAGGAAGATGGGCACAGATGTTAGCCCAGGGCCGTCTTCCTCAGCAAAAAAAAAGAGGAGGATCGGCGGATGTTAGCACAGGGCTGATCTCCTCACAAAAAAAAAAAAAAAAAAAAAATTACCCCTGAGACAGAACTGAAAACTGGATAAGAGGAACTCCTGCAACAACGGACAATCCTAACTGAGGTGGAAGAGGCAGAGACTCCCTTCCGGAGAGGAAAAACGCCGCCTTCACAAGCCGCCAGCTTCACGGCCGCCGGGAGCAGCTCACAGGTACGCAGCCTCCCTGGAGGCGCGGGGTCCTGAGCCGGGGAGCACCCCCGCTGTGGGCATTTTGTGGACCCAGCACAATCGAGACCAGCGGCATAATATCTGACTTTGCCTGCTACTAAAGCATTGGGGAGCACCCCCAGAAAACCCGGTTCACAAAGAAACCAAAACTGGCTCTTAAAGGGCCCGCACACAAACTCACCCGTTCCAGAAAGCATCCTAAAATCACCAGAAAGAAAGGTGCACAGTGCTTTGGTGACAAGAGACTCACCTAATAGGCCCTGAGTGCATCTCGGTGAGGGGTGAGACCTCTCCAGGGACTGGGACATTGGCGGCGGCCATTGTTGTGGCCTGGAGTGAGCGTGCTGACACAGACGCCATTGGAGTTCTCCTGGAGGCCTGCTAGCCCAGGGTCTGCCCCACCCACTAGAGCACCGATTTAATCCAGCTCAGCCAGGGCAGACAGCCCACCCTAGAGACGGGCCCCACCCAACAACAAGCCCTCAGGCAACGTGTGGGCCTGCATAGATTGGTGACTGGATTCTCTGCAGCCTGGCAACTGAGCCGACTTGAGCGGGCAGGGTGTGCACAAGGAGCGGGTGGAGAGTGTGGGGCGGTGGCAGAGTGTGTGGGGCTCCCACCGTGGTGAGACTGGGTCCGCCTGGGGAGGTCGGGGCGCTCACACGGGGCAGGACTGTGTTGGCAGTGGTGTGGACCTGTGGGCAATAGGGCTTGTCAGCTGCAGAAGACTTGTGCTTCTCAAAGACCCACATAGGAGGTTTGCCCCACCTTCCAAAGCCTGAAACAATTGGGTGCTCCTGTGCCTGAGGCCAGCCCCACCCAGCTGCAATCCTCAGAGAGCTGACAAGAGACCTAATAGGCTAGAGGCTTACAGCAATGGTAAGGCCCTGAGCCTAACAACCTGCCACGCTGGGGGCCTACTCAGTTAAAAGAAATACTGCAACACAAATGTGGTATTAGAACTTACAGCCAACTGTGCTGGGGCTCCCCACACATTATAAAGAGACTGAAGGGCCCACAGCAACTACAAACAGCTGAGCATAACAACAGCTGGCCAGGAGCATAACTCAGCCTCCCTGGGCGCCTATAGGGAGAGCTAACAGGCCACAATAGAAGGACACACGTAGCCCACATAGGGGTCACCCCTGGAACATTGAGAACTGAGGGAAGCACACTGGAAGCCTCCTAAGGCATCACTTACATAAGGTCACCTATCCAAGAGCAGGAGACGTAGCTGACCTACCTAATACTTAGACACAAGCACAGGGAAAGAGGCAAAATGAGGAGGCAAAAGAATACATTCCAAGGGAACAGGACAAAACCCCAGAAAAGGAACTAAGTGAAACAGAAATGAGCAACCTACCTGACAGAGAGTTCAAACTAAGAGTGTTAAGGATGCTCACTGATCTGGGGAGAAGAATAGATGAACTCAGTGAGAATGTCAACAAAGAAATGGAAGATATAAAAAAGAACCAATCAGAAATGACAAATACAATACTGGAAATGAAAAATTCATTAGAGGGACTCAAAAGCAGAGTAGAGGATACAGAAGAATGGATCTGTGAGCTAGAAGAAAGACTAGAAGAAATTACCCAAGGTGAACAGGTAAAAGAGAAAAGAATTAAAAAGAGTGAGGACAGTCTAAGGGACCTCTGGGACAACATCAAGCGCACTAACATCCGTGTTATAGGTGTCCCGGAAGGAGAAGAGCGAGACAAGGGGGCAGAGAATCTATTTCAAGAAATAATAGATGAAAACTTCCCAAACCTAAGGAAAGAAACAGACATCCAGGTACAGGAAGCACAGAGAGCCCCAAACAAGATAAACCCAAAGAGGCCCACACCAAGACACATCATAATCAAAATGTCCAGAATTAAAGATAAAGAGAGAATCCTAAAAGCCGCAAGAGAATGTCAAGTCACATATAAAGGAAACCTCATAAGGCTATCAGCTGACTTCTCAGCAGAAACCTTACAGGCTAGAAGAGAATGGCATGATATATTTAAAGTGCTAAAAGGAAAAAACTTACAGCCAAGAATACTCTACCCAGCAAGGTTATCATTCAAAATGGAAGGAGAGATCAAAATTTTCCCAGATAAGCAAAAATTAAAGGAGTTTGTCACCAAGAAACCAGTGCTACAAGAAATGTTAAAGGGACTGATTTAAGGGGAAAAGAGAAGACCATAAATAGGAAAAATTATTTATTTCCATGATTAGAACGTAATGGATACAAATGTACAAAAAAGAGGTTAGATATGATATCAAAAACATAAAAGGAGGGAGGAGGGGAGTTAAAGAGTACAGCTTTCAGACAGAGGTCAAACTAAAGTGACCATCAATTCTGTATAGAAGAAGTAAGGAACAAAGAAGGACTACTAAAACACTGAGAAAAAAAAAAAAAGTTAAAAAATGGCAGTAAGTACATACTTATCAATAGCTACTTTAAACGTCAATGGACTAAATGCTCCAATTAAAAGGCATAGGGTGGCTGACTGGATAAAAAAACAAGACCCATATATATGCTGCATACAAGAGACACACTTCAGACCTAAAGACACTCACAAACTGAAAGTGAAGTGATGGAAAAAGATACTCCACGCAAATGGCAATGAAAAGAAAGCTGGGGTAGCAGTACTCATATCAGACAAAATAGACTTTAAAACAAAAACTGTAAAAAGAGACAAAGAAGGGCACTACATAATGATCAAGGGAACAATCCAACAAGAGGATATAACACTTGTAAATATCTACGCACCCAATGTAGGTGCACCTAAATATATAAAGCAATTATTAACAGACATAAAAACAGAAATAGACAGTAACACAATAATAGTAGGGGACTTTAACACTCCACTTACACCAACGGATAGATCATCCAAATAGAAGATCAATAAGGAAACATTGGCCTTAAACGACACACTAGAACAGATGGACCTAGTAGATATATACAGAGCATTCCATCCAAAAACCGAAGAATACACGTTCTTTTCAAATGCACATGGAACATTCTCCAGGATTGATCACATATTAGGCCACAAAACAAATCTCCATAAATTTAAGAAGATTGAAATAATACCAACCATCTTTTCTGACCACAACGGTATGAAACTAGAAATCAACTATAGGAAGAAAATCAGAAAAGCCAAAAATACGTGGAGATTAAACAAAATGCTACTGAACAACAACTGGGTTAACGAAGAAATCAAAGAAGAAATCAAAAAATACCTGGAGACAAATGAAAATGAAAATACGACATGCCAGAATTTATGGGATACAGCAAAAGCGGTTCTAAGAGGGAAGTTTATAGCGATACAGGCCTATCTCAACAAACAAGAAAAATCTCAAATAAACAATCTAACAATGCACCTAAAGGAACTGGAAAAAGAACAAACAAAGCCCAAAATCAGTAGAAGAAGGGAAATAATAAAAATCAGAGCAGAAATAAATGAAATAGAGACTAAAAAAACAATAGAAAAAATTAATAAAACCAAGAGCTGGTTCTTTGAAAAGATCAACAAAATAGACAAACCTTTAGCTAGACTCACCAAGAAAAAAAGAGAGAAGGCACAAATAAGTAAAATCAGAAATGAAAGAGGAGAGGTTACAACAGACACCTCAGAAATACAAAAGATTATAAGAGAATACTATGAAAAGCTATATGCCAACTAATTCGACAATCTGGAAGAAATGGATAAATTCTTAGAATCATACAACCTTCCAAAACTGGATCAAGAAGAAGTAGAGAATTTGAATAAACCAATCACCAGTAAGGAGATTGAAACAGTAATCAAAAACCTCCCCAAAAATAAAAGATCAGGGCCAGACGGCTTCCCTGGTGAATTCTACCAAACGTTCAAAGAAGACTTAATACCTATCCTTCTCAAACTCTTCCAAAAAATTGAGGAGGGGGGGAAGCTCCCTAACTCATTCTACGAAGCTGACATTACCCTGATACCAAAACCAGACAAGGACAACACAAAAAAAAGAAAATTACAGACCAATATCACTGATGAACATCGATGTGAAAATCCTCAACAAAATACTAGCAAATCGCATACAACAATACATTAAAAAGATTATACGCCATGATCAAGTGGGATTTATTCCAGGTATGCAGGGATGGTTTAACATTCGCAAATCAATCAACGTAATACACCACATTAATAAAATGAAGAATAAAAATCACATGATCATCTCAATAGATGCAGAGAAAGCATTTGACAAGATACAGCATCCATTTATGATAAAAACTCTGAATAAAATGGGTATAGAAGGAAAGTACCTCAACATAATAAAGACCATATATGACAAACCCACAGCTAATATCATCCTCAATGGTGAAAAACTGAAAGCTATCCCTCTAAGAACAGGAACCAGACAAGGATGCCCACTGTCACCACTCCTATTTAACATAGTATTGGAAGTCCTAGCCAGAGCAATCAGGCAAGAGAAAGAAATAAAAGGGATCCAAATTGGAAAGGAAGAAGTGAAACTGTCACTATTTGCAGATGACATGATTTTATATATAGAAAACCCTAAAGAATCCACCAGAAAACTTTTAGAAGTAATAAACGAATATGGTAAAGTTGCAGGATACAAAATCAACATACAAAAATCAGTTGCATTTCTGTACACTAACAACAAAGTAGCAGAAAGAGAAATTAAGAATACCATCCCATTTACAATTGCAACAAAAAGAATAAAATACCTAGGAATAAACTTAACCAAAGAGGTGAAAGATCTGTACACCGAAAACTATAAAACATTTCTGAAAGAAATTGAAGAAGACACAAAGAAATGGAAAGATATTCCATGCTCTTGGACTGGAAGAATTAACATAGTTAAGATGTCCATACTTCCTAAAGCCATCTATAGATTCAATGCAATCCCTATCAAAGTTCCAACAACATTTTTCACAGAAATAGAACAAAGAATCCTAAAATTTATATGGAACAACAAAAGACCCCGAATAGCTAAAGGAATCCTGAGAAAAAAGAACAAAGCTGGAGGTATCACACTCTCTGATTTCAAAATATACTACAAAGCTATAGTAACCAAAACAGCATGGTACTGGCACAAAAACAGACACACAGATCAATGGAATAGAATCGAAAGCCCAGAAATAAACCCACACATCTATGGACAGCTAATCTTTGACAAAGGAGCCAAGAACATACAATGGGGAAAAGAAAGTCTCTTCAACAAATGGTGTTGGGAAAACTGGATAGCCACATGCAAAAAAATGAAAGTAGACCCTTACCTTACACCATGCACAAAAATTAACTCCAAATGGATTAAAGACTTGAATGTAAGACCTGAAACTATGAAACTTCTAGAAGAAAACATAGGCAGTACGCTCTTCCACATTGGTCTTAGCAACATCTTTTCAAACACCACATCTGACCGGGCAAGAGAAACAATAGAAAAAATAAACAAATGGGACTACATCAAACTAAAAAGCTTCTGCACAGCAAAGGAAACCATCAACAAAACGAAAAGACAACCTAACAATTGGGAGAAGATATTTGCAAACCATACATCTGATAAGGGCTTAATCTCCAAAATATATAAAGAACTCATGCATCTCAACAACAAAAAAACTACCAACCCAATTAAAAAATGGGCAAAAGACTTGAACAGACATTTCTCCAAAGAAGATATACAGATGGCCAACAGACACATGAAAAGATGTTCAAAATCACTATCAGGGAAATGCAAATTAAAACTACAATGAGATATCACCCCACGCCCGTCAGAATGGCTATAATTAACAAGACAGGAAACAATATGTGTTGGAGAGGATGTGGAGAAAAGGGAACTCTCATACACTGCTGGTGGGAGTGCAAACTGGTGCAGCCACTATGGAAAACAGTATGGTCATTCCTCAAAAAATCAAGGATAGAACTACCATATGATCCAGCTATTCCACTGTTGGGTATTTATCCAAAGAACTTGAAAACACCAATTTGCAAAGGTACATGCACCCCTGTGTTCATTGCAGCATTATTCACAATAGCCAAGACTTGGAAGCAACCTAAGTGCCCATCAAGGGACGAATGGATAAAGAAGATGTGGTATATATACACAATGGAATACTACTCAGCCATAAGAAACGATGAAATCCAGGCATTTGTGACAACATGGATGGACATTGAGGGTATAATGCAAAGTGAAATAAGTCAGAGGGAGAAGGTCAAATACCGTATGATTTCCTTCATTAAGTAGTAGATAATAACAACAATAAACAAACACATAGGGACAGAGATTGGATTGGTGGTTACCAGAGGGGAAGGGGGGAGGGAGGAGGGTGAAAGGGATAATTCGGTACATGTGTGTGGTGATTTTTACAATGTTATAAACCAATAAAAAAAAAAAAAAAAAAAGAACTGTGCAGAATAAAAATATGAATCATATGTAGATGTTCCCCTCAAAGAATTAGTATTTGAGAATGTATTGGAGAATAGGATTTACACATCTATAACAATGTGTGTGTGTGTGCGCGCACGCATGTGCATGTATGGCGCTATTGCTGTATAACAAATTACCCCAAAACTTAGTGGCTTAAAACAACAAATATTTATTTTCTCATAGTTTTTGCGGGTCAAGAATTTGGGATTGGTTTAGCTAGGTTGTTCTAACCCAGGGTCACTCATGAGGTTGAAGTTAGGATGTCGGCTGGGGCTATGGTCTTCTGAAGGCTTGAAGAGAGGGGCAAGATCTGCTTCCATGATGGCTCACTAACATGGCTGTCAATTCCTTGACAGATGGGCTTCTCCATAGAGCTGCTTGAGCATCCTCACAACATGGCCGCTGCTCTCCCCAGAGCAAGTGATCTGAAAGAAAGGAGAGGTGGAAGCTGCAAGGTCCTTTATGGCCTACCCTCGGAAGTCACACACCATCATTTCCAAAATATCCTGTTGGTTTCACACACCAGCTCTATTTAATGTGGGAAAGGACTACATAAGGGCATGAATACCAGGCAGCAGGGATCATTGGAGGCCATCCTGGAGGTTGGCTACCAGAATATGCAATGACGTCTCCCCAGGTCTCACTCACCTGCAGGTCAAGGTCACATGGAGGTCAAGCTTCACCAGCTCTTGCCCCACACACTGATAAACATCTCAAACTCTTAAAAGTCTCCTTTCTTCCTCAGCATTTCTGGGAGTTCCTAGAGAGACTGCTGCACTGTCATATGACACCATTCTCCTGCCCAGGGCTGCAGCTGCGTTGCTCCAGCAGGCAGCGCCACTGAGGAAATGGAGCCCTTGGTGCCAAACCAGGCAGTGTTTGTTTCAGAGTCGAGGGGTCTCCTCTCTTCTCAGAATCTCCATTCCCCTCTGGTAGCTCGGTCTTTCTTTTTGGGTCAAAGTCTTCACTCTTGAGTCCTTTCTCCCTCAGCTTGCATTCTCTCCCAGAGGCTCCTCGACCCTCATGCAAATAGGCCTGTCTTACCAGTTCACCAGGCAGGCCCAGATATGTCTGTATTACCCTTAGAGTAGGGATTTCTACCCTATTCTACCCCTTATGACCTGATATATTAACAAGAGCAAAATAGAAAGTTAAAAATGCCATAAAATAGAGAAACATTTTGATACCTTTGCCGAATCTCAGCCCTAGATGGTATCTCTCCACTAGGTAAATTTCCATTACTGCTACTCTTGCAATTAGGCCAAATGGAGTCCAAAGTGCAGCCCGTCAGTCACTGGGCACTAACCTGTAGTGATAAACCCTTTAGCAACACACGGGTGGATGAACAAACAGGTCAACAGCCACTTGAGTTTAATGACCACAGAAATGCTGCCTAAATTTAACAGAGAATCTTTCTCTGCACACTCAAATCAAAGGCAAGGCCAAAAGCAAAGTTTAAGGACTACTTTAGTAAACTCATCTTTATTTTATTCTCTTTTCCCCATTACTAAAAAACTATACTTTTAGTCATCTACTTAGGTATTCTTCAATAAAGCTGGAATTTGAGCAGAAAGCTGGAGTGAACTGCATGAAATATTGTATTGCTACTTGAGCCCTAACAGAGAGTCCCATGTTGATCATTCTGTCCCTGATGGAAAGCCCATTGTCTTAAGTCAAAGTTTCTGTCACCACGGAAGCCAGAAAACATCCAGAATAGAAGTAAAATGGCTCAAGATACTCATTTATAAAAGAAGGAATAAATGTACAGTAGACATCCATGGCAGACAACTATAAATGAGGCAGCTTCGCATCTGATTTTTAAAGTTTTACACAGTACAAATTCTCATTGATGGGACTAGTTAAGAATGTGAAATTCATGCATTCAGAATTGGACATTGTGAACATTCAGCATTATCATGGCAGAAGTCTAGCTTTGCTGGGCAAGGCTTTGTTGGTAACAGTAATAAAGGTTAATTGTGCTACTGAGACCTTCAGTCAGAAATGTTTCAATAGGTTAAATGGTCTGAAGGATCACATCAAACCATTAATTCCCAGGGAATGGACGTGGGGTGTATTCCTTTTCCGTCGCTGCCATAACAAATCACTACAAATTTAGCAGCTTAAAACAACACCCATTTTATTAGCTCACAGTTCTGTAGGTCAGAAGTCCAGCTACGGCCTGAGTCTGTTGATTCTCCTGCTTAGAATATCCAAGAATGAAATCAAGGTGTGGCAGGGCTGCATTGTTTTCTGGAGACTCTGGGGATGAATACACTTCTAAGCTCATTCCAGTTGTTGCCTGGACTTGGTCCCTTGCAGTTTTAGGACTTTAGGCTCTCATTTCTTCGCTGGCTGGTAGCCGGGAACTGGTATTAGCTCCTAGAGATCTCTGGTCCTCTTGCGCACGACCTTCCCCATCATCAAGCCAGCTGACTTCCTCCTCTGCCCTCAAGTATGAAAGCTCTGCTTTTAAGGACTATGTGATTACATTGGGTCCACCTGGACAAGGCAGGGTACTCTCTCTAGCTTAAAGTCAGCTGATTAGCGACCTCAATTACATTTGCCTCTTTTGCCATGTAAGGTAACATATTCACTGGTGTGACACCAGAGAATGAAGGTTATGGGGCTAAAATTCCACCTATCACATGGGAGAAGAAGGTGGAGAAGGGATTTTCCCTTTGTAATAAATACTTCTCTATTGCTTAGACTCTTCCTAACAACAGGCAAATACTAGTTTTTGTAATTTTAAAAGCTTTTTCTAAAAAAAAATTATTTAAACAATCATCTATTTTCAAGTACAGTTAATTTTTTCTAGAATCCCTCACCCACGAATAATATAGATTGCATTCCTGTTAGTTTAAATAAGGAAATCTACTAGCTACTGTTGTTAGGCTTAATTTGATTTAAGGTAGGAACTTTAAAGTTACAATTATATCTGTGAAGATTTTTACAAAGAAATTTCTTTTTCCAAAGGTTTATTGCTGGCACATCACTTACAGAATTGAAACTCTAGCTCCAAACGTGATCAAATGTGATTTATGAAGGAAAAATGTGTTATGTAACTCATTAAACAACCAAGATTTTAAAACATGCTTATGTACTCTCAGCACTAAGCACTGTGAGAAACACAGGAGAAATGCTCACCCTGTTACTAGAAATCTCATTGGAAAGACAGAAACACAAAATAACAACAACATCCCCTCCTGCGTTATGTACAATTTGTATCTTCGGAGGTCAGAAGAAGGGACTGTCACTGCAGGTGGGAATGTGTCCTAAGGGAGGGGGAATTTGAGCTTGGCAATAACGTTCTGTCTTTCTGAACCCTGTCCATCCACTCCTCCTACCCAAATAGGAAGTCTGGTTTGAGCCTAGCACCCTAAATCCCAAGGGAGGGAGCAGCTGCTGGGTCACTCAGTTCCAACCTCGTCTTATCACACTAGTGCAAATTCTTCAGGGCTCTGACACAGACAGCTGCAGAGGCAATCCATGCAAATCACAATGAACTTTGCTACCCCGGGTCAAAAAAAACAGAAGTTACCACAATAAACTTAATTCCTGCTCCACGTGTTATTTATGTTCAGGGAGAAAATGTGAAATATGTGGGATTTGGAGCAGCAGCACAATCGGTCAACAGCCAAATACTCTAATTCTATCATACTCTATTATAACCTTTAAACTATCATCAGTTTGGCCTTCGACTCTCCTAAACTGACTTAGGATTTTGGCACTGCATTAAGATTGTTACTGCACTGCTTTTCTTTTCACATCATAATTAGAATTCCCCAACTTCCTAGAAATATTTATCCAGCAGTTTAAAATAATTTCTCCAGAGGGTTAAAAGACTGCCTCAGACAATGTCCATCTCTCCTCACCAGTTCTCAAACAGATAATTTGGCTTGGACTAAAAACGTTGTTTTTCATAATCCATCCCAGAAGAGGTTATCGGCCAAAGTCAAACACATCAATGCCTGCTGTTCTCAATCCTATTGCGTTTGCCAAAATTCTGAATAAATTGAGTAACACGACACAGAGTGCCTCTTAGACAAGCCTATCTGTGCAGCTCAAAGAGGCTGGAACCTGAGACTAAAATACGTTGGGTGTTTAGTCCTGTCCGAGTATTATTATTAATAACAACACTATGATCGAATTAATAAATAATAAAATGTTTTGTCTTTTTACAGCATTCTGCAGTTTAGAATACCCCACTGCACTTTCCATAACAATAAGTGGCACAGCAGCTACATCTTCTAGCAGCTCCCTGGTATCATGGAAACAGCATTAGTTTTGAAGTCGGGCATTAACTGGGCTCAAAAGTAACCTAAGTCCTTCACCAGCTATAAGACAGTGGGCAATTCAACTAACTTCTCCGGGCCTTAGTTTCTTATCAGTATTACGGGACTAGTAATATTTATTTCTCAGGTAAATATTACTGAAGAACTGAAATAAATTAAGTATATGGCAAGAACTTAATAAGTGATGTTGTGAATTCCCTCTGATAGGATAAGGACACTGAAACTTAGGTATTGGATTATTTATCCAAAATTCACAACAGATAAATGGAGGAGTCCAGGCCAGAAGTTAGATTGTTTAGGGGGGGCCCTGGTAAAATCAGATGTATGCCATACATACATAATATATCTCTGTGTTCTTTCACACGCCGGGGAAGTAAGTAGACGGGAGAGGTGGGCAGATTGAAATCTTGTGTCAACATCCATTTCCTCACTCCCAACATTAAGAAAATTGGAGAATCACTTACACATGGAATTTCTACAAGGAGCCATGAACCAGGATGTAGTCAGGGGGCTAATCTTTTAGGCCATTCCACAGCTGGACAAAACACTTTCAGTACAGGACTCTTTCCTAAGTAACTAATTTTACTCAAGGCAGAGAACCACATGTATCCTTCCCAAGTGGCAAAATCATCTCCCCTCCACAAATGGATCCCCTCTGGGATCTGATGTGAGCAAAAAAAAAGATCAGGAAATGCAGGGAGAAAAAGAGGCTACTTTGAGACCTAATGTAAGCTCTTTTTTCAGGAACTGTGAAGCATGCAATGCCATCATAATGTAAAATGCATTAAACTGTCAGAATGAAGATCCTGTCTTCAATCATGTAAAATCTCTCAAGATTTCCATGGTAAATTTTGCATTAAGAAATCTTCTGACCCTTCCCCACTTCCCCCAAAAAAGTTGCCTTAGAAAGAAGAACAAATCTAAATATTTTAATAGAATGTGTGGTACATGAACATACACCAAGTACAACTACAAAATCTTTTCTTAAGTTAAATAGATTTAAACACAAAATTCCATAAATATGTCTATAGGTAATTCCACAAGTAATGTTAATTAGATATTGTATTGCTTAATAACACGGAAAATCAAAATCTAGCAACTAGGTGTTGATAATCAATTGTTAATATTTTCTTATCTCAGGCCCAGTGTTGAAGTTATTGGATAAAACTGATCATTTAAGTAGGCTATGCAAATGTCTTTAGGAATGGATATATGCCTCTATTAGACATTTTGGAATTTGATATATATATTTTTAAATATAAATTTTGAAGCTGAAATTGCACTGATAACCACTGCCTAGAAAGTTCTAATTTTAGATCTCATGGCATTTTAAAATCTAGATGCTCTTCCTTTATTAATGAAAGATTTACTGATAGAAAGCAAATGTTCCGCCTTCATAGACACAGTGAAAACAACTGAGTAATAATGTCTTCTTTTCTCCTTTTCTTCCCTTCCTCTTCTTTTGTAGTCTTTTATAGTCCAGGAGCATGGTTATGAGAACTTGAGTCCTCAAAATTAAACTAAAAGCTCAAGGCTTTGCTGAACATAAATTCCCACACACCCTCTCCTGCCTCTGGTTTCCAATTCTCTTAAAGGGCTCTATCTTCTATGAATAATGACAGAAAAATCACTCATAATTGCTGATCCACAAATAGATCCTTTGTCAACCATAGGGAATCCCAAGAATATTGTGTTCAATGACCATTTTTCAAACTTTATAGGTTTTGCATTCCTGCTTAGTTCACAACGTCTGGATTTTGCCTCATATCTACAAATTATCCTTCATCCTTGATTAATAAGAGCTCATTTTAAAAGATGAAAAATCTGGTGTCTAGAATTGAAAGAAAATCTGAAAAGACTAAAAGAAAATTACCCATAGGTTTAATGAGAAGTTAAAACTATTCGCTGTAAACATTTTAATGGATTTTTGTTAGAATCAAGAAGTAATTAATCAGTTTTGGTTTTTGCCTAAATTCTTGGCACTATAACTTGTATTTGTAGAGAAATATACTATATCACCTGCCAAAGTCTATGAGTCTAATCATTTAGAGTATTGTTGAACAAAACAAGAATAACTACAAGAATCACTACAAGAATCATATTAATAATCACAAAAAAGACATTCCTAGTTTGCAAGCCAAATAAGTTGTTGGCAGTCTATAAATAGAAAGATACCATAGCACAGAGGTTTTCAAGCATTTTTTAAAATAGTAAAAGCCTGTTTAAGTGAAATCTTAGAACCCCAATAATTAAAACAATTAAAAGTCCAGATGTGCTAATTAAAGTGGGCCCCAGTGCTAAAGGCTCAACCTCTCCCTCGTCCCGTAAGAATGCTTCTAAAGCACCTCCATAGAAGTCTAGAAATCAGCAATTAGAAAACCTGAATTCTGGGGTGAAGACTCCAAAGACCTGAATTCTAATCCTACACTACCACCAAGAAACTGAGGGACACTGGGCAGGCCACTCAATTGCTCTGAGCCTACTCTTCAGAATATAGGAGTTGGATGAACACCAACAACCGCCCCAACCCCAATAGTCTGTGATTCAGATGGTTTGGGGCATCATTCACTTGTCTTCACATCCCTTGGCAGCATTCAAATTTGGAGAAGATTTTAGCTGGTGAATTTTTGCTACTGCTGTTTTATTTTGTTTTTTCCCCTTCATCTCTCCTAAACTGACTGACTGAGGACTTGGCAGTGCAAAAGGTTGTTGCTGCACTGCTGCTCTCTTCCCACCATAACTGTTTTTAAATAATGTGCAATGGAGTCACTGAATCTAATCTTTATGGCCCTCAGTTTCCTTTACGGTTTCTAGATAATTTGAGAGTTTACTTCTAAAAATCAGACTCTATGATTTTTTTGACATATTCTTGAAGTTCAAGTTTTCCTTCCTGTCTCTTACTTCAAAGACACATATAATGTTTAAGAAACTCAACACTAATAGAATTCCACTATTTTTAGTGTAGACCCACAAAACTGACGACTCTTAAAACTAAGCTGCTATTAGACTAGATAATGACCCACTGCACTCTATTTATATATATTAAATATATATTTAATATATATATATAATTCATGTGGTTAGGAACTTGCATGGTGCTAATACCCTCTAGCCTTGATTGAGAAGCCTATACATAAAGGTAGGGAAAAAAAGTCTCTCTCTAAGTATGTTGGTTTTAAATAACAGCTTACACTAAGGAAAAAAAAACAATATTCATGCTATCAAAATGAAAATTATGCTGGTATTTATATTTCAAATGTCTGTCTACAAATATTCCATAAGCAAACAAAGACTACATTTCCCTACACCAGAAGAGCAAAACAAAGTCATTGAAAGAGATGACACTTTCCTCTCAGCACCCCACTCCAACTTGAATGATGGTTCCCTTAAACTGAAAGAAAAGGAAGTGAGGCAGGGATGTCCTGATTAGGAATGTGATCTGTTCTAACATACCAGAAACTGGTCATTTCTCCTTCTCCTAGGTATTTTTATAGCCTTCAGTGTAATGGATTCAGCTTCTGATGCATTTCTTAAGCAGGAGAGTCATCCTTTTTTCATCTACCCTGGACCTGGAGGATGAAAAAAATCAGGGTAAGGGAGAAATCTCGCCTGAATTTGCCCTGCATAATTCAGGTGTCTGTGCAGATTAGGTTTTGCTTCATGAAATACTTTTTGACTTAACATGGATCTAAACACTACCATTTTTGAGAATTAATATTTGTTTGGGGAATGAGTGAGTTCGTGTGTACTTACGTGTATTCATTATACTCAATAGTTGCCAACTGGATAACCAAGAATTCTTATTCTCCATTTCCCTCCAGCATGGATGTTAGAAGGGAACCAGACTGGGAATTTCTAAATCCACTCCGGATGTTTCTACTGGCCTAAGATTGCCAAGGCTCATCCTAGACTTTCCTGCCAAGCCTGTTGCAATCCTGGCCACTGGATGTTACCGAAGACTTGAAATCTCAAAGGTTAGGGAAGTGGACTTCTGGAAACTACTGGGTCCTGCTACCAGATGAGGGAAAGAGAAGGATCCTAGGGCAATACAGAGTCTAACAGGAAGCAAAGATACATCCTGTAGAGTTTTTAGGAAGGAGGAGTTCTTCCTTACAAGAATGTGGATGTAAGGTCATCAAGGGGCAAGATAGAAACTGGGGCATTTGCTTGAGACAATAGGCAGAAAGCATTTAAATGCCTGAATGTTTTTCCCTTGGATGACAGGAACTCGCACATTAGACACAATTAAATTTTTTTTCTGCCTATGATGTAGTTTCCCCAATATGTTAATCAAGCTGTATGTGCCTACACAGCTTGCAATTGGGAGGGTGGGAAACCAAGGAGCAGGAGAGGAAAAAGAACTGTGGTCTGGCTTGGATCACCCTCCTGCTGAGGCTTACGCAGAGGGAGGAGACCTTTGAGAGGCCTCCAAGAGTCCAAGGCAGTGACCAGGAGAAAAGCAAATGGTGGACAACAGTGGAACTGGAACAGACGAGGTAGAACTGGCCTTGAAGAAGCAGGTATGACAGGTGACTCAAGAGCTCAGGTGAGACTAACTATTATTTTTCCAGATATATGTAAGGAAAGCCACCATTAAAGAGAGAAACCGACATATGGCACTGCAGAAGCTTAAACACCAGGCAGAATCAGGCTGGGAAACTTGAGGTAGAATGCTTTGTACCTCCAGTGAGCTATCAAATGAAATTTCTGCCCCAGCTTTTTAACATATATTCTAAGGTCATATTTGTACAAAAACACCACAAAAAAGTATACATCCTTTGGGAACAGAGAGAAGGAATTGCTAGTTTATTAGTGAAACGTTAAACTTTCTTTGTTATAGATTTCTTGGAGGCTGACTAAATGATTTCATCCAGGTGTATAAGCAAGAACACAGGAATAACAAAACAAGTCATTTTACCAGGACAGGCTGTATAAGCTAAACAGATATATTGGGCTTGAAAAACTGCCAACTGCTATAACCTCGTTTAGTGTGCAGACCACATCTAAGTTGGGACAATATGATTGTAAAACCTATAAAAGCTTTGGGTATTTTTCCCTCCAGTTTAGCATAAAATAGTAGGAATAAGATAACTCTCCATTTCCCCCACCTACTGCTTAGGCACCATGTGATAATTATAAATTATGCCCTCATGACCACAAGCTGAAATTCAACAAATGTCTCACTCACATACTGCCAGACATTCCTTTCTGTACCTGTTTGAAGACCAGCTCGAATAATATATGCCTTTGTTTGAAATCGTCCTTGGAGCTTGAGTTCAGCTAACTTTTTACTAAGCTGTTTAAAATAAATTACATGGGCTAAACGGATCTTGAGTCCTTTGAGGGCAAGTGCACCATACAAATACAAACATAGGCTAGAGCTAGGAGAAAACTCTATTCAGTTAAAAGATAAGGCAGATCCCACAATAAGGGGAACAGAGAAACAGGAGAAGAGCTGTGGGCATTGCCATCAGAAAAAACCACAGAGGACTCCAGGAGGAGGTTGACGGTGGCTACACAACACCCTGCATGGCACACAGAGGCCACATGTGTTCTGCACACCCAAGTGTTCCAGAGGTGGAAATGGTGACCCAACCCCATTTCTAACCTCCAAGATTAATGAAACCAGGCTCTAGTGAGCCTAGAATATATGTTAAAAATATAGAGAGATAGATAAATAAATAGAATATATGTTAAAAATGGGCTTCTTAAAATAAGAGTTATTTATAAATGCCAGGCATTATCATTCCCAGAGAAGGAGAGTAAACTATCAACATTTTTTAGAAGTTAAAAAAGCATAGGGAAAACAAAAAATCTAGGAGGAATTCTTTTATAGGATTATCATAAAAATATACGAGCTCTGGGCCGGTCCCGTGGCTTAGCGGTTAAGTGCGCGCGCTCCGCTACTGGCAGCATCGGGTTCGGATCCCGGGCACGCACCGACGCACCGCTTCTCCCGCCATGCTGAGGCCGCGTCCCACATACAGCAACTAGAAGGATGTGCAACTATGACATACAACTATCTACTGGGGCTTTGGGGAAAAAAAAAAAATGGAGGAGGATTGGCAATAGATGTTAGCTCAGAGCCGGTCTTCCTCAGCAAAAAGAGGAAGATTAGCGTGGATGTTAGCTCAGGGCTGATCTTTCTCACAAAAAAATAAATAAATAAATAAAAATAAATGGGCTCTAGCACTTGAAATCACCTAAAGTGGCAAAGACTTCCGGAGACTCACTCAGATGTGTTTCCTTTTCTTCCTCAATATACAGCAAACCTACATTTCCCAGCCTCCCATGAGTTGGATGCAGCCATCTTCTGAGTTCTGGTCCATAAAATGTTAGCAGATATAATATCTGCCACTTCCAAGTCTGCTCCACAGAAACCCCCCACATGCTTCATGCTGTTTTCTCTTCTCCTGGCTAGACACAGTTGATAGGGAGGCCCTTTAGATCCTTGCTTCTCAGAGTCTGGTCCATGAATCAGCAGCATTGGCATCACCTGGCACTCATTAGAAATGCAAAATCTTAGGTCCCATCCCAGACCTCCTAAAACATAATTTGCATTTAACAAGCTCGCCAGGTGATTCATATACACATTCAAGTTCGAGACATGATAGTCTAGACTGGAGGATGGTACAGCTGCAAGATGAAAAGAGTATGAATCTCTGAATTGTCACATGGAGGAAAGCCATGAACTGACTAGAAACATCTGCCTTGGATTCATGAAAGACTGGGAAATAAACTGTGTATGAACCATTGTATTTTTTTTGCTTCTATTTGTTAACACAGATGAGCTTACTCTAACGAATACAACGAAATGTATCTATTCCTAAACCATGTTGAGCCTGCACTCTGTCCTTCTGGAATTTGGAATATCAACAAAACTCTTAGAAGCAGCTTTAACTAACCAAGAGGCTATTTTATTACATGACAAATCTCTGCATGGCTTCAAACGGAGAGTGCTTTGGGGTTTTTTTATGCTAGCAGATAAGTTGTGTAAAATAAAGATAGGATTTTTCAACCTCCATCTATTTCCAGGTCAAGCCGTCCTTCCTTCCATTATTTCATAATGTTATCAAGTCCTTTTTAAAAGGGCCAGTGTCGGTTTCAGCATCGCTGCTGGTTTTGAGCATCTATCATTTTAAGAATGAAATCATTCTTCATGGCATATTATGAGCCTTTTTTGTCAGGTAGTTAACTAAACTGGCACCAGTTAACTGTGATCTAAACTTTATATTGACAGATCTGGCAACAGACTGACATTCTTTGCACTAATTTTGGCTGTCCAATCTGAAAAAAAAAAATATGTTTGAAATATGATTTATCTTAAGCTGACAGCAGTCTTCATCAGGGTGCCAGCCACTGACAGAGTAAGGGAAAGGACCCAGCTTAAAATCCTAGCCACATATGCTTTCAAGGAAGGAAGAAAGAATTTAGAGCCTCTGTTCCTCAAAGTCATAATTTAATTTAACAACCAAGGCTGGAAGGAAAACAAATATTTCTTACTAAGCCTCACCATCAACAATCTATTTTTCTCCAATACCACATTCGTCTTACCTTGTAAAGCCCAAGATTACCATCCCCAAGTCTTACAATAATGCCTGACACACGCCAACTATTCTAGCAGCTCAGCAGAGCCCCTGAAATGCAATTACAGAAGAAGATCTAATAAACCAAAGATTAGCAACAGAAATGTGAGCACCATTAACTGTTTTTCTTTGGGGCTGATATGAAAGCCAGAAACTAACCAGCTGAAGGAATAATGACACAGAAGGGACTGACAAAATTGGAAAGATCCATCAGCATAATCATGGTACATAAATGACAATATCTGGGTAGCAGCAGAATCATTTGACCATTAGACCCTAAATTGTTACATCTCTCTTTTCCCAATGAAAATGAGATGCAGAAATACTCTCAGACATTAGCAAGAAGCTGTCTGGAATTTTACTAATATTTCTTAGACCAATCATGCTTTATTAACAACCCAAACCCTGTGTTTTCAGAGTATGCCAACATTTTGTGCAAATACATTAATATGTAGCTATTCACTGTCATCTTTTGCTTTTGATACAATTTGGTAAGAGGTGTGTATTTGTCTGTATAAATATTAATGATGAGCAGAATAAAATAGCCCTGGATTCTGTGTTTAAATCCTTGCATTGGTGTGTATGGCAATAAACGAGATGGAGCGGGGAGGAAGAAGGCATACATACTGCCTAGAAGCTAAAATCATTTCCTAGTGCCATCAAGCCAGAGTGAGTAAAGTTCTCCTGGGGAAATACTGTTCATTCAAATGGGCTGAATTGGGCACTATGGTGCCATTAAGTACATACCAGTGATCATTTGCCAAACGGTTAAACTTTGATGCTAAAAAAAATGGAAAAAAAGCTGCAGCATCTTTATCTCTATTTACATTTTCTGGTGGCCAAGATGTAAGTGCAGGAATAAAGCACATAAAAGATAAAACTCCACTATGTGGCAGGTCTCAAGTCAATACGCTACTGGCTCTATTCTCTGCACGCTCTCTGCCCTTGGTCTGCCTTCCTCATTCCTCCATGCCGCCACCACCACTGCCCATCCATGGGTGTCCACGAGACTCTGTTGACTTCTCCTAGACATCTCCTCCCAGGCAGCACTCTGCTTTCTGCTTCTTCCTTTACCTCCTCTCCTCCATTAAATAAATTTTTCGTGTGGCCCATTTCTTTCCCTCCTCTTCAAATTGGTTAAGCCATGCTAAATTGCCAAAAGCTTGCATTTTTTTAAGGCTTTGAAACCAGATAACATTTGTGTAACAGAGGCCTTCTGTGTTTTAACCCTACATAAAGTGGCTCAAAGAAGAATTTAGATATTGTGACAAAGCCAGGGGGTGGGGGAATGGTGTGCTGGGGGTATAGTATTGGGTAGAAAGGCTTCTTAATAACTTTCAAATAGCTTGATGAAGGTGACTGCTTTTTCTGCAAGTGTGTAAGACTGACTTGGACACCAAAGAAAATTTTTATGACTTAGGAAGACAACACAAGACAAGAGAAGAGAAGACAAGACAAAATAAGATAAGTCAAGGGAAGACAAGACAAGACAAGGAAGGGAAGGGAAAGGAAGGGAAGAGAAGAGAAGGGATGCGAGCAATGGCAGACATAAGCCAGGCACTGTGATAAGTGCTGTTATATATCTATTTAATCTTTAATCCCTATATGGTGTCCCCCCACTCCCAATTTTATAGATGATGTTCCTGAGATTTAGAGGCATGAAGTAACTTAGCCAAGGTCACAAAGTGGCAGTCAAGATTTAAAACCATTTGTCTGGGTCCCAAGTTCATTCACTTTCCTTAGCCCAGCCTGCCTCAGGCATAGCATATTCTGCCCTACCATTCTGTGAGATAAATAGAAGAACTAACATCTTTATTTTGTCATAAAGGGAATTTTTCTGAGGATTCACTCTTGGATGTAAAACCTTCCCAAGTATTACCTTTTTTAATGCATCTAAACTCTATAACAGCTTTTTCCCACTGTCTAATGCAGAGCACCTACATATTAAAAGTGTGTCTTGACCTGTCATCTGCTCTCCTCTTGACTAATGTCAATATTTCAAATTTCATCTCATTTAGGAAAACAAGGATTCTTTGTCTGCAAAGTGTTCAAGATGGAGTTTATAAACAGATGGAATTCTCTTTACAGAGGAAAATCCTTTGGGTGAAGCTGCAGGTCATTAGCAGCATGGCATGCAGGGATTCACATTGAACCTGGCCTCCTCTGACACTAACGCAAATATTCACCCCGGCCCCGGGGGCTGAGGAATGAGGAAGGGAGCCATATGATGTGATAGACAAGGGCAGCTTTGCACTGGGGAGGTGAGGGAGGCAGAGGGGGCCAGAAAATGCAGCCTGTGGGCTCTCTCATTCTCTCCACCCCTAAATCCCCCATCCCATGTCATGAAAGGGTCCAGGACTGCATAAGGAACAGAAGGCGGCTGTGTTTTGTTATTGTTCTTATCTGTCACATCCAACAAGATTCTACATTTAAGGCAGCAGATAGGCTCGAGAAAAATACCTCTGAGCAACCAGAATAAGGAGGAGGCAGCGCCTCCAGTGGAAGGACAACAGGGCTGACAGGCACGTCTTTGCTGGCTAGATGTGATTGTGCATGTGTGTGAGATAAAGGAAATGAATGCCACCATCTCTAAAGTCTTGTCCAGATCCCAAATTTCTTCTAACTCTCTCCCTCACCCCCTTGCTCAAGATAGTGCTTCAGACAATGAGACATCAGGGGCTAGTTTAGAGTTAATACCCATCTCCCCACACCCTTGTGGAAAGAGCTGGAGGCATTTCTCTTGCCAGGGATTCTCACTGTTGACTCTCCAACTTCACAATCTCAGCCGAGCCCAAGGAAGCCTTTGTTCATGAGGGCTTAAAATGAGTGCCTTCTGAGAAGCAAGCGCTGTGCTAAGCACTTCAACACACACCATGTCATTTAATCCTTGCAGAAACTGCATACTAATTATTATTGTCTCCACTTTAGAGATGAGAAGATTGAGGCTCAGGAATATTAAGTGAGCAGCCCAAGGCCACCAGCAAGTCTGAGCTGAGATTTGAATCTAGATGTTCTAACCCCAAGGCAATTGATCTGAGCCTGTGATCCTTAGTTTCTGCCCCCACAAATCTCCCCCAACACACACACACACACACTCCAGATGAAGTATATCCAAAAGCATGAGGCAGAAGCATGTTTGAGGAATGCACTGAAGAACTGCTCCAAGTACTATTGAAGAAAGGAAATTTACAGGGATATAAGAGTCTGTTTCAAAACTGGCAAAATCAAGTTCAAATGCCAAACCCCAGCTTCTGCTAAGGGAGAAAGGGAGCGAAGGTGTGACATGATAGCCATCGCCAGCTTTGCATTTGAGAATAAACTAAGCTCCCGAGTCATCCATGATGTGGAATAATCTGGGGGAAGCTGGACTCACATGAAGCCCTGGACCTTTGTTCATGTTCTCTAGCAGTGTTCTAAGCTGACCCAGAAGACAGGAAAGAACAGAAAGACTGTTTGAGCACCTGGTTGGATACTTGTCAGGAATATAGTAGAGAGGATTCTAATATCAAATTAATTAACTTAAATTACATGACCTTTGAAATTTCTCCAACCCTAGGATTCCATGAGAAGAAATACGTCTTTGTATTCTTACATAACTTTGCACCTTGGAGGAGGGGATGATGAGAACAATAATCATGGTAATAACAAGTATTCATCGAGCTCTCGCTATGTGGCAGGCGCTCCTATCTCTAATTACTAGATGCTGTAACCCAGCACCATATGGACAAAAACAATGGCAAGAGGTAGAACAAGGACAGCAACAAATTAATTAACCAAGTAGGAATTTAATTTGAGTGGAGTCCAAGGGGAATTGTAATTCATTCTGGCAGGTTGCACAAGACTTGTCTTGCCCTTCACCAATGCAAAGAAAGCATTAGACAAAGGAAGCTTCATGAGGCCACCTCATCACTGCCAGTGTCCCTGGCATGTCCATATCCACAGGTCTGCAGGATAAAAACAGTGGAATTGTGTTAAAGAGGATGCCTCTGACAGTGATCCTGACCTGAGGGGCAGGTGTGACCTTTCCTGAACTCTCAGAGCCTACAGTGACAATCATAGCAGTAATCTCTATTTGTAAAACATTATCCTACGCACTTTCTCCCTTGATTGTTTACTTCACTGAATTTGACACTACCTCAGCACTTGACTGAGTGCCTTCCTTGGGATCCTCTCCAAGTGACTCCCCAACTAAGTCACAAGTTCCTCAAGGGCAAAGCGCTAATACGTTTTTGTGCCCCTCAACAGCAGTTATTTCACTAGTAAGTGCTCAGTAAATACCAATGGAATGGAGTGGAAAATCAATCCTGATGTGGAATCAGCAGCCTCGTCCACCTGGTATATGGATGCAAACTGTCCTTTGCTGGGACAGCAGCTGTGACGTGTCATACTCACCGTGGTCTGCTATCTCCTGAAAAGTCTCCCCTAGCCCTAATGGGGGCCCACTCGATGCTCTCTTGATGCTCTGCTTCAACAGCCCCTTGCTGTTCTCTTCAGGCTTCTCTTTTTGTTGACCCTCTTATGCCTTTCGGGGTCCTGCTGTTTTGAGGAGGTCATTTTAAGTGTTTGTCAATCATTTTTCACATGCTTGAATCCTGTGGGATTTTACTGTGGCAGGTGTCCCAGAGATTCTCAAACCTGAGCAAACCTAAGAGTCCCCGGGTTCCGCCCTTAGATATTCTGTTCTGGAATAGAATCAGGGCTCTACAGTTTTAATAAGCCCCATCAGATGATTTCTGATGCTGGTGGTCTATGAATCACCCTTTGAGAAACAGAGACTGTCTCAAAGAAATTATGGGATAGGACCTTAGTCTCATGATAATTATTATCACGATTTTTAGGATCCAGCATCCTGAATATGCTGCACGTCTGGGGTCCTAGAATCACTACTAGTTTTTCAAGAGTCAGGTGTATCAACCAGAGGGTTTTCTGAGAGGAAGCATCAGAAAGAAGCCTGGATTTAGTCACAAGGCTGTCCATGTACTTAAATACCAGACTGAGAGGGAGTGAAGCCAGAGAATCAATGGAAAAGCAACCACTTTGGGAGAAGGACAAAGTCAGAAGAGAGGTTTCAGGTCACAACGAAGAGCTGTTCTAGACAGCACAAGGGGCCAATGTGTTGGCTGTGTGGTTTTCTTTGGCTGAAGACCCCAACCCCTCTGTGGCCATGTCATCATTAGCTTAAAGCAGCAATAGTCCTTACTTACCAGTGCTTATGTTTCATATGAGGGAGATCCTTAAGCTAAATTGTGAAATAAGTTAGGATGGTTTTCAATACATTTCCCCTTTCCCTCGGTTATCTTTATCCCCATTTTATTATACAACCTTCCACTCATCCGCTTAATAAGGTATCCAGTGGTTCCAGACTCTTCCTTTCATCTCCACCATCTAAACCCACTTTCCAAAAAGTATATGTATATTTAAGGTTAAGAAATTCACACAGCTTAAAATATTACATCTCCCACAATTATTTATATCTTAATATTAATAGATTAAAGTTATCTATATCAAATAATTTAATTGCAAACCATCAGCCAACCATGAGAAATATAATTTTGCAAGCAATGGGAATTTCTAGTTCATCTTTGCACAGATGTGAGACTAACCTTACTAAGCAAATTGCGTGAGCCATCTGAAAGCATCTAAGCTGAGTTTTAAGCTGACCTAGAACTCAGACACAGAGTAGCCACGGACGAGGTCATTTGCATGATTTACTGTGTGAGTATCCTCTCTCCTTGTTTCCCATAGTACCCAAGTCTGCATTTATCTAGCATTTCTCACACCGTTTATACTGACTTTTTATGTTTCACTTTCTCCCCCACTCCCACATCAGACTGTGAACAACTCACAAAAAGAAACCAAGTCTGAGGAAGATGGCCGAATAAGATGTCCCTCAATAATATCCCCCCTCAACAACAATAATTTGGCATCTACCCATAGACAAAAGTGCCATTGTGGGAGTTGTGGGATCCAGGTAGGAGACTGTGAAACCCCAGTGCAGTCTGAGAATGAGAGCCGTTTTGAGAAAACAGGCTGCACCCAGGAGGCTGACTTACTTGATGACCATGGTCCTGGCTAAAGAACTACAAACAGTTCCATACCCCTGAGGACTCTGCTACATCCCCATTTGACTTTGATTCTGCCACCAGCACCACATACCAAAGCCCCAGGAGGAATCTTGCTCCTCTGTACATGAGGTAATAGGCCTACAGAGCCTGTGGACCCTGAAGTGCCTGTGAACCACCTCCAGCCCCTCTCGGCCATGGCCTGGGAGCTCCTGGAGAACATTGATTTAGACAATCACCCACAGACAAGCGAGCCTTTGTGGAAGTCCAGGAATCCAGTGAAAAAGTTCCAGCACACCATAGGAGGAAAAAAACCCAAGACTGGACTCATTGAAGAGGGCAAGAGGAAGAATTTTACTTTACCCACATCACCCCTCCTCCAAGGCAGCCCAGCCTAACGCCAAGAGAGCCCTTCTCAGCCCATGATTTCTCCTGCTAGGGAAAATGAGAGTGTGGAGTGAGCACCCAGCTTCTCCAGCTGTACAGGATACTACCAAAGATTCCCATTTCTCTCTTGCCTCATCCAGAGTACTGAGTTGTGAGCTGCACAACTAGGGGGCAATGAGCAGCAGCCAGGGCTCAGAACAGAACATATCAAAGGGAAGCAGATCCTACTAATCGCATCTGGGACTCCACTGGGAGGCCTGCCCACAAGCCACCAAGGATGCCTCACCTGTGGATCTCCCCAGCTGGCCCACAGGCAACCCCAGCACTCCATGGACCTCACCCACACACACCCAACCCATGGCTGGCTCCCCATGGGATCTCCCAACAGCAGTGAGAGTGAGCTTTTGCAGACAGCTAGTGAGCAAACACAGAAAGCTGGCCCAAACCTGGGAGAAACCATAAACTTGAGCATTCAACACCACCCTAAGGAAAGCAAAAAGGAGGCTGTCAGCACTCAACCTGGCTTTGCAGGATCAAGAGAAGGCATACAAGTTTAAGAATTCTTCCACAAGAGGAGACAAGAAGTGTGGGCAGATATACCCAGAAAGAAAGTCTGAGAAAGCTTCAGAGTCCTTAGCAGGGCTAATAGAAGATATGTCTCTCCTGAAGTCAGTCAGTAAACCTGGAAGAGGTGACTGCTACTTCAAATTGAAAACAGCAATACAAGATTTTAAGGAACAGGGAAAATCAAGGAAACATGACATCACCAAAGGAAGACAATCATTTCACAGTGACCAACTCCAAAGACATGGAGATCTGCAATTTACCTGATAAAGAATTCAAAATAGCTGTTTGAAAGTTCAATGAACTACAAGAAAATGCAGAAAGACAATTCAATTAAATTAGGAAAGCAATACATGAACAAAATGAGAAGTTTAACAGAGATGGAAACCATAAAAAAGAACCAAACAGAAATTCTGGAGCTGAAGAATACAACGAATGGAATTTAAGAAAAATGCAATAGAGAGTGTTAACAGCAGAATAGATCAAGTAGAAAAAAGAATCTCTGAAGTATAAGATAAGAGCTTTGAAATTATCAAGTCAGATGAGAACAAAGAAAAAAGAATGAAAAAGATTAAAGAAAGCCTGTGTGAACTATGAGGTACCATTAAAAGAAACAATCTGTGAATTATTGGTGTGCTAGAAGAAGAAGAGAGGGAGAAGGAGGAAGAAAGCTTATCTAAAGAAATAACGGCTGAGAACTTCCCAAATCTGGGGAGAAATTTGGACATCCAAGTTCATGAAGGTAATAGGTGACCCCAAAATTCCAATCCAAAACAATTTTCTCCAAGACACATTATAATAAAATTGTCTAAAATCAAAGACACAGGGAGAATTTTAAAAGCAGCAAGAGAAAAAAAAAAAATTCTGTCATACAAAGGAACCTCCATAAGGCTCACAGCAGATTTCTCAGCAGAAACCTTTCAGGCCACGAGAGAGAAGGATAATATATTCAAAGTGCTGAAAGAAAAAAACCCTGCCAACCAAGAATACTTTACCCAGCAAAGTTGTCTTTAGAAGATGAGATAAAGACTTTCTCAAACAAAAGCTGAGGGAGTTCATCACCACTAGACCTGCCTTACAAGAAATGTTGAAAGGAGTTCTTCAAGCGGAAACAAAAGGATACTAATTAGTAACATGAAAACATATGAAAATGTACAATACACTGGTAAAGGTAAATTTAGAGCTAAATTCAGAATACTCTAACACTGTAATAAGTGGTGTGTTAACCACTTAACTCTAGTAGAAATGTTAAAGGACAAAAGTATTAAAAATAACTACAGCTACAATAATTTGTTAATGAATAAACAATATAAAAAGAGGTCCATTGTAACATCAAAACATAAAAGTGAGGGGAGTAAAAAGATGGGTTTTCGCATGCAATCAAAGTTAGGTTGTTTTCAGATAAAACAGACTGTTTATGTAAGCCTCACAGTAACGACAAAGCAAAAACCTACGGTAGATAGACAAAAGACAAAGAGAAGGGAATCAAAGCACTATGGAAAATCATCAATCCACAAAGGTAGACAGCAAGACAGGAAGAAAGGAACAAGGGAACTGAAAAAGAACCAGAAAACAATGAATAAGATGACATTAGTAGGTCTTTACCTATCAATAATTAAATTTAAATGTATTAAATTCTCCATTCAAAAGGCATGGAGTCAGGGCCGGCCCTGTGGCATAGTGGTTAAATTTGTGCACTCCACTTTGGCAGCCCAGGGTTTGTGGGTTCGGATCACAGGTGCGGACTGACACACCGCTTGTCAAGCCATGCTGTGGCGGCGTCTCACGTAAAGTAGAGGAAGATGGACACGGATGTTAGCCCGGGGCCAGCCTTCCTCAGCAAAAAGAGGAGGATTGGCAACAGATGTTAGTTCAGGGCTGATCTTCCTCACACACACACACACACACACACACACACAAAAGGCATGGAGTAGCTGAATAGTGAAAAAAACAAGATCCAACTATGTGCTGCCTACAAGAGACTCACTTCAGCTGTAAGGCAAAGATATGGAAACAACCTAAATGTCCATCTTAAATGAATGGCTAAAGAAGATGTGAGATACTCACACACACACGTGCATGCACACACACACACAGAGGAATATTAGTCAGCCATAAAAATAAGGAAATCCTGCCATTTGTGACAACATAGATGGACCTTGAGGATATTATGCTAAGTGAAATAAGTCAGAAAGAGAAAGACAAATACCATATGATTTCACTTATATGTGGAATCTAAAAAAGCCAAACTCATAGACCAGAGACAATGATGGTTGCATAGGACTATGGGAGTGGGGGAAATGGAGAGATGTTGGACAAAAAGAACAAACTTCCAGTTATAAGACAAATAAGTTCTGGGGATGTAATGTACAGCATGGTGACTATAGTTAGCAACACTACATTGTATATTTGAAAGTTTCTAAGAAAGTAAATCTCAAATGTTCTCATCACACAAAGAAATAGTAATTAGGAGCTGGCCCAGTGGCATAGTGGTTAAGTTTGCACTCTCCGCCTCAGTGGCCCAGGGTTCGTGGGTTCAAAACCCGGGTGTGGACCAGCACACCACTCATCAAGCCATGCTGTGGCAGCATCCCACATACAAAATAGAGGAAGATGGGCACGGGTGTTAGCTCAGAGCCAATCTTCCCCGGCAAAATGAGGAAGATTGGCAACAGATGTTAGCTCAGGGCCAATCTTCCTCACCAAAAACAAAAAAGAAAAAAAACAATAATGATATGAAGTGATAGATGTGTTAACTAATCCCATTGTGCTAATGATTTTTGCAATAGATATGTGTATCAAATCATCACATTGTACACCTTAAATGTACATATTATATATCAATCATATCTCAATAAAGCTGGGAAAGAATTATGTATTCGGTATTTACATTATAAACATCAATGCAACAACAAAAACAACAAAAAGAAATCAACTCTTTCTTAATCATCTAGTATTACAATCACCATCCAGGTACATACTGGAACACAAAAAGATGCATGCTGAATGAATAAACTCAATTGACACATATATAAAATCTAAGGAAGAAAGAGGAAGGGAATTCCTTACCTTCTCTGCCTCTGTAATTCGGATTACCTTACCCATCCACCACCTACCATATCTCTTTGTATTATTGGAAGATTGGCAACTGTGGCTATGTAAGAAAAATGAGAATGGAAAGGGAAACAACTAAAGTTATATAAAGACACACTAAAAAGCCAGAATAATTTACATCTAATTGGTATAAAAATTTGTAATATCCAAGTTGTATTTTTTTTACCTTTTTCTGCATGCTTTTTCAATTTATCCTAGTTATCATGATAAATTGGTAACTAAGGAGTTAATAATAAAGTGATTAAAAGGCTGTGGCAATTAAAAATCTGGCTTATTGCAGAGATTGCATTATTGCAGACCCCTCTGTGACAAGGCAATTTCCTAACAACAACTTTAGTCTCACTATATAACTCAACCACTGATATTTTCCTAGACTCAAGGAGGCTAACACCTAAATGAGGAAGCCTATTCATTCCCTGCAGATCAACCAGTCAATCAGTAAAAGCAAGCGCCCTAAAAGAATGTCATATGTGGCAAATGAGTGTGCTCTTGGTCCCTTCAGATCAGTCTTTCTTAATTCAAGCCTTGGTTTATTTGTTTTTTGCTCCTTTGATTTAAAGCAGATAATGCAAAAATTGAGACTGAAATTAAATAATAGTAATAATAAGTATTATTATGATGTTATTAATAGTCATTATTTTGTCACAATATGAAACTACCTTCATTTTAAATCATGCATTCCAACAGTTTACCCCTCAGATAAGGTTATGTTATTAATTTGGTTAGAGAAGAGATATAAGGGGTGAAGGAGGTATATGTAGACGATATTTTCTTCTCTTTGCCTGATGTAGAAATTTACTAGCTCTATTTGGTACTAGAATGTAGAGGGGAGATACCTGAGCTGTTAATCTGCTTAATAGTATATGTATTTGCTTGTTTATTTTTTGAACAACTTTATTGAGGTATAATTTGCATACTATATAATTAATCCATTTTAAGTGTACGATTCAACGATTTTCAGTAAATTTACAAAGCTGTGCAACCATTATCAAAATCAGGCTTTAGAACATTTGATCCCTCTAAAAAGATCCCTCGTGTCCATTTGCAGTCACTCCCCACCCCCCGTCACCGCCTCCAACCTCAGGCAACCACTTAGCTGTCTCCGTATGTTTGCTTTTCTGAACATGTCATATATAGAATGTTTACGGAATCACACAATATGTGTTCTTTTGCCTATGGCTTCTTTCACTTAAAATGATGTTTTGAGGCTTATCCATGTTGTAGCATGCATCAATAGTCTATTCTTTTTCATTGCTAAACAGTATTTCATCGTATGTATATACCATATTTTGTTTATGTGTTCAATGGATAGACATTTAGATTATTTCCACTTTTTGTCTATTATGAATAATGCTACTGTGAATATTCATATCCAAGTCTTTGTGTAGGCATATGCTTTCCTTTCTCTTGGGTAGATTCTTAGTGGTGGAATTACTGGGTCATATGATAAATGTATATTTAACTTTTTGAAAAACTGCCAAACTGTTTTCCAAAGCAGTTTCACCATTTTACATTCCCATGAGCAATCTATGATTCCAGTTTCTCCACATCTTCATCAACATTTGTTATTATCTGTCTTTTTTATTATAGCCATTCCAGTGGATGTGAAATGATATTTCACTGTGATTTTAATTTACCTGAGATTTAGTGACCAAGGATGTTAAGCATCTTGTCACGTGCCTATTAACAATTTTTATATCTTCTTTTGTTCATTGGATTTTTAACATAAAATTATAATATCCTTAATATAGAATCATTGAATTTTAGAAGTACAAAAACACTTCAAAACTATATGATCCAACTTGTTTATTTTAGATATAAGAGAAGTGAAGAGTAGAGATACAGAGTGCTTTGCTCAAGGCATAAAAAAAAAACTTAAGGTAAATCGGGACTCCTAAATCTGAATTTAGTTGAAATGTAGTTATACCATGTTTCCCCATCCTTCACTTTCCCAGCTATAATTAAGTCATTCTCTACTACAGTTATTAGTGAAAAGAAACTAACAGAAAGACAAAATTGTAGACTCCTTGGGAGCAAGTGTCATGTCTTATTCATCCTTGTGACTCTCTTTGCACCTTACATTGTCTCTTACCTATTGGAGGTGCTTAATGAATGGCCGTTGAATGGAATTAAATGGAAAAGCATTAATGAAGCCTCAGCCCACTCAGGATTATATCAAAGTCAAACGCAATGCTCTTCCTTAAATATATTGGGCATACTCTGGATTTCCTAATATCATATGGCCTAAAAATATTTTTTTAATTCTGTGGACACCAACAGTCATAGAGTTATTAATTCAAAGTGATATATCCTTGAGCGTCTGCCTCTGAATGATCTGGAGTGTTTTAAAGATACAGATGCCCAAGTCTCCCTCCAGACTTACTGAATCAGAATCTCTGAGGGTGAGGCCTGGAAATCTGCACTTCAAACATCACCAGAAATTCTTACGCACCAAAAGAAAAGAAAAAGGAGAGCTGCTGATATAGCAGATATTGTATGACATATTTTGGGACTGTTGACTTAAAGGCATTAGGTAGAAGAAGGAGTGGTGACTTAGAAGGGTTTCTTGTGCTGGCAAACCAAAAGAATGCCATAACTGCTGAGCTCCTTACCATAACCTCATAACCTGCCGATGAGAAGCCATTAAGAAGTTGTGGTCACTAATCCATAATCAATTTACAAAAACATTAAGGGACAAAACACTCCTTGATTGTGATGGGCATTAGTGTAAAATGCCTTGAAGGGCTCTCTGCTCCATTTCAGTTCTGCCTACACCCACAGCCCTGTTCCAATTATCTGGAAGATGAGAATTTACAGGCAATATCAATTTTGATATGTCTGCATTGGCTTGTGTTAGATTTAAGAACCTTGCACCACAACCATATCTAAACAGTCCGCATTGAAATTTATCACCTCCAGCAAATAATCAGGCAGAAAAGAATAACGTAAATGACTAAGAATTAACTGAAGCAAATGTTCAGAGAAGGTGGATAAATAAGATTTGTTGAATTTCTATCTTTGAGCTTGCTACTCCTCATCCAAACTCTGGCATCAATATTGTTAACAGAGCATTACGTGAATGTGAATTGAGCATTTCTATTCAGGCTTGCTCAAACTAGAACTTACTGCACTCTGACAGGAATGCTCTTCCCCTACTCCTCATGGCAGCTACCCTAAGTAAAACTAAGTCTCTATCTTTCTGCTGCCCCCACTGACTCTCTCCCATGTTGCATTTTCTTCAAGCATGTAGCACATTGTATTTTCTACAGATGAGTGTAAAAATATTTCCCATTCCACCTGCTCTACTGCAGTGTGACTTTGCCACTCACCCATCAAGAGGTGGAATCCATTTCTCAACCTCCTCTTGAATTTAGGTGGACACTGAAATTGATTTGACCAATTGAATACTTCAAAAACGACATTGTACCACTGCCACGATCACCCTCAACTATTCTGACTTCGTGGTTTTTGGAAGCCAGACACCACCTAAAAAATGTGACTGCCATGAGATGGCCATTTTGTGAGAAATCTATTAAAGTAACCAAATTGGGCCCAAGATGGAGTTGCTCATGCTAAGCCCCACATCAGCAAATCAAAACTTAATTAAGTTTCTATGCTCAGCTCTCCTAAAAAAAGAAAGGCCTAAGTCAACCAATCAGCACTTGCCTGCTCAGCACACTTTACCTGATCCAGCTCCAAGACTTCCCTTTGCTCCATATAAGGAAAGTAACCTTGCAATAGTGAATCAGCACATGCCCAGTATAACTTCCTGCTGCTGCCCATTTCGGTCTATAAAAGTCTCTTGCCCTGTACAGCTCTTCAGAGCTCCTTTCTGTCTGCTAGATTGGATGCTGCCCAATTCATGAATCACTGAATAAAGCCAAGAAGGATCTTTAAATTTTACCCAGTTGAATTTTGTTCCTTAACAAATCCAAGCCACCTGGAGAAGCCCTGGAGGATGAGACCCCATGTGGCAAGAGAAAGAGGCCAAGATCACCGAGACATTACACGTGTGAGCACAGAAGCCGTCTTGGAAGTGCTTCCAAGACCTCCGTGTCCGGCGGTCCCAGCTGATGCCATATGGATCAGAGATGCACACCCAGCCAAGCCTGGCCCACGTTCCTAACTCCCAAAATCAAGAACAAAACGAAGTGGTTATTTTAAGGCACTAAGTTTTGGGGTGATTTATTAAACAGTGAAGGATAGCAGAATATGCCACTTCAGAATTTGCCCCTTTGGCATAAAGATTATTCTGAGCTGATTATTTTTGAGAAATAGCAGACACTGGAGAAGCTCTGAAAACAGAATAGAAATTACACTTTTGTAAGGGAAAGTTACATTTATAAAGGAAATTTCCATTTGTAAGGGTCTCTCTCTCTGTACCAGGATGAGAAGGATGACCCTAAATCACAAGAGAATCTTATCAATGCAGAAGGCACCAACTTAAATCTACATACCAAACCTTACCCTTGTTTACTGTGCTTTTCCTGGTAACCTCGTATAACTGGTTTCTGCTCCCCCTCAACATGTTTCTTTCATCTTTAGCTGAAGATGGACTTTAAGTTAGTGGCTTGGGCCACCTCGGGGAGTTAGTTTCCCTGGATATCTCCCATGTATATGTGAGGTACACATGTTAATAAACTTCTGTTTATCTTTCCTTTGTTAATCTGCTTTTTATTACAGGAGGTCTCAGCCAAGAACTCAGAATGGTTAAAGGAAAATTATTTTTCCTCCCCTACAGCAGTAATAGTTAACTGGACCGAGATGCTTAACATTACGTTAAACTATTTAACTTATATATTTGTTTACTTATATAGTGTCTATCTTCCCCCACTAGAATGTAAGCTCCAATCAAGCCATGGGTTTTTTTGTCTTATTTATCACTGTGTGCACAGGGTGTGCACATAATGTAGGTGTTCAAAATATTTGTTAAATCATTATTGAATGCATTTTCTCCCTGGAGACTCTGACGGCAACTAATAAAGTACTCAGGCTGGTACTCTGCTTGTGCTAGTTTTTCTTTCATTTTTATTGGAGGCGTTTGTCTTCGTGAGGAAATACGTGTCATGCAAAGTCCAGAAAACATTGGCAATGTAGCATCACACTGATCAATTGCAATTTTCAAATGTAGAAGCAAGAGAAGTATTTCCTGAGGCCACCAGCATTTAATTTTCGGTATAACTCCTGAACTCCCACCAGAGTCACAAAGTACAGCAACCAATATTTCCTCTCTGGTCACTGCAATGGCTGATGTGGGGCCACACAAAGGGAGCGAACTTAATGTATTAGCTGGAGAGGGAGTATGCTTTCAAGGATAAGAAAGGAACTGGATCGGAAATACCAGAAAGAGCTTGGGTTCATGTTTTTTATGTTTTCAAGGTCCTCAAAGCCCTTCGCTGACTTAGGATTTAATTATCCCAGCATAGTATGATTTTCTCCATTGAAAGCCTCATATTCAAGTCTCTTCATCTCTTTATATACAATAAAAACCTTGAGAACGCCAGTGGTTTTGTCTCTTGTAGCAAATTAAGTGTTAAAAGCCATCCTAAATGTTTGCAAACTTGAAGTTGGAACCTTTCCTACAAAGCATATTTATGCACCAAATGTGTTTTTTTCACAATTTCTCTGCTTCTATAAGTACCCAGTAATAATAGACACATAGTTTCTCCACTCCTTTTGTTTGTCTACAAAGTAGATGAGAATATTAAATGGCAAGAGTACTGTTGCTTTGCCGAAAAAGCAAAGTCCGTTTCTTCCCAAATATCAGGAGTTCGCTTTTCCCAGCATAGGGTGGCAAGCAATTACAGACTTAGAGATACGCTGCTCCATGCTCTGCACAGATGTCGCGGGTAGATGAATGTACACACCTTATATACAGCCATTAGCCTAGAAGAAAAGATTGATAATGGCAACGAGAATGTCAGCAAGCCTTTTGTTTGCCCTTCTGTTTTTCTATGAGGTTTTCTTCATGCTTTTCCCTTCCCTTACAGAGCGTTGTAAACGCGTTTGGCATTTGGTGCTTTTGTCAAGGATTTTTCAGATTTTCCTTATATAGATGCTAATCATTTACTCTCATAATTCTCTTTAAAATTTGCAGCCTTCTAATTTAAGATTTAGTCTTTAAGTTGTGCATGATACCCACTAACGCAAATTCACATTGTTACCATGTTAAAATTCCCTACTCCAATATTTTATAACTGTATTCATGAGTTTCTTTACCTCCATGTCTTAGTTTTAAAACACATCATTCTCAACACAGAGTACAAACCTTCATATGTATTAAATGAGTCAAACTACACCCTCTGCCAATATCAGCATGATACCAGCCCTCCCACCACACCTACATTGAGCAACACGAGAACCTAAGCAATCCTCCTGAGTTCCCAGCTGGAGGTGCAAAGAGAGATTCTTGTGGTTGTGTCCATGCAGAATGAAACTATTAAAGAGTAAAATACCTGAGCTGTTTCTGATTGCAGAAAGATGACTGGGTCATTAGCAAGAGATTCTTACATTCACTTTGATCATAGTTTTGCAAAGTGCTCTTTTCCTCCCCTAAAGTAATATGATGTGATGCTTATTAACATCACAATGAAAATACAGGAACAAAGCAAGAGACCATCAGAGTCAACAGCGGGCCTGTGTTTTGTAATAGCCCCTGCACCCAACTATACAGGATCTATCTACATATTTGCTCCCTTGATAGTGGAACTTGACATCTACATTGCTATAAAATAGGGGACTAGTTTTCAGCTTGCATCTGCAGGTTACAGAAGTTCTACCAAAAGAGGCAAAATTTAAATTGCCTCTCCCCTTGCCACAAAGGGGCCAAATAAGAGAGACAACCATCCTGCTAAATGGTGTACTCTGAGTAAAGGTACAGATGGCTGCAGAGCTGTAGGAAAGAAGGAGAAAGGACTTCCAGGAAGACTTAACAAACAGCAGGGATTTTACAGGAGGCATTGCAGGGGAGCAGAGGTTCCTGATTCAAGAACATGGCATCGACAGCTTGAACATGAAAAAGAAGAGCATTAATGCCTCACAGTAGCATCCCTAGAACCTAAAAATTTAAGAAAACCAGACTGGTTCAGAACAGAAATTATTCCCTTAACTACACTTGATTGCATGGTTTTACCTATTTCTTCTAATGGGGCATTGGAAATTAACATCACACCTCCACTTGTTATCATTAAGAGTTTGTGTAGTATAATAACATAATTCTCATTCCATTAAATGGTTTCATTCATTCTCAGACAATTTTTTTATATTATCTTCATGAAGTCATGTGTTTTTAAAATCCTCCAGATATCTAATGCCCAAAGTGAGAAGGCTAGATAAATAATCTCTCTTAGATATCACCGTCATTAGAAGGAGTATTTCTATCTACCAAGAATTTGCTACATCTCACTTGCAAGACCGACATCGGTTTATGAGACACAGATGCCAGCTTAGCTCACACAAATCTATAAAAGAACAAAGATCATAGATTGCGAATTATTGTCCACTCCCCTCTCAATGCACAAGTCTAATTGAAACACCATCCATCCACCCATCAGATGCACAAAGAGGCAGATGCCCCCTAGTGTTTCATAGGCTCAAGTGCATCCCAATTATACTCTGAGTCTAGTTCCATGCTGGGATTATCTAGATACAGGCATGTCAGAGGTGCTGTGATGTATTACATGTAAAAAACATTCGACACATGATGGTGCTAGTTTTCCATTAACTGGCTGGATTATATTGGGCAAGACCCCAAGTGTCTTGAATTAGTTGCTCTCCACAACGTCTTATAGTAACACACTCTATTTCAGTTCTCACTAATGCAAAGCCACCCATGGAAATTTAACCTTTATACATTGAAATCTTGATATAGAGCAGAACCAAACCCCAGGAAATCAAACAACACTCTGGGGCTAACGTGTGATGTTTATTGACTCCATTCTGTAATGCAGAATGTTTTCTGCATTAATTAATTAACAGACATGGACTCGAGACATAGGTACACATTAGACCACTCTAGGCAATGACTTATCATCAGGGACAATAAGGAAGAATTGATGGCTGTTAAAAGACCTCTAATAATTCACTATAAAAAGCATTCTAGCTGCTTAAACTTTGGTCTGATTGTTGAAGTAGATAGAAAAAAAATGTTCTCCAGTCTTATGTACTAGAGGGTTCTGTAAAATTTCTTTTTAACTAGATCACATGACAATTAAAATCTTTCCCAAAATAAAAATGAATGGAAAACATAACAAAATATGATACCTGCTAAATCTTGTTTCTCACCCTTTGACTCTGTAGATCACGTTCTGTTCTCCTCAAATAAGTTTGGAAACCTAGCAGGTGGTCAGGCCTGTGTCCAATGGCTTATGAAGACAGACAGCAGTGTCATACCCAGGAAATCTCTCTATGGCCTAAGAGACCTGCAATTGATCAGACCTGCCTGGTGGATGTATTTCCAACCTGCTACTCTGTATATGAGATTTGAGTGAACAGTATACGGGACACTGACCTTCAGAAATATGAACACAGATTCGTCTCATGTGTGCTTTAACTCTACAAAATATGATGAATTCTTTGCATTAACAATGTGGAAAGTCTATAAACCCACAGAGGACACTTTGTACTTTGTATACCTTTTCTCCTTTTCAGTGCTTCCCAATCTGGAAATCATTCCTAACAACTTGAAACAACTCAAGACAAGCCCTTCAGCCTGACCACAAGCCAAGTTTATCTTGATGTAGGTTGAGCTTCCCTGTCTGCTAGGGCCATCCCACATGTCACTTAAGGAAAGCTGCTTATTATGGAGTTTTTTGTCCTTATCTATCTTATGTGGAGGCCAATCTCTTCAGGTAACTGAAGCAGGTTCTGTCATCTCTGAAGACTTAAGAGTTGCTAAGCAGTTACCTCTCCCCACTTCCTGGCTCTGAATTTTCTTGGTGTCAATCATCAGCTTTTCTCCAAAATCATGGAGAAATCATCCTCTGTGTCATTCCATTCTTAATCCCATCTAGGATCAATTATGCCTCTTTAAGAATGAGTGATATTTTCATCTCTCTGAAATGATTTAAGTACCAAATGGACTTGATGGCAGAGGAGCCAACGTTCCTGATACGGTGCCTTCCTTCTTCCGTTTTCTATGACTCTCCCTGAAGGCCAGAGTCTGTGAGCTCCAACAGACTGTGAATTCTTTGTGAAGAGCCAGCCATAGACTGTCGTCTATATAATAAATGTCTTTGTGTCCTAAAAACCAATTATTAGATCACTCTTCAGGGTTTTTTCTCCAAGCTAAATAGTCCAAATACTTTGTATTCACGTTTTCCTGTCTATTCTATTTTCTTCTGCTTTCTTTTAAGCCTTCTTATATCCTGTCATTTTGCAGTGTGGATTCTACAATCAGATACACTTGGGTACAAACTGGAAATAAGATTAATTTGTCACTTCTAAATATGTCATTTTGTACATCATATAATATCAAGAGTGTCCTCCTTACTTTGTTAACCACAGCAGAAATTTGCTGACACCAGGAAAGCTTGTAGTCATTTGTGATTTTCATTTCTTTCTTGCTATGCTTGGTCATTGGACTTCATGTCATTGTATGCGGGCTTTTTGTCTCACCACATGTTGGAAGATGCCACATTTATTCTCATGGCGTCCTTGCCAATATGAACAAGGAGTGAGTAGCCACTGACCTGGGACCTGGGATATTACAAAGGATATAGAGTAGCAGAGATAACTCTTACAGATGTAATTATTTGTGATTTTGTGATTTCAGTAATCTAAAGGGTGATTTTATTCGAAAGGCTAAGAGAACAACACTGTAATCATTCCTAAGTATAGAGCACTTTGAAGGGCTTTCACATATATGACCCATTTAGTTCTCGTGGCCTCACTTTGATGTAGGTTGAGCAAGACAATATGTTATTATCTACCATTTACGAATGCAAAAACTGAGGCTTAGAGCTATTAGTGATTTCCCTATTGTTACACTACTAGTAGAAATGCAAGTCACAATAAGAATACAGATTTTCTGATTCTCTATCTAGGAATAATTTTTCTACACCCAGGTTTTCAAATTTTGATCAGTAGGAGCTCTAAGGGCTTCTGGAAGCCCTCTCAGGGACCTGCCACAAGGGAAGGAGGAGGCCAGGTGGCCAGGGCTTTAGGCCCAGCCCCTGCTTTGATCAAGGCGGGTCTACATGTATCTATTTTATCAATTGGGTTTCTGTTCAATCTTTAGTTTAAAAGATATCTGCTTAGAAATATATACATTGTTTGAAAAAACAGCATGAGAGTAGTAGGGATCATGAGGGATAAATGGGTTCAAAGAAGAAAAAATAAGCTAAGACACAAGTGAACTAGGGATCATCAAACATGCAGCCAGTGCACTGTAGCATTTCTGTCCAGCAGCCACTCTGTTCATGAATAGGTGATCCCTCCTCGGAGAATAATAAAGGTGCAGCAGATATTGTTCCTGCTCTTCATCAGTGTGAAATCCGCTGAGAAAATGGAACAGCTACATACAAAAATGCACAGACACATACGACACGTACTAACAAGAATGGTTCAGAAAGCTCTAGTGTTGGCAGGATGCTTCAGCAACCGTGCAAAACCCCATCCACCTTGCTCACTCTGCCACTGTGCTCCTTTGCTGAGCCCTTCTCCTTGCCTGAGGCCCAAACTTCCCGTAAATCTTTATCTTTTCTTAGGAAAAAAAAGGAGGAAAGCACTCTGATAAACAAGGCCACAAGGGAATGTGTACCACTTTTCCTAAGGGATGTAGTATTTTCAAAAAAGGACTCTGTCAAGGGAAAAGGCAGGGTTGAAAAGAAAGAAGTAAATTGCTAATGGCCCAGTGTCAGTCTTTGGTGAAGGAGACAGTTTAGAATAGGAGATCTCCCCATGGTGCTTCTTGTCTGTCCACATAGGCACACATGCATCCTTTGGCACAAAACCACCACACCTGGGAGCCCAGGGAGGTCTCTGGTGAAGCAAATGATGCTTAAGCTTTGGAGCCACTTACAAGCATGGACCTCTTACACAGCCCTGGAAGAGGGGCTAGCAATGTGTTTTTATAAAATTTGCAAAAGTGAGTTTTTTTTTTTAGCCATAACTGTTTAGGCTATTGGATCTTTTTCCATTCTGACTTCACCATACTTCCCTCATGTCAGGTGATGTTAGGGTGGCTATAGGCATCATTGTGATCCACTTAAGAGGAAGTTGAGTTGAGAAACATTTAACTTGGTTTAGAGGGATATATTTACGTAGCTCACAGTTGTTTCTTTATATAGTTAAGTTATTCCTAGCTATCCTTTTGTAGGAATGGCTTCCAGGAATACTTGTATTGCCCTCTGAGCCATATACTATAAGGGTCCAGTCCAGAGGTCATACTGAGATATGCTTGTCTCATACAGCATCCAGCACTCGAAGTATGTGGGAAATAGAGAAAAAACAAAGTTTGAATTATATAGAATCAAAAGCTAGTCTGTAGAAAATTCCTCCAATCATCAAATGGACAAAATTCTAAGTAGAGGATCCATTTATCATCCTAATCAAAACAGAAGCTCTCGCCTGTTGGGGAAGATACAATAATGTAGATTGCATAATAATAGATGAACCATATTTTTTCTGAAAATTATGTGAAATTGAATTTATCAGAAGCCCCATGTTTGAAGGGCACAAGCCTGGGAGCAGTACATTTGTGTGTGGTCATACTTCAGCGTCCCTACTATCAAACTATCAAACAAATTTCAATCAAGCATGTTAAATAAAATACTGAATTATTTTCATATTCTCTTCATAGAAAATGATTTTACGAAATCATTTCACATGAAAAAGCAATGAAAAACTAATCAGCCAAAAATGTAAAGAAAAGGGTATTGTAAAGATGTGGCAAGCAGTTATAATTTAAAATACCATTATGTTTTTCTGGATATAATTATACTTGTAGTATTTGTCAGTTTTTTTAAATTTATAATTTGTTTGTCATTTCTCTTCTCATTCCAAATAAATACCATCTTTGGTTCTCATTATGTATTTTTTAATCTTCTATTATTTTTCTTTAAAATGTTCTAAAATTGTATAAGCTTCTGGCCTACAAATCCTGGATTTTCTCATGCTGGGAGTGACATTTGAGGTGAATTATGCTGGGAAAATTTTGTACCTCACAGCCATTAATGTAAACATCTTAAACTCAGTAAAGATTAAATATTATTTCCTTCCATTTCCAAACTTTCTATCTGCGTGTGAACGTTCCTTCAACACATCACTTAAAGTGAAACTAAAAGATTCTTCATAATTTATACTGTTGTCTTCTTCTTTTAGAAAAAGATGAATCATGGTTATAATTTTTATTTTTACCACTGCCCTTTGTTCCGCCCCACAAATGATTTAAAAAGCACAATCATTCTTGCAAAAAAATTCAGAATCAGTTCCAAATGAAAATGATTCATTCCTTACCAAAAAAGAAAAAACAATGGATTACTAACAATAAAATCTCTGTAAGCATAAAAGTCGTGAATCCACTTCTCAAAAATCTATTTTTGAGCAAGACTATTCATGCTTTTAATTTAAGGAAGTAGTACTCATATATTTTAAGTTTGTACATGCATATCATTTACTAAATTTACATCAAATATAATATAATGTATCTACAACATAGTATCTAAGTATGAAAGTCAGTATTTTAATATAATTGCCCATTTATATTAAAAGCCTCTTATAAAAATCTTTTCCCCTTCTGAAATATCTTTTTTCCCAATGAGAATAATAGTCATAATTATAGAGTAGTAACACATGACAGATAATGTTCCAATTTTAGAAAATTAGCTCTTTGTTAGCCTTGCAATGAAACCCTTTTTATCTGACTTTGGTATCGGTGTCATATAGAATGAGGGTATTATTTGGCTTTTCAGGGTAAAGAGACACCTAGTAAGACAAAATTGTTATATTAGCTAACACCAACAGTACTCAAAGAAAAACAAGATAACCAAAGACAATGATTTTGTTCAATTTGAAGCAGTTTTTTAAAATTATACTTTAAGCCATTTCTTTAAATTAAAATCAAGTTTTATATTCACAGCACATTGATTTTTCTTCTGGTAAATCTGAATGTCCAGTGAGCCATTTCCAAATACTTCTTGATATTGTATAAGTCTAGTACAATATCCAGTCTGTCCACCACATAGTTTAAAATTTGGTCTCCAACTCCTCAAACCAGGTTATCTAGAATGTTTGAACGGTCAATAACAATATAGTGAAACAAGCACTGGCCAGTGGGTCTATGCCCAGGCCTACCACTGCACAACCTCTCACTAGGCCTCAATTTGTCTGTAAAGTGGGAAGGGGGGAGGATAGGTTTAAAAAGGTCTTTTTTTGAGGACTTATTTTTTGAGTAACTGTCCATCACCATAGATAAATCCATATTCTCTTCAATATTCACAATAACCTTGGGAAATGATTATTATTTCCTCCACTTTACAAATGAGGAAATTGAGTCTCAGAGAAGAGGAAGAAAAATCTCATTCATTAAGACTGCTAGAGGCTTTGCTTATTATTGCACTTACTCCTTTACAAATAACTCTGCCAGGGCCGGCCCTGTGGCTTAGCGGTTAAGTGCGCGTGCTCTGCTACTGGAGGCCCGGGTTCGGATCTGGGCGTGCACCGACACACAGCTTCTCTGGCCTTGCTGAGGCCGCATCACACATACAGCAACTAGAAGGATGTGCAGCTATGACATACAACTATCTACTGGGGCTTTGGGGGAAAAATAAATACATAAAATTAAAAAAACAAACAAACAAACAAATAACTCTGCCAGATCTTTATCCTACGGAATAAGAAACTTCGTCTCAGAAGGGCAAAGTCACATTGCTAATAAGTGGCAAATTGGGCTTTAAATCAAGGTTACCTTGACCACAAGTCTTGTGTTCCTTCTCACTACACGACTGCTGCTGCTGCTGTTTTCTATGGTGGTAAGAACATTTAACATGAGATCTTCCTTCTTAACAAATCTGTAAGTGCACAATACAGTACTGTTAACTACAGGCACAATGTTGTACAGCAGATCTCTAAAACTTATTCATCTTGCATGACTGAAACTTATACCCATTGAACAGCAACTCCCCATTTCCCCTCCCCCCAGCCCTTGGCACCTATCATTCTCCTCTCTGTTTCTATGAGTTTGATTATTTTAGATACCTCGTATAAGAGGAATCATGCAGTATTTGTCCTTCTGTGACTGGCTTATTTCACTTAGTATAATATCCACCCATGTTATGACAAATGTCAGGATTTCTTTCTTTTTTAATGCTGAATAATATTCCATTGTATGTATATACTACATTTTCTTTATCCATTCATCTGTTGACAGACATTTAGGTTGTTTTCGTATCTTGACTATTGTGAATAGTGCTGCAGTGAATATGGGAATGCAGATATCTCTTAAAGATTCTGATTTGAATTATTTTAGATATATACCCAGAAGTAAGATTGCTGGGTTATATAGTAGTTCTATTTTTAATTTTTTAAGGAACCTCTGTACTGTTTTCCATAGTGGCTGAACCATTTTACACTCTCATCAACAGTATACAAGGGTTCCAATTTCTTCACATTCTCATTAAAACTTGTTATCTTTTGTTTCTTTGATAGTAGCCATCCTGAGAAATGTGAGGTGATACCTCATTGTGATTTTGATTTGTATTTTCCCTGATGATTAGTGATGTTGAGCATCTTTCATATATCCGTTGGCCATTTATATGTCTTCTTTGGAGAAATGTCTATTCAAGTCCTTTGCTCATTTTTAATTGGGTTATTTGGTTTTTTGCTATTAAGCTGCAGGAATTCCTTATACATCTTGAATATTAACCCTTTATCACACATATGGTTTGCAAATATATTCTCCCATTCCATGGGTTGCCTTTTCATGCTGTTGATTGTTTCCTTTGCTGTGCAGAAGCTTTTTAGTTTGGTGTTTTCCTACTTGTCTATTTTGTTTTTGTTGCAAAGTAGGAAAACTGCAAACTAAAAAGCCTGATAGTTTGTAGATATCTGCGAACTAAAAAGCCTGTGCTTTTGGTGTCATATCCAAGAAATCATTGCCAAGACCAATGTCATGATGTTTCCCACTATGTTTTCTTTGGGAGTTTACAGTTTCAGGTCTTACTTTCAAATCTTTAGTTCATTTTGAGTTGATTTTTGTGTATGGTAAAAAAGTAAGGGCCCAATTTCATTCTTTGTATGTGGATATCCAATTTTCCCAACACCATTTGTTGAATAGACTATCTTTTCCCCATTGTGTATTCTTGGCACCCTTGTCAAAGACCAGTTGACTGTATATACATGGGTTTATTTCTGGGCTCTCTATTCAACATCCTTTCATGATAAAAACTCTTAGCAAGCTAGGCATAGAAGGAATTTTTATAGGTATATAGGCTAAATATGAAAATTCCACAGCTAACATCATATTCAATGGTGAAAACTGAAAGCTTTTCCTCTAAGATCAGGAACAAGGCAAGGAGGCCCACTCTTGCCACTTCTGTTCCACACCGTACTGAAGTCCCAGCCAGAGCAATCAGTCACGAAAAAGAAATAAAAGATATCCAAATCGGGAAAGAATAAGTAAAATTATCTCCGTTTGCAGATGACATGATCTTATATATAATAACTCTAAGATGCCACAATAAAACTATTAGAACTAATAAACAAATTCCGTAAAGTTGCAGGAATCAAAATCAACATTCAAAAATCAGTTGCTTTTTTTTTTTTTTTGTGAGGCAGATCGGCCCTGAGCTAATATCTGCCAATCCTCCTCTTTTTTTGCAGAGGAAGACTGGCCCTGAGCTAACATCCATGCCCATCTTCCCCCATTTTATACGGGACACTGCCACAGCATGGCTTGACAAGTGGTGCTTCGGTGCGCGCCCAGGATCCGAACCAGGGAACCCCGGGCCGCCACAGCACAGCGCGTGCATGTAACCGCTTGAGCCACTGGGCTGGTCCCTCGGCTGAATTTTTATATGCCAACAATAAACTATCTAAAGAAGAAATTTTTTAAAATTCCATGTATAATAACATCGAAAAGAATAAAATACTTAGAAATAAACACTTGACTAAGGAGGTGAAAGATTTGTACACTGACAACCACAAAACACTGAAGAAGACACAAATAAATGGAAAAACATCCTGTTCATGTATTGGAAGACAATATTGTTAAAATATCCATACTACCCAAAGCGACCTACAGATTCAATGCAATCCCTATCAAAATCCCAATGGCATTTTTCATAGAAATAGAAAAGGCAATCCTAAAATTCATATGGAATCACAAAACACCCTGAGTAGCCAAAGAATCTTAAGAAAGAAGAACAAAGCTAGAACCACCACACTTCTTGATTTCAAAATATATCACAAAGCTACAGTAACTAAAAAAATATGGTACTGGCCTAATAACTGCTCCTTGAATCAATTTTTCTCTCAGCTCTCTTCCAGTTAGATAAATGGGCCAATGAAAGTGAGTGAATTGCCTAACCTCCAAAGATATTTCAATATTCCCCAAGAAAAGCTCCAATTCCACTTGTGAGGACACTTATTCCCAGAGCATTTCCATCAGCCCAAAGGCAGATTGGAAGAAAGAAAATTACTAATAAATCCCAACTTCATTCAAGTTCTGATGGCCTAGAGAAATTATGGATATCATTTTGGAGCAAGGACTGTTCATAAAAATAATTAATCTTTAAAGATATCACTACTGCAAGGCTTAAAGAAGTGTTTTTAAACACATGAACCTGGATAAAATGGAAGGTGAGTACATATTAACAGCGAAGTGCTCTAATTAGCAGTCTCACTGAATGAACTGATTCAGTCACACTAGAAATTATATCAGTTTCTAAATCAAGAAAATTTTCCAGCAACTTTTCCAAGGAATAGTCTTGCTTAAAAAACCAAGACACCCAATGTCATCTTTCCAAGATCAAGAAAATTCAGTGGCAGCCCCAAATTACGGACCAGTTACATGCCCAACCCACATAGTTGGGTTTGGCATTTAGGACCAGATACCTAAACGGCCCAAACAACCTTGGCCTAGTACACAGCTACATCTCTGGGCAGAGACACTGGATTAAATCCCACTATCAACAGTTTACTAAAAACTGAACCACTGAGTATCTGAAAATTAAAAGGCCCATTAAAAGGAAATGACAGGGGCCGGCCCCATGGCTTAGCGGTTAAGTGCGCGCACTCCGCTGCTGGCGGCCTGGGTTCGGCTCCGGGGCACGCACCAACGCACTGCTTCTCCAGCCATGCTGAGACCACATCCCACATACAGCAACTAGAAGGATGTGCAGCTATGACATACAACTATCTACTGGGGCTTTGGGGGGGGGGAAGGAAATGACAGGTATCTTTTTGGCCAGAAGAGTAAAAACATAAAGTAAGCCAAAAATAAAATTTGAGATATGAAAAATTTAGAGAGAGAATTGTTATACCAGACCTAAGACGCATGTACAAGCAAAAAACCTGAAGATTTTACTTATAATCAAAACATAGGGATTTATCAAAACCAGACATTCTTTTGGCTACTGACATTAGTTTGAATGATTAAATATTCCCTCCTCTTTGGGAGCTGACAGCAGCTCCTGTTTCACTGTGACATGAAATGTAATGTAACAAGGGCTTATTAAGAGGTGAACATCATTCCTCCTAGATAAATCTGCATTATGGGAGTACATAAAGGATTTTGTTACCTATCACGATTTTATAGACAGTGGACAGATTTCTGAATATTAATTTCCCCTTAATCACACGAATGAATCAGCAAGTTGAGAGCTCTGTTTTAAGATGGATAAATAAAATTCTACATATTTTATGCCTGTTTGATTATAATATCTTACCAGCAGCACCTGCCACAGCATCTGTTTTTTGACCATAGGAAAATACCCAGGTTTGCTCTTTGTATTTTTCCTTTTAGTTTCAGCTGCTCCCTAAGCCATAAAACCAGAAATAAATCAGTTTAAAAGATAAGCCTGAGGTTCTGAAAAAGAAGAGAAATTAACCAATGAGATAGTGAAGAAAAGAGCTACAAAGGACAAAGTAAGCAATCCAAAGCTGAATCCGAGAGGAAACGAGGGTCTGGGGAGTCTTTCATCTCTAGGTAACCAATTCAATCTGTCATTGATATGTCCTCTTTATGTTGTTGCTGGAAATTGCCACCATCTGACAGATACCTGGCGGATGCTAAAATTCTGTTTTCTGGTCTACCTTTTGGGAAAATCTGAACCAATCTTCCCTTCTTACCTCTCCCACACAGTGATGTTTTCCCAGGGTCCCCTTAACATATCTGATATCTGGATTCAAGGAAAAACTGCTGCAGATATAATGCATAACCACCTTCATCACAGATGAAATGTGTTCATCCCTCCAGAGAGCTGTTATGTTCTATCACAATCTTCTTAACTCCCTTAAGAATTGTTTCAAAAACGTCTGTCTCCTTGACAAAGGCAGACCATGTGGGTTGCCTTTTACCTCTCTTCTGACTCAAGTTAATTTCTACTCCTTAAAATGGGGTGCATTTTATATGGCCCCTCAGATTGTTGTGGAAAATAAGACCACAACACAGAATCCAGTCTAAGACCTGGTTGATTTACTAAAACCTACCATTCTATTTCCTTTAGGACAGCAAAATTATAGGATTTCTCTTATACATAGCCACAACCTATGACCCTCTTAGATAAATAAATTATGACATCCAGGGAATGTGGAAGGGAGCGTTTTGTGATAATCAGGGGAAGGGAAAATTTGTAACATTTTAAGAGAGTGTTAGAGTTGAGGTTAGCAAATTTTTACTTAAAGGAGTCTATACTTCTCCAATAAAATATCAAGGCTCTATCAGTTTTCTTCTTCTAATAGGTTATATTACATGATGATCTGCCTACTATGGAAGCTGATTTCTTCATCACACTCACCAACAGACACCAAATGCCACTGAATAACTGAAATCGGTGAAAAACTCCAGAGCCCATAGCAGCCCCGGGCTCATAGCCCTAACGATTCCAGGACCAAACCCCACTAGACCTGAGCCCCATGACTCAGCATGTTATTAACACTTGAGTGCTCTTCAGCCCTCCCAAGTTCGCTCAGTTGGTGGGCTTATCCTTCTTATGAATCCAAAAACACGGGTTCAATTTTGTCTTAAGCCAACTGGTTTTACCCCATTGCAAGACTGTAAACTGGCCACTTAACCCACAGCCTTACTGCAATTATCCAGTACAGGTACAAGTGGGAATGGACATCAATCCAAATTCATTTCACCTCTTTGAGGAAACCAGTGAAGACCCGATCATCCAGAGCTGTGTCAGTCTGCATTTGCTTGTAAGAACAGGAGTTTATGTCTTTTTCTTTTATTCTCAGTGAGTGAAGGCCTTATTCAGATGTAGAGAAAAAGTAATGTTATCCAACAGGGCTAACCAGGGGTAGCATACTGAGGCCCAGCCTGTCATGTAAACCCCCCTCACCCTTGTCATATTGTGGATTCAAGACAGTGCTTTGTACTGACAATGATGAGTTGTCTCTACAATACCCAGGAAAGCCAGCTCAACGAACTTCCCATCCCCATGTGTCAGAATCATGAAAGCGTGGCTGGCTCTGTAGGAAACTTGTTGAGCCATCAGTGGTACTATCTGTATAGCAAAAACACACTCCAGTTTTACTACTACACAGAACACTTCACTTCTGACGTGTCTGGACACCAAATGTGTGAGTTTTTCCCCCACAGCAAGCAATTCTCTATGACAACAGCTAGGCGTCCTACGATCTAACGAAATTCTGACACTATCTATCTGGAAATAGCATCAGATTCCACAGGTTAAGGGCTCAATCCCACAACACTGCCCCCCTCCACTTCAGATGCCAATGTCAAGTTGCAAGTTGTCACCTGTACTTCTGACCAACTGGCTGTAAATTGGGATTCCCACGACCCCCTCCTTGGGTTTGACAATTTGCTAGAATTTCACAGAACTCAGGGAAACACTTACTTAGGTTTACTGGTTTATTATAAAAGGATATAATAAAGGATACAGAGGAACATCCAGATGAAAGAGACGTGTAGGGCAAGGTATTGAGGAAGGGATGTGGAGCTTCCAAGCCCTCGCCAGGTGCTCTACCCTCCCAGTACCTCCACATGTTCAGCAACCTGGCAACTCTCTGAACCTCATATTTTGGGGATTTTTATGAAGGCTTCAATACATAGACATGATCAATCATTAACTTAATCTCCAGCCCCTCTCCTCTTCCTGGATGATAGGGGTGGGGCTGAAAGTTCCAAGCTTCTAAGCTTGGCTTGGTCATTCTGGTGACCACCCCTCATCCAGGAGCTGTACAGGAACCCAACCAGAGTTACCTCATTAGAACCAAACAACTCTCCTATTACCCAGGAAATTCCAAAAGATTTAGGAACTCTGTGTCAGGAACCAGGGTCAAAGACCAGCTATCAGAACAAAAGATGCTCCTAGTCCTCTTATCACTTAGGAAATGACAAGAATTTTAGGAGCTCTGTGCCAGGATCTGGGAGCAAAGACCAATACATATATTTTTTTTCTATTATTTCACGCTACCCATCTGTCGCTTCTTCTCTGAGATGTCTTCTTGTTCCCAGATTTCTCACAGTCCAAGAACGCTGAGATGGATTCCAAAAGATAGTAAAGGCAGAACCTTCTGGTTTTCTTGTTTCATCACTTGCTAATTCACAGTGCTATCCATTTCATCAGGAGTCCCATGAATGAGAATTCACGAATCTCCCCCACAGCTTCCCAACACTCCCCCATGAACCCCCGCGCTGCTTGTTTTATTGTTGAACACCCAAAGGGTTTAACTGCGTTACTATAACTAAGAGAAGAGAGTAGATGAATCAAAGTTGTTACCTCACATACTGTTCTCTTGATTCTAAGTAGTAATTATTCCATTCTGCCTTAAGTTGTTCATGTTATCTCTGGTACGAACTAAAAAAGATATTTCCTTACCTTCTAAACTTTGTAAACAATTGAAGACTACATTAAAGGAGATGATAATGAAGGACAGAACTTGCCACCTTGACACTTTGCTGTAACTGGCAACTGTTGCTGTGGTGAGTCTTGCATATTTTACTCAGGAAAATGACTAGAACCTTACCAAAGGAAGATTATATTTGTTGCCTTCACTACCAAAACTAATCTTACCAACTAACACAAGAGGCAATTTCGGAGAACGCTTCTCTTATCCTAGTGTTGTTGGTTTCCCTTCTTCCATTATCTGTTTAATTTTCATTCTTTTTAGCCTAATTATTGATGTAAAAATGAACATCCTCTTAACTTGGGAGTTTCTTTGTCTGTTTGAAGAGGGAATGGAGGGATTTATCATAAAACTGCCAGGAACTAGATTTTAACTGAACAGATCTTCTTAGTGTCCCGCTGCACCTGATACATTTCCAGCCCTAGAAATTCCTCTGTCAGATTAAGTGACACTTCATGACTGGATAAGACTTCACCCCTACTCCCACCCAAAGCTAATCTCCCACCAGAAATGAAAGCAAATGCTTTCATAGCTGAAGCCAACTCCAAGTCTAACAGGAAATGCCTGAGAGTGCTTAGTCTGTCAGGCGGCAATAGCTAAGGCTCATTAGGGAGCCTCTGGTTCCAGATTTGCCATGGAAACCTCTAGAGATACATATCTAGTATGTTAGTGACATGCTGACATCACAGTTTGCTCCCTGAAAGAGGAGCAAGCAGAGGCAAGACTCCCTGATTATCACTGTGAGGTTAAAATAATGCCGTGTACGGGGGAGTGCAGAGAGAGAGAGCTTTTACATAGTTTAAAGTACTGTCTGAGATAAAAGCAGGGACTATGTTCCTGTTCTGCATCTTCTTTTTCAGAAGAAATGTGATCTGTTATAGCAGATAACACTCTGTTGGTATTTAACAACAAAAACAACAAAGTTTAATTTACTATTTAGCTTCCAACCAAGACTACCTCTTTTGAAAATGAACTACAGAATACTGTTTGTTTGTAATTACGCCACAAAGCTTAGGTCTTTTTAGCCTTAATTCTTTCTTTCATTAAGCATTGAAATAGCAATGGTGTTTTACTCTAGCGGGATACCGCAACGATGATCGATTGGGGAAATCTTCAAATTCTTTCAAAACTGTTGGATTCCACTTCAGTACCCCTGAAGACAGAATGCGCACGTAGGGAATGGAGTGTGATGGGAGTTAGTGATGATTTTTGAGAATCACCCTATCAGTTCTACTCTTTGAGCTGGAAGGAGGAATGTGGATAGTAGCAAGCATGTCAGAGACGCCACAGAGCAGCATGGAAGAATGGGAGTATCATCGTCAGGGTCTGAGGTGAAGAATTCCCTGGTAAACTCACTGACCTCTGAATCTGCCAGGTGTGCTTCCAGGTGTGGGAGAAGGAAAGAGAAATCACACAGCTGAATTGAGAAGGTCCCTGTGAAGGATGATGTGCTGTCTTTGGGCCTACCAAAATCTGAACCAGATCTCTTTCTTTTTTATCATGATGAGACCGAAATTGCAGGACATTAGGAAACACCAACTGGCTAAAAATATTTCCCTCTCATTTTATTTCCTTTTAAATGCAATGCCAAGTCACATCTGGACATTATCTTCTCTTGACTCCACTTCTGTCACCAGCTTTCCCATTGTTTCTTTGCTCTCCTATCTGTTCCCAAGGTCTTCAACTCTTTTTTCTCCTTTATCTATTAAATCCAATCCAAAGAGGATTTTGTCTACCTCCTTCAACATAATCCACTCTTATCACAGTCAAATGTGATCTCCAATGTTCCATATTCAGGCATCACTAACATTTTATAGCCCTGACTCACCGCCGTCTTTGACACTAACTTCATTTGTCTCACGGATACTGAAGTCTCCAAGTTTTCCTCCTTCCTCACTGGGTCACTCTTTTTTCATTTCCTTTGCTGGTTCCTTCCCCCAACTCACCCCAGGGCATTGACCCCCTTGACTATCCCATCTAGTTTCTTGGTTTGAAATACCATGTGTGCGCTGGCAACAACCAAATTTAACAGCCCACACCTGTTCTCTAAACTCCAGACAAAATAGCCCACTTAATATCTCCACTTGAATGTCCAATAGAAATTTCAAATTCAGCATGTCAAAAACTCGGCTTCTTATCTTTGGCATTGAGAATGGAAGATAAAGTTGCCTGGGCCTTGCAGCTCAGAGCATCTCAGGCTGGAAACAGTGGCAGAACATGGGGCTGGCAGAGGATAAGTAAAGAACTTTGAGAGGGCTGGCCCCATGGCATAGTGGTTAAGGTTTGGCGCATTGTGCTTTGGCGGCCCAGGCTGGCAGGTTCAGATCCTGGGCGCAGAGCTACACCACTCATCAGCCACGCTTTGGTGGCAGCCCACATATAAAGTAGAGGAAGGTTGGGACGGATGTTAGCTCAGGGCTAATCTCCCTCAAGCCAAAAACGAGGAGGATTGGCAACAGATGTTAGCTCAGGGCTAATCTTCCTCAGCAAAAAAAAAAGAACTTTGGGCACTCCACTGTAGACCAGGGAGGTGTTAGTAGTGACAGTTGTCACTAGTTTATGTGTGGCATTTAAAGAAGGGTCAAATATAAAAGAAGAGACAACACCAAAATAAATAGATCAGCATGGCAGTAAACTCTTCCAATAGCTTCAACTTCCCCAGAAATTACCTGCTAATTTCCACTGGTAACTGCATCTATAGCCACTCAAATGTCCCCAACTTAGGGAAACCCCGTCTTCTATATAGCTCTAATATTCATCTCCACCTCCAGAATATTGTGCATTTCAGTCACCCATGGAAATATATTCCCCAAGGTTCTGATTATTCAGTCAAATATGGTCTTTTCTGAGGTGTCCCTACTAGTATGAGGTGACTTCTCATTCTTTTTTATTCTTCTAATAAGTAAATATAGTGCTTAAAACAAGACAACAGTTCCAAAATGGAGTCACTCTTGCTAAGCCTGCATCACCAAACTGAGACTTAACTTAATTACAGTTTCAGCTCTCCCAGAAATGGAATCTTAAACCAGTCAACCAGGAATCGCCTGATCAGCATTAATTGGGTAATTTGCCTGCTAGACCTCTGCCATCCCCTAAAGGAAAGTAACCTTGCAATAACCAACCTGATTTTGTGCAAGGTATAACTTCCTTGTTCCTGCTGCCTCTGCCTATAAAAGTCCTACATTTTGTAGAGCTCCTCAGAACTTCTTTCTGTCTGCTAAATTGGATGCTGCCCTATTCATGAATCATTCAATTAAAGCCAATAAGATCTCTAAAATTTACTCAGTTGAATTTTGTTTTTTAACAATAGGAACATACACACACATCTCACAGATATATCGCAATCCTCAGGAGATTAGAATTTCAAACCACATTAAGGAAAGAAACACTTTGCTATCCGTCTCTGCACAACCACTCTTACTATCAGTATTTTACGTTATTTGAAAAGCAGTGGCACTTACCCTTTGTATTCCTTGTATTTTCACTCTGAGAAAATATATGTATATATAATTCACAGCATAGAAAAATATTATTTTTATATACCTGAGTAATAATTGAGCCTTCTACGAAAGCATCTTTCTATTGATGTTCACCTGTTACTACAATAAACCCAGCAGAAGCTTTGAAATTCGAAGTTCTTTTTTTAGTTTTCTAGCCAGGTCAAAGTCTTGAACTCCACTTTTCTCCTATAAAATCAATATAGGAAACAGTTTGAGAGGTTGTGATACTTCTGCAGGATGATACCTCCAGAGACAAGATTGAGCCCACACACACACAAGCACACACATCACGTCTCAAATGCTAATAATGAAAATAATACCTTCATTGCCAGTGGTCACAGGAGACATAGTTACCCTGCCAAGCCAGTGGAGGCCTGCCCAAGGCTGCCAAAACCCAGAGGTACTGATGCCAATGCTAAGAGAACCAGTTACAAGGTCAAACGTCCTGGAGGAGATGCCTCCCCTTGGCTCTATCTGGCTGCTGACACCAGTGGATCACCCCTGTTGCTGAAGCTGCCCTCATCACCATTGTCTCAGCGTAGTGCTTCCGGCACATTGCCATTATGTTTTGTATTCAATATCCCTCAGAGATTAAAGACAAAGAGCTCATTTAATTTTTCAGTCTTTTATTTGAAACCCCCTTAGAAAATCTGAAGGATAGACATGGTGTTCTCAGAAGTGCTTTTTCCTATAGACTTTGCCCCTAAATCTTAACAAACTTGAGTCTTTCTTAGGAGACTCTTCAGTCACTCATGCAGATAGAGGCCTGGCAGGCCTGCCCCATGGGTCAACACACATTCCCAGGCTGTTTGGATCTTTAGAGGTGCAGCTTAGGTTTATTCATTCTGAGGCCACTGCTAAAATTGGGATTGGAAAGATAGGCTAGAAAGAATGGAAGTTTAGGAATACAGATGACCAAAGAAGCAGCCAATGCCCAGGTAACTGAGAAAAGCAGCGGGAAATCTTGAAGTGTCACAGCCATGAAAAAAAAATAAATGAGGGCTGGATTGGATGGCATTAGTTTATAAGAAAGATCAGTGCACATGACGAAGCTGAGAAAGATCGTCTTTTTCATCCCTTATACCTTTCTCTGGCTTTGGGAAACTTCTCACTAATATGCCCTAAGGTCATAACTCTTGGAAGGCCTTTAGTTTCAGTTTGTAGGATGCTTTGGATGTGGATTTGAAGGTTTGTTATCAAAAATCAGACATACATGGAATACCGCTAAGTAATAAATAGGGACAAAATATTGTCAACAACTTGGATAGGTCTCAAGGACATCAGACTGAGTGAAAAAAGTCAATCTCAAAGGGTTAAGTACCATATGATTCCCTTTATGTAGCAACTTCTAAGTGACAAAGCTATAGTGATGGAGAACAGATTAAGAGTTGCAGGAGTTAGGTTTGGAGGAAGGGTCTGACTTTTATGGAAAAGCACGAGTTTCTTTGTGGTGATGGAATAGTTCTGTATCCTGATTATGGTGTTGGTTACTAGAATCTACACATATGGGACAACTTTATGGAACTATACACACACACACAAAGAGGGCGTTTGAAAACTGTTGAGATCTGAATAAGGTCTACACTTGAATAATATTGTACCAACACCAACTTCCTGATTTTGACAATGCACTATAGTTATGTTAGATATTATCATTAGGGGAAGCTGAATGAAGGGTACACTGGAAACTCTCTGTACTATTTTTGCAACACTTTGTGAGTCAAACTGTTTCAAAATGAAAAGATATTTTACAAAATCAAGCATATAACTTTCACAGGAAAATAGATAAGAGAATAACAGGCTGTTCAGAATTATCCAATCAATTAGGTACATAGGAAAAAATGCATAGACTTGTTGGGTACTGCAATTATGAATAAAATGGTCACAATATTATTAATATTTCCTAAGTGTTATTGTCATCTTCCAATTCTCAAGTCTTATATCTTATTATCAAAAAGACAGTTTTTTATGGATAAGCAAAAAAACAAACAACAACAAAAAATCTGTAATAATTGCATAGAACCAAAGTCCATTTGGCCATGAGTTTTCATCTTTAAGATGCATACTAGCCTAAACATATGTAAACATACAATTTAATAGAAGATATGTCAGCATCTGAAAGCACTTATACTATCTGTTGATAAAGAACCAATTAAAAGAGTGATTTGACCTCTGATAATATATAAATCATTTCCATTTCTAAGAAATAACAGTAGTATGAAGAATTAAATGCATGTTAGTTATTCTTCATTACTCATTCCATAAATATATATTAGGTGCCTACTTTATAATAGGTACTATGTGTGACACTGGGAATACAAAATAAACATGATTTTGACTTCAGAGCACTCACACTGGCCATTGAGAGTAAAAACAAACACAATGATACACGTATCTACCAATCTCCCCCACTGCAACTCATTTTATAATAACTCTTTTTTTTCTTCCAGTGATGTGAATGCAGACAAATGAGTTGCCAAAGGTTACATTGAAACAGGAATTAAAACTTGTTATCAAGCAATTTCTTCCTGACCATAGCTAGGTAATAGGAGTTAATAGTTCCCCAAGTGGAGTGGAAGCAAAGGCAAGATAAGAAGTGAATGATTATATTATTAAAATAATTAAATTCCATTAAGATCAATTACTGACATAGGGATTTTAGCAATTTTCTTTTTAGGCATTCACGATGGTCCTTTCCCTCTCTTACTGTCTTATGCCGCAATGTTCATTATCTAGAAAGGAAATTAACCCAATCTGCTCTTCTCCCCCTGGTCTGATATGCAGTGCTCATATTCTCATCAGAATGAAACCTGCCTTCATTCCATTCTTTATTTGTATCATATTCACATTTCTTTTGACTTGCCCTCAGCATAACTCAATTTCAACACCCAATGTCAAAGCCAGTACTGCAACGCATGACTGCTCCTTGCTCAAGTTTCTGTAAACCAGCGCTAATACTTGCTTTACTCCTAATCTAATCTGTTGAACATCCTTGTTTTAAAAAATCAGATGCTTAACATACTTTGGTGTATTGCAAGCTTTATTGAAAAAAAGTGATATGTATAATGTTTACTTATTATTGATGTGTATACTTTTACATTTATTTGTTAGCTTTAAGAGTTAAATCTTACGTCTGCTCACCAAATGGCAGTTAAACTCTGAATGCAGAATGTGATCCATTTAAACCAGATCAGTTTGAAGTAGGTCCAAGTCTAGAGTCCTTGGTCCAGCATGACACACTGACCAGCTGCCCATTAGTAAAATACATTCTGTGTATCTTCCATCCTTCAGTTTCTTTACTTTAGTCATCCCTGATTAGTATCAGTGTTGGGGGGAAAGGGGGTAAATTAGAAACTTCCCTTCTTTTGTATTTGGGGGTGAGATTTATGATAAAATAGAAACTAATCCAAGTTGACATTCTCTTTACATACACTCCACTTCTTTATGGCAAAAGAAGAAGCCATTTGTGGGTAGTGTGTAATCCTTATAAGATTCATTTATTCAACAAATATATATTCAGTGCTTATCATGTGCTAGGCGTTGTTCCAGAAATTGGAATAGAACAGTGAACAAAACAAACACCCCTGCCCTCATAAAGCTTTCATTCTGACAGGGGATAAATAATCCAGGGACACGACAAATAAATTGCTCATTTGCACAGAGATGTAGGGGCTGATTATTTTATAGGGGGCACGGTCAAAATTATGTGACACAAGAAATATCCATTTTTTTCATGTGCAATTAGAAAACATAATTCTCTCCTTAGTATAGTGTAGCAGCGCTTCCTTCTCAGGTAAAGAAGTGAGGGAATTGGCCGTATCTCTCACTATTGGGTAGACAAAACAGGAACTGGGCACCCACATTCGTTCTTAGCCATGGCGTCTGAGCCCAGCTCCTGTTGATGAGCAGAGGAGACCCTCCACTAGCACCCAGGCTAATACGAGGCGCTCAAGTTTACAAGACCTGAGAAGAGATCAAAGGTATGGGTTGAGGGGGTTATTTCTTCCTCTTGTGAGGAGACTGAAGTTTTCCAAAGGAGGCCTGAGGGCACTTGTCTAAGAGACATGAGTGGCTACTTTGAAGCCAAAGGAGAAAAAGGAAAGAGAAGGAGGGGTCAGGAGCGAGCATCTACACGTGAACACCCTCACCTTGAAGCAGGGAGTACACAGACCCTCCCCTTGGGTCCCTTATGAGACAACAAAGTTACAACTTCAAGATTCCCATGTTGTCCCCATTGTAATCAGGTGTGTGTTTGATCTGGGAAAAACTAAGCATACAGGAAAGTCTCAGGAAAAGGATGGCAAATGCCCCTGAAACATACTGCTGGGCTTTCCAGTGGAGACAGCACACACACACACACACACACACACACACACACACACACACAGACTCACAGGCAGAGTTTCCACAGGTTACCAGCAACAACACAATGATCCCAATCCACAATGAGGACAAAAAAAAAAAAAACCTTCTATACATGAGATTGTGAGACTGAATTCTAGATTATCCCCTACATACACACAGATGAGCAAGAAATATTCTTTAGGACAGAGGAGGGACTCTGTCATACCACGTAAGCATGTGTGAAGAGTAAATAATGTACTATATACAATGCTTGGAAATTCTTTGGGGAAAGGTACTCTAGCATTCCAGAGTATAATCATGCAAGTAAAGTTCCCAGCAGCTTCTATATGGTTCTATACCAAGTAATTAGGTCAAAATAGAGTCTAAGCCTCATATGACCAATTAACTCTACAAAACACACACTAAATTTCAGTACAAATTTGAGCCACATAATCAAATGATATAAAACTCTGTATTTATGTTCTGCTTACTAATAGTTTACATATGGGTTTTATATATAAAACATATTATATTACTGAAAATGGCCCAGAATACACAGCATGCTTTTGATTAATATTTCTGGGGACCCATGGAATAGGGTAGAGCCCACAGGAAAAAGAGTGTCAGCAGTGACAGGCTTGACTTCTTGGTTAGTATATTATGTATTTTCTTTCCTTTACTTAGAACTCAAGCCATGTGTATAACATCGTGAATACATACTTTATTTATTAGTTAAATTCTAACCTTACAGAGGTAAAAATATGGATGTCATTAAATTCTTTTTAATTTTTCAATGTTTTCATGTTTGAGTAATTAACTAGTTTAGTTACTGTATTGAATATATTTATATTTTGTTCACGTCCATTTATTGAGTATCAATTTAGTGTATTGTATTATATTAATTACAAAGCTGCCAAAACATTTGCTTGGTTTAAAAAAAATAAAACAATGACTCAAAATATGTTTCACTTCAAAGTTTCAACTTGCTATATCAAATTATTTTAACCACAGCTAAAATAAACACATTTCAAAAGCAGGGCAATTTAAATACACAGTTGGTGACGTTTCAGGTTATCATTAAAAGTTCTGCCAGGAAGTTTACCAGTTGGCAAATACGCTCTCAAAGACAGAGCTTTTGAATAGTAAAGGAAACATTGGGTTTAATTCCGCATTCAGCCTAGACAGTCTTGAGGATCCTAACTTCTTTGGAATACAAATAGCCAGGCTTCAAAGAGAATGAGAAAGCTGAACACACATGCCAGGGACGTCAGATATTGCCAGAGCCCACAGCCGACAGGAGACATGCTGGGAAGGTGGTCTCTCTTACCTGCCTCTATCATTACTTCAGAAAAGAAGACGAATATCTTCCAGACACAGCTCACTGAGCAGAATCATTCTCCAAAATACTAGAGAAGGAGCTACTTCTCCTTGGTACAACAATCTCTGTAGTGCCTGGGTCAGAAGAAGAGAAGGCATTTCCATAAGCCTGCAGAAGAAAACATTGTGACAGTCTCTTTGTAACTTCACTTAATTGTCTTCCACTGAAGGTTTACAGAAATTCCAGAAACTAACATTCTTTACTCCCTAGAGCCAGTGTTTTTCTAAAAGTGACTCTAAAGATAGTTCCTAGTGAATCTAATAAATATCTTCATATAGATGAAATGGAAAGGAGAACCTGAATTTTACTTACTACAAATAAAAATTCTATCATAGACATCACTGGGTTTAGATAAAATAAATATGTACCAAATTGAAATGATATCTATAATCTCAGTGTATCTGGTCTACTATGTACATTTTAAAAAATATCATCCTAGATGAACAAGGATCTAGATTACCAAATAAAACAAGTTGAGTAAAGATTTATCTAACTCTGACTATGCAAGTATTATGCCACAGTGTAGACCAGTCACCTAGATGACTAACTTTTTTGTTTTCATTTCCCTTACTGGATATACATTGGGTCCACCTTTGGCTTGTTCAGATCTCAAAGTCATTCCTTAAAAGGTTTACTCTGACTATCCTATCTAAAATAATACCACCCTGCTCTCTATTTTTTTACCTTGCTTTATTTTTCTTTATGACATGTATATCATACCAACATTATAATATATATTTATTTGTTTTTTGCCATATCCTTCATCATAATGCAAGATTCTTCAAAGGGGAGCATTTTATTTATTAAATTCACTGCCATATCACCATCAATGAATGAATGGATAAAGAAAATGTACTATACATATATACAATGGAATATTATTTAGCCATAAAAAAGGAAATCTTACCATTTGCAACAACATGGATGGAACTTCAGGGCATTATACTAAGTGAAATAAGCCAGACAGAGAAAGGCAAATACCGTATGATCTCAACTATGTGTAAATCTAAAAAAAAAAACTAAACTCATAGATACAGAGAAGAAATCGGTGATTGCCAGAGGCAGAGGGTAGGGGGGTATGCAAAATGAGTGAAGGTGGTCAAAAGGTACAAATTTCCAGTTATAAAATAAATGATTCCTGGGGATGTAATGCACAGCATGGTGACTATAGTTAATAATACTGTACTGTATATTTGAAAGTTGCTAAGAAAGTAAATCCTAAAAGTTCTCATCACAAGAAAAAAAAATGTAACTATATGTGTTGATGGATGTTAACTTTTTTTGAGGGGATCATTTTGCAATATATTCAAATGTCAAGTCATTATGCTGAATACATGAAACCAATATATGTTATACGCAAATTATATCTCTAAAAAAATATATTGTAGAGAAAAACCACTGCTATATTCTCAGCACCTGTGACAGGGCCTAGCACAAAGCAAGATGTCAATTATTTGCGGATAGACTAAGTGAATAGAGACATTTAGGGCAAATAATTTTGTTGAAATAAAATATGAATTTCTAAACTTGGCCCTTCCATTAAATAACTGAGTTAATATACTGGACCAAATAATAAAGTCAAATATTCCACTTTGTATTGGAGGGAATAAACAATCAAAGAAAAATAGAGGTATTAATTTTAATGTGTCAAAGAGGAAAATCACAGAAAATTTAAAATATATTTATAAAAAAAACATAGCCAAAGTGTTACTGTAGCCAGGAATAATTTGAACAGCATCCTTCAAACCACTTGGTCAGCCTTTGTACACTCCCAGGACACATGGATCATACTTGGAAAGCCATGTTCCAGCATTCCCTAGCAGTCTAGGCCCCTATAAAAAAAATAATGATTGTGTAAGGATTGTGAAATGGAGTAAAATATATTAATAAAAATAATTCTATTATAAAAGAGATCATTATATCCTCATTATATAATCTCTCTGTATTTCTTTTTGTGTGTGTGTGTGTGAGGAAGATCAGCCCTGAGCTAACATCCATGCCAATCCTGCTCTTTTTGCTGAGGAAGACCGGCTCTGAGCTAACATCTATTGCCAATCCTCCTCCTTTTTTCCCCTTTTCTCCCCAAAGCCCCAGTAGATAGTTGTACATCATAGTTGCCCATCCTTCTAGTTGCTGTATGTGGGACGCCGCCCCAGCATGGCCAGACAAGCAGTGCATTGGTGCATGCCCGGGTCCGAACCCAGGCCGCCAGTAGCGGAGTGCCCGCACTTAACCGCTAAGCCTCGGGGCCGGCCCCTCTCTCTGTGCTTCTTAAGGCAGACTCCCAAGGAAAGTCAGGATATGTCTTGAGACTCACTGAAAATCAAGTGCTTCAACAAGGCAGTTTGTGAGAGCTGGTAAAATACAAGAACTGCAAGATCAGGTTAAAGGAAAATAGTGCTCCATCCCATTCCATTTCTAACTTTGGCTAACAGTTTGATCAATATCATCTTTGATGGTCAAGCACCATTTATGTAAGAAGTAGTGTAACGATACAATTCCACTTTTTTTTTCAGAAAAGAAATTAACGGTGGGACTTGTAGTTAAATATTACCTCTCTTCTCTCCTAAAACCCACTAAAATTATAATAAAAGGATGGATTAAAAAAAATACACAAGGACCAATAAACTGGTAACTGAGAAACAGATGGATAAATAGTAACTGACTTGGCAGACAGAAGTAAGCTTAGACTTAAGTCAGCAGAAGAGATGGCCCAGGAACAGCCAATTGGTACTTCAGAATCCCAGAAAGCCTCAGGAATTAGAGACACCAGGTGACACTAGAAATGGGGATTCAAGTGAGGCAGAATACAGAAGAGTAGGCTAATGTCGGAGTAAACTTGTACATGTCTGTATAAAAAGTATCCCCCAGATCATAGACACAAATACATACACACGTGTCACAGAGACAGGAAATGCCCTGCAGAGGCTGAACCAGAGGGATTCTGAATTAGGAGACCTAACAAAGGAATTGAAGGAAAGTCTACATAGTGAATGGTAAAACTTACAGTTCTCTTCCTCCTACTTGGCTCCCAGAATGCTGAGAGCAACTTATACTCTCCAAGCGATAGATCAGAGGATTCAAACTAACTAGCCCAAGTGACAAGACTCACTGGGAGCCTTCCAATGAAATGGCATGCCAGTTGACAAGGCCCACCCACCAATCCACATAGAACTTCCAATGAGAATGTTAGTGTCTCAGCCTGGAAGAGGGGCGATGAGGTCAAAGTGACATATATACACAAAGAAAAGACATCATTAATATGAAAGACTGGTCAATAGAAAATATCCAAACTGCAGACCAGAGAATAAAGAACTGAAAACACATTTTTAAAGTAAAAAACATGTAGATCACAGTCAAATGGTATAATATATATGTAACCAGAGTCTCAGAAGGACAAATGAGAGATAAAAATCCATTCTTCCAAAGAAGATATACAAATGGCCCACAGGTATATGAAAAGGTGCTCAACATCACCAATCATCAGGGAAATGAAATCAAAACCACAATGAGATATCACCTCACACCTGTTAGAATGGCTATTCTCAAAAACACAAGAGAAAAGTCTTGGTGAGGATCTGAAGAAGGCAAAACTTTGGACACTATTGGTGGCAATGTAAATTGGTACAGCCACTGTGGAAAACAGTATGGCGGTTCCTAAAAAAATTAAAGATAGAACTACCACATGATCCAGCAATTCCACTTCTAGGTATATATCCAAAGAAAATGAAATCACTATCTCAAAGAAATATCTATACCCTCATGTTCATTGCAGCATTATTTACAATAACCAAGACATGGAAACAACCTAAGCATCCATCAAAAGATGAATGGATAAAGAAAATGTGGTGTATATATACAGATACGATGGAATATTATTCAGCCATAAAAAAGAAGGAAACTCTGCCATTTGTGACAACACGGATGACACTTGAGGGCATTATGCTAAGTGAAATAAGTCAAACAGAGAAAGACAAATAAGGTATGATCTCACTTATACGTGAAATCTAAAAAAACTGAACTCATAGAAACAGAGTGTAGATTGGTGGTTGCCAGGGGTGTGAAGGTGGGAGAAATGGGTGAAGGTGGTTAAAGGTTACAAACTTCCAGTTATAAGATGAATAAGTTCCGGGGATGTAATGTATAGAATGATGACTATAGTTAACAATATTGTGCTGTATCCTTGAACATTGCTAAAAGAGTAAATTCTAAAAGTTCTCCACACACACATAAAAAAGATAACTATGAGAGGTGATGGATACGTTAACTAACCATATTGTGGTAATCATTTTGCAATATGTACATATATCCAATCATCACTTTGTACACCTTAAGCTTATACAATGTTATACGTCAAATGTACCTCAATAAAGCTGGGGCAAGGAAAAGAACACATGTTAAAAAAAAAAAAAAAAGGATTAAATAGAAGCACTATCTGAAGAGAAAATGGCTGAGATTTTCCAAAGCTGATGAAAGACATTAACCCACAAATTCAAGGAATACTATAAGCCCCAGATAGGATAAGTGAAAAGAAAGCCATTTATAGGCACATCATAATAAAATTGCTGGAAAAAAAAAACTTAAAAGTAGCCAGAGGAAAAAAAGCATTACTTTCTAAGGAGCGATAATAAGGCTGAGAGCTGCCTTCTCCACAGAAATACTGGAAGACAGAAGACAATGAAATGACATTTTAAAATGCTGAAAGACAATAACTGCCAACCTACAATATTGTATTTAGTGAATATATCCTTCAAAAACCTAGACAAAATAAATACTTTGCCAGCAAACAAAAACTTTGAGAATTCATCACCAGCACACTTGAATTAAAACAAACACTAAAGGAAAATCTTCTGGCAGAAGGAAAGAAATGATTCCAGAAACAAAGAAATGAAGAAAGGAATAAAGAGAGCCAAGAAAGGTAAAATGTGAAGTAAATATAAAAATAAATGAATTTTGACTACACAAAACCATAATTGTAGTGTTTCTGCAGGGTTTTATATGTATGTAAAATATTTACAGACGACAAAAATAATTCAAAAGTCAAGAAGGAGTGAAATTACATTAAAGTATTCAAATTTTCCAACACTATCGGGTAAATGCTAAAAGTAAGTGGAGAGTCCAATGTCATCCGACGTTACAGGAAGGCTCTAATGTCAAACACAGAGACCAAAGTAATAAATAAACAAACAGAAACTGTCTTAAAAGAAACAGAGACAAGGCAGAGAGGAGAAGAAAAAACTAAATAACATACTCAGAAAGCAAAAGGTTAATTAATACATTTAGAAAGATAAGAAAAGGCATCATATTCATGGAACAAGAAAAGAAAGCAAAAAAGGAACATCCAGAAAACAAAATATAAACAATTTTTGGTAATTAAAATGACAAGAGCAGAAATTAAAATTTCAATAAAAGGGTTTGAGGGTAAAATTAAGTAAATCTCTCAAAAGGTAGAATAAAAGGAAAAATACATAAAATTAGGAGAGAAAAGATTAGAATCAAGCCAGGAAATCCAATATCAAAATAATAAGATTTCTAGGAAAAAAGTAGATAAAACAGAGGGAGGAAATTATGCAAAAAAAACCTTTTTTTCAAGACAATTTCCCCAAATTGAAAGGTAGGAGTTTCCAGATTAAAAGTACTAACAAAAGGAATGAAAGAAAACTCATTATAAGGCACATCATTTAAAAATGTCAGATTACCAGGGACAAAGAAAAGATTCAATAATTTCCAGAGAGAATTAAAAAACAAGAAGTCCAGATTCAAAGGATCAAGAATCAATATGGCATCAGATTTCTCAATAGCAACACTGGAAGCCCAAAAATACGGCACAGTGTTTTCAAATATTCTGCGGAAACATGACTTCCGTCTTAGACATCAAGAAATCATGTCTTAGGACAAAACAAAATCATCATCAGACATGTAAATTCCCAGAAACTTTTACTTCTCATGCTCCCTTTTTAGATCAACTACTCAATGATGTTCTCAACCAAAAAGTGGGAGAAAACCAAGAAAGACAAAGACATGAGATCCAGGAAACAGGGGATCCATCACAGAAGCAAGGCAAAAAGAACCTTCCCAAGGGCAGTGAAGGGGAGTTAAAGGATGGCAGTTGTGTGTTGAGCCTTGTAAGCAACCAGTCCAGATCAGAAGAGAGGAGAGGGCCCCCAGAAAGATGTGCTCCAGCCCTCTACTTTCCAAAACAAGGACAAAGATGACCTAATATTTTTAGATGTACAGGTTGTATTTGAGAGGAGGTTTATACTTCTGGCAGACAGCTTGAGAATGAGTTAGTGATCATTTTTGATACACAGAAACCTAAAGAAAGATAAAAGAAGGGAAGAGAGAAAGAGTGAGACAGAGAAAGCCAATTATTAACTCCAGGAAAACTTAAACTTGCAAAAGATAGGAAATGTAACCACATCTTGCCATACTTCACAGCTGTGAATAATACTTCCATAGTACCAATAGTGTAAACAGTAAATATTAATGTAATCAAAAATGATAATACAACAATAAGAGAGGATGAAGAGGGGGATGGATCCCGAGGTTGTAGGAGGTGGTTGTAAGAGCACTAAATTTTTACCTTCCATAGTAAGAAGCCAGTAAATAAGACCTAAAGTTGAAAAAAAAATCTAGAAATATTAAAGCAAGTTATTTAGATATACAGCAGTAAACAGCAGAAGGAACAGCTTCAAGCTGAAAGGGGCTGCCTCTGGAGACCAGGAATCAAAGAGGGAAGGGGTGGAGTAGGAGATTGCTGCTTTTCTTTACGAGCTTTCTAGAAGATTTGACTTTTTAAACAATGTGCATATACAACTTTGATAAAATAATGTTAAATTTTAAAAGAGAGAGAGTGACATGAAGCTTCGTGAGCCCCAAAATAAAACTAGGGTGAGTCATTGGTGTGACACTGAACTTGAAATGCTTGGATTCTAAAGCTAAAACCTTGCTTTTTCTATTCGTCATTCTTCTCAGGGGATTGATTAATTCAGAGTAAAAAAAAAAAATCTCTGTGAACTACTGATTACTAGCAATTAATGTCCCTTTTCCTTATGTCCAGTTGCAAATCATTGTTACCTAAGAACTAGGCCTGCCAAGCTCATTCTAAGGAGGTGTATAGCTCATAATGTCCCTTATAAAAGCGAAGGTGAAAATCTATACTTCTTGTTCTAGTTCCCTTGCGTGAGTAAACGAAAGGCATGAATAGCAATGTGATTCTCTGTAAAGCTGAATGTGTACCAGGTGCAAGGACAGATCGCACTTCATGTTAGTGAATTCACCAAGGATTTCATTGCTAAACGACTTCACTCTGCTGAAAAGAATTACTGCCACCAGAGGACCTTTATTAGCAGAAGAAACTATGAATGAATGAAAATACAACATAAGCAACATAGGCATTTCCAAAAAAGCATTGGAAGCTCAATGGCTCTTTTGGATTTATCCAAAGAACAGCTCCTCCTCCTCCCCACTTTCAAATCCAGCCAGCAACGGTGTGCTGCTTTCTTTATTACACCAGTTTTCCAGATAGATATTAACAAAGAAGCCTCTCCTTTGTTGCTTCCTTCTGCCTATAAGCATTTTTAAGCTAATATTGACCCCAGAAGGGTCAGGGCTTATAATGATGTCAGGTTAGCATGGCGTTGCAGCCATGATTCTCATCTATGGTTTGGAGGAAACTAAAGTATAATAATGGAATTCTACCAAGCAGCCTCTAACTTCCCTCATTACTCACTTGTGTAAATACTGGTTCTTGCTCAATGACCATAAATGGTGAAATTTACAATGGGGACTTTCTTTGTCCCACTGGTTGAGTCCATCAAATATTGGGCTCCATCTCCAGTTAGTGAGTCCAGCCATATCTAGTTTTACCTACTTCTAGCTGCCAACAAGCGAATATTTCTCCCATTTTGAAACACATCTCCCACAGAGGGAATAAGAATTGTTATGGAACAAATATTTAGGAACAATGCATCTTGGAAACAAACCAAGGTGATCTGGGTTTTGTGAAATTCTGGCCATACAATGTTTCTGAAAGTGATCATTCAGTCACAGCATCCAGTTAGCCATTTCTGAAAACTTGAGTTCCATTGTGCTGGCCACTTAGGCATGTTTTCTAATTCTCAGATGGTTTCCATTCATTGAACGTAAGTGCTAATTGCCTTGCTCTGGACTCGCTTAGTAGATGTAAACTTTCCATCTGAGGCATGAAGGTCTAGTCCCGTGATTCTTGTTAATGTTAATAAATAAAGCTCTATAGTAAAATGCTGGCCAGGGTGAAATAACTCTCAAGACATATGGACTCAAGATGCTCATTCACACACAGGCAACAGAGAACTGAATCCAAGAACCTAAATGTTTAGTTTTCTTCCTAGCTCGGACTGGTTTTCTGCCTCATTTATCTGCAAATAGCTGAAAAGAATTTATCCCTTGACCCTTCTATTCATCAATTTATAGTTGGTAAAATCGTGTTGCACCTTTCCTGTGTAGAGAGATATTGTCAAGGTGAGCATTTTTCACCTTTCATCACCTTCTGCAAGGAAGGCTTTTACTAGGCATGACGCGTGGAGTTCAAATCTTTGGGGACAGACAGGACTGACACATGAAACGGTTAATTAACGATGCTAAGTAGAGTTCCCGAAATGACCAAAGAATGATGCAAATGAAATAATGCTATAGGAACTGGGGAAGGGGAGGAGATCAGGAGGAAGTGACAATGAGCCCAGCCTTTAAGAAAGTTTGAGATTGAACTAAATGGAGAGGCAGCACAGTATAATTTTTAAGAGTAGGAACTCTAGAACAAACTGCCTGGCTTCAATCCCAGCTCTGCCACTTAGTAGCTGTGTGGCCTTGAACAGATTGCTTAACACTGCCGAGCTTTAATTTCTGTACTTGTAAAAGTGAGATTAAATAGTATCTGCCATATGAAGAGGGTGTTGAGATTAAATTTAGTTCAAACACATAAAGGACTTAGAACAATACCTAGCACCGAGCAAGTCCATAAATATAGTTGCTGTTATTGTTATTATAAATGGGAGAAGAGTGGAGAAGACATTCCTTGCAAGGAAAATATTCCAACAAATTAATCAAATTAATAAATTACATTTTTAATCATATTTAATCACACGATTATGCTGATACAAAAAATTCATGCAAGAGCAGCATCAGCAACTTTTTCCATTTGTTCCTGACACTAGTGAACTGGTAATTTGGAAAGGTAAGTATTAAAGTGGTGAAATTTCACTTAAATTACGAATTGCCCATAGCTGCATTGGAAATTTTTATTATTTGCCCAAAACATAAAAAGTGGAAGCATATGTCATTAATTTAAAGAGACAGTTCACATATTTGTTTAATGACTTCAGCTCAGTCAGACATGAAGACCCAGGTGCATTGGATGTAGGCATTAGTGCAACACTAAAAAACAAGAAAATGAGGTGCCAAACGGTCTGCATGATTTAGAACTCATTCTTTCAGTCACTGTGAATGCAAATGTCTCATTTACATAAAATCCACTCATATTGATGCTAATCGGGAGCAAAGGAGAAGCTATCACTTCTCCTATCCAGCATCAGAAACAGGAAATCAGAATTCAAATTATCCCCATTGGAAATGGCTATAGGATCTTTCAAATTGTTGTGTTGATCAGCTTTAATATTTGGATATTAATTCAAGAAACATCTATTGAATAAAGAGCACTTATTGAGTGCTTACCATGACCCAGGCTTTGCCCTAAATGTTTTTATGCATTTTTCATATAATTTTTTACAACAATCCTGATAGGAAGATTCCATTTTTACCCCCTCTTTACTGATAAAGAGTTGAGGCTTAAAGAAAATTGAGTAACTTGCCTAGTATCCCATATTGTGTCTATCTGATTTTAAAGCTCCTGCTGCCTGCTAATGTTAATTAAGGTGTTTAATCTAACTCCATTGGCACCCACCTCCATCTGCTCGTTCCACACCTATTCCTAGAACAAAGCACTCTTTTCCTCAAAGTCAGGCAGAAACTGATACAAGGGAAAAATATGGAAGAAATAAAAATGATACTAATGACAATGCCATTGAATTGTCCACCTGAGTGCAAAGGAGAAGACCCAACACTTACATTGTCATTACATGCCATTCCGCTTTAATCAGCCAACGACAGTAATAACCTAAGTTTAACTGAGGAACTACATTGCCACATTGGGAAGGAGAAGATGGATTGCTTAAACGGCTGTTTTTAGCAAATATCGAAAACAATTTGAGGAGTTTAATGCAAGGAAATAAGATTTATGCATTTCTAGTGTCGGGGGAAGAGGGAGAATCCCCCTCTGCCCTTTTTCTTAAGGTTCTTATGGCTGGCCAAATAATTAACAAGACAGGTTAGCAGGAGAAAATAATACCAAGTTTAATAACATGTATACATGGGAGAAACTCAGAAATGAGCAACTCTTCCCTCTGTCTAAGCTGCTTGCTTAAGTATTGCAGCTAAAGTCGAGGAACGTGTTGGGGGTAGGTAGTGGTCTGGGACTTCAGAGGGCAGGAAGACAATTCTTTTCAGGGTCATCTATAGATAATGTGGTCAGGGAGAGATAGAGTTTTTTGATAAAAGGGGCTTGATGCCCCTCCCACTGTAACATCTATTTTACATTATCATTACAGCCATCATGATAGAAGATCTGTTCCAGGAAGGAACCACCATGTCAAATTCTTTAGGCAGTTAGTGGGGGAGGTCAAATGTCCTTCAGAGAAAACAATCAAGGTAAAGAGATATATTTCAGGGTGGCCAAATCTTGATCTCCCACACTAGCCAGATGCACCTGACAATGTCTCATGATACCAGAGCTCTTAAAATGTTTTATTTCAGGTAATCTGTAGGAGTAAGACACAGGAGCCAAATGAATCAGCAGAGAACCTTGCTGTTGATTCTTGGATTTTGAGAGCAATATTTGCTTTCCTCTTGGGAAGATTGTTTGGGGAACTTTCATCAACTTCTACGCCATTCAGTTGGCAGCTGCTTCTCCCCATTGCTTCCCGCGCACACCAATGGGTCTCAGCTCCACCAAGGACTCCCACACCCCACCTCCCTGGGTTCTCAGCAGTGTGGGCGCATGCTGTGCAGGCTCCGTGGAGGGGCCCCTGTAATGTTGCACCTCTTAATTCCAAGTACCACCCACATTACAAGATTCAGGGGAACTCACTTTACAAACAAGCTAGGCGTAATTAAAATCAAGTCCAACATAAGGAAGCAACTTAAAACCTTTATTTAAATATGGCTATTTCCGGAGTTCACGGGAAAAGTAAGAAACAAAACAAAAAAACACAAAACAAAAGTTAAACCTTCTCAGACAAACCCCATGGAGGCACATCCATATTAGTCTCCTGTCTTGCTTTTTCTTCTCTCTTCCGAGATAGTCTCTTTCTTCAAACCTTTAAATCAAAGATCTACACCCATAGTTTTAGGAGAAACCCAGTGTCTGACCACAGAATTTATTTTTCTTTAGGATCAAGCCATAAGAGACCTGTGGCAATAGAGTCTCAAACGTGCACTTAGCCAGGAATGACACCATGGTAGATGGTGAGGTGGGGGAAGGAGCTTGATACTCTAGGTCTGTCCCCCACCAGGCCCAGGTAACCTTCTCATTCTTCCCGGTTCTCCAGCAGAGAAGCACTTTATCAACACACGTAGCAATTTTCAGGAAATGTTACCAGAGAATTTTTAGAAAATTATAACCTCCACCCATATTAAGGAAAATAAATATTTCCTTAAATACAACATACGTTGACTTTATTCTCAGGGTTCATGATTTCCCATGGACTCACTCTCACGCCCAGAGGCCAAGTACAGGAAAGTGAGGTCTTTTCACACCACTAAGCCAGTTGCCCCTAATTACCATCTTCTGACCACACCAAAACCTGGCCAATGCTTCAAAAACATCCCTTTTCTTCCCTTAGGCTTGATCAAATTCCTGGACATGGCATCTCTCATACTCATCTCTGTAAACAGAAGGATGAAATGAGGACTCACCATTCTGTTATCTATAGACCATAGCTCTGTAGTCAAGAGTGCTGTTCTACCCCGTCCATTTGAAGGAAAAAAAAGTTATTTAATACAAATAGAAATCAAATAAAATTTCTCTACATACTTGCATCCTAAAACTGCAGCATTTGAAGCTGCAGCATTAACCGTGCATTGGTTCTGTGGGTTTTATAAAATATTTAATGGTGGTTGTTTCCATTGTTCTAGGTAACATCTACCTAGTTCAATAATTTTGTGTGTGTTTATTAGACAAGGCAGTCACATTTATATGCTATCCATTGCAGGCACTTCATAAGTTGCTCTATATTAGAGTAGCCTGAGTCTTAAGAATGCCATAAATATTTGAGTCCAGAGTCCCCAGCCCCCTCACCTGTTTTCTTTCTTCTCTTTTTCTGACTTCCTTTCTTCCCTTTTCCGTCTCTTCCCCCTTTCTGCTACTGTATTTTCCCCCCAGGATATTTGAGAACTAAGGGTTGGAAACAAATCTGAAGCATCTAAATTACAAGAAACTAAAATTGAGTGCTTGTGCTTTCCCCAGGTCCTTAAAAGTCAATAAATGTAAAGCAATGTTCAAAGCATCAAGTTTGCTGTTGCGTTTAGAGCCTTAATTGATTCAATATCTAAGAAACACTTTTACAAATCCATGGATGAGAAGAATAATGAAAACCTGACAGAGAAACTAAAAAGTAGTTCCATTATTCAGTGGTTCTTAACAGAAGTGCAGAGGGAGTAATTTGAAAGATGTGGATTTGACACCGCACAATCCCAGTGGTAACCTGACGGGACAGAAATTATTTTTCTAAACCAAAAGTCAGGAAACTAAGGGCAACAGACAAAAACTCAGGCCACTGCTTATTTCTGTTGATAAGGTTTTACTGGAACAGAGCCACGCCCATTCATTTACGTATTGTAAAAGGCTGCTTTTGCACTGCAATGGCTAAGTTGAGTAGTAGTGACAGAGATTCTGTATTCCATAAAGACTAAAATATTAACTAGCTGATCCTTTACAGAAAAACTAATGTAATATTTGGAACATTTATATCCCATACGTTAATTAATATGAACAGAAACAAGATCTCTAAAAGTATTTTCATCATCAAGTTTGTGTCTTATATTGTCCTCTTATGTGGCAGTTGCTACCACTGTTGTGTTGTTATAACATGTTGTGTCTATGTCCTAACGTGCTCATCAGTAGTTAAAAAGAGTGATGCTCACAGTCTTTTTCACAAATGGGTCACATAAAAAAAAAAAATTGGCATTTGATTTAATCATTGCTAAATCTATCAGCAAAACCTTGTGCAGAATTCTTGGAGACTTACCTTAATGCTGTTTCTGATTACTACAAGCCATGATGTTCCAACGACCTAAAAGCATTAATATGGTAGCTGAGTGTAGAACCAGACTTCACTGGTTCAAATTCTGATTCTTCAGTTAATAGCTGTGCCAGGTTTCCTTGTCTATGAAAGGGGGTTGATAATAGTACCTATCAAGGGTACAGATAGATGTCTAAAATAGTGCTTAATTAGCACTCCATAAATATCAGTTATAATTATTATTATTTGAAGGTGTGACTCGCTTTGTCCTGAAACATGTGTTGTGTCCTCCAAAGTAAGTTACTTCACTTTACCGTATAATTCTGGAATTGGTTGTGGGTTTTACATAATGGTTTTATGTTAAGCATGGCTATGTCTTAGAACTAACCCATGAGTCAATCAGTAAGTAATTATAGAGCATCCACCCCAGGCAGAGCAAGATGTTAAAAACTGAGAGGATACAAGGTAAGCATGAGATACAGTCCTGTCCCTGGTCAGATTACTAGCATTGATATCTGGGGGAATGGATCTATCTACCCACAACACAAGCAAACAGAAAAGAGATAGGGATTACCCTCTGACATTCTTCCAGGCAAAAGGAGATGGGGAAATCAGAATATCTTTAATATCGAATGGGTCATAGAAGTCCCACTGCAGTCTATGCCACTCAATTTACCATTTGTAAAAATTCAGAGGGAAGAGAGAGCTCAGTGAAGTCTGCAGTGGTCACGTAATGAAGGCTTCATGGACAGGGGAGAAATATGAGTTGATGTGAATAGGTAGAGAGAGCAGGAGAGGTCTTGCCAAGTGAAGAATCACAAAGGCAGTCTGCTCATGGCGTGGGCAGTGAATAGAGCCCACTGACTGTGATTGTGAGGTGCAGTGGACAGGGTCCTTATCTACATGTGAGATATAGACTTGGCCTCAAATCTAATGGCACAAATAATACAAGAAAATCAGTGAAGGATATAGAGGGGCTTAGTGTGGGCTTGGTATGGAAATTGCCAGCCTCTCAGGTTTCCAAGTAGGGGCATTGGTTTGATGGTATGTGCTGCATTTAAAACCTATTCAGCTCGTAGTCGGTTGTCAAGTGCAATTCTGAATGTGGGGGCAGGAAAAGAGGTTGGGGCAGGTCACTTGAACTTTGAGTGGGACAATGAAATGGGATGTTAGATTCTCAACACTTTGTCAGATGGTTCAGAGGAGGATCACATAAAGTCAACGAGGAAACCAAGAAGCCATGGTCGAGGTGTAAAGTGGGAAGTATGTAACGTGGAGATAAGAAAGACTTTCAGAGTGATAATCGAGAAGGTTAATAACAGACTAGTCACAGAGTATGAAGAGGGGGAGTGGAATTAAAGATCACCGAACGGCTGCCCCAGAGAACTTGAAGAATAATGATGCCCCTGGCCACAATCAGATAGTGACAAGTAGTACAGGCTCTGTGCTGTTACTTCCAGTTCTCTCAAGTGTAGGGTAGAAATGAATTCTCAGGACAATGACTACATGAACACGGCATATAAACATTTACTGGATTCCTTTCATGTGAGCTTCAAAAGAATGGTCATAGCTGCAGTATTTCTTATGGCATCCATAACTCATTATCTAGAAAATATTTCCTATAAAACTGAAACTATAGTCCGTACGTGGGAAGCTGACTCAGAGCCAAGCTGTCCCTTTGGCAGCAGTCTGGGGAGAACCACCTACTGCTGCAGAGTCAGCTCTTCTCACAATGTGTGTTTTGTTTAAAAAAAACAAACAAAAAAAAAACCTAGTGCCGTGAACACACTTCCCAGCTATACCCTTCCAAAATTCCTTGTGTGAACAACCCACTACTCAACTGTCCTGAATACTCATAAGTCCGTAGAACAGAAGGCAAGGACTTAGACACTCAATGGGGTGATCATCGTATGAAGGATAAGGTGAGAGCGTGTATCTGAAATTTACCTATTTATGGTAGATCTGATTCTTTCAATTGAAGCAATCACTTTTAAGTATATGCTGTCTTTCAGATTCCTCCCCTTCCTCTGCTACTCCCTTAGGTGGCATCTGGCTATAATTAAGGGTTAAAAGATGTCGAGGTGGCAGGAAGGGGGATCCAGATGTATGCACTTGAGTTGTCGTGCTGGCCTCCATACTCCATGGCAATGTGGCCATTTAGGGGACCAGCCCCTCTGATGGAGGAAAAGAGAGATAAGCAGAGAGGCAATGGCCCCTTCCTTGACCAAGAACATTACACTGCTTTCCTGCCTTACAGGCTCCAGTGCAACACGATGCGTGATGCCCAACAGACGGGGCAGAGTAACGGTGGTAAAGAAGGGTGTAAGCAAAGAAGGATGACTTTGCTGGCAGAGAGTTCCTAATAATGCTCAATGCTACATTAGTGGCAGCGTCTGCTGGCCCAGCAGTGCCCAGCAAAAGTCACCACAGTGCCCAGCTGACTGTTGAGAATCCTGAGAAGTGAGTCTGGCCAGGAAAATAGAGGATAAAATAAGTGCTGACGTTCATGAGCTCATTTGACCCAAATTTCCTGAGTACTTAGAAAAAAATATTGGTTTGGATTTTCAAGGGGCTTGAAGCTCTGCAATGTTCGACAGGGGAAAAAATCAGTATGTAAGTTATGTAAATATTTAGACTGTGTTATCCTGGATTTAGGCAGGGTCTCACTCTGCTGCCATGGTCATCAGCTTCAAGAGAAGAGCCTGCTCCCAGCCTCTGCTTCACTAGCACCACTGACCCAGCTGCATCTTCTGCCTTCTTAAGACTGCTCCTCAGCTCAGCTGTCTTCCATTCCAGCTCCAAGGTCTAGGACTTGGGACATGTTTTTGAGGGAGAAGGGCCCACCTGCCTTACACTCCTTATATATTTTTTGAAATTCATTTTAAAATTCAAAGGTTCATCCAGATTATAACAATAATGGTTAACATTTGTTGAGTTCTTACATTGTGCTCAGTACATTTACACATCTAATACACACAGCAACATTTGGAAATAGATAGTATTCCCCCTACCTTCCCATAGTTGAGGAATGAGGCTCAGAGAGGTTAATTAGCTTGTTCTGGGTCACACAGCCAGTAAAGTGGCAAAATGAAAACACAAACCCAGGCATTCTGATTCCAGAGCTGTTTTCTTAATTGGAGATGATGATAGAGAGAGAGAGAGATGATAGACAGATATACACATAGATGATACAACATACATATATATGGATGGTGGATGGATGGATGAATGGGCAGACAAACACACACTGACATGACAATCTAGTCCAGCGATTTTCAAACTGTACTAAATCCTCAGGGAGCAGACTCAGGGAGTGTCACGAGTCTCCCTGGGGAGAGTTGAAGGAGCAAGGAAGTGAGCAAGCCAGCAGGGCTCAGAACCCCTTCATCCCTGCTACAGCCTGAACAACTCTGCATTTATCTGTTTTGTGTACTGGGATTCTGTGTCAGATATTTTTATAGAAATAATTATGCTGCTAAAAATAATTTGAGAATCACAGTTATGTATCCCAATGCTCTCATCAAAAATGAGAAAACCAAGACCCAGCTTTGTCTGGATCACACAGCAAGGTTATGGCAAAGTTCTCACTCTTCTAACTTATTTGTGGAAAATACCGAACACTCAAAGGTGACTTTCAATATTCCCATCAGGAGCTACTGTTGAGGAAACTGCCTCCTATTTTTTTTCAGGGAGGAGGGGGAAGGATGAAGATTGCCATGTTATGGCTAATAAACAATCCTTCAATATTAAGGTAAATGGGACCTGGATAAAAATTGCAAGGGACTCTTATTCTGTTACCTGCCACCTGCTCCATGATTAGGAGTTTGTCCTGTAGTTTACTTGAGTCTTTTACTCAAATAAGAGAACCCTCCGCTAGCGCTGTGTCTCATGCTGTGGACCAGGACTGCTACAGAGAAGACTCCTTCAGCAATCCTTGGCCTAGGTCAGCTGTGTCCACTTAGGCTTCAAAGAAGGATGACTTTGCTAGCAGAGAGTGCCTAATAAGTTTTGTACAAGGACGAAATACAAACATTGTGTTGCAAGGAGCACAAATAGGCAAAGCTCTTGGGCTGGCTGTTTAGATAATTCAAAATGGAAGGTGTCCCATGGTGAAATCAACTTACAGGCCCAGAAACCTGAGGTTCTGTCCTAGTCCCATGGAGAGGGACACTATCTCACAGGAACAGACTCACATGATTAATCAAACACACACTCACACACACACACGCACACACACACACACAGCACAAGGCCCATTTATTAACTCATGATAAGAAATTCTGCTCTCAAATAAGCTGAATTGTTCACATCTACAAAATACTGCTTTCCTTACCAATAAGCAAGCTACCCACAGAGGAGATGATCAATATATATTTATTTAACTAATGAGAGAAATCAAATTATGAGTAGAATGTCCAGTCATTGACTTCAGTGAGAAAACAACTCTCAAAGAGACTCTATGACTATACAGTCAGCACATTCATTCCCTGTAAACAAATGGCTTATATGGGATGCCAAGTTATCTGAAGGCTGCTGGGAAATGATGGAATTAGAATTGAGGGACACAGGTATCTGAGAAGGCCTCTCAAGAAAGAAAGGTTAAGGCCTGTTCATCTAACACTGGGTTAGCCCTGTCAAGAAAAACATAACGCACTAGCCAAGAGCCCTCTCGCCTTGATGAGGTTGGGTGGGCCCTCCCACACCTGCCCCTGATTCTCCTCTGTAATTCCATGGCTACACAGACCCATTCTGATGCACTCAGACTTTTTCCACGTCAGATCATAGCTGTCTCACCAGCTTGGAGATGCTTCTAACTCTTTCTTCACATTGCCCAAGTCTGCTCTGATCCATAAGGTACTGATTTTAAATTTTAAAGCTTTAAGCTTTCAGAAGCAGTCATATTTCCCTCATTTTTTTGTTGTTATTTTTGTTGGAAGAAGGAAAGAGGAGGAGATGAAACATGTTGTAGCCTCTTGGTATCTACAATCCAGGTTATATAAAGTGAATTATATCTTATTTAACTAATTCTGTAAGTTTAGAATCCCATATAGAGAGAATTTTTATGCCTGTCAAAGTAAGATGAAGCACGTTTTATGAACGAATCATTAACATCTGTCACATATAGACTACTATTGCTTAATTATAAATCAATTCCATTTTCCAGCTCTTTGCACTATTTTGAAAGTATGTTTTTAGATCCTTATCAAGCTAATGAAATTTACAGGATTTATTTTATTGATATATTAAACATATAATAAATGCTGTACCAGCAAACATAAGGACAGACTCACCAATATTCTATGAGTTAACTAAACCAAATAGGTCACTTTTTAATAATTTCATGTTGCATGCTCCTTCCACTAAAACTCAATCATCCATCCTTGTGTCTCAAACATACTGCTCCATCCTAAGGACAGCATATGTCAAATAAATGTATCTTACATCACATCCCCTATTTTAACAAACTTCTACTAGCATATGTGGGGTGCACCTATTCTGAATCTGAAGACTTTCTTACCAAGAATATGTATCATTCTCTCTTTCTATTATAGGCAGAAATAGAAGCAGTGTCACAAAGGCAATAGACAGTCCAGCAGACGGACAAAGAAACAAACATCTCCTCCTGGATGCAATAAGGTCGAGGCCAGTGAAACGCTATCTGAAATTGCCAGCTCTGGGATCTCTCCAAAAACAAATGAAAAGCCTACATAGACCATGCATTCCAGAGATTATGAATTCATTTTGGCTGATGCTCTTTAAAAAGGTCTACAGCTGCAATCAAAATACATCCAGCTCATCTGTAGGCCTGGGGACTGACACGAAGCCAGGAGCCCCAGCTGGGACATACAGGCAGGAATCAATTTAAGCCCTTCTGGCAGGACGTGGGGTGGTTTGCTATAATGAATGTGAAGGAGGGATACCAGACCATGGAGAATTGGGTGTTTATCTTCCCTGAGTATTAAAGAGATGATAAATTGATGGATAAAAGTATGTAGGAGACTCGCAGAAAAGCTATTGTTCATGCTGGGTAGATGCTATGTCAGTTTGACAATGAAGACTTAATAAAAATAAATCAGGGTTTGAGAGTTGGGGAAGTCCTGACTGTGCTGTTGAGAGGAGAAAGATCACCCAGGGCTTCAAGCTGAGACTTAACAACAGAAAAGAGAGGGCATTCATTTGTAGAAACCTCAACATCAGTCAGGAAACTAAGCTTCCAAAGTTCTTACAATTCTATGTGTGTCTTAGTAACTGCTGCCAAGGGAGCTAATAATTGTATTGGAGATCCATAATTCAAAAGTAAAAATAATAGAGGAGGGGGATATTTAAAGCCTGAAATCAATTTTATGAGTACGAAGTTAAGTGATCTATAAATATAGTTATAACGCAAAATGTGCCTATTCAGGTCATGGGAACTCATGAAACCAGGCGTTTCATATAACACTCCTTCCTTTAGCTTCTGAGGCATCTCTTCCCATTAACAGGGACCAATTTGGATTTCCTTCATCTCCTGAGCTGCATGCAGTCATCTTTGTACATGTAGTTAGCTCGTGTTACATCAAATTCTCCTCAGGAAACTGGTTTTGCTAATTTATAGCAGCAGAAATTATCTCAGGCATCATGCCATTTATGACGTCAACTTGTCTAATGAGGGTGATGTTATTTGCATTGTTTTCACTGCTTCCCTTTGTCGTTGAGTTGGGTTTATTGATGTTATGTGTTTGCTTGTTTTGCAGTACAGGTTGAATTATACTATCTTCTTGTAATAGTAGAATAATGTTAATATATAACCTATAACTTTTTGAGCATTGACAATATGTGAAGCACTATACTAAGCATTTTGGAATATTAATGTATTAATCCTCACATCTCCTAAGAGATAGGTACTATTATCCCCTTTTTTATGATGAAGAATCTAAAGCACAAATTAATTAACTTACTCAAGAATTATAGAGTTAGTAAGTGACAGAACTGGGATGTTTCGTTTTTGAGTGTAGTCTTAAGTATACTGTGATGAGGGCTAAAAATTGCTTAACAAGAGCAAGTAAACAGCTATTTTCTAATTAATGAAGAGAAAACACCTTGTCAGGGTCTATTATGACAACTTATTTTAACAACCATTAAAATAATTGTACCCAATTTAATGTGATATTGTGTTGTTTTAGTCTAAGTGGATGTTAATCTGAAGGCTCAAAACACATGACCTAACAAAATATGTACAGGATCTAAATGCTGAAAATTATAAAATGCTGATAAAAAAAATCAAAGAAAATCAAAATAGAGAGGGGTACCATGTTCGCACACTGGAAAACACAACATAATAAAGATGTTAATTCTCCCCAGATTGATCTGTAGATTTAGCAGAATTTCTATCAAAATGCCAGCAAGGTTTTTTTATAGACATAGACAGCTTATCATAAAATTCATATGGCAAGGCAGAAAGACTCAAATAGCTAAAACAATTTTGAAAACGGTGAACAAAGTGGGAGGAGTCACTCTACACAATACTAAGGCTTACTTTCCAGCTGCAATAATGCAGACAGTTGATACTGGGGGAGGGAAAGACACAGAGACCAGTGCAACACAATAGAAAACCAGAATGACGCATAAATATGTCTAACTGATTTTTGACAAATGCAAAAGCAATTCAAGGGAGAAAAAATAGCTTTTTCAATAAATGATGCTGGAGCAATTGGACATCCATAGGGAAAAAAAAATCTACCTAAACCTCATATCTGATTAAAAAATTAACACAAAATGAATCACAAATGTAAAACATGAAACTTTTAGGAAAAAATATAGAACATAATGTAATCTATGCAGAAATAGAAGTATAATGATGTACACCTGAAATTTATACAATGTTATAAACCAATGTTACTGCAATAAACAAAAAATTAAAAAAATATATATATATAGGAGAAAATCTTCACGACCTAAAGCTAGGCAAAGAGTTCTTGGACTTAACACCAAAAATGCAAACCATACAAGGGAAAATTGATAAATTGGACTTCACCAAAATTAAAAATGTTTCCTCTGCAAAAGACTCTGTTAAGAGAATAAAAATACAAACTACAAACTGAGAAAATATTTGCAAATCGCATATCAGACAAAGAAATAGTATCCAGAGTATATATCCAGAATATATAAAACTCAACAATGAAAAAAATCCAATTAGAAAATGGCAAAAGATGTCAACAGACATTTTATTGAAGAGGCTATACAGATGGTAAATAAGCATATGAAAATATGCTAACATCATTAGCAATTAAAAAAATGCAAATTAAAACCAAAAGGAGATATCAGCATACACCTATCAGAGTGGTTAAAATAAAAAATAGTGATAACACCAATGCTAGCAAAGATGTACAGAAACTGAATCAATCTTGCATTGCTGGTGGGAATATAAAATGATACAGCCACTTTAGAAAAATGTTTGCCAGTTTCCTACAAAATTAAAAACTATACATGTGACCCAGCAATGGTACTCTTGGGCATTTATCCCATAGAAATGAAAACCTGTGTACACACAACAACTGGTACATGAATATTCATAGCAGTTTTATTCATAATAGACAAAAAACAGGAAATAATCCAAATGTCCTTCAATGGGTGAACAATTAACAAACTATGACACATCCATACCACAGAATAGTACATAGAAATAAAAGGGAACAAACAATTGATAACATGGAATGAATTTGGATGGATCTCAAGGGAATTATGCTGAATGAAAAGAATTTTTAAAAAGCCAATCCCAGTATGTTACATATTGTATTATTCCATTTACATAACATTCTTGAAATAAAATTATAGAAATGGAAAGCAGATTCATGGTTGCCAGAGGTTAGAGATGGTAGGAAAAGGTGTGGATGTGGCAATGAGAGATAACATGAGGGGGCCTTGTGGTAATGGAATGATCTTGTACCTGGATTGTGGTGGCTGTTACACAAATCTACACGTGATAAAATGGAATACAACTATACACACACACACCGGTGCATGTGTCTGGATTGTACCAATGTCAATTTCCTGGTTTGAGTGTTGTATTTTTAAAACATTACATACATTTCCTAACGTTACCATCAGGGAAAACTGGGTGAAGGGTGTCCAGGACCTCCCTGTACAATTTTTAGCAACTTCCTGTGAATCTACAATTATTTCAAAACAAAACATAAAATTTTTCCCCATTTAAATAATTGGTAATTACATTTTTGAATTACGATGATTTATCCTTTTAAGGATTTTTTTTCAGTAATAAATTATTCTTGCAAAATAGAAGAAGACTGTTCAGATAAAAAGCTGCCCTTTTCCTTTGAGCAGAATGTTCCCTAGAGAGGTTTGGGATAAGTTGCAAAGTACATTGTGTGCTGGGTTCCCCTCCCTGAAGCACCCATACGGACTCCCAACATTCTGATACGAGAGAAACCAAATTCTTTAACATCAAGGATGACCTTGAGGAGAGAATAAGTCACCGAAAGACAACACTCAGACTGAGAAATTTAAATATGCATTATGGTTTTCATTAAGAATCAAAAACAAATCTTACTGACTTTAAAGCAAATACAAAAATCACTTTTTAACAAACTAAAATTTTACCACCTGCAAAAATTCACCTATAAGCTACAATACACTTCATTGCTATATCTTTCTCTATAGATAGATATAAAAAGATATATAGATATAGATAGATACAAAAGTATTGTAGCTTACAGGTGAATTTTTGCAGATGGTGAATAGTGTATAGATGGATAGATGTAGATATAGATACAGATATAGATATATACTTATTTGGCATAATCCAACAAAATTTTTAAGAAAAATTATCTGGCTCCCACCACCAGGAGGTGGTGGGGGCTTGAGAGGATCTCTCAAGAATTTAAGAAAAAAGCATTGAAAATAACTCCTGTATGGTTACTACTGTGCTTTTAACAAACATCATTTGAAAGACCTGACAGTAAATGAGTTAGAAACATATAGATCACCTTTACTTTTCAAATAAAAATTAAGAGAAAATTGCCAAAACTCACTTTCTCAATGGTTTGGTGTACATATAAACATCAAAACATGTCTGGATTTTTCAACCAAACCTTTCTATGGTGAATGACTATAGTTTCCTGAAGGATGGTCTCAACGATCACAATAATTTGAAAATAACACGTTGAAATCACAGGGCATCTAGCTCTCCCATAAAATGACAAAGATGTCTGCTAAAATACTGTGTAAAAATGGCTCGTTCCCGGAGCTAAGGAAGCAGGCAATGGTTATGTCACTCCAGCGTAGGCACCCTTCACCCTGGCGCACGACTCAACATAGTCTATGCGGGTTTGCGATATCCAGCTTTCATTCCGTTTCTTTGTCATAAAATCCAAAGCTCTCCACCATATGGTGTCATTTGTGAAATGTTAATCTGAGTGGAGCCTGTGATGCCAGTTAGGTTCCCAGCTGGTCTCTGTATTGGCTATTTCACAGACATTAGCCCTGTTTTGAATTAAACTAAATTAGAGAATAAAATGAGATATTGTCATGCAAAGTCAGGCAATATTATTTGACATCTGCACCATCTCTGAGAGCTTTATTGAGTGGTAATTTTAAAATTTAAACTAAGAAGGAAAGAGCACACAAACGATAAGTTAGGGCCAGATAACACACTGGTTTAACATCTTAGAAGATAACAATAATAATAATAATAATAATAATGACGACGATGTTACTTGAAGAAAGACCTCTATCCACACTCCAGCACCATTTGAGCCAGAGACTAGGACAGAAAATAGCTTGTCTAAGACATTTGCATACCCAAATCTTCAGTTTTGCTTGGCTAAGGAAACTGCCTTTAAGAGGTACGTGGGTCAGAAATATATCTATTTTCTTTTCCTTCCTGTCACTTTGAAGGGCACTATTTGAAAACAGAGAGATGAATAAAAGGAATTAACCCTGCTTTGCATAATAATTTAACATACTAAGTCCACTGCAAGAGAGAAACCTTGCTAATAACCAGATGGGGTTGGGGATGATTAAACTTTCTCATCCTCCTATGGTTTTAGACTGTCCTTTCCCTGAGAATCCATGGCAGACATGTGTGTGTGTGTAAACGTGCATGCATGTGCGCCAGTGTGTGTTCATGAGCACATACATTATAAACAGTTGTTTTTTGTTGTTAGTGCCGACTCCTAGCAACCCTGTGTACAGCAAAGCCCCGTCTTTTTGCATCCTCTCACCTTCCAGTGCTATATCGGACAATGCTCTGCTGTTATTCATAGTGTTTTCATGGCCAATTTTTTCAGAAGTGGGTGGCCAGGTCCTCCTTCCTGGTCTGTCTTAGTCTGGAAGCTCCACTGAAACCTGTCCACCATGGGTGACCCCGCTGGTATTTGAAATACTGGTGGCATAGCTTTCAGCATCACAGCAACATGCAGCCGCCACAGTATGACAACTGACAATCAGGTGGTGTGGTTTCCTGACAAGGAAACAAATCCGGACCGCAGTGGTGAGACTGCCGAATCTTAACTACTAGACCACCAGGGCTGGCTATGTAAACAGTTGCTTGCTGGAAAATCAGAAACAAAAATTTATGTCTGTAACTTACGCTGGGGGTAGACCTTGAAAAGGACCAGACTTTGAACTCCTCCCCACCATCCCTCACTTACAGATTTTCTGCAGGACTTGGGAAATCAAAGGTCATTAAAAACTTTTCTGCTGTAGCCACAGAGCCTAATTCCATCCCAAAACCCCAGTCTTAAGGAAAGGCTTTGCTGTGAAGAGATAGGTCCAGTGTGCGCACAACCTCTGTGGGTCAAGTGGTTACCTGCAGGGTGAGTGGAGATTTGCCCAAGGAGGTTTGAAGAGAGGTGCTCACAGAGTGTGGTAGACCTGAGGCCAGGTGGGCAACGGCAGGAATTTGGATGTGCCCCTGAGAGGACTACCTGTGAAGCCTTTATCTTTTTGGAGGTTTTTCCTTGAATATGGGTTTCCCTTTGGCAGGATTAAATGTCTGTCCATGTAAATTCCCTCAACTGGGACCCTAACCTTTCAGTGACATGGAGTACACCCATTCAACTGGGTGTTCCAGTGGTGCATTGAGAAGTAAAGGCAGGGGATGAGATGAGCCTCACATTGCCCCTCTCCACTTTCCCCCTCCCTACTTCCTACACCCTTGCCTCATCAAGGAGGCCCGCTGTCCTGAGTTCCAGGGTCTGAGCTGAAGAGAAGTAATTAGAGGCTGTATTGTGGACTGAATGTTTGTGTCCCCCCCAAAATTTATATGTTGAAGCCCTAATCCCCAATGTAATGGTGTGGGAGGTGGGGCCTTTGGAAGGTGATTAGGTTAGATGAGGTCATGAGAGTGGGGCCTTCTTGATGGGATTAGTGTCCTTAGAAGAGGAAGAGATCTCTCTCTTTCTCTCGCTCTCATTCCACGCACACGAACCTAGGAAAGGCCATGCGAGCACACAGTGAAAAGGGAGTTGTGCAAAAGCTAGGAAGCAGGTCCTCACCAAGAGCTGAATCTGCCAGCACCTTAATCTTGGACTTCCCAGCCTACAGAACTGTGAGAAATAAACGTCTATTGTTTAAGCCCCCAGTCTGCAGTGTTTTGTGATAGCAGCCCAAGCTAAGACAGACTGGAACTCAGAAAAGAAGCACTAGTGAAATAGAGTATCAGGATGAGGTTCACTATAACTCCATTCTTTTCCAAATACATTACAGGGACAGTGATTCTAAGCACTGTGCAAAACTGGCCCTTAGGTTAGACCAGATGACATTTATCGAGTATTTTCCAGGTGCCAGTCGTCCTAATCACTTCCCTTACATTATATTCTAACAACAATGCTGAGATGTAGATGCAATCATTCACCTCATTCTACAGATGACTAAAGAGAGACTCAGTTAATTCATGTGCCCACAATTGGAGAGAAGGAATGTAGTGAATTTCACATTTGGAAACAGGTGGTTTATGCACGCATCATTCTAGGCCAGCTTCTTTCTTACTTTCTCTGATTTTATAACTCAGATTTTAGTCTCCACATTTTTTTCTAGAGGCTAGAGCTTTCCAAAACTCTACCCCTTGCTCTGACCCTGTCCTTTTCTGCTCAAGAAGTATGCTGGCCCCTTGCTCTGTGAAGGCCTTTCATCCAGAAAATAGATGTAAACGCTGAAACGGAGAGAATTATTGTCATTAACTAGTATATCCTTTCAAGGGTCTATTTTTCTCAGGTGGTGGATAAACAGTATTGTTTTTTCAAAACTTATATTTGGTGCCTCTCTCTGTGGAAAGATACTGTTTCTTCAGCCAGTTGCAATCACCTCTGGGATTTGCTTTGGTTGATGAAATGTGAGTAGAAGTGGCATGTGTCTCTTGCAGGCAGAAGTGTTAAGAGCTAGCACCTGCTCTGCCATGGACTCTGTTTCCTTTGTCTGAGCAACTGGAAATATTCAGATAGAAGCTACTCCATCATCTGGGGTCCCAGACTGAAAATGACATAAAAATAGAACCTCAGCTGAGCCACTATGGATATGGAGCATGATGAGGAAGAAACAAACATTGTTGTTGCAGGTCACTGAAATTTTGAAGTCCTTTGTTACTGCAGCATAAACTAACCCATTCTGGCTGATCCGAGTGGATACTCTGCATTTCCAAGGCTGCCCCCCGCAGCTGTGTAAGCCCTGTGTCACTGTGTCTCTGTTTCTACAGCAGGAGTTGATTTGTCCCCCAGGGGACATTTGTCACTGTCTGGAGACATTTTTGGTTGTCACATTGTGGAGGTGCTACTGACACCTAGTGGGTAGAGGCCAGGGATGCTGCTAAGCATCCTACAATGCACAGACAATGCCCCATAACAAAGAATTATCCAGCCCAAGATGTCAATTGTGCTGAGGTTGAGAAATCCTGTTCTACACTAACCACCAAAATGATTCAATTTATTGGTGTGTCAATTAGGAATGATTTATTTTCAAGGAACAGAATGCCCAAGTAACAATAGCTTAAACAAAATAGTTCATTGTGGTTTATTTGGGTTTTATTTTTTTCAGCCTAACAAAATGTCCAACAGTAGGAAGTCCGAGTCTGTTTGGGGACTCAAAGATATAACCAGGATTCAGGCTTTTCCTACTACCTGTGCTGCCATTCTCGGTATGTTACCTCATAACCTCACGACCTCAAGAAAGCTGCTGCTCCTCCAGCCATACACACACAGCCACACACATAAGCAAGACAAAGCAGAGAGCCAAAGCTGAGCCAACCACAGCTAATCCATTTTATCAGGAAAGCAAAGCACTTTCAAACACCTCTCAGAAGACCCCCTCCTTAGCTCTCATTGGCCAAAACTTCTCCACTTAGCATCCCGAGTGTCACAGGAAGTTAGGAATGTGCATATTTAACTTTCCCAGTCTCTATAGTAGAACAAGTAAGGGGAAAAGGGCTGGGAATTGGTGCTTAGAGAGCAATCCTACAGTGTCTGCCTTCCCCGGGTCTATGCTGTAAACCAGTTATCACTAACTCGTGCCATGAGTGAGCAAGGCCGAAGACGACACACAGGATGGTCTGAGACCCACGGTCAGGGTTCCATAAGCAGCTTTGTGAGGTGGGGTGAAAAGAACCTCCTCCTTCTCCTTTCAATGTCCCTTCCAGGCATTCTAGAGATTTACCCTCCAATTTTAGGCTCATGCCCAACCCCAAGTACCTATCTTGTGGGCTTCATAGCTTCCCAGGTGACACCTATAGAACTGCATAAATATAGGTTTTCCTCACGTGATCTAGTGCGGATTCCAGGAGGCTGAGGAAACTGACTAACCGGAAGTTAGATGTCTAGGAGGCTGGCGGAAAGACAAGAACAGTGATCTTTTCCCTGGAAAGTCCTACATTATTGGCAATGGCTTGGTCTTTCATCTCAACTCTCACTGCACCCCTCCACATCAGGCTAGTAAGTTCTCCTGAGGGTTGTACAATCTATGACTCAGTTAATAGGGGCACTGTGTGCCTGGGAGGACTTCTAATGGAAAATGCATCCATATGGAAATGCAATCCAAAAGCATCAAGGAGCACAGATGATGCATTATGATAACCTTAGTTCATTCAGTAAATCAGCAAAAGTGTGAGTCACAGCAAATTAAAAATGACTAAACACTGGCCTTTTCTGCCCATTTTAAGTAATATTCCTTAATGACCTTAAATGAAACAGAAAATTAAAAATCTGTGAGATGAAAAGAAGGGCAAATTGAAATACTTACTCAGATATGCTACGAAGGCAGCAAGAAGTTAGTCATTTCTATGTTCAGTGTGCTGATGGAAAAAATGAGTGGTTATAAATTTTTTACAATGTTACAATGTGAATGCTATTTTTAAGGTTACTTTTCATCCAAAGGAAGAACCCAAGAGATAAATAAGAAAGATAATATAAAGAAAAGAAACGACTCAGTGTGTGGGCTGTCAGAACTTCGTACATATGTAAGGTACTTAACTTCTTCCAGATTTGATGCCTTACTCGGGGATAGCAGTCTTAGATACCAGCCCATAAATGAATGGAGAGCTTTCTGCTGTGTGCAGTTTGACAAATGAAAGCTGATTTCGATGCCGTAATTCCTAAGTCCTTGGGTTGCACTCAAAATCTATCAGGATGAAATTAACTATATCAAAATTGACCTGCTAAAATGAAAATGCTAAGAGGTCATCACACTATTCTTTGGGCCAGGCCACTTTGGTGTTGTAAATGAAAAGAGCACTGACTCTAGAGTCAGAAAACGCGGTTCAGTCTTTGCCTTCACCATTTATTTCCTAGATACGACACTTTGGGCAAGTCTTTATATCTCTCTGAGCCTCCGTTTCCTCCAAAATCTATATAAGTTATCTGTTACTGCATAACAATTTACCCCAAACCTTAGCAGCTTAAAACAGCAATAAACATTTATTATCTCACACAGTTTCTGTGGGTCAGGAATTCGGGCTTACCTGGGTGGTTCTGGCTGCAAGTCTCTCATAAGCTACTGAGATGTTGTCCATGGCAGCATTCATCTTAAGGCTTGACTGGCCCCGGAGAATCCATTTCTAAGATGACATACCTATGGCTTGCAAATTAATCCTGGCTATGGGACCACCCACCACGTGGGTTCTCCCTAGGGCTGCTTGAGTTTTCTCACAACATGGACGCTGGCCTCCTTTAGAGCAATATGCATGAAATGACTTTTAAAATGATAATACTCTACTATTGTAAAAGTGTGTCATCTAAATTTCATATACAGCCAGGAATGTAGACTTGGTAATGGGCTAGTCAACCAATTATGAATGCATATGACTGTATATACATGTTTTTAAATTCAATTTCATTTTTATCAAAAGTATAAATGTACATGGTCTAAAAAATCAAATAGTATTATCAGGTTTATAGAAACAAAATTTTCAGTGACATACCCTATTCCCATACTTCTCAGAAACAACCACTTTCAACTCTTTTAGCATTTTAACTCAACCTATACGAATAACATATGTGAACTTCTATTTCTTAAATTTACAATTTTAGGCATAATTTATTGGTTCCCTAATATTAAAGGTAAAGTTTTAGCTCTTTTACACCAAATTTACCCCTTCCTCAATTCCCAAAAGAATATATTACAATTTAGGGTAAAATCAATATTTAATATGTATATAAGAACATTGATGTAAATTTGTGCCTCAGCTAAGCTGTATAATATATTATGTAATTTTTAAATGATGATATGCATTTTATTTTGGAAGTAGACTAAGAGCTACAAAGATTTCTCAATGTTATGTGACGTAGAGAAATTAATCCTTTGAAGAAATCAGGTTGAAACGTTTCCTTATTCTAGGCTTAGCAAGGTAGTTTGCTAACGTTTCTTAAAAATTGTGGTAAAATATACATAACGAGGGCCAGCCCCGTGGCTTAGCAGCTAAGTGCGCGCGCTCCGCTACTGGCGGCCCAGGTTCGATCCCAGGCGCACCAATGCACCGCTACTCCAGCCATGCTGAGGCCGTGTCCCACATACAGCAACTAGAAGGACGTGCAACTATGACGTACAACTATCTACTGGGGCTTTGTGGGGGTGGGGGAAAGGAGGAGGATTGGCAATAGATGTTAGCTCAGAGCCGGTCTTCCTCAGCAAAAAGAGGAGGATTAGCATGGATGTTAGCTCAGGGCTGATCTTCCTCACAAAAAAATATATATATATACACATAACGAATCTCACCGTCTTCACTATTTTTGAGGGGACAGTTCAGTGGCATTAAGTACATTGACACTGATGTGTGATCATCACCACCATGTATCTCCAGAATTTTTTCATCTTCCCCACCTGAAACTCTGTACTCATTAAACACTAACTCCCTGTTATCTCTTCCCTCCAGCCCCTAGCATTCACCTTTCTACTTTCTGTCTCTATGAATTTGACTACTCTGGGTACCTCATACAAATAGAATCATAAAATATTTGTCTTTTTGTGGCTGGTATATTTCATTTAGCATAGTGTTTTCATGATTCATCCATGTAGTAGCATGTATCAGAATTTCCTTCCTTTTTAAGGCTGAGTAATATTACATTGTATATATATATATACACAACCCACATTTTGTTTATCCACTCAACCGTGATAGACACTTGGGTTGCTTCTACCTTTTAGCTATTGAGAATAATGCTATTACGAACATGAGTGTACAAATAATCTCTTTGAGTCTCTGTTTTCAATTCTTCTAGATATATACACAGAAGTGGAATTGATGGAGCATATGGTAATTCAATGTTTAATTTGGGGGTAACTGCCATACTGTTTTCCACAGTGACTGCACTACTTTACATTTCCACCAACAATACACAAGGTTTCCAATTTACCCATATGGTCACCAACACTCATTATTTTCTGGTTTTGTTTTGGGCTTTTTTTTTTTTCCATAGCGGCCATCCTAATGGGTGTGAAGCAATATCTCATTGCGGTTTTGATTTGCATTCCCCTAATGATTTGTGATGCTGATGATCTTTTCATGTGCTTATTGGCCATTTGTATATCTTCTTTTGGAGAACTGTCTATTCAAGTCCTTTGCCTATTTTTTAATCAGGTTGTTCTTTTTTATTGTTGAGTTGTAGAAGTTCTTTATATATTCTGAATATTAACCTCTTTTCAGATATATGGTTTACAAATATTTTCTCCCATTCCATAGGTTGCCTTTTCACTCTGTTGGTAGTGTCTTTTGATGCTCAAAATTTTTTAATTTTAATGTAGTCCCATTTGTCTATTTTTGCCTGTGCTTTTGGTGTCACATCCAAGAAATTATTGCCAAATCCAATGTCATGAAGCTTTTTCCCTATGTTTTCATCTAAGAGTTTCATAGTTTTAGCTCTTCATTTAGGTCTTTAATCCATTTTGAGTTAATTTTTTTATATGGTTCAAGATAAGGGTTCAACTTCATTCTTTTGCATGTGGATATCCAGTTTTCCCAACACCATTTGTTGGAAAGACTGTCTTCTCCTCATTGAATGGTTTTAACATGCTCGTCAAAAATCATCTGACTATATATATGAAGTTTATTTCTAGGCTTGCATTATGTAGTTTCTTGTACAATTTTTTGTTTTCCTTGGAGTTAATAATGGCCTCATACTTTCATTTTCTTCATTATCTATGTACTTATCGCTAACTCACACCCCAAAACTGTCCCAACATATATAAAATTCCTCTCATTATAGTTTTTAAAGCCTAGCAATATACCAGTTTGATATATTTTCTTGGTTGTTTCTTGAAAGACATTGCTCTTAGATCCCTCTATCTTCCCACTACTCTTTATAGCTTCTGCACTGTTGTTATCTGAAAATATCCCTTCATTACCATCCTGGAAATCTGTATTGTTCCATCTGTGATAGGTCCCCATTCCCAGGATTCTATATATTCCCCTCTCTTTTACTTGCTTATATTGGTGAAGTGCTTCATTCAGTAGCTTCCTGAAAATATTATATCATCCTCACACTTTAGTTTTAATATCAATGAGTACAGAATTCTAGGTTTGAAATACATTGTCTCAAAATTTTGAAGGCTTGGCTCCACTGTCCTCCAGCCTCCAGTGTAACTGTTACAAAGTCTCATTTTAGACAATAGGACATCATTAAAGGATTTTAAATGGGAAATTTCATGGTCATACTTTTTTAAAATAGATCACATTGACTGTTGTGCAGGGGATGAAACAAGAGGTACAGAAATTAGTTGGAAGACTAGCAGAAGTCTAAGGTAGAGATAACAAAATTTGAACTAAGGCATGGAAAGAAAGGATAGAATTCAAGAAATACTTAGGAGGTGATATGAGTATGATTAACTCTTGGTAAGGTCTAGGATGATTCTCATTGTCTTGGCAAAAATAGATAAAGTCCCTAAATTTGGAAGTACCTTCTAATAGTTAGATATTTTCAAAAGATAGAGTTAGTTCCTTCTGAGACGATAAGCACCTCATCTCTGGAAATATTCAAGCAAAGACCTACTCTCTTTTAGGTTATGAATCATTTGAGAATTAGATGGAAGCAAAACCACCTGCATATGCATACATGCGCACACATCTTGTCAAAATATTTTACCTTTAAGTCAATCAAGTCAAGAGAAAATGAACTAATTGATCTCTTGCAAGGTATAGTGTAGAGAAGATTGACTATGAGGTAAAATCAATGACTTCTAATTAGCTTCCAACTTTTCTTTCATTATTCTAATTCTGTAAATAATAAAATACTGTCTATTTGCTATGTCCCAGCACCAAGAATGCATTGCCAAACTCCTCTCACCATATTGCCCTTAACTACTTACATGTATCAACCTTCCTTGAGATTAAGGTCTTTCTTTTACCCATCTTGATATCCTTGTCACGGAGCACAATGTTTAGCTAATAAATATTGTGAAATAGCAGAATAGGGAGATCAAAGTAGTATAGCCTATGTCCCTCTAGCCACAAAGTTTGTTCTTTTTCTTTCCTTCCCTGACCATCACCACAATCAATACCCATTAGAATTATACCCAAGCTCTCAAGCTGAATTTTGTGTCCTAAATGATTTAATATGCCTATGGGACGCCTGGACATACTATTAAGGAGTTATGTGGAATCAGTTTTAGATTTTGAAAGAACTTTTGATTCCCCAGTATATTTTCCCCAACAACAATAAAAAAAGATTTTAGTCCTTTGCTTTCTGCTGAGGAGGAGACATTGTGGTGAAATAGAAAGGCACTAGATTGGAATTTGGAGATAAATATCCAGTCCTTAACTTACTCTGGGTCTTATGATTAACTCCCCTTCTCTCCCTGGGCTTCAGTTTTTTCATCTGGAAAAAGAAAAGATTTGATTGGACCCTAGTGGTGAATAAGCTTTATTTGGGGCCAGCTCTGATTGGTTGGTTATAACTGTGTGGCACACTGTGTAGAGGAGGATTATGCATCTGGGTCTGGGCTCAAGGCTGAACAGCACCCTGTTTTAATAGCAATGTCTACTGTGGAAGGGGCAGCACATGTGCTGTGAAGATGCCCACCCTGGAATGGACGATCACTAAAGTCCCTTTCAGATTTCGGGTACTGTGACTAAAGTGCCTTATTTTTCGAACCATTTGCCTTTTTTGTTGCTCTAAAGTGTCTCAGAATTTTCCATATCCTCTTAATGGCGGAGACTAAAAGTGGATAAAGATCTCTTAAAAAACTTATCAGATCTATTATGTCATAGTTGCTAAATTTTACACTCCTACTTACATACCATAACATTTGCTTCTTTAATTACAGAGTTGAAGTGCCAACCCATGATACATGGAACAGATGATACTAATAATAACTAATTTCCAGCTGTAGGAAAAGATACAAAATGAAACAACTCAGCATAGCATATTTATTAGTTCTTGCTGTAACAAAGTACCACAAACTGGGTGGCTAAAACAACAGAAATTTATTCTCCCACAGTCGTGGAGGCTAAAAGTCCAAAATTAAGATGTCATCACGGTCATGTTCCTTCTGAGGGTTCTGGGAGAGCCTTGCTTCTTCCTGGCTTCTGGTGGGTTTTGGCAATCCTTGACCTTCACTGGCTTGTAGATGCATCACTCCAATCTCTAGCTCCATAGTCGTGTGGACTTCTCCCCTGGGTAACTGTGTCTCCAAATCTCTCTGCTTATAAGAAAACCAGTCGTTGGATTTAAGGTTAATCCTAATCCAGTATGACTTCATCTTAAATGTACATCTTCAAAGACCTTATTTCCAAACAAGGTCACATTCACAAGTACCAAGGGTTAGGACTTCAACATACCTTTGTGAAGAACACAATTCTACCCACAGCCCATATCACAGCAACTTCTACACTTGCAAAAAATAACAAATGATTAAATCATGACAAATATTCACCTTGTATTTTGCATATCTTGATGATAAAGATCTATAATTATTTACCTAGAATGGTACTCGTAACTTATTGTTCAATGAAAATACTATACTATATAGTATAGTAGGATCTTATTTATAGGATATTATATAAAATGCCTATATGTATACACATGCAGGGAAAGACATTTGGATAAATCAAGTATCATTTTTACAAGAAAAAGAAAGCTTTAAATTTATAAGCTGGTCATTAATAATAATAATAACATTAACTAAAAATTTTACATTATTTACAATGCTTTATACTCTTCAAAATAACAAGAGCAAAAGTAACAATAAGAACACCATTTTAAAAGAAATGTTTTTTTAATATTGGTAACAAAAGCGGTTTTGTTTTCCTGTTTAGTCCTTATCCTTTTAAAATCTTTGGCTAATCAACGATCAAGCATGAAAAGAGTTTTACCTTCTTCTTCAGAAAAGAGAAAATTCCTTCAGTTAAGCCCAAAGTAACTTTATTCAATAGGTCAGTTTGTGTCTCTTAATATTATATAAAAGACTGCCCTTTTGTGTTATTGCCAACTAGGTTGTGGTAAAGACAGAGATGACATCAGGTATGCAGCCTCAGATGCACCTACAATAGTGAAATCAGAAAGCAGTGCAAACAAAGGAGCCAAACCAAACACGAGCCTGGGGGCTGACCAGAGACCCAAGCATGCACTGTTCAGCAAATCTTCAGGAACATCCTCGGCTGAGAACTGAAATCTGTGGTCAGCGGGGCATGCAGCTTCACTACTTCCACCTGTCTTTTAGTGTGTCACTATTGCAAATTAAATAATTCAATTGAAAGCTAAAACATTTGCCGCCCTGGCTGTAGAACCTCTTGACTCCAAAATGTGACAGACTTAATTGACTTCTTTTCCACTAAAAGTCAGAACATCATGGAGTTCAAACCTAAGTCTCTCAGACCTTCTCTGCCCTGTTTAAGAAGGATGAGTGTATAGAACCTGACATAGTTAACTTTTTAACTGCAAAGGAAGGAAGTTCCTTTAAGCCTAAGAAAGCAAAACCATCTGGTATTGCACAGCTGTGGAAATATTATGTATCTAATTATTTATGGAGGTACCTATGATTTGGTCTTGGTATATCCCAAAAGACTTTGAAAAAGCAGAGTTTCATAATGACTTCAAATCAATAGCTTCTAAATCCTTATTCTGGTTCAAGATTTTTCTCATCAGAATGAAGAATGGGAAAATCCTGTTTTCATTAAAGAGACACAGAAATGTCACCCTGGTTTATGTAGAAGCATGAGAGAGGCCATACCTGTGTAGTGCTGTAGAAAAAGTAATTCTGTCAGTCGTTCCATAATCTTGGCCTTTCGATTCCATCCATCAGAACAAGTAAAAAAAATATATATTTAACAACAAATGGGGCATCTAAACATCCCACTATTTATTGTCTTATACTCTCTACAGGTTGACTACTAAGAAAGAATAATCTACCCTTTTAAAATAAAATCATAAAAGTTTAAATTTTAGTTTAACACTTGAGAGAGATTTCTGTTTCCTGTAAGGGCAGATTATTGTTTTTTTTTTCTTTGTTTGTATTTTGCCAGATAAATCTTCCCTCTGAGAACAAATGGAAAACTAGAAAGATATTTTTAAAATATAAATGTTGAAAGCATCGGAGAGTTTCAAAAACAGTGAGATTTTGAAAAGCTGATTCCATAGAGAAAAGGAAAACAGAGAAAATGAGCTCCACAGTTGGCATGTTGCTTTTACCCCGAAGGCTTTTCCAAATTTACCAGTGGTGGCTTAAAGGCTGAAAAGCTGAGGAGAAGCCTGTGTCTGAGAGGATGGGAAGCTGAATAGAACTTCCAACCACCTTAAGAGACTGAGGAAGACATAAATTGGAGTTCAGAGTGTACTAAGGAAAAGGAATCCTAATAAATCACTAGGACTTTCAGTAAGGACCCCTGAAAGATTGTTATGAATCCCTATAAGTAGGGGTGAATCAGATAGACAGTGTTAACTCAACCCTCACAAATCCTGAAACCCAGCTTTGAGTCAGCTCAGTTCCTGGCTAGATTAAGGTGGCATTCCCCTACCCTAACTGCCTATTTGAAACACAAGCAAATCCTCTCTGAAAACAAGATACAAATTATTCAGACCCAAATTTTTCATATATGTTGTCTGGCATTAAATCCAAAATTACCAGGAAACAAGAGGACTTGACCAAAATCAAGAGAATAACAGACAATAGAAAACAGACCCACAGAAAATTTATTGGAGTTATTAGACATGAATTTTTTAAAACAATGATTAATACCTTAAAGAAATTAGATGGCAAGTTGGAGAATTTCAGCAGAGAAATTAAAATTATAAAAAACAATCAAGTGCAAATTTTAGGACTAAAAATATAGTAAGTAAAATTAAGAGCATAGTTGATAGGTCTAACAGCAGATTAAATAAAGCTGATGAGAAGATTCATGAATTGTAAGGTAGGTCAGAAAAATATACAGACTGAGGCATAGAGAAACAAATGAATAGAAAACACAGAAATGAGCATAAGAGACATATGGTAGACATATGTGTAACTGGAGCCCCAGAAGAAAAAGGAGAGAAAAAATGGAGCAGAGCAGCATTTAGTAAAATGATTTTCCAAAACTCATGAAAGAAATCAAGCCACAGATTTGAGATGTGCTACAAACCCCAAGAGGATAAATACAAATAAAAGAGCACTTAGGCACATCATCGTAAAACTGGTGAAAACCAAATACAAAAAAAAATATTATAAACAGCCAGAGGAAAAAAGACAATGCTTCATTCGAGAAGCAAATAGACCAGCAAATAGACTGACAGATGACTACACAGAAAGAGATAATGGAATCTATAAAAAATTGGAATGACTTACGCAAAGTGTAGGAATAACCCTACTACTTATTTAGTCCCACTCTGCCTCAGTCTCTGGGTTTAATGTAGAGGAAGGAATTCAAAGGCTCAGGGAGATTAGAATGTTAGAGTGGTTTTATCATTGAAGACCTACTCACCCACACTGGGAGGGTCCAGAAGACACATCTTTCATCAATACTTTGAGAAATAAATTTGTGAGGGGAGCCCCAGAATCCTTGAAGAACTCCATGATTGCTCTTCTCTGTAGATCAGACCTTACAGAGGAAACCACAGTCACTCAACTGGAAAATATAAATGCAATGGGAGTAATTAGATCCCAGGGCAGCAGGGGACAAGTAGCAGCACTCAACTGCCAAAGGCAAGATTGGCACAGTTACCATAATGGAAAGCAGATTCAAAGCAGCAAGCAGAATATTCTGACTCACACAGCCCTATGACATGGCTAGTTAATCATCATGTTCCTAGAGGTAAAATAAAAAGGAAGCTATTAAATTCTTACTTGATCTGTATAAGCAGAAAAGTTGTAGGTCAAATGGACAGAAATCTAATTCAAATCATAAAAGTAAAGAATCATGGCTCCTCAACCAATTCCCAGACTTGAGCCAGTTTTCAAACCCAGAACCCCTTGAGTGAAGGGGAGGCTGGGTCCCCTCTAGGAAGGACCCTAGTACACTATGGGAAATTTATACCGTTAATCTTTCCCTGAAACTTCCCAAAAGGGACCTATGGCCTTTCACCAGAGCAACTGTGCAGTGGGATAAAGGAAATAATCAGACATTTTGGAGACAACTGGACACTGGCTCTGAACTGACATTGATTCTGGGAAATCCAAAATGTCATTGTGACTCTCCATTCAGAGTAGAGGCTTATGGGAGTTAAGTGATCCATGGAGTTTTAGCTCCAGTCCATCTCTCAGTGGATCCAATGAGTCTCCAAACCCATCCTGTGATTATTTTCCCAGTTCCAGAACTCATAATTGGAATAGACATACTTAGCAGTTGGCAGAATCTCTTCACTGATTCCCTGACCTGTGGAGTGAGGACTATTATGGTAGGAAAGGTCAAGTGGAAGCCACTAGAACTGCCTCTATTTAGGAAAATAGTAAATTAAAAGCAATACTGTGTTCCTGGATGGACTGCAGAGATTAGTGCCACCACTGAGGACTTGAAAGATGCAGTGGTAGTGATTCCCCATTCACCTCTCCTATTTGGCCTTTGCAGAAGGCAAGTGGATCTTGGATAATGACATGAATTATCACAAGCTTAGCCAAGTGGGGATTCTAATTGCAGCTGCTGTACCAAATGTACCAAAATAATTTGCTTGAGTAAATTAACACATCCCCTGATACCTGGTATGCAGTTATTATCCATACCTGTCCATAAAGCTCACTAAAAGCAGTTTGCTTTTAGCTGGCAAGGCCAACAATACACCTTTACTGTCTTCCCTCAATGGTATATCAACTCACCAGCCCTATGTCACAATTTAGTTCACAGGGGTGGAGGTTATGCATGGGTTTAGCAACACGGACCTCCACTCACCGAGGCCAACCTGGCTATGGCCACCGCCAAGTGCCCAATCTGCCAGCAGCAGAGACCAACACTGAGCCCTCAATATGGTATCATTGCTCGGGATGATCAGGCAGCTACCTGGCGGCAGGTTGATTACATGGGACCACTTCCATCATGGAATTTGTCCTTACTAGAATAGCCACCTAATCCATATATGGATATGCCTTCCCTACATGCAATTCTTCTTCCAAAACTACCATCCACGGCCTTACAGAATGCCTTATCCACCATCATGGTATTCCATACAGCATTGCTTCAGATCAAGGAACTCATTTTACAGCAAAAGAAGTGTGGCCATGGGCCCATGCTCATGGAATTCATTGTTCTTACCACATTCCCTGCCATCCTGAAGGAGCTAGCTTGATAAAATGGCACAACGGCCTTTTGAAGACTCAGATACAGAGCCAGCTAGATGGTAATCCCTTGCAAGGCTGGGGTAAGGTTCTCCAGAAAGTTGTATATGTTCTATATCAGTATCCAGTGTATATGGTGTCATTTCTCCAACAGCCAGAATTCACAGGTCCAGGAACCAAGGGGCAGAAACGAGAATGGCACCACTCACGATTACCCCTAGTGACCTACTAGCAAAATGTTTGCTTCCTGTTTCCAAGACTTTATGCTCTGCTGGCCTAGGGGTCTTAGTTCCAGAGGAAGGAATGTTTCCACCAGGGGACACAACAATGATTCCACTGAACTGAAAGTTAAGACTGCCACCTGGTCACTTTGGCCTCCTCATGCCTCTGAATCAACAGGCAAGGAAGAGAGTTACTGTGCTGGCGGTGGTGACTGATCCTCACCACCAAGGGGAAATTGGACTATTACTATACAATGGAAGTAAGGAAGAGTATGTCTGGAATACAGGAGACCCTTTAGGGCATCTCTCAGTATTACCATACTCTGTGATCAAGGTCAGTGGAAAGCTACAACAATCTAATCAAGGCAGGACTAGTAATGACCCAGATGCTTCAGGAATAAAGGTTTGCTGAATGATATATTTAAAGTGTAGAAATAACCCTACTACTACTTTACCACTTTGACTCACTCATACCTAATTAGAAAATTATATCCAGAGGGGTTAAGTATCTAGCCCAAGATAACAAAGCACAGCCAGGCCAGAACTTCAGGTTGCCCTCCAGTCTTCTAGTCTATTTGCATTCTTTCCTATTGTCCTACCCATACAACCACTCAAAGAAAATAAAGAACATTCTACTCCAACAAAGAAACTACTGTTTTCTGTACATATTCCCCTTCAAATATGTATTTTGGCATCCCTCTGAAAAAAATACCCTTTACATAACCCAACTGCTAAATTTTGACCAAGCATATTAACTCTTCTGAAAACATAAAGATTCCATTCTTGCTCTTTGCAAAAGAGTTCTTGCTGGGAAAGTGCCCACTGAAAAAATACTCTAGAGTATAAACTTCATTGGTTTATTTTAATTGCTACCTTCCCACCTTCTCTAGAAATTGGGTGAGGGGGAGCATCATTATTCTGTGTCTGTGACCCTTTATTCAACTGAATACTTTTCATTCCAATATCTCAAACAGGACACACCTGCATTTTTAGACAGCCTCAGTAGACCTATTTTTTTCAGAAAAAGTTTTGAATATACAACAAAGATCTTTTGGTGCATAGGAACCTCCACTTTCCTAAATCATCTATTCCTCAGCTCCAGCAGTAGAGATTTATAAATGTCATTCGTCTTCATGCCACATCAGAAAATGTGGCCTTTCAACACGTACATTTGTGCAATTCAGAACAATGGGGGGTCTCCTTAAATGACTTTCCCTGAATATATTCAAGGACACAAGTTGCTCTGCATGATGAAAGAGATCAGCAATATTTCTCATTTTTCTAAAACATTATTTCCCTTTTTTACATAATTGAAATAGTTAAAGAGGCTCTAGCAAATAAAATGGAGGTGGCTCACATTTAGAAATGTAGAAGTGGTAACACCTACTACAGGAATTTTCTACCAGGTTTACAGGAAGGAATTAAAGACTATAAAGCCCGAGGATTTAATTTGGGGAATGTGAGAGCATTTTCTGTGTCACTGACTTAGCAGTGCCCTCTGATTTTCTCACGAAATGCTCCATGGCACTCAGGGCACTGAATGAAAAGAAAAAAGTATATTCATTTTGCTGCTACTAAATACAGAACTTTATATCTCTGACTAATGTTTTAAAACTAGTCATTACCTAAAAATAATCTCATTATTTTTATTAATTGCAGCTCAAAGTTTGCCCTTTAAGTAAGGTCTGTGAGTGGGCAAGTCTATTTTTGCCATTGTGAATTCCATACCTTTGCAGTAGCATCTGTTTTAACATCATCTTACTGTGCTAAATATCTCAGTAACCACCCATGTGTGTGCCAGACGGAGGTGACTGCTCTAACTCTACGTGATACCTGTCAGCCATCCAACAATGTAAAGGAGTTAAATTACTCCATCTGCTCTTCCAAATTGCCCAGAGACTGCCCCTCAAATGTTAATGTTTTTGTTTGTTAATAAACAACAAAAGGACATTTCGTCAATTATGTGACTTGACTGATTCACAATTTGCGCTAACAAATTTCTGTCAATAATGAGTGAATCTGCCAAGAAGCATTTATTAAGTACCCACTATGTATTTTTATTGTACTAGTTACTATAAGATTTTAGAGAAAATAACTATACCACTTAGAAGGAGAACATACCCAGAGAATAATTTATGGTTCAAGCAGAATTGTGCATCATTGCTAATATAATAATATTATAAATTACATGATACTGACAATTAAAGAAGAAACCAACATACAAGGAAAATAAAATTTTAAAAAATAGGAAAACTAAGAAATTACAATAAAAAGTGAACATGATGTGTGTTTGCTTGGAAGTGCAGGTTGGGGGTCCACATTTATTTAATCAACAAATGCTTATTAAATGTGAACTACATGATTTGAGCTGTGCTAAAAGCAATAGTGGAGAAAAGGGAACTAGGACATAGATCCTGCATTCCAAGAATCTTCATGCTAGTAGATATAAGACACAATCACAAACGTCTCTAATAAAACAGGGGTTAAAAATTGCCTAGTTAAGAGTTGATGTTAAAAATTACCTTAAAACATTTAAGGCAAGCTATGAAGCAATGTTGCAATAGCAAGACTGGTTCCTTTTGCTAAATATGATGTGATATTTCAAATAAAAATAGGAGCCAGCCTTGTGGCGTAGCAGTTAAGTGCACACGCTCTGCTGCTGGTGGCCCGGGTTTGGATCCCGGGCATGCACCAACACACCGCTTGTCAGGCCATGCTGTGGCGGCGTCTCATATAAAGTGGAGGAAGGTGGGCACAGATGTTAGCCCAGGGCCAGTCTTCCTCAGCAAAAAGAGGAGGATTGGCATGGATGTTAGGTCAAGGCTGATCTTCCTCACAAAAATAATAAAATAAAATAAAATAAACAAATAATAATCTACTAGTCTTGCTGACCATCTCCTCCAACAGTTGACTTCAAGGCCCTTAGTATTCTTTACATGGTCTTAGCCTGACTATTCACTTAGTGATAATTAAATGCATTGATGACAGCTCAGAAATTGTCCTGGTGAATGTTCTCTTAATATGATAGAAATGAACAAAAGCCTTTTTTAGACATTGTATCTGATAATCCACTGATGGCCAATAACTGATATGAAGGTGTATTACTGCAGCAGAAGTCTGAGATGGAAGAAGGGCCACTTGAAGCCATTGTCAAAAAAAAAGTGAACACAAACCAGACGTCTATTAGAGTCTAGAAGCCATTTGAGATCTAAATATGAGGAGTCAAACCCTTATTTTATGCCCTGTGGAGATACAAAGCCCTCTCAGAATCTTCAGAGAATTTCTTAGGAATTCACATTCTCTTGGTTGTCACCTCTAGTTTAAGCTTCTAAAATTTTTGAATTAGTTCTGCTATAGGGAACATCTCACCATCCTGTCCATGCACCCTTTTTAATTTCACACTACATTGATCTAAATGTGGAACTGTTTTCCTTAATTTCCCACAAACCAATCATTCCCGTGGGTATCTATATATGGAAAAGACTTGACTATAAATTTAGGATGTCAGGGAATCTGTACGGCCACAACACAAACAAACCAAAAATGCAAGTTTAGATATTCCTGCTGCAAAAGTCACTTGGCCATTTGCACAACTAGGATTTCAATCTCCTGCCGTGTTATATTCAACTCTCCCCTCACTCCCTCTTCTCTTCCCTCGTGTTCCTCACCCCCAAATTCCTGTTTATTTCAAATTCAGGATAATTTGTCTTCTTGGCTTCTGCCAATCCATGAATTCAAAATTTCCTTCTTCACCCCAAAGTGGCTCATCAAGGTATTTTCCTAAACAAAGTCTGTTCCCACCTTAAGAGGAACTCTGGTATCAACCATTAAAGTTATAAAATGTTTTACCTTGATACAATAATAATTCTCACAGCCAGCAGAGTAGTGGAGAAACTGGTAAACTCACGTGTTATTTCCAAGTTGTAGTATCAATTTACACTGCCTCTAGCAATTTAGTAACACGTATTTATAACAATAATAATGTTCACACCTTTTGCACTGAAATCCCACTTCATAGAACTGTGCCTAGTTCATAGTAAATATTCAATACACAATAGCTATTATTATTAGTTATTATTCTAAGGAAATTAAATTTATATTTGTTGAATGCACAAAATGCTTTTTACAGCATATAACATATAGCATATTATATATAGCATATATAATATTAATATACTATCAAACAATTTGAAAACAATGTATCTAAAAATTGGTGAAAAGTTAAATGCTAATATTTGATAGGACATAATGCATCCATTAAACATTTCCATGTTGCTACTGGACTCTACTTCTATCATCTCATAAAACTTTTTGTGAAAAAAATTATCAGAAAACAAGGTAATATTTAAACTGTGATTGAAATTATGCAACGAATATGTACATGGCTAAAAATTGAAAGAAAACATGAACAAAAGAAAAATAAAATACGTCATATTATTGAGTGTGGGTGTTTTAAAATTCCTTTTTATCATTTCCTTTGTTGTAATTCCTTTCGTACAACAAATAAAAATCATAATAGTTTACTATAACCAATAAGTTCTTCCTCCAAAATGAATCTTCAAGTAAATATAAAATTTGGGTGAAGATTTTGGTTAACTTTCCACGAACAGGGTCTTTCCTCGAAAGGTTGTTGAGAAGTCTTGTCCACGAGGAGATGAACATGGCACAGTCCCGAAGCAGTCGTGGGTTTCCGAGGCAGACAGATAAGAATTCAAATCTCTGGGCACCTGCTTTTATATTTACAAAAAGAGTATAATAATACATACTCCACAGTGCTGGGTTTGGATTGAATAGACATGGTCTTTTTTAACGCCCGATAGAATGGGCAGTACTCAGCACACAGCAAGCGAACTTGAATATGATTTGTTTCATAATTTAGAGCTTCCTAGAAATGCTCTCTGACTGTCTGCTTGCATTTCAATGATATTGTAATCTTTATCCCACACATTAAATGGAGACCTCAGCTGTAAGGCCTGGTGGAGGATTTGAAAGGCTGGATTACTGGTGAAATGGAAGGCTTGCCTCTCCTGAGCCTTTCCTCTAGGGCTGTTGTCTCCAAAGCAGGTTGTGCACACCCCAGATGGCACACAGATATTAGGATTTCTACTTCCATTTATTTATATCTTATCCTTTTAAAATTTATTTTGTGTGTTTTATAATTTACATATTAATAATTAGTTCCCTGAAATAACATATAAGGTAATAAATATGTATATTGAGAACACCTGTTCAAAAATTTTATTGACAGGTGTTTGAACAAAAAAGTTTAGAGAACACTACTCTGGAGGTAAATTAGAAAAGTCACCGCTAAATTTAGTTTCAACAAAAGCAGATGCATATAATAGTGATAGGGTATCCTAACCACCATCTCAGCTCAAGTATCTTGTTCTTGTTCGGTTCCACCCTCTCATACCCTCTCAATATGTATCTCATGACTTCCCCACCATCCCCCTGCCAAGTATCCAGGCCCTCTCTCTATCCCTAGACTTGGGCTTATGCCCATCCTGGAGCCTTGTGAGATGAATCCACAGAGGATAATGGGAGAGGGGTGGGGAGCTCAACCAAAGTTTTGTGGGATAGATGAGTGTCACTCCTATCAAGCAAATACCAGGAAGAAATGAAACAAAATGCTCTCCAGTTTTGATGGTAGAATCTACTGGCAGAAGCTCTAAGAGTCAATAGAGAATCCCATCTCAGTGAGGGCTGGGTGATAGGCCAGTGAGGACACAACTTTCATGACCTGATCCTCCAGGTCCACTCACCCAGCAATTCCAGGACCTTCTCCCTTCTCCCCAGGATCGGCTTACAGGTCTCTTGGACAGAAGGGCTTCTCTCTTCTCCCCATACTTGCTCTTCTTCCTTCCCCTCCCATTTCTAAACTTGTAGTTTCCAACTGCTATGACTTCTACCACCATCACTACTAAAGCTACAATAAATAAGAACAATAAAAACAATAATAATGATAACAGATATGCCACCAATTGAGCATCTGCCAAATGCCAGACATTGTACTAGCTATCTCTTGCATGATAGATGCTAATAGATTCACAAATATTCTTAAGAAAATGATAGCTTGTGGAATCAATCCAGGGACAATTTTGTATCTTTCTCTACCTGAGAGTCAGCTCTGTTATTGTTAGCTCTTCACAGGAGCTGCAACTGGCAGTAAACAGGCCGAGTGGAGCTTGCAGAAGTATTTGGCCTGGTTTTGTTGTTGTGTTTTAAGTATAAATGCCTTTGGTCATAACAAGCCTCTCTAGGTTGCCAAAGTTCCTACCTCTCCATATTGTCTTACACTCGGCATCATATGATTATGTTACCTGTCTAGCTCTTTAAGGCATTTGTATTTTACCACCATTTTACTCTAGAGTGAAAATACCTTTACAATGGATGTTTTAGGCCTTTGGTGCAGCAGACCCATTGATGATCTACATCCATGATTAGACCGATGAGCCCAAGGGACTGAGAAAAATGAATGGAAGAAGAATCTTTTGAGATTTAGTGATGGTCTTTTACTATTGGAGAATCTTTGTAGCTCAGCCTGAATATCTTTAGAGACAATTTTCCCTCTTGGCAGGGCCACTTATATAATTTACAGATCCCCCAATACAAAATGATTACCTCGGGCTCCCTGTTTCAGAAAAATGGAAAGAGGAGGAAGATGGAAAAAAATATTTTAACAAATAATGGTCAAAATTTTTAAAAATTTGATGAAAACTATAAGTCCATAGATGCAATAAGATCAATGAACATCCCACATAAAAAAATGATGAAAAGTATAACATGGCATATTATAATTAAATTGCTGAAAACTGGTGATAAACACAAAATCTTAAAATTAACCAGAGGAAAAAAGACACATTGAATACAGAGGAACAAATATAAGAATGACAGCAGATTTCTCATCAAAATACAGTACAAAACCAAAGACAGCAAAGCAATATCTTTAAAGTAATGAAAGAAATTAACTGTAACCTAGAATTCTATATCCAAGGAAAATATATCGCAAAATGATGCCAAAATAAAGGTTTTTTCAGATATAAAAAGGATGAAAAAACTCTTCACCAGCAGACCTACCCTACAAAAGGAAAATGACACCAGTTAGAAATCTTGAACTAAACAAGTGAATGAACAGTAGCAGAAATGATAAATATATGGGTAAATATAAAACACTAATTTTTTATATCTTTAAAAGATAATTGATGGCTTAAGAAAAAATAATAACCAAGTACTGTGGGATTTATATACATGAAGAGGTAAAATAACACAAATAGCACAAAGGCTGGAAGGAAGATAGTGAAGTATATACTATTGAAGGATCTTTTACTGTGCATGAAGTGGTATAATATTGCTTGAAGTTAGACTTTGATATATTAAACCCTAAACCCCAATGCAGCCACACACACACACACACACAAACACACACACACTATACCTAATAAACAAATGAGAGAAAAAATGGAATCATAGAATAATATTCAAAAAGAAGGCAAAAAAGAGAAGAAAATACAGAAAGATAAATACAAAACAAATAATAGGATGATGGATTTAAAACCAACCTATTCAACAACCATATTAGATGTAAATAGTCTAAACACTACAATTAAAAGCCAGTGGTTATCAGATTGGATTAAAAAAATAAACAAGACCCAACTGCATGCTGTCTACAAGAAATGGTTTTTGGGTTTTTTTTGTTTTTTTTTTTGTGAGGAAGACCAGCCCTGAGCTAACATCCGATACCAATCCTCCTCTTTTTTGCTGAGGAAGCCTGGCCCTGGGCTAACATCCGTGCCCATCTTCCTCCACTTTATATGGGACACCACCACAGCATGGCTTGAGCAGTGCGTCAGTGCACGCCTGGGATGCAAACTGGCGAACCCCGGGCCGCCACAGCAGAGCACATGCACTTAACCGCTTGCGCCACCGGGCCGGCCCCAAGAAGTGGTTTTTAAATATAGACTCTAATAGATTAAAAGTAAAATGATGAATAAAGATAGACCATACTAACACTAACCAAAAGAAAGCTGAAGTGGCTATATAAATATCAGGCAAAGTAAATTTCTGAGCAAAGAATATTACCAGGGGTATTAGGGTTATTTCATAATGATAAAAAGGTCAATTCATCATAAAGAACAAGACTCCTAGAGGATTAAGTTCCAAATAACAGGTCTTCAAAATGTCTAAGGCAAAAACTGATGAACCTGCAAGAAAAAATAGGTAAATCCATAATTTTGGTTGGAGATTTTACCATCTTCTCACGTTCTTTTTTAGGGCATGCAGAACATGTACCAAGATAGACTACTTTCTGGGCCATAAAACAAGTATCAATAAATTTAAAAGGTTTCAAATCTTACAAATTATGTTTTCTGACCACAATGGAATTCAGTTAGAAATCAATAACAGAATATATCTGGAAAATCTCCACATATTTGGAAACTTAATGACAAACTGCTACACAAACCATGGATCAAAGAAAAAAAATCAAAACGGAATTTAGAAAGCATTTGGAGCTAAATGAAAATGAAAACATAACATATTTACATTCATGAGATGAGGCTAAAGCAATACTTGGAGTGATATCTGTAGTTTAAAATGCCTATATTAGGAAAGAAAAAGATTCTCAAATCAATTACTTCCACTTCTACCTTAGAAACTAGAAAAAAATTAAACCCAAATTAAGGAGAAAAAAAAGAAATACTAAAGGTAAAGACAAAAATCAATGAAATCAAAACAAAAAAAAATAGAGACAAGTCTATGAAACCAAAAGCTTATTACTTGAGAAAATCAATAAAAGTGGTAAACCTTAAGCCAGACTGATCAGGAAAAAAAAAGAAGAGAAGACAAATTACTAAGAGTGAGAGAGGGATTATCACTACAAATTCTATGTATATTAAAGGGAAAATAAGGGAATATTATGAGTAACTTTAGGCTAATAATTTTGACAAACTTAGATGAAATGGACAAATTCCTTGAAAGTTTCAAACTACTGAGGCTTGCTCAAGTAGAAGAAAGTAACTTAAATAGCCCTTTATCTGTGGAAGAAATTAAATTCATAGTTAAAAACCTTTTCATAAAAAAAGCTCCTAGTCTAGATAGCTTCACTGAGGAATTCTACCAAACATTTAAGGAAGAAATAATACTAATTCTACACAAACACTTCCAGAAAATTAAAGAAGGAATACTTCCTAGTTAATTCTATGAGGCCAAATTTACTCTGATAGCAAAACCAGAAAAAAACCTTCCAATAAAAGAAAGCCACAGGCCAATATTCCTCATAAACATAGATGTATAAACTCTTAAGAAATACATGAAAAGGATAATATATCATTACCAAGTGAGGTTTATCCCAGGAATGCAAATTTTGTTTAATATTCAAAAATTAATCAATATAATTAACCATATCAACCAACTAAAAAAGGAAAACCATGTAATCATCTCAATAGATGCATAAAAAGCATTTTACAAAATCCAACATCCATTCCCAGTAAAACCTCTCAGCAAATTGGGAATGGAAGGGAACTTCCTCAACCTAATAAAGGGCATCTATGGAAAATCTACAGCTAAAATCCTGGTAAAGATTAGGAACAAGAATATCCATTATCAAGACACTTCCACTCACCATTGTAGTGAAGGTTCTAGTGAGTGCTTTAGGCAAAAATACATACATACATGTAATAAATGGCATACGTAAATAAATGACATCCAGATTGGAAAGGAACCAGTATTTTTTGCAGATAACATGATTATCTATGAAGAAAATTCTACAAAATTTACCAAAAAGCCACTAGAACTAATTAGTGGGTTTGGCAAGGTTGAAAGATCAGTGCATAAAAATGAGTTGCATTTCTATATATTATCAGGAAATGATCAGAAATTAAAATTTTGAAAGTATGTTTTACAATAGCACAAAAAAAATATTTAAGGAAATTTTGAAAAGAGATTTGTAAGATCGGTGCACTGAAAACTACAAAATGATACTGTTTTCTATGTTTTTGCTAGACTTTGCTGGTCCACACACAATTTCTTGCCCAACCTTCTTGCTTACACCTGCAGTCACATGGAAAACAGAAAAGGTTGTCATCTGGGTCTCCAACAGACCGTTCTGACCTGACCAGCTAGCACCCTCTGTGATGGATTGAACTGACCTGCTCCAGAAATGGTTTCACTTAGCACAAAGTGATAACATTGCTGGGCATCAGAGGCAGCAGCATCATATCCTCGATTTTTGAGAAAGTCTCTTCTCTGGGTTCTGCAGATGTCCTGTTTCTAAGTAAAAACGATTTGCCAACCATCAAGTGGATTGAAACATTTTTCCTGTCCCAAGACAAGGACAGCAACATTGTATTCATTTTCCAAACATGGGGTTAAGGAAGGAATATTTGAACTACACAGCTCTTTTCACATTCTGTTTTGTTTACTTAAAATATCTATTGGGAAGAAAATATTTACATAATTTGGAATTCCACGCTCCAGGGCTTTTCTCATAACTGGGCCAATGCGTTTAGGCTGTAGACCTGGAATCATTGTTAACTGCTCCCTCAAGATTGGCCTCATGCAAGTTTTTCTCTGATGTATTCTCATCAGTTACATTCACTTTAACAGACACAAAACAGAAAAATACTTAAGGAAAACATTACAAATGCATTATTAATAAGTAATGACCAGAGGTTTTTCTCTTAATAAATTATCATAAAGCTTTCTGAGGCAGAATAAAAAGCCACATGTGAATGGCTTTACATATTTCTACCTATGGATATTTTGTAATCAATTATAATAGCATTATATACCTCATTTCTTCCATAATATATTCAATTACATATTTAACATTTCCTGCTAACCTTTTCAAATACAGGAAAGCAAATCCCACCTCCCTAATTGGTATGTTTGTCTCCTGCATGTGTTATTCTCATTATCTTTAATTCAAGTGGACGTTTGCTTTCTTTGGTTACATTGCTGGGTAACCAGTTATGTACCTGATTTGTGGATGCATTTAAACTCCTGTGCCTCAGGGGATTGATTCATACATATTGTTGTCATTATACTTCATCTTAACAATTTATCTCTCCCAACGGGCTCATAAAGTAGGTTGGTATAACCACCCCCTTTTATAGGAACCCAGAGTCATTACCACTACATTTCTGGGTGAATTTGTGCCAGTCAGAAGTGTCTTAGCCCATGCGGTTCTAATCTACTGCATATCACAAACCTACCCCACCTCCCAGGAGAGCCACAATGTTGTGGGCTGTTATGGCAAAGAGTTGAAAAAGTAGATACCATTTTGAAAAGCACATTTATAATATAGGCCATTAATAATTAGCAGCACTAAGTAATTATAATACTACTAAGCATAAGGGACCTTCTCCAAACATATTGTTCTTTCATAATTAACTGAGTGTAGGAGAAATTTAAAGAACATAGACTATTTGGTATAAGGTTTGGATTTTTAGGGGTGCTTTGTTTTGTTTGGCATAAGCTATGGACTAGAAGAGAGAAGCATAACAGTGCAAAATGTGCATCTGTGTTTAATTAAGAGCACTTTGAAGAGTACATATTAAGCAATGTGATTTTAAGGCTCAATCATTGTAAAATGACCAAAAGCTGAGTGAAGAGTGAATCGATCAGCTTATTGTTTTGTCTATAGACTCTAATTTTTGTTCTCATTAAATTAACTGTTTTTTAACTGAACAGGCTGATGGTATTAATTTTATTTAATAAAATAAAATTTTTATCCTAATAAGATGATTTTCTAAAACTACAGGTGCTCTGAAATTCACCTGTTTCATTTACTAAAATTAGAAAGGTCTACCAACTTCGTGTAAAAAGTATCTTAAACGTTTTCAGATCTAGTCGATTCTCTCTGTCCTATTAATTCTTCCTCTATTCTTTTTTTTCCCCCCAAAGCAAAATGAAACCTTTGAAGGCCTTTTTATATGTCCATTCCACCTTAAATCAGGTCCTAAATGTACTACAAGGAGAGCCTAGGGGCCCAGAGGCACCAGGTTTTGGTCTTGACCTGGCCCCAATGCAAGCATGTGAACACAATCACCCCAGGAGCCTAGGCCAAATTCTCCACTGCCCAATGGCGGAAATTTCCAGTGCTCCAAACCACTGGAGTAAAATACTTGCACAAAGTACTTCAAGATTTTGAATATTCATCCAGTACAGGCATAGCTGCAGCTGAGGCTAATGTTTAAGTTCTAGCCTACAGCACACCCATACCAATCAACTTGACAACTGAAGTTGATCCAAAGTAGTTTCGTTAGTCCAAAGAGCAGTCAACCCTTTTCAGACTAGGCCAAAATATATCTATAAAATTTAAATATATTTTATGTAAATATAAATATATCTATAAAATTTGCCAATTAAAATAACTTGGGGTTTGCATTTGTTTACCTACCAAAGAGCAAGAAATTCTACTGAGAGAGAGCTTATGGCAGAAATTCCCCGGCCCTGAGGGTGAGGATTTTTTTTCAATTTTTATTGAAATACATATAGTGAAAAAAGTGCACCTAGTGTACGTTTTGATGAATTTTCACAAGCTGCATATGCCTGCTTAACTAGCTCATAGACCAAGAAAGAGAACATGTCCAGTGCCCCAAAAGTCCCTCTCATACTCATTGCTATAATGTCCATTAATTAAAAAAAAAAAAAACTATGAAGTGGACACTATCACTGCTCCCATTTTACAGATGAAGAAACTGAGATACAGAGAAAATGTTACTGGCTCAAGGCCATATTACCAACAAATTGGGATTTGAATCCAGGCAGTATGACCCCAGAGCCCATGCTTTTTACCTCTACATCATGATTTTTCTAACTCATGTATCCATTGAAAGCTGATACACAATCTTAATCTTTTTTTTAACTACTACAGAAGTTTCTGTTAAAATGATCCAATTTCTCCCCAGTGCCCAATTTGCTTCCCTTGTGCCTATGCCACTCCCAAATAGAAAAACAAGTCACCTCTTAGAGTCGGTAACTGTGGAAATTGAGAGACCCGCTACATTTGTTTGTATTTTTTACCACTGGACAGACACTGGGAGAAATTAGACCCATTAACAATTACTGTGTCTACCAACTCTAGCTGCCTTAGGGTAGGAGTCGGATGAACAGAAGGGGCACGGCAGGTTGCAGACTCTATGTCATCCAGTCACAGCAGCCAGTACCTTGTAACTCTTGTAATATAAACACAGCAGCCCTACAGAGGGATTACCTGCTGAGGGAGAAGTGGGGTTCATAAAGTGCTGTGAGCAATGGCAATGTCATTGGACTTCCTAGGGTGAGGAATCTGAAGGTCAAACCTCTTTTGGATGTACTGATGTCATTGTTTTAAAAGTGCACCTCGTTATTTCACAGATATATCTTGTAATGTTAAGAGTCCATATTGAGCCGCCCCGTGGCTTAGCTGTTAAGTGCGAGCACTCCACTACTGGCGGCCCGGGTTCGGATCTTGGGTGCACACCGATGCACCGCTTCTCCAGCTATGCTGAGGCCGCGTCCCACATACAGCAACTAGAAGGATGTGCAACCATGACATACAACTATCTACCGGGGCTTTGGGGAGAAAAAGAGAAAAAAAGGAGGAGGATTGGCAATAGTTGTTAGCTTAGGGCCCATCTTCCTCAGCAAAAAAAGGAGGATTGGCATGGATGTTAGCTCAGGGCTGATCTTCCTCACAAAAAAAAAAAAAAAGAGTCCATATTGATAGAACTATAAATGAGAAAGTACATACATCTCTTTATTAAGAAGAATATCCAAAGGCTAAGTGTCACCTGGACATCTTGGTTCCAAGCTTTAGAGGACCTACTATTTTTTCCTTCAGCAAATATTCACTGAGTGCCTACTGTGTACCAAGCACTGTTCTGGATGTTAGAGAGGGAGTGGTAAAGAAACAAAGGTATATTCTATCAAACTATTATCCTGCTGGTTCCATCAGCCCATCTACTCTCAAAAACAATTATTAGCTTCTTTACATGAGGCTTCTAAATCTTCTTTGGGGAGAAATGATTCTGTGTCTTAACCGAAAACTTTGTTATTGACCCATAGGCAGAGATGAGGTTGAGAGAAAGAAGGTGACCACTTATAAGTGGCATGAATGTGTGAGAAATATTTGTATGGTAAGATATGAAAAGGGCTATATAACCAGAAGCCCCATCATAATTCCATGCCAAGAGCTCTCTGCTTAAAATGCTAACAAACCTTTAGGCAGGGACAGAGTAGCAGGAGTGATGGCCAAGATCCACACAGCCAGAACCCTGAAGCTGAACCCACAAGTTCCTGTGAACTCAGCTTCTCAGTATGAAATGTACAACTTAGAAAGTTCTCATTCATTTGTGAAACAAAGCAACATTTTCCCTTACTAATGGCCTCATATACTAATGGCTATATTAAAGACAAAGTCTCTCGATCAAATAAACCATTAGTTGGAAAATTAAACACATCAATAAAAACACAATTAAGAAATGAGCCAATTTTTTCTTACTAAAGACATTATTCTACCATTGCTCCTAGACAGCTAGGTATTTTCAATAAATCAGATATAAATAGATTCATTTAGGGGACATTCTTTTCCTGCCATAATCACCTCACTTAACATTTTGCTTATATATGATTGGAAATGCTAAAATAAAATGTCAAGTATATTTTGGAAATCAGAATGTAAAATAGGCAGCTGGTGACATTATAGCCCTAATGTGGCAGGATGGGCTTTTCTTTTCTTTCCATTCCCTTCTTGCCTTACCTCCTCTCTCCTTCCTGGGTGGCAGTGGAGGTGACTTAGGTAAAGAGAAAACTAGATGGAAATGTTTTAAGCATAAAAATTGTATCAGTTGGAATAGACAAGATCGTGCTGTGGTAATAAATGTCCCCAAGATCTGAAAGTCTCAGAGCTACAAAGGTTTATTCCCTGTTCATGCTCTGTGTCCACGGGCATTTGGAGGAGGCTCTGTTTTATGTCATCTTCACCCTGGCACCTAGGCTGAAGGAGCAGCACCTTCTGGAACGATGTTGCAGAGAAAAAAGAGTGTGGTTGAAGCACAAATGGGTTCCTAAAGCTTCTGCCAAAGTGAAAGACATTAATTTCAAATTTTGTTGATGAAGCAAGTCACATGGCCAATCAATGGGGTGGGGAGTATAATTCTTCCCTAGGGGTGAGGGAAGCAGATATTGGTAAAAAATACAATCCAGCACAATAATACACCAAAGTATTCTCTGAAAGGCAGCTTGCTTAAGCAAAATTAAGTTTTATTGTCTTTTAGAAGGTTCATTCTGATGAACCTAAAGGACCTATGGTAATGAAAAATGTAGAAGGATTTGGAAATCTCCTTATGCAGCTGAGTTGTGGAGGAGAGCAAGATACTTGAAAAAGTATCAAAGGACATTGAGGAGGGAAAAGAGCTATCTGGGAAAGAAAAGATTCTAAGATGCCCAACTCTTTCAAAGACTGCCAATTTTGCCTCTAATATGCATGCTTCCTTCTTCTATCATAATTGAATTTTTAGCAAGTCATATGTTCTCCCATAATAAAGATAATTCCCAGCCTCTTTGCATCTGGTGTGACCATGTGACTAAATTCTGGCCAAGGGGCTGTAAATAGAGGCAAAATATGACAGCTTCCAGGATACTTCTTTAAGAGAAAGTAGACTGTTGTCATCTGCCCTTTTCTCTATCCCATCCTTTGTCCTGCTGCCTTCCAGCAATGTTGCCACTTGGATTTGGGGCATGAGTACTGCGCCCTGGAGAGGTGGGACTGAGAGTTGAAAGAAGCCTAGGTAGGCAGAAGACTCTTGCTATTTGTTATAAGCCCTCTGTACTATTTGTTATTGTATATTTCAATTTGATTTTTAAGTATTTAAATTAAGAAAAGAAGATTTTAAACGTTGGTCAAGGAAGCAACCATCCATAAAGGAGATTGGATTTAAAATGGGTCTTAAAGAATCCATAGAATTTAGATAAGGAGAGTTAAAGAGAGGAAAGGGGGGAAGGAAAGTAACTGACATTTGTCAAGCATCTCCTAACAGTAACTTGCAATTTCTGAGCACATTCTCTATACCATGCACGTGTGCTAAACACGTTATTTTACTCAATTCTCACAACAACTCAGAAATGCCAGCATTATCATCACCATTTTCGGATGAAGAAACTGAGATTTGTCTTGAGTGTTTAAAAACTTGTCCAGAGTTATACAGCTAGCAACTGGTGGGGCTACCATTTAAACCCAGGTTTGTCTGCTAGAGAAGCTCTTCTCTTTACATAAGGTAAAAATAAATGTAGGCTCTCTGGAAGAAATGTGCCTGATGTTTTTTGAAAAGGCAACTTACTGGAACCAAGTTCATTTAGGGAAACACTAAAATTTCCTCCCATCAGATTTGTGGTTACCCAAGGCTCGGGTGGGAGGGTGGGGGCAGAGAGGGGGTATTGGAGGAAGGAGGTCAAAAGGTACAAACTTCTAGTTATAAGATAAATAAGTACTACAGATGTAACATACAACGTGATGACTATAGTTAACACTGATGTATGATATATAGGAAAGTTGTTAAGAGAGTAGATCCTAAGAGTTCTCATCATATGGAAAAAAATATTGTTTTTTTCTTTTTCTTTTTTTTGTATCTATATGAAATGATGGATATTAACTAGACTTATTGCAGTACAGATCTTCCTCAACTTACAATGGGGTTACATCCTAATAAACTCATCATAAGTTGAAAATATCATAAATTGGAAATGCAATTAATACACCTAATCTACCGAACATCATAGCTAAGCCTAGCCTACCTTAAACATACTCAGAACACTTACACTAGCCTACACTTGGGCAAAATCATCTAACACAAATCCTATTTTATAATAAAGGGTTGAATATCTCATGTAGTTTATTGAATACTGTACTGAAAGTGAAAAACAGAATGGTTGTTATGGATACAGAACGGTGGTAAGTGTATCAATGGTGATCACGTGGCTGACTGGAAGCTGCAGCTCACTGCTGCTGCCCAGCAATCATAAGAGAGTATCATATCACGTATCACTAGGCTGGGAAAAGATCAAAATTCAAAATTTGAAGTATGGTTTCTACTGAATGTGTAGTGCTTTCACACCATCATAAGGCAGAAGAATCTTAAGTCTAAACATCAAGTCCGAGCCGGCCCTGTGGCTTAGCGGTTAAGTGCACATGCTCCGCTACTGGCGTCCCAGGGTTCAGATCCCGGGCGCGCACCGAGGCACCGCTTCTCTGGCCATGCTGAGGCCGCGTCCCACATACAGCAACTAGAAGGATGTGCAACTATGACATACAACTATCTAGTGGGTCTTTGGGGGAAAAAAAAAAAGGAGGAGGATTGGCAATAGATGTTAGCTCGGAGCCGGTCTTCCTCAGCAAAAAGAGGAAGATTAGCATGGATGTTAGCTCAGGGCTGATCTTCCTCAAAAATAAATAAATAAATAAATAAATAAAATAACCATCAAGTCGGAGACCATCTATAGTCATTTCATTACATAAGTCAAATCATTATGCTGTACACCTTAAACTTATACAGTGATGTATGTCATTTATATCTCAATAAAACTGGAAGATAAAAAATAAATAAATAAAACCTCCTCCCATCAACTGGTGAGTGCTCTCTGAATTAAGTCTAAATTTATTGTTGACTTTAAAAGAATACAATTTCGAGGATATATTTGCAACCAAATTAAAAATCACACAATACTTTCCAAAGTCAAGTAAATATATTGTTAGAGTATGTGCATTTAAAAACTATTTATGCTACTATTTCTCTCCATCTATCTAGAAAATTAACTTCACGCTATTCCAACTGAAGCATGCCTTTAGATTTAGGAGAATTATACTATCCTTATGTTTCAAACATATATTTTATATCATATTCATTTAACCATCTCGATTATCTTATTTAACTTTGGAATGGTACCTATATTTGCAATATGCCTTGCAAACAACCTATTACTTCAGTGTATGTTCATTTAGCAACACAACAACAAATATAAAAACATTTGGGAAAACAATCTAGGTCTGTCTAATAGAATGTTTTGCTGTGGTTACAAACTTTTGTTTTTCAATATCCTCATCAGTGGTAGAAATGACTGCTGAATTTGTAGTGTTCAAACTTTCATTTGAATAAACAAATGTAATTCTGCATAATATTCCAAATACAATACACATTATATGCTTCTTTAGAGAACTATAATTACAGAGTCTCTGCCTATAATAAGTAAACCTGCAATTGTCTGGCATTGAAATGCTTCAGTGAATAAAACAGCTGATTGAAATTAGAAAATTTCCTCATTTTCCCACTTTAAAGCCATGCATTTTTAATAATGATAGGATTTCTCCAGAGACACCAGACTGCAAAGAATATTTGTGTTTTATCTGGAAATGAACTTAGAATTTACAACAATTTTTAAAACTAGGAGAAATTATTGAAAATGCTCCGCAGTTGACAAAGGTTACAGCACAAAACTATCTAATGCCTAGTTCTACAGTGGGGGAAATGATATTGATTGAAAATACATTGCTTTTCCATTAAATTTCACACAGGAAGTTTTCACGTAGCCCGTTAATGTCTGTTTCTTGTCTAAACTGATATGTTTTCATAAATGTGAATAACTTTTCCATCTAGTTTCAATAGTGTTAATACTTGGGGCTCATGATTTTCTTTCTACAAATCTATGAAAGCACAAGTTTTTCTTCAAACTCATTGTAACCATCATTGGTGGAAAATCTTATTAGAAGACGTGTAAGAAGGTCATGGCAACACTGTATATTTCTTGATTTGAAAACAGCAAAGAACCCTTTTCGATATATATATTACAATGCCCAATTATTCTGATAAAATATATTTCTCCTTCTTATATCTTTTGTCATTTCTCACTCTCCTCAACTCTCCCAGAGAACCCCACTGAACAGGCTAAAGTAAAAATCAAGATAAAAGACTCTGCTTTTGGTTTCACACAAACACGTACACATTCCTTGTTTGGGTGTTTCTCAGTTCACTCTGGTGTGCGACAACAAATAACCCACACTTGTGAGAACGTGGATAGGGCTGTTCTGGGTGCTGCATGAATCCAATTATTAAATAGGCATCATCCATGATTTTTAAAAGTATGTAAACCAACATAGCTTTTTTTCCAGCTATGTAAACCAACAACAAAATCTGAGCAAAACTGCCTTTGGAAAAATCAAAATGTTTTACTCCTCTTCAAAAGTTATGGAGATTTAGACTTGAAGATCATCGCCACTGACAATTCTTTATCGATCCAAGTATTTTGTACCAGCCTACAAAATGTATTCATGTCACACTTCAAAGCAGGCTGAAGTTTTCCGCATGTAAAATACGTTTGAGATAAGAGCCAGATTTTCTACCGTCATCACACTTTTGCATACTTCTCTAAACACAACGTCGATGGAGTCCTTCCATTGTTTCGTTTTGTACTCTATTTGCCACTGACCCACGTTATAATTTTTAAGAGAAACAATTAGGAGGAAGAACAGTGGAGAAATACCGTCAATAAAGAAGCCAATCCACACTAAGTACAAAGTCCAAGTGATGTGGAGGGCCTGCAGCAGAGCCAAAGAATACGTCTGTGTGGAGAAGCCAGTCCAAGGCCACTAAATATGAAATGCAGAACAGATGACGTTGGAGGTGGGGTCAGGAAAGCAAAAAGGGTGAGCAGAGATGGAGCCATTCTTCCACCTTCTCCTCTGAGGACTTCTTGTCCAAAATCATGGGCAGATTGAAGCCTACCTCCATGTCAAACTTCCAATGAATGCTCTCTCATATTGCCAGTGGAAGTGCAAATCGACACAATATTTTTGGAAAATGACTATCATCAAGAACCTTAGAAATGTTTAAAAAAAGAAACAAACTTCCAGTTCTACTAGATCAATTCCAAAATATCTATCCGATTCTTGAAAAAATCTCTCTTAAGGAAATACTTCTAAATAAGGGAAACAACATCACGCACAAAGATGTTGTTTAGGGATTGATGGTTTACAATAAACAAATGGAAAGAATAATACACTAATAGTAGAACCACTAAATAAATTACTCTTCCCAAAGGAATACAGCCATTTGACGTGAAATGCTCTTGCCAAAAAAAAGAGGAAAAAATGTTTACGTTGAGTGAAAATGCAGTATGATCAATCTACGTCAAACAAGCTAAAACTCTGCCTAGGCAAAAATGGAAATATGTACACGTGGGTTTTTCTTTCAGTGGTGGGACAACATTCCTACTCTCCAGTATTTATTTAATTATCTATAAAAAAGACATATTACTTTTTGCAATTCAGAAAAATCTGATAAATTTTATTTTTGTATAAATAGATCAGAAAACCCTCTACAAAAAGTTAAACAAGGATAAAGCCCAAAGAGGGAAGTAAAAAGACAAGTGATTATTTTCTCTCTCCCACTAGCTAAATATAGTACTGCCATGTTGATCCAGCTGTTGGGTTTTCCTCCTTTTAATGAAGGGCCTGCCACAGCTCTCTATATAAGGCTCCTTATTATTCAGGGCAGGCTAGCAGTCAAAGCTCAGTTGGCAGAGTGGATTAAACAAGGAGGCTGTGCATGTTCCTCAGTTTATCAGCAAATCCACTGTGACATGCATTTTCTTTTTTCCTCCTCTCCCGAATACTAAAACCTTCAGCTTTGCAAGCCTCTCTCTATTACCCCTGTGCTGTGGGCAAAGAGGCCGTCTTTACAACCCTCCACTGGAGGTGGGCGGGCTTCTCAGCTTCACAGTTCTCTTCTAGTTACTAGCAAGGCTGGTGGGTCAGCCAAGAGCCAAGAGTTACATGAGCAATTTCTTTGAATAATGATTAGGAAAGGGTGTGTGAATGAACAGATGAAAGAACTCAATTTTATCTTTTCTAGTGAAAGAAGGCCAGCTTAGCCACAATTTGAACATCAAAGTCAGTGACTATGTGTAAAGGCTAAAAATACTAAGTGGTGGGGGGATTGGTTTGGTAAAAATTTTTTTTAACAGAAGAGCTTAATTGTGGCAAATGAAGGTCAGAGCCCTCTTTATTCTATTCATCCTCCTTTCCTCACACCTTTTGAAAAGTCATATGAGGCCAAGTTATGTTGTCAAAATATAGCTCCTATCAGACCACATCAGACTATAATTAATTTCCTTTGGTTTGGGGCCATCTGCTCAAAAATGCTAATTTTAAAACCAGAGTATAGATATCAGGTTGTATTTTGTTTGCTTTTGTGCTGCTGACCCGGAAAGCCCTTAACTATGTTATTAAAAAGCATTCTGTAGTTCAGTCACTAGAATGCCAGAAATTATAGTGGTTACTTGTCATTTGGTTAGGACCTCTCTGAGCATGTAGACAATTGATACAAAGGAAAAACTAATAGATATTCCCTATAAAAGAATGTTTCATTACCTCTTCACATAGTGCCCAACATATAGTGCTCAAAAAATATTTGGCGAGTCAATGAAAATTGTCCTATATTGTTTTAAAATCATTTCATAGGCAAAAATCACGTCTTATAAATCTTCTCTTTCAGCACACAGTACAGTCATGGGTTCATAATAGGTAGTCAGTCAAACTTTTAGGTAAATAAACCCCCCAAAAATTGATATTATAAGCAGACGTATAAACCTGCTAAGCAAGTTTTATGGAAGCTACTGAAAAATAAATTTGTCTCTTTGCCTCCACATTCCTCTGATGTCCAACTGACTCTCATAGACTGATATCCAATCCTTCTCCCCCTTTTAAATTTAATCACATACCATGACTTCCCACTTATACCAGCCTGAATTGAATTTGAACATGGATGTGCATGATTGAAAATTATGACTCATAACGAGCCCCTCCTGTACCCCCCTTTGTGCAACCCCACTTAGTGTAATAAACCCATCCTGGGGCTGGCCCCGTAGCATAGCAGTTAAGTGGGCATGCTCCGCTGCTGGCCCAGGTTCGGATCGAGGGCACGCACCAAGGCACTGCTTGTCAAGCCATGCTGTGGTGATGTGGTGATATAAAGTGGAGGAAGATGGGCACAGATGTTAGCCCAGAGCCAGTCTTCCTCAGCAAAAAAAAGAGGAGGATTGGCATGGATGTTAGCTCAGGGCTGATCTTCCTCACAAAAAAAAAAAATACTGTCACCCCTGAAAGGAAATGCATTAACCCCAAGACAATATCGAACCACCAAGTACACAGCTGAAGAAATCAATAATCACTTTACATTGGTATTTGACTAGAAGCAAGGCAACTGTTTTTCAAATCTGATTTTTTTGGAAAAGGTAATGACAAAATAAAACACATTATTCAAACACTTAAAGCATGTCTGAAACCTCCCAAACAATTTTGCCTGTAAGAGAGTAATGATGCAATAAATATGGGCCCCATATAAACATACAGCATAATGCATTCGAGTAACTTACATGGTCATTCAGAGCAGCAGATAATTTCTCAGGGCTCCGTGAAAAAAAACCAACAAGCTAAATAACTCAGTTATCAAGGCCATACCGAAGATCCTGGGCAAATATTACCCATCAATAAGAGACAGGATTGGGAATTAGGTTTGTCTATGGAAACCTGGTTCATCACAAGTTCTGTTAGGCAGATCTTTCAAAGAAGGGAGGATATTAAAAACAATCTAGTTGGACGGGAAGACTTGAATACAACAACTTGGTGGAAAAATAAATGTGCCCAGGATATCAGCATTCCTATTAGATTTGGGGAACGAAATTTTGGTACTTTGCAAATTACTACAGGAAATTTAGCGTTTGTGAAAACTATAGACTGTCTCGGCTTTGGTCCCATTTGTCTTGATCAGACCTGTGCTTTGCTCCTCAACTTGATCTGTTGGCCAACTACACCGCCTACTCATGCTCAGCTTCTCCAGGGAAGCATATCCTCTCGATGTCCCTAACCCATTTTCCAGCCCTCCTGTTACCTCTCAAACATCCCCTCCTACTTCCCTCTCCCTTGCTGTTCATAGAACAAACTAGGCCCCCACCCACATCTGGGCCCTTGTACTTGCTATTCCCTCTGACTAAAACAGTAACAGTCTTCATATTTCCAATGGATTGCTCCTTCACCTCCTGCTCAGTTAGCATCTTCCCCAGAGACCCTCTCTGATATCCCTATTTAATAGTGCAGCTTCAAACACACATACACACACTTATCTGGATATAAACCCCATTAAGGAGAGAATTTCTGTTGATTTTGTTCACTGTCGACTTCCCAGTGCCTTGAAGACTGCTTGGAACATAGGAGGCTTTCAGTAAATATTTATTGAATGAATGAAGAGAGGACTGGATGCCACTGTGAGGTTAGTTGATTTATTTTAAATCTCACCTGAGAAGATATTGTCAACACTGTTTACACGCGGTTTTAGATAACAGTGCCAAGATAAAATGTAGATCAAATCTTATCTCTCCAATCATAATAGCAATTGTCAATGTTTCAATGAATAAAGATTTTTTAAAAACCTATGTCCATTTTATCCATTGTCAAAATTATTGAGTGGAGGCAGGGAGTGGAAGGAGGTATAGATGAAATAAGAATGGCAGATGTTGACAGCTGTTGAAGCTGGGTGTTGGGTACATGGAAGCCCATTATACTATTTATGTTGTATAGGTTTGAAATGTTCCATATGCAAAGATCTTTTAAAAACCTGTGTTGAAGTTTCTTTCCAAATTGAACTGAGAAATAAAGAAAAAAAAGCTTATCAATTTTCATCATAGCCTGTAGGCTATTTGCTGTCTTTCTCTATGTTCACGTTTTTAAAACTCTGAGCTTTCCTCAGACAGTTTTCTAAGAAACACAGCCACTAGAAGTCAGAATTCCCCCAGGTAAACTTTTCCTGTCTTCATCAAGGTCATGAAGCCATCAAGGTATGAGGCCAAACTGTATAGAATGCCGTGTTTGTAAAGGAAGATGCAGATCACAGCCTTCAGAGGCAGCACAGGGTTGAAAGCAGGTAAAGGGTACATTGTACACACCTGCACCAAGCCACCCCCCACCCCTGCTGCCTGGAAGGGGACAATGGGCCTGATTACAGATCCAGCTGTGGCAAGCCAGTCCTCCCTCCTCCTAGTCCTCTCTCTAAAATACAGCCAATCTACGACTCCAGGAATGGCTAAAATCCTTTACAAATAATGATGGATTTTTGGATTAAAAAACTTTTGGTAATGCTAAAATAGTCCTGAAACAAATAAAAGTCAGTGCTCTGCTTTTTATATCCCCTTTTAGACGTCTACAATCTTCAAAATTCAAAAGACATGATTTTATACAAGAAATTGTGTCTGTTTTACAGCACGGTGATCATTCAAATTTGATGTGCTTTTTTAATTTATTCAGTATATAGAGTGTTTTTCAGGGGCTGGGGGAAGTTCTAGCCTCATAGTTGGAGAAAGACTTATATCTTCTGAAATAGCCTGCAAGAATATACTACAGCTCTCACCTCCTAGAATACGGTCGATTGAATTTGGAAGAGATATTGGAACTTAATGATTCTACTCTGACCTCCAATCCATTTACCTGCCAAATTCACCAATTCATTGAGGCCCTAACCTAAGTAAAAACAGACTATCATCTTTAGGCTCATTTAAGCTCCTGATTCCTTGGCCAATTATTACATAGCGGATAACTGACATGCAATTTTCAAAAAGAAACTATTTCAACTAGAGGTTTTAAAGACTGGTGACTAGCAACAGTGTAATAAGTTTGGCTGTGTCTGTTGTCCACCTTATGTATTTGTTATAAACAATTGCAGAAACATAATTTTAAAATGCAAGAAGACATTAGTTCAATAAAAAGACTTTTGTCACCACCTAACACCCATTAGGAAGACTACTACCAAAAAAACAGAAAGTAACAAGTGTTGGTGACAATGTGGAGAAATTGGAACCCTTGTGCACTGTCGGTGGGAATTTAAAATGATGTAACCAGTACAGAAACCAACGTGGCAGTCCCTCAAAAAATTAAGAACAGAATTACCATATGATCGCTGGATCGTATGCTATATACTCAAAAGAATTGAAAGCATAGTCTTGAAGAGATATTTGTACACCCAGGTTTATAGTAGCATCATTCACAATAGCCAAAAGGTGGAAGCAACCCAAGTGTCCACAGACAGATGAATGGATATACAAAATGTGGTATATACATACAGTGGAATATTATTTACTCTTAAAAATGAAGGAAATTCTGACACATGCCACAACATGGGTGAACCTTGAGGACATTAGGTTAAGTGAAATAAGCCAGTCACCAAAAAAAAATGAGTACTGCATTACTCCACTTGTATGAGGTACCTAGAGTAGTTGAATCCATAGAGACAGAAAGCAGAATGGTGGTTGCCAGAGGCTGGGAGGAGGGCAATGAGGAGTTCTTGTTTAATGGGTATAGAGTTTCAGTTTTAAAAAATGAGAAGAGGCCTAGAGATTGGTTGCACAACAATGTGAATATACTTAACACTACTGAACTGTATACTTTAAAATGCCTAAGATGGTAAATTCCATGTTATATGTATTTTACGGCAAATTTTTTAGAAAGTCAAGGAAAAAAAAAAAGGTTTTTTTTCTGCCTGGTAGAACAAAGTGTTTCCCTTCTTGTTCTCTGGAGTCTTTTGAAATTGTTACTGACACAAACTGCACAGGTAACCATGCTTCTGACACTTACAGCATTCAGATGAATTGTTCCAAGGATCCTGTGCAAATCAACTTGAAGCACCAGGGCATGGCTGTAGAGAGCAGAGAAGAAACTATGGCTGGTGGATCTGGATGAGGTGCCACTTTGAGGGATAGGGAAATTGGATTTGGCAGTGTGGAATACCACAAAAGGCACTAGATTTAGAAAGTCCAAATCAGAACTTTCAACTAACTGAACAACTGATGCATATTGTAGCAAGGTCCATCTTGTCAAATATATCACTCAGGGCAGAAAAATGTGACAGAAATTGTATAGACACAATTTTAGGTTAAACAAATGCATCCATAACTGTAATCGAATTATCCTTTCCTGCTGCTCACCCATCCCTCATGCTTTTTACCCACAGATGTACTAAAAAAACGACTACTGGAGATAACCATAGAATTCTAGAGCCAGAAGAGCTTTCAGAGATAATCTGTCTCACGGATAGAAAATAAGTTTTAACTTCCATGGCAACTCCGATCATTTGGTATGAGCTGCCTTGAATGTGATGCTGGGAAAGATTCTAAAGCTACATCTGGGCTCAGTGGGAAACCATGACTTGATGGTTTGGTTTTGTCTGTCCCAGATCATTCAGAGAGACTGAAACAAACCTGGGAATAAAACTACTAGTCCAGAGTCTGTTCTGTTGAAGAGCACACTGCCTTCCCAAGGATGAAGAAGCAAGTTGGTAAGTTATAAAATGGAATTTGCTTTACATATCCCTGCAGAGTTCCAGCCCACAGAAAAGGAAATGACTTGGGAGCGGGAGGAGAGAAGGAGGCCAGTTTTGGAATATCTTCTTCAATATAGCTAGAATTTTCATAAGTGAGATGGGCCTCTGGATATGGATGAGCTCACCTGAAAGGAAACAATAGAGAATCACAGAGGCATGAGGCTACCACCAGGAAAACAAAAAAAGAAGGCAAGTAAGAGAAAAAACACCCATAACAAGATATGTTTTTTAAGAACCCAAAGAGATCTTAGAAACTTCCAGTCCAACACATTTGTTTGGTTTTTTTAATATGATTCTTTTTTATAGAAATTGTCTATCTTGTCATCTCTGTTCTTGAGCACATTAATCATGTCATTTTAGAATATGTATTTAACAGCTCTAATATCTGGATCACCCATGTATCTACTATCTGGTTTTTTTTTTTGGTTTTTAGTCATGTGGTCCTGTCTCCTGGCATCCCAGTTAGCTCTTAATTGCCATAATATTGCATATGAAAAATTACAGAGGATATGCTAGCTTCCTCCGGAGAGCATTTAATTTTCTTCCCAGAGCAGTTAGACCAAATGCAGATCCAATTAGGAGTTGACATGCTTTGAGACTAGTTTTCAGCCTTTGAGGGGGTTGCTCTGTTTCTGGTTTATCCCAGGGTCTAGTCTTTCAACAGTCTCAACCCAGGCATTTACCACCGCCGCTCCTCCTTGGTGGGTTCTGAACTCCAGTGGTTTTTTTAGTTGGTTTGTTGGTTGGTTGGTTTGGAGGTGGTGGGGGTGGAGTTTGGTCTCCCCACCTCCAAGAGAAATTCAAAAGCCCTGGGCCTCAACTTTTTACCTAGCCTCTCATTCCTGCTTACAAGTCAGCAAAAACCTAGAGGGAGGAAAGTAGCAGAGAATTTCAGGGTCACCTCAATGTGTTTCCCTTTTCTCTGTCTTGGCCCTTCAAGTACTGGCTGGCTTGGTTGTTTTTTGATGTCTTTGACAGCTATTTGTGTACATATATCTGTTCTCATCGAGAGGATTGATCTGATACAAGCTTTCCATTATAGCCAGAAGCAGAATAATATTTTATTTTCAATAGATTAATTTTTCTACTACTGGATGGTATGCAAAATTATAATAAAATTGAAAAAGGAAAAAATTCACTCATAATCCTATCACCTGGATATATTCAATTTAGTATTTTGGTATTTTCTTAAATTCTTTTCTCCTATGCATTTATGTTGGCCTTTTTACATCATTATAATAATAGTGTAAATACAACTTTATATCCTAGCAAGAACTCTAAGGAAAAATAAACAAAATTTTAAAGTGTAAATCCTTTTAGAATGCTTTAGTAGGTGGTATGAGGATTCTAATAGATGTAGTCTATGGCACCAAAGAGCATAAGATCTAGTTAAAGAGACCAAAAAAATACATAACACTTAAAAGTTTTCAACTCAGTGATAAGGCCTATTCTCTAACTGCTTGATTTAGCAACAAATAATGAAATTATTTTCCATGAACAAATGGCCCAAGGGAACTTTAAACCTAAAAACTGAATAACTGGATCAAATTCACATCACAGAACAAACAAACCAAAAAATAAAAAAGATCTTTCAGGGCTTCTGCTTAAGCTTCCTTTCTTTAAAAAAAATCTGTACAAGTTAACTTTCTTCCGCCTTTCATCTATTATATCCTCCCAGTAGTAAATATTCTACATGCGTGTGTGAGCCAGCCAGTCAGCTTTTGGCTGACCCATATATCTAGTTAATTTAAGATCAAGCCACCAAGGTGCTAAGCTGACCACAACTCCTACTTCTGATGAGCTGTTAGCCTCTGAAGTCAATATGTTAAGGATAAAATTTCACAGTAGAGATTTTCCACATTTATGTTGCAGAAGAAACTGTTTGTGGTATAATAGACTTCTCGCTAGACCAACTGAGTCAGCACTTTGTAGTGTCAAGGCTTAATCCCCCTTCCCTCTTAGGTTTTGGATTTACACGTGTCCTGGAATCAAGGCAGGCCAGCATGATGCCCTTGAAGTCATTCTTCAGACCAGAGAGGGCCAGGAAGGGCTCATGACACTTCTCATTCTTTTGCAGCCAGACCTCATGAGCAGCTATCTCTAGAGGGTTCTCCCCCTCCAGGATGGTTAAATCGCTCCACCAACAAATCTGTGAAGCATATCACGTGTATTATAACCTGGCTGGTATGTGTGAATCTAGGGATTTCTAAGAAGCAAAGTGTAAAATTATGAAAAAATTCATCTTTCTGAATAAAGTGACTATGCTATTTCTACTTTCATACCCAAATTGAAATTTCTTTATAAATAAGGCATTGTGTGATATGAAGTTTATGTTTCAAAGAAAATACTACTAATAATACCTGAGTTTTATAATATCTATTATACCCAAAATAAACAAATGAACAAGCCCATTAAGACAAATAATTTAACATGAAGCTGAGAGATGTTTCAGGTAAGTCACAGAGGACTATGTTTGCAGGGAAGAAACATTTTTTTACTCTTTTTTGTACAATTCCTAGATTTCTTTAAAATGTATGTAAAGTGGCCCTTTGACACTCATAAGCACATGTTCCCAGATCTTCATAAATTCCCAAATTTTTAATCAGAATTGTTTTTGTTATCTGCTAGTTGTTTCCTAAGCAGATCTTCACATCACTCAAGTTTTACTCTCTCCCTCAATGACTATTTTCAAACACACACACACACACAGGGCTAATGTATGTGAAAATTAGCAGAGAACAACAAAGCTTTAAAACTCTATTAAAATACAGTAGCTGGCCAGCTCTCTAGGCTCACTGGAAAGCAAATGCTGAGCTGTCACCTACTGTCCTTTACCCAACCTCAATTCACAGCTTTTCAAAATTGCAATGAAGTACATAACACAGACCTTGAGATCCAGGAAATATCAGTGCAAACTGCAAACGTCAAATCCTAAAAGACAAAGATCAATTGCTACTGACTTTCTGATAATGATGCAAAGCTCACAGTGTGGTGTATAAATATTCCTGGGAAGGCTTTAAAAAGACATCAAAGGACTCTGATGGCTTAAAATGGAAAGATTTAACATTCAGAAAACAATAACATTGTGGAATTATCAAAAGGTTCACTTTAAAAAATGGCTGGAGGGCCAGCCCCATGGCTTAGCGGTTAAGTGCGTGCGCTCAGCTACTGGCGGCCCGGGTTCGGATCCCGGGCGCGCACCGACGCATTGCTTCTCAGGCCATGCTGAGGCAGCGTCCCACATACAGCAACTAGAAGGATGTGCAACTATGACATACAACTATCTACTGGCGCTTTGGGGGGAAAAAAATGGCTGGAACAAGCACAGAAGATCAGACGAACAAGGCGTAGAGAGTCTCAATCAAACGGACTCTTCCTGGTGCAGCTTGTCTTGGAGGGATCGCTGAAGGTAGACGGTCTATTTAATATTAATATACTTCTGACATATAAGCACAAGTGTCCCTTTTATTCTACCCACATTTATAACAGATTTATTTCCATAAGTGAATATTCTTATCAATAATGACATCTTAAGTGCTTTTAAGATCCTTCTATTGCTACAGCACCCAAGAAAACAAATTCCAATTTTTTAAAAAAGACCACAAATGAAACTCAAATAGAAAAGCACAGAAATGTGACAACAATGATCATTTATTACACCAATAAATAAGCTTTGGTTTCCACAGCCAAAATCAGAGTTTAATCCGGGAAAAAGCTTGAGCAGTGACCAAGGAAAATACCTTTTTTTTTTTTTTTAATAACTCTTCCTATTTCTTTAAGATTTTCAAAGGATTGCTAAAGTAATCCAAGTAAACCACCGAGAGAAACGGGTGGCAAATGACAGTGATAGGATTACAACACAGTAATCACAGCACTGAGAATATAATGAAATGAGATTCTAGTCCTATAGATTACAGCAATGTAGGAACTGCTAACAGGTGGTATTAGACGGGCTTTTCTCACCAGCTCAAAGACTCAGCCAAATGCCTGAATCTGACAAACTTGTTTCCCTGGGATATGGATACCTAGAATGTATTAAATCTTTAAAAATCCAAAGACACATAAAGAAAATAAAAAGTCCTCTAGTGTGAAAAATCTGTATGCTTGAAATGCAAGGGAAGGGAACCTGTCCTTTGGCAGCATTTGCAGACTAGAATATTTTGACGAATATCCAAGTGTGCCCAAGCTTTAAAAGAGTAAAAAAGCCTTTTGCACTCACCCTGCTGTTCCTTGCACTTGAATCTGTCAAGTGTCAAGGAATGAAGGACAAAAGCGGAGGGAGATAAAGAAACACATCCCAGCAATTTGTTCAGGTTTTTCCTTTGTCCCACATGGATCAGAATATGCATAGAGATCACTGTCTTTTTCCGTGTGGTCAAGAATTGAGTAAATAAAGGGGCAGAAGGGGATTTGAACGTGTACTTGAAGAGGATTTTTTAAACTTAGGGACTTCTGTGTGACGGTTGTTTAGTTGTTATAAAGTCAGGAGTCTAGGGCCGGCCCCGTGGCTTGGCGGTTAAGTGCGCGCACTCCGCTACTGGCGGCCCGGGGTTCGGATCCCCGGCGCACACCAACGCACTGCTACTCCGGCCATGCTGAGGCCGCGTCCCACATACAGCAACTAGAAGGATGTGCAACTATGACATACAACTATCTACTGGGGCTTTGGGGGAAAAAAAAGAGGAGGATTGGCAATAGATGTTAGCTCAAAGCCGGTCTTCCTCAGCAAAAAGAGGAGGATTAGCATGGATGTTAGCTCAGGCCTGATCTTCCTCACAAAACAAACAAACAAAAGTTAGGAGTCTAATATTGAATTTCCTGGGCCGGCCCCGTGGCTTAGCGGTTAAGTGCACGCGCTCCGCTGCTGACGGCCGGTTCAGATCCCGGGAGCGCATTGATGCACTGCTTCTCCGGCCATGCTGAGGCCCCGTCCCACATACAGCAACTAAAAGGCTGTGCAACTATGACATACAACTATCTACTGGGGCTTTGGGGGGAAAAAATAAATAAAAATTAAAAAAATAATAATAATAATATTGAATTTCCTGCTATTTATGTCACAATACATAGCATGCCAGGAAGCCTATCTTGGGCAAGTCAGTTCAGCTACCTGGGCCTTAGTTTTGCATCTGTGGAATGAAGAGAGAGTGGAGAGCCTCCCTGTCTGCAATCCCAGCTTTAAAACACCTTCAACCTGTAACCAGGAAAGACCTTTTCAAATGTATACATAAGTCTAGTTTTTACCATTGTTGTCCCTTCTAAGTCAAAACCATTGCTTGGATTTGTGTCCTCAGCAACCTAACAAAAGTAACATATGCAATCCATTTATGATTCTCAGGAGTGAAACATACTAGGTAGGAAATTATATACTAGGATTACACGGGCAATTAACCAGCTTTATCAATTGAAGTAGTGACAGCTGTTAATCATATCTTTTAATTCTTTCCTATTTTTTTAATGTTATTATTACTCTTATAACAATTTTCTGATCTTTTTAGTTTCTCCCAATCTTTTTCTCCTTCAGAAAATCCTAACTGAACTCTTCCTGACCTTCTTTTATGCTGGATAATTTTCCCCCTGGAAACTCTGGCTTCATTTCATTTCAGCCTTCCAGTTTCCTGATTCTAGCTCCCTCTGCTGATTGTAACCAATTTGCTTTCAAGGGTCTAGACAGACATCAAATGAAAGCACTAACTCACCCTCCTGCTCTGTAACTTCCAATGATGGCAGAAAAGAAGATGTTACTTGGTTGAACTTGGAGGTACCTCTCCAACTATAAAGGTCCCGCATTTTATAAATAAGAAAGTTGATTTTTTTCTTAAAGACTCCACTGAAAGTAACTGGACTATATGATTTTAACATTCCTTTGGTAGCTGACCATTGTCCCATGATATCTGGAGGGACCTAGTGGCTTCTTGTTCTGATTTTAAGTCCTCAGTTCCAAACGAACCACATTATCATGATCATCACTATCCTCTGAGAATTCTGGACAAAAGAAATTGGTTCAATAGCAGCTCTGTTAGAGTTTCCATGTAAAACAACAGAATCTCCTCTGGATAATTTAAGCAGGAAAGAAATTTATTAAAGGATATTAGGTAACTCAGAAAATCATAGGGAGACTGGAGTCTCAGTTTCCAGGAAAATGCCCCCAAGGATGCCACAGCACTAGCCTAAGGAGGACACTGCTGCTATCTCCATGAATTAATTCCAGGATTTGACTTTACTGTACCTGCTACCACCTCCAGTTCAAATGCTCCTTCTCATTACCTCTGCCACACCTGAAAGTCAGCTATCTCCACAGCCACGCAAACCAGGAAATGGAAGCCAGCACTGCCCTTTTTCCTCATGGTCTTTCAAACCAAAGCCTCCCATAGGCCTGTCTCATTGGAAGCCTAGCACCCCACACTTCTGTCCTTAACCTAAGGGACACTGAGACTCATAATGTGGGAACTTCCCCAAAGATGCAAAGGCTATTTAAAAACAAATGGTTAGCCAAATCTCTCACAAATATGGACTTCGGTTGCTCAATGAAAAGCAGAATTCCAGGCACCTCTGGCTCCATCCCCCTGGCCCTGCCCATTTTATTAAAGCACAATTACACTCACAAATGACTCAGGTCCTGCAGTCAGCAGAGAGCAATAAACATTCTTTATATCCACATGCACGTCCAGAGCAATACTGGGATGCAGTAAATGCTCAGCCAGACTTATTCAAAAAAATGAATGCTTATATATTGCTTATGTTTAATCCAACAAATAAATATCAAGTATCTGCTATATCAAGGGCTTGTTTTGGGTGCTGAGGGATGATAAATAGATGAATAAAATACGGTCCAGCCCTCAAGGAATTTATAGCTTGGGAATAAGAGAAATATTTGGGGACAAAACTTAATACACCTTGACAAATACTATGCAACAATAAAAATATGTGAAGTGTCAGGGAAACAAGAGGAGCATGCAATTAACTCTGCCTTGAATTAGAACGTTGGGGAAGTGGGGTAACAATGTTTGACCCCAAGTGCAAAAGAGTTTTACAGAGGAGGAGAAAGGGCATTTTAAGCGGAGAAACTAGTAAGAGCTAAGGCTTGTAAGCACTTAGCAATGCCATGCATTCGTTCAAACATCTTACATTTAGTAACTCATTTAATGCCCTCATCAAACCTGTAATGAAGCTACTATTAATATTCCCGTTACATACAGGAGTTGATTCCAGCATCTGGGCTCTCTCCGTGATCCCAGCACCCATGCCCCTCTCCTGCAACAGCACAGATACTGAGGCGTGAAAGAGTACAGTGCATTCAACGAAGAGCAGAAATTTTAAGTATCGTCACTGTATATAATGGTTTGGGAGTAAAGAAAAGGCTGAAAGACATAGTATCATTAACTGCCTTAAATTTAAATAGCATTCTTAATCAGCAAGAGTTCAGACCAATGTGGCTTATCTTTCCCTGGACAACAATGGTGAGGGGTGAGGGTTACCTTTTTTTATTATTATTTTTCAAAATTGGCAATAGAAAAAATGAAAGCTGTGCTAAAGGAAGCGAGTCTTGCTCTGTGCTGCAGTGCTTCCCACGTTAACTCTGGGGCCTGAGTGTGCCCAGTGGTGAGAGGCTGCCCTCCCACTCTGGCAGTGTTTACGCCCAAGGTGGCTTGGGTAGGCACCTCTGCTCTCCTTCATCCCTTATACCACATCCCCAGGACCACAACTGCTTCTGAGGGAAGCACAGCAAATATTCTACTGAAGGCGAGTTCGGAAACCTTGTCACTTGAGGCACAGAAAGTTAAACCAAGCTACTCTTTTTGCAAACCTCCTAAACAGAATAAATCCCCACTAGAAAAGAAGGCTCAGCTGGTTTACCTACATGACTCATCCATCCCTGACGTCTGCCATCCTGTGATATGATTCCAATTTGCCTTCGTGGAGGGCTGTCTGCAGAGCTAATTGTATGCACTCCTTTGTGCTCGCCTCTTATGTTTATTTCATTACAATATTTACAAAAGGACTTGAGAAATAAGTCACTATGCAAATGGAAGTATGAATACACGATTCAGAGGAATATTAAAATTCATTAACCTTATTTACATTTAAACTATTATCATGTATATTTGAGCACAGGGCACCTGCCAGAATGGATGCGAAGCCACATCAGCACTCCATTGAATAATCTATTCACTGTCTTTATTTCCTTGTCAAGTAAAGTAAAAACTTCCTCATCTTGGACACATTCAATATCACAACCAAGCTGATTTATTCATTAGCAGTTCTTATTTCTAGAGAAGTCTGATACAAATTTCAAGTTGTTCTTTGGCATTTAGAGGATCTATCCCCATAGAGAATTTTTCCCACCTTTGTTAATTTTGAAGTACTGTGTTTCTCTTATCGCCCACTTGGAAATGAAGGAGACCAATCTCATCATTTTGAAGACTGACAAATAAAGGCTATCTCTGCATGACACCATCTCTTACCCCCAAAAAATCAGTTCTATGAGAAAAGGAAAAATAAAGAAAAATAGTCGAATTGGTGGCTTGGCATTTGTTGGGCAAAGCAACCAGCTGATTGGAATTTTCATTTTTCAGTCATTTATTTGGCATTATCTTGATTCAGTTAGTGTATGGGATCAAGTGACAAGTCAAAACACCAAGCAGAGCCACCATGATAATGTTTAATGCTCTCATGGCAGTGGGAACTGAATCCGCCTTAGACAGCCCACTTGGCTTCAGGTTATGGGGCAGAAAAAACAACAGGAAAAAAAACGTTGTATGATCTGTAACTGCGGTCTGAGAGGGCAAATCCAATTAAAGGGCAGTTTCTTTTTATTCTACCAATGCCTTCATGGGTTTGTGAATGCAAGTTGGTAAGTGGGAGGTAATGAGAGATTGACAACATAGAAAGATGATATTTTGAAGATCCAGAGGAGCTAAAGAGAAGAGAAGGAGCTGAGTACTGTATGGTGCAAAGGCTCAGAAGAACAGCCCCAAGGATGGTGCAACTGAAAAGAGAGAACAGGCATTTCTAATAGACTATTGTGAACTTGTTTCCTGTGGGGTATGTGATATAAATACCTTCTCACCGCTCTTCTACTTATCTTCAGTAAAGTCTGCATGTTCCCAAATGCTTTTTGTGTGAGTGGATTCTTAGAAGGATTGTTTAGATTTTCATCTAACTCAATGTGGTACAGCAAAGAGTCAACCACAAGGACCTGGAGCCTGGAAGCAGAGGGCTCAGTGAGAACAACAGGCCAAGAGTACGTGTGGAATCTAGGAGATGCCTTGAACATAATCAAGCCATGGAGACGGCAGTTTCCAGCAGTGGTTCTCAAACTTTAACTTGCATCAGAATCACCTGGAGGGCTTGTTAAAACAGATCCCTGGGCCCCATCCCCGGAGGTTCTCATTTAGGAGGTCTGGGGTGGGCCCAGGAATTTGTATTTATAACAAGTTCCCAGGTGATGATGATGTCCCTTGCATGGGGACCACACTTTGAGAACAATCCTATCCAGCTCTAGAGACCTAGGGAAGCCTGAGCTTACTTCATTTGGGTGATTATCACTCGAAAGCCCTACCAACTATAAGGCAGTGATTCTCAGATTTGAATGTACATTGGAATTACATGGGGAGCTTTTTAAAAATATTAATGCCTGGGCCCATCCTACTGGTTAAATCAGAATTCCTAGAGGTGGGAAACTAGGCCTTGACATTTTTTAAAACTCTCCAGATAGTTGCCTATAATGCAAGGATTGGGAGGCACCACGATAAGGTAACAATTAAGGACAAATTCCTAGAAAGCAGAAGTTGTGCTTTCTGGCACACAGAACTCTGGTGTGGAAAATGGACAACAGGACACGCTGGCTTAAGTGGACAACCCCAGATTGTGGAAAGAGAGGCAGCATTTAAAGAACTATACCAGAGCTGCCAACTGCAAGGGCAGAAGAGAAGCAGGCAGTCAGAGTGGAGTAGTCTTTTCTAGGGAAAGGCCTGGAGATTAACCTAGGTCAAAATAAGAGTAGGAAGCAATACAGAGTTTTGGGAATGGCATCTACAATATCAACTATAGGTGGAGTAGCGTACAAGTCTTTGCATTAGAGCTGTAGGAAAAGAGAAGCTTATCAACCTCCTTAGCTAAATCTATACATGGCAGTAGCAACCATTGTCCTAACACCAGGCATACAAATTGAAAAGCGGGAGCCAAAGAGAGAGAAACACAATAGGGAGAAGATATTTTGAAGATTCAAAGGAGTTAATAATTGTGTGTGTGTGTATGTGCGCATATGTGTGTTTGTGTGTGTGTGTCCCAGAAGAGTTGGAACTAAGGGCTAAGAACACCTAACTTGAGGAATTAGATGACACTCCCCACCTTGCATCTAGTCACATCCTTTGATGTGCATGGAGCCCACAGACCTCCTGTAAAGAACACCGAGCGTATGCACATTTGAAGGTCCAAACTCACAGACTTGTATGCCCATTTTGGAGAGAGGACACAAGCTGGCTAAATTATGTGGATCTCTATGGAGCAGAGTCTTCAAGGAGAAAAATAATGGAGGGTAGTGAGAGGAGATGCCTGGCCACCAAAGACAGACTAGCATCTGGGAAAGAATACAAGTATCTGGGAAAAGCAGTGGTTCCAGGTACTATAAGAGCCTTTATTTGAATCACTTTACATGCACTAGAAATCCTTTTGTAAAGCAAAGAATCACTGCATCAAGATTTTCACACTTTGTTTTTAGCCTAGGAACACTGTCATCAAACAAAATCATATTGGAAACCAAATTATAAAGCAAAAAGAGACAGAGCTGCTCCAAAGGGAAGAGTGGTAAGCATCCTCCCCAGTTGGGGCTCACCTTACTCCCCACTGCAGCCCCTGAGAGGCCCTGAAGATCACAGTGTGCCAATCACTGGATAACTTCATTAGCATTGTAAATCTGAATTTTTCACTCAGAAAGCTATCTTGCTGTATACATGATAAAAACAGAACTGAAGTGTTTTCATTGAACACTGCAAATAAGAGGTTAGAATATCCTTTGGTTTCCAAGTTGTGAGAGCTGCTGAAGGAAGAGCTCTCAGCAGAATTCCGCACAGCTCGGAGAGCAGTCCTGGGTTCATGTCTAGTAGAGCTGCCTTGGTCAGCAAACCAATTAATGTCTTGGTTCTGTGCACAAGTCTACAGAGGTTGTGTAAATCACTGCCCCAGGCTTTTCTTCTCTGTGTATTTATTTTCTTAAGGTCAAAACAAGGTAGACTCAGATGTACCTTTATGCCTGAGCATCAAAGTCAACCTGCCTGGAACTGTGTCCTGTGACATAAATGCTTTTATAGCTGAGTAGTTTGATTATTAGATTTAAAACCTTATATCACCAACCAACAGAAGATCTCTATAAAATAGGAGGCATAGCAATGAAAGAAGACAACTGGGAATAGGAATATATGCAGGTGGCACATCTGGTCCAGCAGATGGGCAAATCTGAACTGGAGATACCCGTTTGGGATTATCCTGATACCCCGAGCATCCCTGCTTCCTTTCACTCTGCCCTAGTATTTTTAAAATTAAATCGTTAGTCTACCTCTACCCACTTTCTCCACCTAATGTTTTTCTCTCCTCCCTGCTCTGAACGCCACTTTTCATTATCAGGACTCCCAGCATGGAATCAAAATATTATGTCTTATCTGGGCATGTTCAATAGTGAAAATATTTCCAGATCCCAGGACAGGCTGGAGAAATTTTTCTCATTCATTTTTCTTAGCCATGCTTTCTCTGCTATACACTATTCAGGGTTGATAGTAAAAATATTTAACAACGAGAATAATATGGGACCCACGGCCCTACTGTCACCTACCAAGGAAGGTCAGTCCATCATTTATGACATACACTACTACAGTCTTTGACATAAACACTTTGAATCCTCGATAAAATAATGTTTCCACATTCCAGGAAATAGGGTAAAAGGAAAGTTTCTAATATATTTGTAGCTATGCCACAGTTAAAGAGATCTAGGTGGACTTGTACTCTTTTAAATACATTGCTATAGCAGATTGTTATTATAAGGATTCAATATATTTTTAATTGGTACCTACTACTCTCTATTTTTAGCTGAGTCATATTATTCCCACACACCTCACCACACCTAAAAATATTCATAGACATACATCAGAAAAAAATCCATATGATAAAATCAGAAATTAATTTTATTCCTAAAAGTCAAATATCTTAAAAAGTTGACCAACTCCTACTGAACGTGTGTCTCACTTGGGCACTTATTCTTCTCTAACGGAAGCTGTACCAGCATAAATTCCTCTTTTGCATGTACCTGCTTCCACCTTCTGGGACAAAGAATTGTAATATAGTCATGAAGAAGGGAAGATTTGAGACATTCCTTTCTGGAATAAATCACATCAGACTTAATTTAAGGTAGGTACCTTTCATTTTAAGGACATTTTATGAGGGAAGCAGTAGGTCATTAATTTTGATAGCTTTTAGTATAAGTAAATATACAAACAAAGCTCCCCATATATTATTTATTTTGTTTGTGTGTGTTGAATTTAACTGTAGAGTTAACCTTTTGTAAAGTGTTTAAACCAGCAAATTATCTTAGCTAGCCAGAAAGACCAACGTTATGTCTTTCCTCTTTACTTATAGTCAATAACCAATTAGCTAATGCTGGATTGTTCACGTTCTGGATTATTGGTGGCAAATCCCATTTTTCAGCTTTGAAAAAGTCCTTTTAAACTAAAAAAAATAAATTTTAATATGACTTCGAATGATCTCTTTATAGTAAAGATGATTAAAAAGAGGTCAGTTGCTTCAGACTGATCTCCCCTCGGTAAGATAGATTAACTCAGGTTTAGAAACGTGATATTACTGATTTGCCTAAAGCTCCCAAGAGAAAAGGACTACGTCTTACATGACGTTGATTTAGAAAGCAGAATGCCAACTTCTTAATTTACCATCATAGGATATTCCCTCTGGAAATGGTCACCAGGAGACCAAGTCACAAATCAGAAAGATGTTAATGACCTTAGAACTACGGGGGAAAACAGTCCTGGTTAGCTTAATGTATGGAAATTAATCTAAAGTATGGAAAGTAATCTAAAGCAGTGATTCTTAATCTTTAGCTTGCATCAGAATCACCTAGAGGGCTTGTTAAAACAGATTGCTGGACCCTTCTGCCAGCATTTCCAAATCAGTGGGTCTGTAATAGGACCCAAGAATTTGCATTTTTACAATTTCCCAGGTGATGATGACACTGCTGGTCCCAGGCCCAGAGTCAAGGGAACTGGATGAATCATCCTTGCCCACTGATGGATATATTTGTCTGTATAAATAGCGTTGGTGTTCATCCTTGCCCACTGATGGATATATTTGTCTATATAATCAGTATTGGTATTTAGAACTAAAGTCCATCCTCCCCTAAACAATGGTGGATTCACAAATTTTTACTCTCCAGGTTAAGAATTCTTTCTCATGTCAACTATGGGACAGCTACAGCTCATGTTATAATTCTCAAAAAGTTAATGTATACTACTTGTGCTTTAGATTAAAGCCTTCCTGATGAAATCATTTAGAAACACGCTCTTCTCTCTTTTAAAAGCATGTTTACAATAGATCTCTTAAACGTGCTACTTTGGAAGGTTGTTAATCCTACGCACTGAACAATGATTATTGTTAGCTTCTGCTTCAGTCTTCAACATGCCACCTGGGTCAGTAAGGAATACATTAACCTAAAAGGAAAAAAAGCTTGATTTATAGAAGTCTCGACCACAAGGTTTCTTTTTTCACATAATAAGAAACCTGAATTGAAGCAGTCCAGAGCTGCTGCAGCTTTTCAAGCATGCTGTCAATGATCCAGACTCTTGCTTCTTGCCCTGTCATCCCTTGTGTGTTGGATTTAGTCCTCTTGCTTATTGCCTCATTGTAAAAAGATGGATGGTGCATCCTCAGTCTCATGTTATTATTCTTGGCAGAAAGAATAACAAAGTAAGGAGCAAGGGAGAGTACCTATATCAGAAACTGAAAAGCTTGCCATGAAACCCAATTTAAATTTTGTTGGCTGGCACTATGAAAAATGACCTCCTCTGGTTGTTCAGAAAGGTGATAATTTCTAGCCGGGTACATAACTGTCCCTTTCCCCATCAAATTGGCATTCCATTAGGAAAGATAAAGGGAAGAGTTCATTTACCGATATATGTTCCACTGCTATATCTGACTATCAAATCCCCATCCAAGACCTCAGCTCTCACTACAATAAAGGATGTCAGAACAGTCCTGGGAATCTTCAACCTAGACACAGAATCACCAGACTGGGTCATAAAGAAAGCAAGCAAGCACCCTTTTCTTTTTTTCAAGAACTGCAAATTCCACCAAATCATTAGCATGAAATATCACTGTCATCAGTGATACTCAAATGCCAGAGATTTGTGAACACTTCTATGAATAAGAGTATTCTCGTCAAATATTCCTATAGCAGCCCAAGGGCCCACCCTCCACAGCTAGGCAGGACTCCAGGAAGGGTGTTCAGTCATTTCCATCATATATTGCATGCCAAGTCACTGCACTGGCCAAGGAAGGGTTACAAAATTGAATAAGACATCATCCCTGACCTCAGGGAACTTAGAGACTAGTTTGAAAATGATCAGAGTAGGAAGGAAGGGGGAATGACACATTAGATCTTGTTCCTTTTATATCCATCTCTTCTCCAGCTACACAGGGCAGCTGATCTCTGTATAAAGGAAACAAAAGTAGTAGGGTCATGACAGAACAGAATTTCTGGCCCACAGCAGCGGAGATTCACTGCCCAATCATTGTGTCTCCTCCATTCCCAAGAAAAACTATCCTCAAGTTAGTTTGAGGCAAACTAACTCAAGGCATAGTGGTTAAAGGTGCAAGCCCTGGAGTTAACGCCAAGCTCTTATACTTTCTTATCTGAAACTTGGGCAAGTGCTTAACCTCTGCACCTTGGTCTCTTCATCTGAATATGAGAGGAATGATAACAAAATCGATCTTGTAGAATCCGCATGGACACACGTAGAACTGTGCTTGACAGAGAAGCACTAGAGGAGCGTTAGCTTGTACTTGTCAACATTGTCATGTACAAGAAGCTAGGCGTTTTATCAACTACCACACTCCATATTCATCCTTTGCCTCATGCAGTGTTTGGACCTTTTTCATAAAAGCCCTCAAAATTTTTGCTCAAGAATTTTCACTGTAGAAGGATCTGTTCCCCATCCTAAGGCCTGTGCCTAGAATCAGTGTCAATGGCATCAAAGCTTTTGTTTGGATTCCAGAGTGGAAAGCCAGAGGATGAGCTTGCTTGCTTTTACGATAAAATAGTTGGCAGGACCCAGGGAAAACAGTTCCTCTCTTTAGGGGAGAGTCTCAGATTCAAAGCAATTGGAGGAGAAACTTGACTTCACTAGAATTCTTTTGACCACCTGAGCTCATTTCTCCATGTGCTTAAACAAGGCAAAGTAAGCCACACAGGAGTCAGGCTGGCAGAAGTTGAAACATAAAGAGTATTATTTTAACCTTAAACTGGCAACTAAAAGACCCCCAACCAGGTAGTCCCAAGTAGATCTGGCATTTACACCCAGAGATTTGGGATTTGGCTGCAGTTAATTCCAGAAGGCTGAACTGAGGCTTCGGAGCCTCATCTACCCTCACTAACAGGTGCCAAGCAGGTCCAGCGCTCATCAGCTCACTCACAGACACCAGCAACTCTCCGAGGAAGAGCGATTTTCACAGTCCAGGGCAGCCCAAGATGAAAACAGAAACTATTTTCTGTTACACTAACACACAAAAGAGTCTCTTCCAGATGGTATTCCACACAATATGTTAGTCCTTTTTTGTCACCTGCATGAGGCCAGGGCTGTTCATCCCGCTTCTCTCTCTCTCTCTCTCACCCTGCACAGTTCTAGCCCTGCATCTTGAACACTGTGGGTGTTCAATAAATATTTGCGAGACACATAAATGGCTGATAATTCAAAGGCCACCTTGGGTGCAATGACTGCTGGCTGATTATCTCTAAATGAGATCTTCCCTACTGCAGTCTGTTCCAAAATAGAATTAGAAACAGCCTCCCTGGGCACACCAGAGGACCACAGCCAAGAGAATCTTGGCCCTGACTTCAGCATTCAGCATTACTGGGACCTCACCTTGGAAGCCCAACAGAGAATCCACACCAAGAGTGGAGCCAAGCCATTGTCTGATGAGGCCCTCAAGGATGCAGGGGAAAGGAGCGCCAGGTTGCCTCAGCTGTTTGGATCCCTTCAAACCACGCCCTCCTTGATTTGTCAGGTTAATCACAGCTGCCTAAATCCTACTAAAATTGGGAAATTAAAGCACTGTAGCACTGTTCCATTATCCCATTAGAGATACATCCTATTCCTATTTTCATTCCAGCAAGCAGATAGAAGTGCTCATTCATCACCCTTAAAAAGTGCTAATTAAGGCCTGGACACTCACCTTAATTCTTCTCCTTACCTCGAGAACAACTGTAAAACTGCCATTCCCAGCTATCACCAGGATAGAATTCCCTCCAGCTTCACAGGGTTCAGTGGCTTGCCTCCTCCCAAAATGAGGACAGAGGTCTTCTTGATTCTCCTTTCTGGATATTTTATGTTCACCTAGGCACATATCTTTCAGCATTCCTGCAAGTCGTGGTGGCCTCAGCATGGCTGTTTTGTGCCTAGGTAGACATTTGACATTCATTTTGGTCGCTCAGAATCTAAGCCCTTTCTACGTTTGCTGCATTCCTATCTGAAGAGCTTGCTATCAAAGCTAAAAATGCTAGGTACTTGCTTTCCCAGCATTATTTATTACTAGCCGCAATCTTGTAACCAAGCAAAAAGAGACCCATCCACACTGGACTGGACTCCGGATCTAAGGACTCAAGAAAGAAAAGATAGAGAGTCTTTATCTTTCTGTCTTTGTGTGTGTGTGTGTGTGTGTGTGTGTGTGTACAATGGTAGCAGGAAACAGTGGCTACAACGTTGAATCCTTGGCAACAGTGGTGTCAGCAGTGGTTGTGGTAAAAGCAATTTCCTGGTACAGAAGTGGTAAAAATGTTTGCATCTATGTCTTGGTGGCAGCTGAAGACCAGTTCTTTTTTTTTTTTTTTTTGTGAGGAAGATCAGCCCTGAGCTAATATCCATGCTAATCCTCCTCTTTTTGCTGAGGAAGACCGGCTCTGAGCTAACATCTATTGCCAATCCTCCTCCCTTTTTTTCCCCAAAGCCCCAGTAGATAGTTGTATGTCATAGTTGCACATCCTTCTAGTTGCTGTATGTGGGATGCCGCCTCAGCATGGCCCAAGATGCGGTGCGTCCATGTGGGCCCGGGATCCCAACCCGGGCCGCCAGTAGCAGAGTGCGCGCACCCAACCACTAAGCTACGGGGCCGGCCCGAAGACCAGTTCTGATGCATGGTTTGGGATGCTGATTCTGGTAGCTTTGCCTCTGGCTTGACACTGCAACCATCCCAAGGATTCTGTAATTTGTCCCCACATCTTTTTGAGAAATTATTTTTCTGCTTAATCGCTCAAAGTCGATGTCTATTGTTTACAACCGAGAACTCTAATGCAGTAAATTACCTATAAAACTGATGTTTTTCTCCAAAATCTCCTCTCATAACAGTGATTTTTTTGGACCCCTATGGGCTGAGTCTAAATCTTTATTCAGGGTACAACTTTCAGACACTCAGACAGGCACACTGAGAAGTTTCAAATGAAGGCCAAGCTCACCCAGCTAGTGAATGACAGATCTGAGATGCAGATCCAGATTTTCTGACTCCAAATCAAGTACTCTTTATTTTATTCTGTTTTTCTCAGCACAAATAACCAAATCCCTCTTGAGTTGTCAAGCCATCTTAAATAAGTGCCATATTTTACATTTTCTTGAAATAACTTTTAATATTATATTAAAAGTATGATGAGCTATACATCCTCACCCAATGAAAGACTGACATGTTGTTTCTCATTGTCACACAGTGTAGATCACTGCTAATAACACAGTTTTTCAGGCCACTCAAGGCAAAGCTTGTACTAAATCTATGAAACCCTTCTCCTACTCACAGCTAACTGGCCACTCTGCAGTGTGTGTATCTGTTAACACACATGGAGTTGTATTCTTATCAAGAATCAGTTGTGTTTGTTCTGAAACCTGTTTATGACAATTGCACTTGTTATTGCAATTCCATAATTTAATAAAATATTGGGAAAAACCAATGAAATACTAAAATAAAAAGAATTTCTTATTTCAAAAAGATTCAATAGAGGCAAACTGGTGAGAAATTAGGAGGTTTTAAACATAAAACTGCAAAAAAATCATAGAAGTATAGAAAGATTCTGTTCTCAGAACGCTTTCCAACTATATCTAAGTTCTCAATCTAATTTAAAGACATTGACATCGGAAACTGTGGAAGATGCATTGTGGACATGGTTTATGCAAGAAAGAAAAACAGATAGTCCAATCAGCAGAACAGTACTTAAAGAATGCCCTGACTTCATATCAAAATATTGAATATGCATACACATGTTTTAAAGTATATTTAAATAAATTGTGTAATACCATATGATCTCACTCATTAAGTAGTAGATAACAACAACAAACAAACACATAGAGACAGAGATTGGATTGGTGGTTACCAGAGGGGAAGGGGGGAGGGAGGAGGGCAAAAGGGATAATTAGGCACATGTGTGTGGTGATGGATTGTAATCAGTATTTGGGTGGTGAACATGATGTAATCCATGCAGAAATAGAAGTATAATGATGTACACCTGAAATTTATACAATGTTATAAAACCAATGTTACTGCAATAAACAAAAAATTAAAAATAAATAAATAGTGTAAGTTATCATGCATCCTCTTTTATGACTGTCCACTTTTTGTTGATTAACTAACCATCTCCTGGGTCTAGGCACATCAGATAGGAGGCCAGCTATTGTAATTCTATTTGTGGTCACTCCTGGCAGAGAAACCCACCCATTATGGCTGATGCAGTTATGGGACAGACTTGATTATATGTGGCCTGTGTCAAAATGCTGTTGACCCAGAGTTTCTAGATCATTTTTGCTGTAAAAGCCAGCTCCCACGAGGTAGATGGTCCCTCCTGTTCATAAGACAGAGAACTGGGAATTCACTGCTTGTAGTAGAATTCCCAGAGACTTAGCTCTCTTAAAAAATTAATTTATATTTTGTCCTATGCAGGAAGTTAGTCCTGAGAAAACAATAGGTGATGTGAAGTTTCACATCCAAATCAATCCAAATGTACCAGGTTATAATCTAGAATTTAAGAGTGGCAACTTTTATGATCTTCTATAGATGATGGCGGGGATTGGAAAGGAGCATGCCCAATTTCCCTACTAGTGACAATTTGTCATAAAAGTGTCTGATAATTCAGAATCTTCCTCCAACATAATAATCCATCCATTCTTTTATATTCGGAAGTTATTAATTGAGCACCTACTGTATGGATTGAATGTTTGGGTCCCCTCCAAATTCATATGTTGAAGTCCTAATCCCCAACATGATGGTATATGGAGGTGGGGTCTTTGGGATGTAATTAAGTTTAGATGATGTCATGAGGGTAGAGCCCCCATGATGACATTAGAGCCCTTATAAGAAGAGGAAGAGACATGAGGTCCCCCCTCCTCTCGCTCTCACTCTCTCTCTTGCTCTTGCTCTCTTTCCATGAGCACACACCAAGGAAAGGCCATGTGAGCACACAGTGAGAAGGTGGCTGTCTGCAAGCCAGGAAATGAGCCCTCACCAGACACTGAATCTGCTGGCACCTTGATCTTGGACTTCTCAGCCTCCAGAACTTTGAGAAATAAATTTATGTTGTTTAAGCCATCCAGTCTATGGTATTTTGTTATAGCAGCCCAAGCAGATAAGAAAGCTACTATTGCCAAAACCTATTCTAAACATTGGGTTTACAAGGGTGAACAAAACAGAGTTTTGCTCTCGTAGAGGTTAGATTCTAGTGGAGTCATTTGTCCTCCCCACCAGTCTGTGAGCTCCTGGAATGGAATGAATTGTATCTAAGTCATCTTCATATTTGTAGCACTTAACACGGTGTCTGGCACAAAGTAAATATTTAGTGAGTTGAATTAAATAAAACTGAATCAAATCAAACCAACTTGTCTGAAAGTAAGATCTCACCAAACTTGTAGTTATTTTTCTATCATGTTAGAGGTTTGGAATTCTCTTTATTTCTCCAAATTTAATTTGAATAATACAACAACCTTATTTGAATTATGCCTCAACTGCACATAGACAACCCTATTTCCCAAAGAGGACTTTTTTTTTTTTTTTTGCCAAAAGCTGACTTCTCTTCAGAAAATTGAATTCCAAGGGATTACATCAGGGCTTCCAAAACAATTTTTAAATATGGCACGTTTACATACAGGAAACTTAGATCCTGAGAGCCAGTTCCAAAGTAAGCAATGGAAACAATCAGAGATCAAGATATATAACAACAAGGGAATGTCATCCAATCCCAGCATAAAAGGAATAAATGTTAAATCTCCAAAAACTGTATGTAGACATGCTGAATGTGTGTGCATGCATCAACATTAATCATTTATCTTCTTCTTACAACAACCACTATCGGAACTTAGTGTTTAAAATGCTTCTATTTTTCCAGTTCATAGATATTTTTAACACAGAAAATGTATTTAAGTAAAATTTTGTATTCAAATAAAATTTGGCTGAATTTTAATTCAGCAAATATTTGAATGCCTACTGTGTGCCAGACATTGTACTACGGACTCCAAATGGCTTTAGGATAGAGCATCATCCAATTTTCACACTGATCTCTCCCCCAAAGAAACAGAAACAGAGAGATATTCTCCCTTAAGTCTGCTTCCACAGACCAGACTTTTCACTACATGTGAGAAGAAAGTTACCACATAATTCTCAGTAATTTTTTCCCTATAAATCCTAAAAGGAAATTATTGTCTTGAAACAGTAGAAGAAAAGTACCTTGCCTCCATGAAATCTGATAGTCTGTTCTGGGGATGTTTTTTCCTGGAGCTGGCAACTGTGCAATTTGCTTGTGGAACTGAAGAAATAGTATCTGGTGAGGCCAAAGAGGAGAAGAAGGTTCTGGTCTACCACACCCTTCCTGCCCTTTCTGGGCTCTCAGGCAACTCACCTGGAGGAATGAAGACGACCTTCTCCACATTCCTGGGAGCTTACATAAAGCACTCATCGATGCTTTAATAAGTAAAGCAAACTGCAATTTTAACAATATTATTAGTGCTATTATTCTTAATGTTTGTTTCAAAAAAAAACGCAGTAGACGCAGGGACAGGGAGGGCAAGGGAGGGTGCTGAAACTTTTAGGAGGTGACACAACACCAAACATCCAACCGACAAACTGTAGTCTATAGTGAATCACCCGGATCTTCCAAAGATGTAAATAAAATACACTGATCTTCAGAAATATCCTCTTCAAACAGATATTTATGTAGCCCCAGCATCATTAAAGCCTAATGACCTGGGAGAAGACTGAGGTGGTGTGGAGAGCTGATTTTAAGTTTCATTAATTGATGTAATAATCACCAAGAGGATAAATGCAAAAGTCCAGCAATATATTTATCAGAAAAACTGAGAATACTGAATCTTGGAATAAACGTTAACACATGGATGTCTGTTTCCCTGAGCCTTTAGATGGCTCATCCAATTTGTACCTTTCAGAAACAAAAAAGCAAAGAGTGAAAATCATTCATGCCCTCTGGACAATTGCCAGCCCATCTCTAAAGTCCCTCACTTGAAGAAACTAAGCGGATGGACAAAGAGAAAGCAAATGGTATTTAGTTAAATGCTTTTTAAATAAAATTGAAGGTGGCTTTTCCATTGTGTTATTTTTCCTCCCTATATGCACAGCTTCTCCTGGATGGAGCTGTGGTATATAACTGCACTTGCAGTGAGAGGATAATTTGCTGGTCCCAAAGGAGTTCTTGGAATACTGAGAGAATATGTTACGAGATGGACCCCAAAAGGGGAGCATCTGGTTGCCCTAAGCATAATGCTTGCGGCAGAAAAATCACCATAAATAGCTTTAACAGAGACCAAATGTGTCCGCTTCAATCCAGTGTTTTATCACCCACCAAGGGAATTTATCGGGGGGAAGGGAGAGAGGGGGAGTGAAGTCATTTTAGCAGGGCATGGTTCATAACTCTTTTATTAGGACCAACAGGTCAGAGTCTTTAATAGCTGTGAGACGGAAAGTTAAAGTCATTGTTTTCCAGCCACATTTAAAGAATGAAAACATAGAAAATTGAGAAAGAAGAAAACTAGTCTCTCCAAAGGCTGGGGGAAGAGGAGAAATTGTATTTAAAGGGGGATTTGAAGAATTAAAGAAGGATGTATGGCTTTTTTTGCTTAATTGAAATATTCTTAGGTTGGGAAAAAAATTGCAACTAAAATTTCCCTCATTGTACAATATTCTGATCCTGATGAATTTGGGATTTTCTTACTCTGTCTCCAAAGAAACGAATTGAGGACTCTAGTCTTAGGAGAATTAGCATGTACTAAAAGTGAAGTAACAGGCTTATTCATAGGAAGAATATAACTATCAAACACACTAGTTTGCTGCAAATTAACAGAAGACACAACAGTTAGTAATTCAAGTACATGTCTACGCACAAAGTGCATGCATACTTAAGAATTATTTATTTTATTTAAATAGTAATAAACAGCCACATGGCATAGATAAAGAATATTTTAGTACATTGTAAAAGGTACATCTCACTCTATTTCTGAGGAGGTCGGAGGAACACCATACATAAAAATCCATGGACTGAATTCTGGTGAAATACAATCTCAAAGGGGAATTCAGGCATCCGTGGAGAGCCTATAGGATCAACTAAATTGCTGGCATTTTTCCTTGTCAGGATGGCAGAAAACACCAACCTGCTGCTCCTGCTGGAGACTGCCCAATGTCCTGGCATCACTAGAATCCTCTTCCTTCGGAAAATTATTTTGAATGTGAACGAGAAATTCGACTGCAGAAACCACTGTACTTTCTTCCCTACCTCCTTACGTGATTCTAACTGCTCTGAATCCACTCTCCAGAGAAGTCCTTACTTGTTAGATGTCTTCTGGACCAAGTTGCATGTACTTCAATTTAAATAATGTTGCATAAGTCAAATAATGAAAAATAAATAAGGCCTGGCATATGGGCAAAACGGAGGCTTCTCTCTTATTCCATCTTCCAAACTATTCTTTTCTGATCTAATTGTGTGCAGGCAATTTGAATCAGAAACAGCTTTAGTGTTTCTCCTGCTGCAATCCCACCATTCTTATAATGAAAGAGCTGACTGCCGTCTTCATCAGCACGTTACAGCATGCAAACAAGCCGAACCTTACTACAGATGATTGACTGAGCCACTAAAGGCATCAAAATCCTATAATTGAGCTGTCTGAACAATATCAAACGCTCACACAGATGTGGTGGGGAGAGAACTCAGACCTATCTCATCAAAAATAAACCCTGTTTAATTGGGATCACCAGCCTCCTTGCCTTTTTCTCACCCTGTAACCCATGACATCAACCACTATGAAGTCCTACCTTTGCCTTGCCTGGGCAGAATTGTTTGACTTAACAAAGGGCCAATACCTGGACCAGAATACTCTGTATGCACTCTGTATACTTTCTGTCATTGAACACATACCTCTAAAACCTTTTGACTCTGGCAACGCTGCATTTGGTCTCCACACCAAACCTGCATTTGTTGCATAACAATTACCAAACCTTCATTTGTTGAATAACAACTCAGCAAGACTCTCTGACCTCTACCACATCTGACATTTTTCCCTCTGGGTCATCTTGCTGTCCTTCACTGCAGATGTCAACTATAATTCATCCCTTTTGCTGAAGCCACAGAAAGACAAATCCCTCGAAAGCCGATGCCAGCATCCTGAGCTGATTGCAATTGTATAAACTGCTGCCCAACATCCCCCTCCTTACTCCCCTCCTCCTCTCCGAGCTGCCAGTCAAGAGTAGGAACTCTTTTAGTGCCTGCATGTTTCTAATTATAATAAAGTAATTACAGTGAATGTTGCTTTTGTTAAAGTAAAGCCAATCTTAGCCACACAGTTCCAACTGGGTTTTGATGATGTGTCTTCCTCTAAGAATGACAGTCTCTGAAGGGTGTTCTTATCACCTTGGAAGGGGCATAAGGAAAGAATGGGGGTGACAGAAATGTTCTATAACTTGGTTAGGGTGGTGGTTACCTGAATATATACATTTGTCAATGAATTCTACTTAAAATGATGCATTTTATTGTATAAAAAGTATACTTCAAAAAGGTGATTGTAGAAAGATAGCTATAGATAGATAGATAGATAGATAGATGATAGATGATAGATAGAGGATAGATAGATAGATAGATAGATAGATAGATAGAGGATAGATAAAATGGAGCAGCAGCTGACTGCAAAACCAAATCTGTCCAAGTGACAAACCATTCTCAATTTTCTAATTTTATACCGAGGATCAAATTCCCTAAACTGAATATAATTTGGAGTTTTTATTTCATTCAGAAATTGCTAATGCAAAATTCTAAAAGGCTAGCATATCCTTTAAGCCCTGCGAAGTGTTTGATCAGACAGCATGAGTTATTACCTTGACACTATAGGAAAAGCAAGCAACCTAATTTCCCCTATATATACACTGCTGGAGGCAAGAAACTTGGTTTCAACAGAGAATTTCCAAGAATCAGCATCCTTCACAATTTTCATTTTCCATGGCTAGGGAGGGATTCCAAACCTAGGGGCAGTAAAAGACATGTGAAGAAAATTCTCAAATATAATGTTTATAGAGCAAAATAACATTTGTTTTCTTCATTGTGCAAGGATATATTGACAATGAGAGACAAGTTCAGCTGCTCCTTGTAAATCAAAAGAACCCTTTCATTTTTACCTAACAAAGAAGAAAGAGGGGAGAGACCAAGGTTACAAGGAGTATTCTTACCTAGTGGGAATACTAAAAAGAATGCCAGTGGTGACAAAATGTGCAAGGTATACACGCCACATGGTTGAAAGTAACAGGGCACACAATTAAGTACAATATTGGGAAAGCATAATTCTTCTCTGACAAGGTTGAATTGTTCAATATCAATCCTGGGAAGAGCTAATATGAACAAAGAAAAAATACATATCTGGAATACAGTACAATTTCTGAATATCAGATGTTACAGAGTAAGGGAAAAATACCATAAAATACTCTGTGTATGATCAACCCTTGATTATCCAAATTAGTGGTATACAAAAATGCACAGAAATTCCCAAATAGTAGGCAATTTTTTTTTAATTTATATTTAATTTTAGAGGGCAGTCACACACAGGGACTCCTACACACATTTGCACGCCCCTGGTGTTCACATTCTTCACACTCCATCCTATTGTTCACAGTGTGGATTACAGCTGGAGGCGGCAGTGGGAGAAACCAGGCAGCAAAAGACATGCATACGTGTTCTGTGAGAATTTTCACTGTAATCTTAGGATGGATGTTGACAAATGACTTTAAAATAGCTCAAAGAGAGAGACATCATTCCTTGAAAATGATGCTCCTTTGCTCCTATGAGCTAATATATTATAACATTTATTTTGATTTAACAAGCTGGCAGCTTCCCAGCTGTAAATGAGGAGGCATTTCTAAATCAGTTGCACTAAGTCTTCATCAAGGCATTTCTTGACCATTCAAGGGAGTGCTGCCTAACCAATGAAGTTGAGAGAATCAATCTAATCAAGTACACCATATCCTTTCAAAGGTTTTTTTAAAAAGCACTTCCAAATGTTAGCATTTAAATACTTAAATACCTCAAACATTTGGAAGTATACACCTGTCTTCCTCGAGTTACTTAACTGCCTAATTTATGTACCCATATTAAAAGTGCGTAAGTACTAATATGAGCCAGGCATAGTACAAAGCACTCTGCATACATCAACTCCCAACAACTCCATTAGGTAGGTACTGTTATATCCTCATATAACAGACAAAGGAACTGTGGTTTATAGAGGATAAGTAACGGGAATGAAGTCTTAAGACTAAAAAGTGACAGAGCCCAGATTCAAACTCACGTCTGTCTGGAACCTGAGTTCACGCAACTGCAGAGAGCAAAACTGGATCTTGCTGCTCACTGGGACACCAATCTAATTAGGATATTAAGAACACCAAAAGCTGAAACTTCACACGCATTGAGAAGAAATTATTGTATATTACACTTTTTTCGTTAGAGAAGCTAGTATGTCAAGGCAGTTAAGAACACAGACTGTAGGGGCTGGCCCCTTGGCTTAGCAGTTAAGTGCACGAGCTCCGCTACTGGTGGCCCCGGTTTGGATCCCGGGCGCGCACCGACGCACCGCTTCTCCGGCCATGCTGCGGCCGCATCCCACATACAGCAACTAGAAGGATGTGCAACAATGACATACAACTATCTACTGGGGCTTTGGGGAAAAGAAAAAAGGAGGAGGATTGGCAATAGATGTTAGCTCAGAGCTGGTCTTCCTCAGCCAAAAGAGGAGGATTAGCACGGATGTTAGCTCAGGGCTGATCTTCCTCACAAAAAAAAAAAAAAAAAAAGAACACAGACTGTATAACCAGCCACTTGGTTTCAAAGTCCACCTCTGTCACTTACTAGCTGTTTCTGTATAGAATGCATCATGTTTACCACCAATAGTCTAGTTTTTATCCTTCACCATACATATGTGCCCCTTTACCCCTTTCGCCCTCCGCCCAATCCCCTTCCCTTCTAGTAACCACTAATCTGTTCTCCTTATCCATGTGTTTGTTTACTTGCCACATATGAGTGAAATCATACAGTTTTGTCTTTCTCTGTCTGGCTTACTTCACTTGGCATAATATCCTTAAGGCCCATCCATGTTGTCACGAATGGCACGATTTTGTCTTTTTTTACTGCTGAATAGTATTCCATTATATATATATATATATATATATATATACACCACATCTTCTTTATCCATTCCTCAGTTGATGGGCACTTGGGTTGCTTCTACATCTTGGCTATTAAATAATGCTGCGATGAAAATAGGAGTGCATAGATCTCTTTGAATTGCTGATTTTGTGTTCTTTGGATAAATACTCAGTAATGGGATAGCTGGAGCATATGGTATTTCTATTTTTAATTTTTTGAGAAATCTCCATATTTTCCATAGTGGCTGTGCCAGTTTGCATTCCCACCAGCGATGTATGAGGGTTCCCTTTTCTCCACATCCTCTCCAACATTTGTACTTCGTATCTTGTTAATTATAGCCATTCTGATAAAAGGCATTTATCTTTTGGAGATGCCTACTGAACTATTGAGAGAAAAATGTTTACAATACTAAAATAGTGGGCTTGGAGGGCTAGAGACAAAACAAAGTTGGCCATGAGGGAATGATAGTTAAAAATGAATCATGAGTATGTGGAGGTTCATCTACTCTACACACACAGGTACTCCTGTTTGTGTTTGGAATTCTCCATAATAAAAAGTTTTCTAAAATAGTTTTTTAAATGAAAACATTTAAAATTCTACCTGGTATGTAGTAAGCACCATATAACAGCTAATATTATTACAGCAAGAGTTGCATTTTCAAAGCACTTATACAGATCTATTTTAATTCTATTTACATTTAGCCTCTTTTTTATTTCTAGTACATAAGGAAAAGTAAGCAATAAGAAATGTTTTTCCACATCTCTAGTTGGCTTAGAAAAAAAGGCAATTGAAGCCATCCAAGGAACTCTTATCAAAGAAAATGGAAGAATAATCCACCATTCAGATAAGTGTTGACGTGAAGAATCTGATTTAGTGTCGAGGTCCGAGGAGTAAAAGATTTCAGGTCACAAGAAAAAACTTAAAATTGAGGTTTATATACATAATCTAAGTGGCATAGAATAGTAGAAAGAGAATAAGGTGAAGAGTCAAATAAAAGTAGTAGTAATAATAATAATAACAGCTCACGTGTATTGAGGAAATATTGTGTGTGAAGTACTGTCACAACTGGTTTCACATTTATTACATCATTTAATCCTCTCAACCACCCAACCTATGAAGTAGCCATTATAATAATTATCTTTTTGCAGACCTTTTGCAGAACCTTTTGCAGACCTCAGTAGCTCTGGGTTTCAACAACCGTCATGATGAGGCAGAAAGATCTCAGCAAAGTCAGGATCACCATGTGGTTGCTGTTAGACATTGCCGTGATTGCTTGTCAACACATGGCTAAAGTGGTGGCTGTCAACCCTGACTGCACATTAGATTCATCAAGGGAGCTTTTAAAAATTACCAGTGCCCAGCCCCATTCCCAGATCAATTAAATCAAAATCTCCAGAGATGGATTCTGGGCACTGGAATTTTTTTAAAGTTCCCTAGATGATTCTATTGAACCCAGTGCTGAGAGCTGCTGAGCTAAAAGATGGGAGAAATCCATAGTTGAGCATGGAGATTTAATAGAAGCCAAATAACCTAAATATTGAAGTAAACACTTCAAAACAATGTTTCCCCATACACTATACCCTACTTCTGCTTATTTTGAAAATCTTAACTTTGAGATTAAATGGTGGTACACTATTCATAAATTTACAAGATATGCATACCTATACGCATACATATACATACACACAAACATATGTGGTAAGCATGTATGTGGTATGACTGTGTGAGTACAATATTTTTACACTACTACTGTCCTATATTCTATGCATCAGGTTTTCAGGTAAAATTAACATCAAAATGTGAGTGGTACTTCCATTCTACCACCACACACTCAGACACACACACATACTCTTCATGCTAGTACTCTATAAGGCTGGAACCACACCTTTGCATCTTTCTAAGACTGAAGAACATAAGTTATTTGAGCTGCTGACAAATGAAAATGTCTTGACTCTAGTTATAGTCACATTTGAACCAAGGAAATAAATGCCTTAAACTCTGGTTTTCTGTTGTCATTTAAATTGGAATATTTTAATTTTTATAGCAACTTCTACCGGATTTTTATGTAGGCATGTGTTTAATAATTTTTCGTATGTCACACAAAGAATCTAATGTGCACAACGGAAAGAAAAAAAAGGCCATGGTATTAAGATATTTAAAATAAATTGAACATTCTTTCCACATTTTTCTGGATGACTTACCTCCATAAATTACACTTTTGCACTATGCCATTTGTTTCCCCCAACTGTTTCTATATGGTGCAATAATTACATGCTCTGTTGAATTCAAAAGGGTATTGAAAGGTTAGGTGACAGAGGAAATATAAGGAAATGTAAAGGAAAAACTGCACTTTGATCTCTGTTGGTACATAAATAAAGATAAGTGAACAGGAATTACATGGAAAGGAAGGAAGACACCATGATTCTATTCAGGTTACATTTTACACAAAGCTCTGTGTTAGAAGACATGCATCGAAGCCACCCTCAAAACTGTAATTTTCTCATGTCTGTTTTTTCTTACTTAAGCAATAGAGAATCACAAAATGATATTAGGAAAATTTGCTTGAATACCATCGTACTAGCATATAAGAACAAACGGACAGTTTATACTATAAAAATTAAAGATAAAAATAAACAGAATTGGATGGTCTGTCCTCATGGACCTGTGAGCTATTTGAATCAGAGCACATCCTTTCGGTTTTGTCTTAGTATCGTAAATGTTTAAAGCTGAGATGGCCGATAAAGCTTATCCAGTACAAAAGCCAGTAAGTGCCAACAAAACCTCAGCAACCGATATACACAGATTCAGCTTCTAAATTGTTCTGTGACCTCCACTGGTAAGGTGAGGAATGGATGCTGCTGTGTACTTCCTTGCACTCTGCACATACTGCACTTTGGGAACCACCTTTCAGGTTGCCACTGGTATTCTTTTTCCTGTATCAAAACATGGCATGCGGAAGGAGGGGCAGATGAGAAAGTAGGAAAAAAAAACATCATAATTTGCCCTGGACCTTAGCTCCTCTATAAAGAGAGAGAATGCATTTATGCTGAATATCTCAATAGATTCCTGATAGAATAAGAACTAAAATTATCTCATTGCCAAACAAAAGGCTTCTGCATTGATATGTGACAGCTCATTGCTCAAGCAGCTTGTTGCCAGAAGGATACACACCGTTTCCAGCAGAAAATTGATTTTAGGAACTCACCCAACAGCCCAGACACAAAATAAACTTCCCTGGCTCTTTCCAACAGGCAAAGGCCGTTGAGATTCACTCCTGGTCCATTCAACAGAGTCTTGAACCTCCTTCAAATTTAAATTTGAACCCAAACTAACTAAACCAGATTATGCTTCAAATGCCAAAGACAGACATTGCTTTCTGGGGCATTTCTATTTATTCCACTGAAATTGCTCATGACTACAGACAGCATACCTTAATTAAGCCCCAGTAGAACTGAATTTAAGCTATCACCTGAGAAAATATATTCCACCATTACTCAAGAATTCAGTTTGCCGCTACTGGGCATGAATCGCTTAACTCCGTTAAATATATTAAGTTTCCCAAAAGTTCTGTGCCGTTTTTTTGCCTTCATAAAAGCACACCACACGTGTCCTTGGTAGCTGGCATTTGAATATGAATAGAAAAATTCATGATTTAGTAGTAGTGTCTTCCAAGATGGACTCTAAAATTTATTTTTGTTTTTTAAAATTGCACCGCCAGATGAGAATTGAACAATCATGAAGCCTACTCTTCTCATTTTACTGATTAGAAAAAAGGAGACCCAGAGAGGCCAACTGATTTGTTCAAATCATGCAGCCATCTAGGGCAGAACCAGAACCAAAATTCAGCTTTCCTGCTTCCTTATGCCTCTGTTCATAGGAACAGAGAAAGCACATGAAAAAATAGAAAGTCTAAGGAATGCAGATTCTCCCACGGAAGACGATGTGTCCTTGAAGGTGACTGTCAAAAGCTGCCAAAGGGACCAGTCACTTTTCCATTGGAAGAGAAGGAGGCAACTTAAAAAATGAAAGAATCATGCGAGATCCCCGCTGAAGCCCCAGCCCCCCATAAAACAGTTAAGGTTTTTTTAGCTTTATAGGCATATATTACTTGAAAGAAAATCTGAAACATAAAATCCAAATATAAATCAGATAAGTCAGGAGGCATGGTTTATTTTGCAGAAATGGAATCTTTGCTTTATTAAGCTCTTCACTATTGTTTTCTCTGAAATAATGACCTCCCTTATGATTAATAAATATTCTATTCAGGTGCTACATCAGGGCTATTGCTATTGCGTTAAGTAAGGTACATCCCTGTACTGTTGACTCTACTGAATTTTAACTTCCTTTCTGATTGTCATTAGGAGCAAAATGCAAGATACTCGTAACCAGTGGTGAGCTGGTGCCAGCTCACAGCAGCTCACAAGAAGCTGTTGTGGGCATCTCTGCTCAACTCTGCATTCAGTAGTTGAGGAATCTGACGGCTGATCCCAAGTGGACCAATGCAAGGTGACATGGGGGAAGGCATGAGGACAAGCTTGTTTGGGTTCCACCCATTGCTTAGAGCAAAAAATAAAGGATCACACAGAAAAGGCCCAGGACTCTGGTGGATTCCACATAGCCTGGATCCTAGGCCTGAGCAGCTTAAACCCCTTGCAAAGAAAAAGAAAAGGAAAAGACACCTCACTTTGGAATGGAAGTTTAGGGAAGCCATCCCAATGCCTCAAGTTCTGTGCCAGGCACAGAGCCCACAGCCCAGGCAATGAGCCAGTACCAACAGTGCAGTGACACACTGATACAGGGAAGCCAAGTCTGCACTGGACAGGAGGTGTCTGGGCTCAGTGTCCCCAATCACACCCATAAAAGAGAGATGACTAGGGCACTCTTACAGCTACCACTTGGGAGCAAGAAAGCCTGTGGGAATATATGGAAGAGGACAATTAGTAGGATCAACTAGGAAAAAATGACACATCTGTACCCCTGGGCTGGTGTCAGCAGGAGATATATCTGCTAAGTGGAGCGCAAAGGTTGGGAAAACTAAATGAAAGCTACTGCTTTGGCCTAATCATCCCAGGCCTGTTCTCTAACAAGCAAACTCCATTCAGAATGCCTAAATTATTTCTTCCAAAGCCTTAATGACAGAGCAAAGAGCCAAATCAAAAAATATGTCCACTCACCACCTGGGGGTCACTAGTCACTGAGACTATTTGTGTATGAGAGTAATCACCAGGCTCACAGCATGTTAATGACAATATTAAACGAGGTCCACTATTTCACTCTAGCAAAGAGAAGAAAGGATTTGTAATTAGCAGAGTCCTGATAAATTTCATACTACAACCTCAATTGGTGCTGATGTGGGGAATAGCACATTTAGGGTCCATTTAGCATCATTATATTCCTTTGTGATCTTTATCCACCCAACCCATGGGTAAAGGTGATATGAACCTATTGAACCTGACCATGACCCATTTGTTATCCCTTGCTAAACATAACTGGTCTTGCATTAATTAAAGACACAGCATGTGAGTTACCTAACATCCAAGTCTATGTCCAAATCGTCCTATTATTGTCCTAATGCAACTGTCGCTTTCCAAAATTCAGAGGATGCACATAAATAAGAATAGGTTAAAATCATGACTGTTATTTAAACTGACTTCCCAACTGGACCAGAGAATTATACTAGACACTTATGTGTGTGTATAATAAATTTGAATAGTCAATTTCATTATGTAACCAAATATTTCTTTTCTTATAACACAATTCCTGAGGTATGAGTAAAAGCTTTAACTGAGAATAGGATTTGTTTATCTTTTCATTATTGGTATTATGGGCTCCATTTATGTGATTGGGGTTAATAAAAATATTTGGGATTGGAAACATTTTTAAATTTTATGAGGTTTATTGGTCCATCATTTTTTAAAAATTATTATCTGATACATTTTGTGTTGGGTTAATGGTGAAATATTTTGGGATTAAGAACAAAAGGCATTTTGCCTAAGGCTTTTCTCATTTGCAAAATGAACTAAAAAATAAAGCCCAACATTGTTCTTATTCCATTATCCCATCATGGGCTCAATCAGCCAATAAAAAGTATCCAGCTGGGTACAGGGATCAGGGTCCAATCGTAATTTATTCTGTTTGAATCCTTCCAATTAATCACCTCAGTTCAATAATTTCCAACTCCTATTTCATTTTGTCCCAGATAGACCCAGCCTAAATGACTGCTTTGGAAGAAAGTGACTATTCTACCAGTCAATCAAGAAATTTCCACGAGAAGATAAAAGGCAAGCAGATTGAGTATGGAAATTTACCCAATTCCAAGAGAATTTGTTGTGTCCTGCAGTAATTTGGTTTTACATCTGTGCCCCATCTAGGCAGGATCAGTCACCCAGCCATTAAACAAAATACCAAATTTTTAAAGTATCTGCAAATACACTGCAGTTCATTTGGGTAGATTTTTTAAAGAACATTTTTATATTATTATTGTTTTTTAAAAAGATACATGATCATTGTAGACAATTCAGAAAGCATATACAAGCAAAAAGAAAAAAAAAAGGAAATCACCCATATTTTCCTTCTACTTCTAGAGAGATTTTGTGAACATTTTGCCCTGTAATCTTTCATTCCTTCCTCTCTCTCTCTCTTTGTGTGCATGTGTGAGTGTGTGCATATGAGTTTGCATGTGTGTGTGTAAAATGTTCTAGAGGTCTGACTGTTGGAATACCTGCCCACGTTACTTGCTTTAGCCACATAAACAACTATTTATCTCCATCATACTAAGACCATATCTGGTCTCTGTCTCAGAAAATTTTGAGCTCAGAATCCTAAGTTTTGATCTCATGATCTTATTATGCTTCTCATGCCCCATAATTATTACTGAATTTCTGGCCTAGATTCTGACTCCTTCACTCCTCACCCCTCTCCAGGCTTCTAATCAACATTTTCTTTCTATCTGTGAGACATGCCAAGTTTGCCTTTCCCCTGGCCACCTGGTCCTGCCAGGCCCTTTTGGTCACAACCTCTGCCTCCATTTCACCCTCCCCTCTGGTCTCCAACCTCCAGCCCCACCAGGGCTTCCTGCCTACATTCTCTTCCATTCCACCTGGAAGTCTTTGTCTCTTGCTAGATCACCTAACATTGCAGTTTTCTTCGTTGGACCTTCCCAGATGGGTCTCCCTACCTTCTCATATCAACCCCTGATGCTGATCTGTCACACCCTTCCACTAAAAGAAACCCACTCTGACTCTTGCTTGATATGTGTAGATAGTCCATTAGGGACTCTGTTTATTCAGTGACTGAAGCTTGAGGAGATTTCTTATCCCTTTCTTTCTAAGAGCAGAATGAAATCATTTTTGTAGAGCAGTATTTTAAAGCAGTTACCTACACGTTCAATTATGCTAAACTTTATGCAGTTATAGAACATGCATAATTTCTGTTCTTGGAAAGCAAAGCACAGATGCACACAGTTTATCATGTTCATCCCAGATAGGACAGACTGCTACATATTTTACAAATTCAGGGAGTTGCAATAACATCCTTCAATGTCAATGATGTTATAATGACTTGCTATACTTAGAAATAACTTACAATTTTCAATAAGACACTCTCTACCTTATTCTGATGTTGATCCCTCTGGTCCTATATTCTTATCTTAAGTTCATATCCCAACTGCTTTCCCAACTCTAATACTAATAATTGTCATTATAGAAGTTTGGATTTGGGGACCACCCCCAGTGGCCTAGCCGTTAAGTTTGGCGTGCTCCGCTTCAGCAGTCCGGGTTCAGTTCCCGGTCATGGACCCACACAACTCATCTGTCAGTGGCCATGCTGTCATGGCGGCTCACATACAAAAAAAAAAAAGAGGAAGATTGGCAACAGCTGTTAGCTCAGGGCGAATGTTCCACAGCAAAAAAAAAAAAAAGTTTGGATTTTTTTTTTGTATAAGAAAACAAATCAATATATAAAACTAACCATGATTACCTGGAAGCTTTCATTGCTTTATCCTGGTTGAATATTGCTACTTTAAAATCACAAACAATATAAAGTTGTTGTGAAAAATCTTGGAAGTCTAAAATTTGAACCTCTCAAGCGTTCTGATTTCTTCTCTGATACTTAACTCATCCACTCTGCTGCATTATTCAGAATGCCCACAGCAATAATTGGGCAAGAGAAAACAAGGCAGGAAACCTCTTACTGAAAGACAAAAAGCAAGGTCCAGGCAGGCCAATCAAGCACTAGCTCCTGTCCCCTCTTCCTAGTTAAGGAATTGCTCCGGTAATTCTCTTTCTTCTCATACGTCAAATTCTCTCTCCCTAATGGATCATTTCCGTCAACCTGCAACTTGAGACATAGAATGATGATTTCAACTTCTCTTCTGCCTGCAACAACTCTCCACTTTCAAAACAAATGTGCAACACACACACACACACACACACACATGCACACAAAGACTCAAGATTACAAATTGTTCAATGCACACCTAGCTAGGTGTAAGATAAAAACAATCGGGGAGAGGTTATGAAGATTTATTCTCTCCTTCCATTCTTCCCTTCCAGATAAAAAGAAACATAAAACAAGTTGGGAAACCACACTGGAAAAAAAGAGTAAAAACTGTATTGGGGACACCTCCCCCTCCCCACTTCCTACCGTAATCCCAAGGGGATAGTGGCTCCCCAGAAGTGTGAGGGTGATTTTGGATAGAGAGGATTGCCAACCACTTCTATGGCGAGCAGCAGACGCAGTAGGATGCCTGGCAAGGCATGGGAAAAGGGTCAGCTGGGGGAAGGAGAAGGAACAAGGTTAGGCAGACCTGGGCATCAGTCTGGTTTCCTAGGCAGCCAAGTCTGGTGGAGTGGGGATTTTCAGCTTTCTTGTGAACTTAGAGTAGGCACTTGAAAGTATTGGCAAGATGATTCACCTTGCTGGCCCCAAAAGAGGCCAGCCAGAAGAATGAAGAGAACCACACCTGTGAAAATCTGCAAGGAGGGGAGGGGAAGCAGTGGTGCCTCCATAGGATCCCCTGCCTCATCTTATAAAGGGCACCAGCTGGACCCCAAAGATCATCTAACGTGACACACAGAGCCAGCCAACATTGGATGTCATCCATGTCTAGAGACTCAACCATGGACGTCAACAGCTGGACTGCATTAGCATCAGGGTAAGACACGAGATTAAGGCAGTAGACCAGCCTTTATGTTGCCGTACCACATACCATCCACATAAACATGTTCCCTCTCTTCCTTCCACTGCCAGGTGATGGAATCTTGAGCCCAGTGAAACAGAAGCAGGACAGGGATTCGGGGAAAGAGAAGACTGGGAGAGCGAGCTGTGAACAGCAAGGTCAGAAGACAGCAATATGTAAACCTGACTGAATATTGACACCAAAAAAACATTTAAAATGTAGTTGACCAGAATACATGGACGTGACGAGATTGTTTTCCACTGCCAAGTGAGGATAGTAGCTTAAAAAGTTCTATTAAAGAAATAGAGCTTTATTTTTTTCCCATCTAATTTGCAATCATTTCTCTAACTTCTGATGTCACATATACACAGAAATCAGAAGGAAGGAGCTGACCCATTATGAAAAGGACTGAGAAATTAGATAATAAATAGCATGGGATCACAATGATCATATCAAGCAGAAGGAATTCACCTGAATTAAGACTAATTTTCTAGGTCCAAGGTGAGGCCAAGAGCAGGTTCTCTTCTACCTAGGGAAGTACACACTAGGAACAGACTTACAGACATGAGCAACAGACAAGCAGGGCTTAATGCCTCCTCCCAACTTCTCAAATCTAGGAAAGAAAGGGAATACCTCTAGCCAAAGAAGAGAGAGAAATATTTCTCAAAGCTCCAGGCAGGATGCAATGATGGTTGAGAAGTCAAGCTGGGGGAATGGGTGTGGCTTGGCAGCCACGTCCTCAGGAAACTGGATTCTTATTTTTTTTTTTTTTTGTGAGGAAGATCAGCCCTGAGCTAACATCCATGCTAATCCTCCTCTTTTTGCTGAGGAAGACCGGCTCTGAGCTAACATCTATTGCCAATCCTCCTCCTTTTTTTTTTTTCCCCAAAGCCCCAGTAGATAGTTGTATGTCATAGTTGCACATCCTTCTAGTTGCTGTATGTGGGACGCGGCCTCAGCATGGCCGGAGAAGCCGTGCGTCGGTGGGCGCCCGGGATCCGAACCCGGGCCGCCAGCAGCGGAGAGCGCGCACTTAACCACTAAGCCACGAGGCCGGCCCGAAACTGGATTCTGTATCATTAGTCTAGCCAAGAGGAAGTCTTTCCTTCAGCAGGACCCAGCAGACGCCATGCAGCAGCATTGGTCAAGTATGCATCCTACTGTCTAACGCTGCTCAGAGAGAGAACATCAGCCCCTCTTCCAATAGGGCAGCTGAGTTTACTCAGACTTATCAGGAGTGGCCAGGCAAACAGGGGGCATCCTAGACACTTTGAGGGAAGCCAGCTAGGCTAAGCACCCTGGGGATGGTCAGGTGGACAGAAGCTGAAGTTTCTTAAGAGGTGGGAGTTGGGGAGAGCCTTTTTAAATGCACCATTAAAAGCCAATCATACAATCTTGCTTCAAAAATCAAAGTGAATCTTTTTAAGCAACTTGCATCAGCCAACTTTATATTTAAGGTTGATGGGCTTCTGTTACAATGTAGGGCATGATCTGGAAACCAAAGAAAGGAAATCTCAATTCTTAGGAGAATTTGCTTAGGAGGGCCTCAGCCCCTTGGAAGATTGTCTAAGAGATCCCTAACCAAGATGCCGTGCACTGTCTGCCTAATTTCTTAATACTTCTTTAACGCAATTACAAAATTCTATCAGAGTACCAAAGTACTGTTGAGGAAATGGGACTATTTGTGCCGATAGATGTTTATATACAGAAATTAAACATTTTTAAATTTCTTCTAATTTATTTATAAAAATATTTCTGCCACTAACAGACCTCAGTGTATATATCAAAACGCAAATGACAATATTTAGTCAAGCATGTGGCCTGAAAAAAAAAAAGAAGCTGTATAGATACTTGCAAGCCCAACAAATATCTCCATGAATAATCTTAATATTTGTGTTATCTGTATGGCTCCCCAATTACAAAAGGGCTGAAAGATAACAAATTATTGAATTCTGTTTTAAAATGACTTAGAATCTCAATCTCTGTTGTAACTTGCCAAAATTTCTAAGATATTTTTAACTACACTCCCACTTGGCCTCATTTAATTTTGTATAAATGTGTTTACCATCACAACTATAACTTTGAAAATACTGCCTTGCAAATATTTTATCAACAAAGAGTTTTAGCAATCCCCCACCCACTGACTATGAGAGAGAACAAAATTGTCTTCCTCAAGTTGGATAGAAGAAAAGTTTCCATATATATCCACAAGTTTTGACAAACGTGGAGAATTTATCTTGAGTCTTTCTGAATGGAAGTTTCTAAATTCCAATTGTGAGAGGACTGTGAGGGACATTAGCTATTGAGCTTTAAGGATTGGAAGTGGGCCTGTTATTTTGTGATGGCATTCTTGGTAACCCATAGATGATTCAGCTAATGCACTTGGAAAAACTACAGTGAGATTGCATAAAAAGGGTGTTTGTTAGAAATTAGATGTATTTTCCTCCTATGGTTAATAGCTTTAAAAAATAATGATACCATCCTACTTCCTGACACACATGTAAAAGCATCAATAAATGTCTTTCTTTATCTCAGTTTACATTTTAGGATTTAAAATTACTTGAACCCCGTCATGGTGTTAACTTAGAAGAAAATGAGAATGGGGAATTATGACTTTTTTTAAGAGATAATACCAGTCTCTGCGCTATACTGAATTCTTTGAGCCCAATTTCAAAACAAAGTGAATGGTACACAAGCATACTGATAGCCTTATGGCTATAAATCATTTTCCACCTTTAGAATCTGAAAAAAAAGGAAGATAATGGTGCAGAAGAAAAGCACTAAAATAAAATAAAAATTTATGCCTGTTGAAGTGTTTTTTAAATCATTTCCTGAAATAACTGGCAAAACAATGCCTCTAAATGTTTAAGCCAAATTAAATTGCTTACGAACGATCAGAAATCATGGTTGCCATGGTTTCAGGTGCCCGGAATGTGGTGTTTGGACTAAATACTGCCTTGCAGTGAAAATGCCTGTGTATTAAGTACAAGCCAAAAAAAACTAATTATAGTGTTTCAGGGCATTTGAAATTTTAAAAAATAACAATAATAATACTTTTTTAAAGTGTCAGCTGATCTTACCTGTTGGTGTGACAGCAATCATTTATCCCTGCCCTGGGTTCTCAGGATTATCTCTGCACTAAAACCCAAACCCTCCACAGATGTCTAGCAGAGAACTAAATGGTCTTATGAGAATGAAGAAGAAAGTCACAGCCAGCCTTGGATCCTACAGGTATTCTCAACGCTCAGTAAGAAGCACTTGATTTGCTTAGTCACGTCCCAAAAGAATCTGGAGTAGTGATAATAAAGATGAAAGTAAATAGGACTTAAGAAGGAAAATCAGCAGTACTAGTGATTAAAATGTAGGAAGTGGGAGGAAGATGGGAGTCAAGGACCATCACTTGGCTTAAGTGCCTATGTGAATGGCTATACCACCAACTGAGGCAGAGACCCTGGAGGAGGTGAGCACCCAGGCGGGACTGGTGCAAGTAGTTAGTATGAGACATGTTAAGGTTGAGGTGCCCTGAACATCAGAGTTGGATGTATTATAAGTCCAGAGCTCAGAGGAGAGATGGAGCCTAGAAATGCAGATTTGGAAGGCATCCTCTATCATCTAGAACTACACACATGGGAGTCAATCAGATCACCCAAGGAGAGGATGAAGGAAGAGAAAAATAGTAAGCCAAGGTGACCAGAGTCACTGCCTGCCATGGACCAGTGCCATGGCAACCACTAAGCAAAATGGACCTGCTACACCTGTCAGTCATCTACGAAGACTACCACTGGGCCTGGATCATTGAGAACTAACCCAAATCAAATCATTATGGGAAGACACCCTAGATTTAGTTACACCAAAGAATGGTGAGAAATCCTAACCAGAAAAATTGGAACTCTTATTTCCATCATTTGCTAACTCACAGTATCCCCAAGCCTCAATCAACAATATGTTCTCAGTATAAAGAAACAAACAAACAAAGGATCACATCTCTGTGTTGAGGAAAGTTGGTCACCAGGGATTCTGAGTTCAGTGGTGCAAATCACTGCTGTGTTGAGAAGCGGCATAACCTTTTTTAGCCAAGTAGTTCTCTGGAAAAGTACTTAGAATTTTCTTTGGGAATTTCTAGCATGTTTTAACCCCATAAGTACCTTTAATTACTTGAGCATATGTGTTTTATGGTTCACTGAGGAAGTTATAATCTCTGGACACAGGTTTATGAATTTGGGGCACCTCAAAGACCTTACCTGGTTACAAAATATGGCACCTCTATGGAAATCTAACCAGTTTAAAGAAAACAGATGACTAGGAGACAGAGAATCTAATTGTGTCATAAAAATCTGTATTTCATATAATTATATATATGTATTTTTAATTATGTGGATTATATATATCTTATTAAACGATATTATAGTTATTAAGACAACAAAATCACTCAAATACTATTTGGATCAGTTTTTATACAAACACGTGGTATATAAAAAGATCACCCATAGTTTCACACCTCCTGTGAAAGAACTGAACCAGCCACACAAATCAATTTTAACAGTAGTTTCTATCACCCGACACTTCAATAACGGGATTTTTAAACTTATACAAGTCTTTCATGATCCTTTTATGCCCACTCTTCATAAGGGTTTATTTGTCTTTCAAAACCCAGATCAGGATCCGCCTGCCCTGACATCACCCTCTATTTGCCACTTCGACCCTAATAGAGCTTGTCACTCTCTCCAGGAAGGATCATAAGTCTGTCTATTGTTGTTCTCACAATACTATATGGTAATTTTCTTGCTCAAGCATTTGTCTCCCCAACAGTCTTCCTAGCAGACTGGGACTCTGTCTTATATGTCTTCGAAGGAGATAGGAGAGTGAGTGCAGAATCATTTTCAAACTTAGTAAGGCAAGTAAAGAAATTCCAGTGAAAAAGAGCACTGCCTTCAAAAAGGAAACTTTTAATGAAGTTTTTCCTCCAACAGTCATCATTGCTCCCTCTTGTTCTGCCTCCTTATAAATCATTTTTTTGTTGTTGTTGTTGCTGATTTGTTTGGGATTGAATATCTCCTAAATGCCAAGCAAACAAGCATTAAATACTATAACCATATCCCAAGAAAAATCGATTAGAAGCTCAGAAATAGAACCAGCCACTTTGAAAATATGACAAGACCATCAGTTAACTCAGTGGTACAGGCTGAGGGACATTCTTGGCCACAGAATTAGTAGCCAGTCCAGGCACCCCAGAATCAGGTAGAGAGGCCTCCTGTGTGCATCTCAATGTAATTTCAGAGGCTTTGAAAAAAGACGGCAAAACCCAACAACCCACAGAATCACAGGTAGGAGGCTTCTGAGAGTCTGGAGGCAGGGGCAGAAAAATCTTAGAAGTCATTAGGAAAGAAAAAGCATTTATCAAATTCTTAATATTATTTCTTACTAATCATGCAATTCTTATTAATACATATCAATTCTTACTCATCATTCTATTGGATGCTCCTGGGGATCTAAAAAAAAAAAAAAGTAAAAGTCAAGGTGCTCGCTAATAAGTAACTGAGAGTTAAATGTGGAACAAGGCATCTAAGAAACAAAATAACAGTCCCGGGCAGTACATAATCAATGCTAAAACTGAATAGAGTTCATGTACTATGTAGGAGGACTGCATGTCCCAGTTTATCCAGGATTGTTCTGGTTTATGCCTTTTGTCTCTGTTTGTATGATAAATTTATATGGCCCCGTGTCATTCAAGAGCAATGATTTTCCCCCTTTGGAGTAATGACGTGCATTGGTAACTCTTTATTAGGACAGAAGGAGAAGTAAGCCATCATTTTCTGCCTTGGAAATGACACCTAGTAATCAGACAGTATAGGAATTTTCCTGGGTTTTGTTTTTATTTTGTTCTGTCTTTTAGCTATTGTTCTGCTGTTAGAGCCCGGTTACCAACAACTAGTTACTTTGGTTTTATAAAAATAGCCCTATCTATTGAAGTAATCGGTGGTACTCTTAGTCAATATTCGCATTTCTCACACTTAAGAACAGGAGAATTTTACTTTTAAGTTTACTCTCTTCTGTAATGTTTTGATTTTATTCCATGTGAATGTACTATGTGTATGGTAAAAGTAATAGTCTTTGGTTTTTTTATTGTGTAAAATATTATATTATAATTTAATAATTTCAATATAATAAAAATAAAAAGTAAAGACAGAATGAGGAACGTAATCCACACAAATCTTGTCTTACTGTTAAGGTCTCTTTCACATAAGAAAACCAAAGTCTATATAAGAATGTCTGAAAAGCTTAACACACTTGGAACAGATTTTAAATGTGCTGACAAACCCGTAGCCGTAGCATGCGCAGGGCACCACGCGCTGCTGCCGCGAAAATGTCTTTATAGACTCTGTTTGTTGTTGTTTTACTTTCACTTTAAAACACTAAGGAAAGCAGGGGGAGAGATTAAAGGTTCATAATAAATTTTACAAGCCTGGGCAGTGAAGAAAAACTCCAGAGTGTTATGAGGTGTGAAGTAAATGGAATTGGCTCAACTTTCTGCCCCATTGTCATGATGGCCTTTACACCTCTCACAATGTGGAGACAAGCGGGGGGTAGGCTGGCTTGGAAAGATAAATGTCCAACTTCCAGACAAGAGTGTTGATTTAGCGTGTGTTGTGTGGGCCACAGAATTCTCGTTCTAGTCAATTCTGGCTTTGATGTTTGTAAAAATGTGTAGGAGTAAGAATGAAGAAGGAAGACAGACAGAATGTAATGGGAAAAAATTCAAAATGCAAATATTTTCATTTTCTCCCTCATTGACGCTTTCCTGCAGGGATAGTCATAAAGGGACTCCAGAGGCAGAATAGAACTGGTATAGCTGTTTTCAAATATTACTGAGAAGCCAGTCTTCTCTGCATTTTAGGTGCAGGCTCAAAATGAATGCATAATTTTAGCGCAAAATCATTTAGCTATTTTGCTGTATAAGTTGGTATACCCAGGCTTCTCCCCTGTCCATTATATAGTCTCCTTTCACCTTATAATTTTAGGCATCACAGAGAGGTCCACGGTAATAACTAGAAGAGCAGTCATCTTTCATGCATGGGATCCTTCCAGTTCTATCCAAGTCAGTTTGTTAACGACAAAACACCACTGACATTCTCATGGGATGTATCCTAAGTCTTTTGAAAATCTGCAAATCTGTGAATACCACTGTATAATAAAGTTTCTCACCTACTGAAAGAAAGAGAACAGAAAAATTTAAGCAGCCCAACAATTCTATTTCTGTGGGAAGGTGGGGAGAAGGACTTGTTTGGACTTCCTTTTCCATCACCACTACATTTCTAGTCAAATTTTTCCCACTAAGGACTAAGTTTTCTAAATGATTATTTGGTGTTGCCTTGTTAATAAAAATAGTAGAAATCAATAAATTAATCAAGTATATATAAAACTGGTTATTGGAGAAGACAATAAAATATAGAAAACTTTGGTAAGTTTAATTAAAGAAAAAGAAAACATAAGTAACATTAGGATAGGATCAAGAAAGAGAATATAAGGTGTACATAACGAGTATTTTTAGTTTTAAGATTATATGGTACAACTTTATACCAGTAAATTTGAAAATCTAGATAAAATGGGTGATTACCTACAAAAATTAACAAAATTGACTCAAGAAGTCTTTTTTAAACCTAGATAAATCCATAAACATAGAAGAAACTTTTTAAAGTAGTAAAAAATCTGTCCCATAAGTACTAGCCTAAGATGGTTTTATAAGAAAGCATTACCAAATCCCCAAGGAATAAATAATTTTTATGTCATAAGAACCAAGTAGCATTTTTCCCAGGAATACAAGAATGGTCAATGTTAGAAAATCTACTGCTGCAAATTACTACATTAAGATATTAAAAGAGAAAAAAAAATGTTTCTTTAAAAACATTTGATAAATTTAACAGTAATTCTCAATTTTAAAAAAATATTATTAAGCAAGGAATAGAAGAAAATTGCCTAAATTTGATAAATGTTTCTACCAGCAGCCTATAGAAAACTTCATACTTAATGAGGAAACTTAAAAAACATTCACATTCAAGTTAGGAATAAGACAATTCTTCTATCACTGATATTCTTCTACATTGTTTCTGTGTAGCCTTTCCAAGGTTAATGACTTGTCATGAGTCTTTGTTTCGAGCACTTGGTAATTACATGATTGAAGACGTACGGTCTAAGTCATGAGGACCACAGATGGAGAAATTAGTTAGAAAATGCAAACAAGAAACACATTTTTAAAAGAAATATTCAAAATTTAGTATCTAAACCTTTTGAGGATTATTTTCTCTTCATAAGCCTGCTGAAGAAGCTCTGTCTACTCTAAATATACTTCTTTTCTATAAAGTCATCTAAAAGCTAAAGAAAATACATTTTCTTATATGTACTGCTTGACAGGAATATGAGTCAAATGATAATCAGTACAGTGAGAAGCATTTTAAGGCCTCAAGTTCCATAGCCACTCAGGTTAACAACAACATAAATTCATCTCAGCAGACCTAATTCAGGGGAAACGGCATTACAGTAAGTGAACAGATCGTAAGCTCCATAGGCACTATGCCTTCCTCGGAATGGTTTTCATTGCTAACAGAGAATGCTGACTGCATTTATTTTAATGAAAGTCTGTAACTTGTGTACAAGTAGGAGAGCATTTTTTCAGTACATCAATTTTATCTGCTTTAGGATCTAGACTAAAAGCTATAGAAGAAAGACATTTGGAATATTCTGGGTCTTTGTGACACAGCACCTATGAAATTATGAAATAAGCATTATAAAAAGAAATACACAACAAAATAAATCTAGCAATATTATATTATAACCCAAAACATAAAATAAATATCCATGAGTCAATACTGATATAAATAAATTATTGAATAAGTGAATTGGGGGAAAAGACAAATCTACCATGTGGAAGAATTCCAAACAACTTATGGAGATACTTAGTCTACCCTCAGGGAGGTGGAACATAACTCCCACCACATAAGTGTGGGCTGTACACAGAGGGACTTCCTCAGGAAGAGTACAGTAAGAAAGAGGCAGAAAGAGTAAGTTTACAGTGGAGAAACCTGATAAACACCACTTCAGCCAGGTGACCAAGGTCAACATTAACAGTGATAAGTCATGTTGATAGTATATACCCTTGATATGATGTGATGAGAATGGCACTTTACATCTGTGGTCTTCCTCCCAAAAACATATAGGCCCAGTCTAATCATAAGAAAAAGATCTGACAAATTCCAATTGAGGGGCATTCTACAAAACATCTGACCAGTATTCCTCAAAACTGTCAAGGTCATCAAAAATAAGGAGTTTGTGAAAACATCATAGCCAAGAGGAGCCTAAGGATATGTGATGACTAAATGTAGTGTGGTATCTTGGATGGGATCCTGGAATACAAAAAGGACATTAGGTAAAAACTAAGAAAATCTGAATAAAGTAGGGATTTTAGTTAATAATAATGTATCAATAAAATTGTGACAAATGTACCATACTAATGTAGGATGTTAGAAAATAGGGCAAACCAGGTGTGGAGTAATGGGAACTCTGTACTGTCTTCACAATTTTTCTGTAAATCTAAATTTAAAATTAAATTCTATTCTAAAATTAAAATTTTATTTTAAAACAACAACACAAATTGGAAATAGAAGTGATCTGTCTTCTTTTTTATTTATTTCTCTAACAGCATCCAGCAAGTGAAATGATAAGTAAAGCCTTGGCATTTGTAAATTTAATATTCATTAGATACCTTGGTTAATAAATTAGCTAGGTATAGAATTTTAACTTGGTGATCATTTTCTGTTTCTTCATTGTCTTTTAGCTCCCAGCATTGCTGTTGCAATATTGATATCATTCTAATTTCTACATCTTTTGTTAATCTCTAAAAATTTGTAGAGTGCTGTTATTGTCTCTGGTGTCCTAAGATTCCACAATGGTGTGCCGTTTTTCTGGGAACTATATGGGTCCTTTAACTGAAAAATTCATGCCCTTCCATTCTGGGTAATTTTTGTATGTTATTTGTTGATTTCCTCCTCCTCCACTTTCTCTGTTCTCTCTATTTAGAACTCCTGTCACTTGGATTTTGGATTTTCTGACCTGTTGCCCTAATTTTATCTTTTTTCTCATTTTTCATCTGTTTTTTTCTTTTTTCTCCTTTCTGAGAAATTTCCCCAGGTTGATATTCCCACCATTCTTTTGAATACTCCCAAGAACTCTTTTTGTTCTGTTTTTTGTTTTTACTGTTCCTTTTTTTTAAAACTAATTATCCTATTCTTGCTTCCTGTATGATATCTTCTATTCTCTGACATTTTATTTATTTATTTATTTATTTGTGAGGGAGATCAGCCCTGAGCTATCATCCATGCCAATGCTCCTCTTTTTGCTGAGGAAGACTGGCCCTGAGCTAACATCCATGCTGATCCTCCTCCATTTTATGTGGAACACCGCCACAACATGGCCAGACAAACGGTGCACAGGTGTGCGCCCGGGATCCAAACCTGGGCTGCCAGCAGCGGAGTGCATGCACTTAACCACTATGCCACGGGGCCAGCCTCTATTCTCTGACATTTTAAATAATAGATTTTGGAAAGTTAGCTTACCCCTGAATAGTCTGGTGTTTTATGTTTACGTCTCTCTTCTACACAAGAGGATTTCCTCCAATGCCTGGTAATTGTACATTGCACATATTTAGGAGTGGAGTATTAAAAGTTGATTAGAAGCTAGAATATTATTCAGACTTAAAAAAGAAGAAAATCTTGTCATATGCTACAATACAGATGAACCTTGAGGACATTATGGAAAGTGAAATAAGCCAGTCACAAAAAGATGAATACTGTGTGATTCCACTTATACAAAGTATCTAAAGTAGTCAAACTCATAGAAACAGAAGAATAATGGTTGCCAGGGGGAGGAGGGAGGGGGAAGTGGGGAGTTGTTATTCAACGGGTATGGAGTTTTAGTTTTGCAAGATGAAAAAGTTCTGGAGATGTCTTGTACAACAATGTAAATATACCTAATGTTACTAAGGTGTACACTTAAAAATAGTTAAGATGGTAAATTTTGTTATGTGTTTTTTACCACAATTAAAAATAATTTTTTTTAGAGGCCAGTCTGGTGGCATAGTGGTTAAGTTCACACGCTCCGCTTTAGCGGCCGGGAGTTCACAGGTTTAGATCCCCAGAGAGGACCTACGCACTGCTTATCAAGCCATGCTGTGGCAGGCATCCCACATATAAAGTAGAGGAAGATGGGCAAGGATGTTAGCCCAAGGCCAATCTTCCTCAGCAAAAACTAATAATAATAATAATTTTTTTTTTTAAATGTTCATCAGAAGCTCTGAGCACAAAGGGGGAGCTGGTTTGCCACAGGCTTCAGTTCCGAGTGATAAGGAGAGCTATTTCAGTAAAGAATCTCTAGTGTTAATGTCATTAGATCTTTCCTCTTGGAGAGCCATGGGCTGCTCAGATTCCCTAGAGAAAGAGTCCCCAAATTCCTCTCCTTCAAGATATGGGCCTGTCTGCCAGCTTTCTGTGAGGTGTGTGAGGCAAGACAGCATGGAGTATGCAAACTCTAACTTTGTCCTCCTGCTTTGAATATGGTCCCTGTCCTCAACCGTGCTCAGGATCCTCCAGTGACTTTCTGCATTACCCTCTGCAGAAAACATATCTTCAAGCTTCCGTGTGTGAGAGGAGCAAGCCACCAAACAGCTCTGTGGAGGTGGGAAGTAGGTCTAGGGAACCCAACTGCTTCAAAATCCGACCACTTTCCTTGCCCTTAAACAGGTATCAGCTCTAATTCTTGAGCCTCGGAGATTCAACAGCGTAAATCAATTTGTTACCCAACTTTCTCCATTGCCAGCTTGGGATTCAGTTATCTCAGGTCTGCTTAGTCAATAACCACTTTTCCATCTAATTATCAATTTCCCAAATTTTGTTGTTCATTTTCTCTCCTGTTCTCTTGTCCTCACGTTTATACCTTTACAGAAAAGTTACTGTTGTTTTAGAGAAATTTGACAAAAGGGTGATATCTATTGCATAGAATCAAGCCATCACTTTTATCCAGAGAAAGTGGCTTGTAGTCTATAGTTTTAGATTTAATTTCCTGTGTTGGAGGTGATGTCGCAGAAAGAGTAGGAGATTTAGATTAACCTGAGCCATATTTTGGGTCTGACACTTTCTTGTTGTGTAACTACAAATTAACTAACATCTTATTCTCAGTTTTCCTGTTTATAAAATGAAGATGCTAAGACATGGGCTTATTTTGAGGATAATGTGAAATAAACATATGAAAGGCATATATAAAATGATATATGTGAAGCTTATGTGAAACAGAAGACTTGCTTAATAAATATTAATCCCATTCCTTGTTCAAGATAAGTTGTTCAATTTACCTTCCACTAGCAACTGTAATATTCTGGTAATAACCTCATTCTGAGATGGTTTCTAAAATGATGCCTCAAATTGCTTACTAGACATCTTCTCCTGGCTGTCCTTGCCAACTTGAAGTCCTCCCCCTGATTTTGACATTCAGTCTCAGTTGGATGTGATGTATTTAGTCGGAATAAGAGCAAATTTTAAATTTTTATGTTTTTTATAAAAATAAATTCATTATTTCTGAGTCCTTCAATCGAATCTGCTTTTACCTTATTATGACATTGATATTTTCAAAATTTCCCTAAAAAGTAAAATGGGGTTAGGTTAGATGTCAAGATCTGGAAGACCATGTAGAACTTGAACCATCTGAGCTCATAGTTTTCTTATTCATTTCCTTGGAGGTGGAGAGCAGCTGGTTACTCTCCTCCATGTAATTACATTTTCTCCCAACCCACACAGTGATAACATACCAAAACCATCTGCAGCAAAAGCATGCCAAGGTTTTACAGTGAACTGGGACTAAGCATTGCTCCGTACAGACAATCAGGAGATTCAAAAAACAGTGTCTTAGAAACTTTATTAATTAAATTCACAAATATTTTTTGAGTACCTACTATGTTCCAGGAATTGTCCTAAATACTTGGAATACAGGATTCAAAGAAACAGATTTAAATACAGAATTCTTGCCCTCATAGAGTTTGTATGCCAGTGGGGGGAGATAGATAATAAACATAATTAATAAATTACAAAGTGTATTTTTTTCAGTAAAATAGGGAAAGGGGGATCAAGAGAACTGCTGGAAGAGGGGTTGCAATTTAAATAGATTGAACATTTCTATGTATGCTAGGGGTCACCACTGAATCCGTCATAGTTGTTTGGTTATCAATAACAGAAACCAATTCTAAACAGAAGATGAATGTACTGGGTGGATATTAGAGAACACACAAAATTGACTGTAAGACTGGAGAAACAAGCTGGAAAAGGGTCAAGAATCAGGGCAGCTCCAAAGTAAGTGAAATTCATCAACATTCTCATCACAATACCATCACTGGAATGAATGATCTCCTACCGTCTTGTAAACTTCCTGCATTACTCCAGTGAATTTCGGAAGTTGCAGGGGAGTCTGATTAATCTAGCTGGAGTCACATGCCTACTCCTAGGAGGTAGATAACCCTCAAAAAGTAGAAAATTTCTAGGCGGAGAGATAATTCTTCAAAAAGAAATTAGCTATGTACTGTACAGTTCCAACTATATGCCTGGAAAAGGCAAAACTATAAAGACAGTAAAAAAATCACCAGTTGCCAGGGGTTGGTGACAGGAGGAGAGGAAGGATGAAAAGGCAAAGCACAGAGGATTTTAAGGGCATTGAGAATACTCTGTATGATACCATAATGGTGTATACATGTCATTTTACATTTGTTCAAGCCCATAGAATGTACAACACCAAGAGTGAACCATAATGTAAACTATGGACTTTGGGTGATTATGATGTGTCAGTGTAGGTTCAACAATTGTAATAAAAGTATCACTCTGGTGGGGAATGTTGATAATGGGGGAGGCTATGCATGTGTAGGTGCAGGGGATATACGGGAAATCTTGGTACCTTCCCCTCAATTCTGCAGTGAACCTAAAACTGCTCTAAAAAATAAAGTCATACTTTAAAAAAAAAAAAAAAAGGGCAATTAGTGTGCTTATGCTAAAGTGGGGGAAATGGATGACAGGCAACCAAAACATACTGTATATCTACTACCATAGTGCCAGCTCCAGAATTTCTACATAAAAGTAGCAATCTTGTTGAAGGGAGGCAATAGAGTATTTTTCTTAATGCTGCATTTCGATAGCCATCACACTGCTTTGACTTAAATTGTGTCTTTATTTGGGTAGTTTTAAAGGATTGCTGAAGATTATTGGCTAGATTAACCTCTCCAATCCACATCTTGGCCTCTTTACTGACCACAACCCCAGAGATGCTCCCTGATTGCTATTGTAGTTTGCTTGACCTTTTTCTGGAATCCTCAGTAGGATTAGTCTGGAGAGGCCACCACATGGACTCATGGCACTAAAATGGCCTTTAGAAATAAACCACAAAGCATAGCCTAGACTGAACTAAACAATCATCAGCCGATTGGATTACTCTTTATATATTTTTAATTATCCAAGGAAGATTTCCTAACTTTTCAGAAGGGAATTCTGAGCTAGCATATGCTGCCATGGAAGCAGCGGCATAGATTTGAATCCCCCCAAATCCCCACATGAAAACAGACAAAACAACTAGACAACAAAACCAAAAAGCCACAATGTTTACAATAAAACTAAGTGTTTTCAGTGATCATTCTGGCAGTGATTGTATTGGCATTAGTATTCTGAGATGATTCTGTGTGTAACAGAGGATAAAGCAAACTAGTAATGATAAGATATTGTAATTTTCTCATCCCTCATGTCCTTGACAACCATGATTCCCAGTGTCAAATGAGATACAGATTTAATATATGAGAACATAAGTAAAAATCTTGTATTCCTGAATTTGAATTGGAAGTATCAGTATGAACTCATGAGGTTTTTATCTTTAAATATATATATACTTAACTATATACTAATATAGGATTTACATAATATATTTATATATATATTAAATATATGTATATGAATGTATTGTATGTATATGTGTATATATATATATAATATACATTTAATTTTTTAGCTCTGTTAACAGAAAAGGCCTAAAAACACTGACCAACCCATTAGCAATGAGGATCCCTAAGACACAGATGTGGTCTGAAATTCTATTTCCCATAAGAGAAATCAAGGCTTCTTGGAGAAATGGCTGATTCCAGGTTAAGAGCAGGAAATGTACCAGGTGAGTCTGGAAGATTTGTCATGCTAATAGTAAGGAAGCTATCAATGACTACAAGGATCATGTTAAAAGAACCTGGAAGACAACAGGAAGAAGGCCCCACTAACAAAAAGGAGAGTGCTTAATAAGTCTTGAATGAATAAATGCACCTAGTTTCCATATTTATATGAATGTATTTCTGTAATTTTGTTCCAAAGTTCTATCTATCCCTGCACCAACAGCACTTTGTTTTTATTACTATACTTAATAGTATACTTCAGGTAATTAAGTCTTGATATCTAGTAGCAGGACTGCCACCCTTATTCTTCAAATTTTCTTGGCTCATGATCTCAAGTTTCAAGAAAAAACCTCTACCGATATTTTCATTTGAATGCCATTGTTTATAAGTTAATTTAGGGACAGTTGCCATATGGCATTTGGTAACCTCATCCATACACAGAGAGGGCTTCTCACTTACTTAGATCTTCTTTCATATTTTTCAATCAAGTTTTATAATTTTAGAAATAAAGTCTTGCGTATCTTTTGCTAAATTTTACTCCTAGTTTCCTTATCATTTTTGTTGCCATTGTATATGGGATCTCTATTCTAATTACATGTTATAATTATCTTTTGTCTCCGAATAGAATGCCATTAGCTATTTTATAATCTTATTGTATCTAGTAACGTATTGCATTTTCTTATTGGTTCTAATTCTCTTGGATTCTCTACATAGAAAATCACATAACCTATGAATGCCAACCATTTTGTTTCTTGCTTTCCAGTCCTTATACCTGTTATATTTCTTTCTTGTGGCATGCAATAGCAGGAGTCCCCAGATAATGTTTATAGAGCTGTCATTGTTACCTTATTACATAAGTTAATAGCAATACCTCTCTCGTGGATTTTTCCAATGCTTTTGTATTTTATTTACGTATGGATAAGATCTTGTATGAAATGTATACATAATCAGATTTAAGGATGAGTTTAAGTTGGAATGCTCTAACATATAAGCAGCCTGTCTTTGTCTAAATGTCAAAACCAAACATCTAGCCCTGATATCTGGAAGTGCTTGAATGAACTGTTTGACATCTAAGAATAAACTATTTGCAGATCACAGCTCTTCTGACATGAACTGCAGTTTATCACTTAGTATAAAAGTTTTCAAATATCTAATTCTTTGAGATACAAAAGAGAATATTCCCCAATCATCCTAAATAAACCCCAAATAAACAACATGTCTGCTGAGCAAAGCACAGTCTGTTTTCTTTTCAAACGCGTCACCATTAAGCATGATGCTTGCTGTGAGTTTGACAGATATCCTTTCTCAGCTTAGGAAGAGTTCCTGGTCTGCAATTACATTTTATCTAACGTTAACGTCTTTTATTCCTGGAGTGAAATTAACTCAGACATGATGCATTTCATCATAATAAGCACTTGCAAATTTTGTTTGCTAATGTTTTATTTAGTATTTTTATATCTAGGTTCATAATTTTATTTTCTTGTATTGTCCTCATATATTGTATTTTTTATCAAAGTTATATAAGCATCATAAAATGAGTTTGAGAGTAGAAAATTCCTTTTTATTCATTGTGGCAATTTGTATAGAGGTAATCTGTTTCTTGAGTGTTGTCAGAATTCACCCTAAACCATCTGGGCCTGTATTTTGTACTTTTTTATATGAAATGATTTTATCTTATTTAACGTTATTTTGAATCTTGGTCTGTTCCAGTATTCTATTTCTTGTTTAATCCAATTTGAAAACATCTACTTTTTTTTTTAGAAAATTGTTTCTTTAATATAAGGTTTCAAATGCACTGGTAGAAAATTGTTCATGATAGTCTCTCACACTTGTTTAAATCTCTCCAGCATCAGTAGCTATATCTCTCCTTCATCTTTTTAATATTGTTTTATTCTGTATTCTCTCTTCTTAGTGATGTATATCATTTAGTAATTCTTAGTAACATTATAGGAGAATTAAATTATCCCAGTCTCTGAAAATGTCTTTATTTCACCCTCCCTCTTGAATGAAAGTTTAGTTTGATATGGAATTGTAGGTTGATAGTTTCCCTCAGTACTTTAAATATATTGTTTCACTGTCTTTTGGTTTCTATTTCTGGTAATGTGAAATCTGTTGCCAGCCTATCTATTGTTCCTTTCTAAGTAATCTTTTTCTTTGAGGTTACTTTGCAGATTTTTCTCTTTGTCTTTGGCAATGTGCAATTTTACAATAATATCTGTAGATGAAAGAGGGAAATTTAAACAGTTTTATTTATTTATTTATTTTTTGTGAGGAAGATCAGCTCTGAGCTAACATCTATTGCCAATCCTCCTCCTTTTTTTTTCCCCCAAAGCCCCAGTAGATAGTTGCATGTCATAGTTGCACATCCTTCTAGTTGCTGTATGTGGGATGCAGCCTCAGCATGGCCGGAGAAGCAGTGCATCGGTGTGCGCCCAGCTCCGATCCCGGGCCGCCAGCAGCAGAGGACGCGCACTTAACCGCTAAGCCACGGGGCCGGCCCGAAAAGGGAAATTTAAAAAATTAGGAAAATGGAGGAGCTATATTCTACTAAAACAAAGGCAGAAAATTTTCCAGAACTGATAAAAGGCATGTTTCCTTAGATTGGAGAAATATGACAATGTCACAAACAGAATAATTGAAAATAAATCTACTAAATAAACACATAGATAAGGAGAACAGATTCTCAGAGGAGATGGGGGCGGACAGAAGGCAAAAGGGATAAAAACATGTGTATGGTGATGGATAAAAACTAGACTATTGGTGGTGAACAGGATGCAGTCTATACAGAAACTGATACATAATAATGTACACCTGAAATTTACATGATGTTATAAGCCAGTATGACCTCAATAAAATAATAATTTTAAAAATCTACTGCAGGGCAGGCCCTGTGGCTTAGCGGTTAAGTGCACGCGCTCCGCTGCTGGCGGCCGGGATTCGGATCCCAGGCACGCACCGACGCACCGCTTCTCCAGCCATGCTGAGGCCATGTCCCACATACAGCAACTAGCAGGATGTGCAGCTATGACATACAACTATCTACTGGGGGCTTTGGGGGAAAAAAATAAATAAATAAAATTATTAAAAAAATAAAAATAAAAATCTACTGCATAGAATATCCAAACATACATATTTAAAGGTAAACAGAGGGCCAGCCCCCTGGCTTAGTGGTTAAGTGCGCGCACTCCGCTGCTGGCAGTCCGGGTTCCGATCCCGGGTGCGCACCGCTTCTCCCGCCATGCTGAGGCCGCGTCCCACATACAGCAACTAGAATGATGTGCAGCTATGACATACAACTATCTACTGGGGCTTTGGGGGGAAAAAATAAATAAATAAAATCTTTAAAAATAAAAAAATAAAAAAAAAATAAAGGTAAACAGAAATAAGGAAAGAATTTAGCAAGGTCACAAGATAAAATGTCAATATTTTAAAATCAATTGTATTTCTATATGAGCACTAAACAATTAGAAAATAAACTTTTAAAAAATATAATTTACACTAGCATCCAAAAACATCAAATGCCTAAAAAAAAAAAAAAAACTAACAAAAGATGGGCAAGACCTCAACGCAAAAAGTACCATGTGCATGGTTTAGAAGATTTGATGTTACAAAGATGTCAGTTCTCTCCAAATTGATCTCTAGATTCAATGTAACCCCAATCAAAATGCTAGCAATTAGAGTTAGAGTAGGGAGCAATTAACAACTGATTATAAAATAGCCAAGATCATCTTCAAGAAGAGGAACAAAGCTGAAGGACTTCACTACCAGATATCAATACGTATTACAAAACTACAGAAATTAAAATATGTTATTGGTACAAGAACAGACAAATACACCAATGGAAAAAATTGAGGCCAGAAACAGACCTAGACACATGCTGTCACTGGTGTGTGCCACTGTAAAACCATGGAGAAAGAGTGATCTTATCAATAAATGGTTCTAGGTCAATTGGGGGAAAAATGGTGATCTCTATCTCACACCATATTTATAAACATCCAGTCCAAATGAATCACAGACCTAAATATGAAAGGCAAAACATGAAATCTCCCAGAAGATTACATGGGAAAGTGTGTTCCTGATCTTAGGTCAGGCAAAGATTTTTTTCAAAGGAACACAAAAAGCGTTAATTATAAAGGAAAAGATTGATAAATGACTTCAACTCTACCATTTCTGTTAATTAAAAGGCATTATTAAGAAAGTGAAAAGGCCAGCAAACTCAGGGATTACTTATTACAATTCCTGTTGCTCATTGCTTTGTCTTTGTATGTCAGTCCCTATTTGTTATTTTCTACTTTATACAAATAACTAAATTTCCATCTGGTTTTCTATTACTATGTCAAGCAAAAAAGACCTGATCAGACTCTCATCAAATTTTGAGTTGTGTTTGGAATCACATGGACATAAAAAAATGAGCTATACAATAGTGTTCATTAAATGTGTTTGGGGAGAACTCAGAAAGCCCAGCAAAAATACAGACTATAATTCTTAAAAACAGGTGAAACTGAAGCATAAGATACTAAGTTGACTAATGGTCTGAAAAAACATCTCATACATATTAGAATTCTTTGAACAGAAAATAAGCTATAGTTTCAAACATGGACCATAAATTTAAAGTCATAAAGGCAAACAGTATAAATAACATAGGCATTGGTTTGTGATGGGGCTGCTGTCTTGTGGGCAAACCCTATGAATTGTGCTCCAAGATGAGTAACAGCAGGGATTTATTTATTTGACAATGATTAAAGATGTTCCCTAGCTAAGACAAGTTTACTAGCTAGTAAGGAGAATTTCAAATACAGATACTTTGCACTGTTGTGCTTTTTCTAAAATGTGGTTTTTTTTATTATTCTAATCTTTCATAATCTATTGTGATGCAGTTAGCTATATTATATTTTGCTCACAGGGCATAAATCAGACATCAGTAGTTACCCCTAAAAGCCAAATTCTTTATTTTGCTATGTTAAATGTTTCATAACTTTTACTGAAAATGATACCCTAATATGAATGGCTTTGGTTAAAATTAATTATCATTTAATACCCATCATAATTAGTACAAATGTAGAAGCAACATGTGGGCATTTCATTATAGTCAATATTTATATTCTTTGAAGGTTTAGGTATTTCTGGCTAAAGAAAATACATGAAACAGTTCCATAATCTGAGACTTCAAGATAAAAATGAATTGATTGAAATGAGTCAAAACAGCTTAATTGAATATATATATATTCCATAAAAAAATATATATCCCATATACATATATTCCATATACATACATTTCCATATACATATACTCTCTCTGTATATATGGTTTACATATTCAGGAATCAATTACTATGTAAATAACTACACGGTCTACCCAGGCCAACAGCCCTTTACACCACCTTGGGACATCTTGACAATAAATTCCTTCCAGGTAGGGTGCCACTAGTAAGTTTGCCTTGAAGGAAATCAATAAGTTGCTTCCTGCTTACTTTCTCTTCCATAGCAACAGAAGCAAGAAACAAAACAGGCCTACTTAATGTGCAAAAGATGTACTTTGCTTTTAAATGTTACTAGTCCAGAGAAGTAACTTAATGTGCAAAAGATGTACTTTGCTTTTAAATGTTACTAGTCCAGAGAAGCCATTTTTATTTCAGCATTTTCCAGTCTTTAAACATTTTCTTGCCCTCCTCTACATGGCAGTTTATATTTCTCATATATCAGGCTTGCCAATTATCCAGGGTGAATATAAACATACCTCAGTTGTTTAGCGTAAAGATAACAGCAAATGCCTTCAAGTCAGACTGCCTAGATTTAAATCACTGTCCAGTCACTTAATTTCATATGCCTTAGTATACTCATCTATAAAATGAAGGCAATAATACTATCCTTCTCCTAAGTTCTTTATTGCAACCTGATCTAAGCCAAACTAGCCATTTGGCAATTGTCAGTTTCTTTGGGTAAATAACAAAAGCCTCCTTGATAGACTCCACAATTAGAAGTAAAAGGGAGCATTTTCCCTTCTCCACTATTTCCTTCTTGGTGGAGTATTATAATGAAAACAAGTCTTAGGCAAAATTCTACCAAATGCACCACCAATTACTGGCAAGCAAACACAAAACATGCCACATGGTCTATTGTTTTAAGTTTGATAAAGGCCTACTCTGTTCAAGCCCTCCAAAAATCACCTTGCATGAAAGCCTCACTCTGAGGCCAGTGCAACAATTTCTGATGGCAGGATGCCAACCATCTGCTTGGGAGAGGCACCAGAATCCTCCATAAACCAGAGGGATACCACCATAATACAAAAAGTCAAGTCACTTTGGGACAGAGTATGCACTGTATGCCAGTTAGCTTTTATCACAATGCTGAGAAAGTTTGGTCATAAAGATTATAAACTGCAGATCTTAAAATGTAAATGAAGAAAAATAGTTTTACAGTGGATTATGGAATGGATCCACACAGAATCCTCTATTATTTATTCAGTGGATAGCAAGTTGAGGTCCATTTTATTGTATTCTATGTGGAAGTTTCTGAAATCATGGACCTACCAAAAGAGAACTCCAAACGAGGCAGTAAGTGAATATTTATTTGACATTAACCTATGCTTAGCACCATGCTAAGAGTGATTCAATATGAAAAAGAAATGTAATATTTTTCCTACTTTCAAAGAGTTTATAATCAAAATGAGGCAAGGAAAACACAAGTGAAGTAATAGCAAAAGATTAACATCGTATATATAAACATAGATATAAAAGTTGTGTGCAAAATCCATAAATACTTTAAAAGATCATGACCAGAAAAACCAAAGAAGGTGGGGTCATCAGGGGAGGTCTCAGAGAAGAGGCAAAATTTGAGCATGAACCTTGAATAATGAGTAGGATTGAAGAGCAGGCATTCCCAGTGAGAGAATCAACAAAAACAAGGGCACAGAACTTTACCTAAACACAGCAAAGATTAGCCTGATCATGACGGAAGTTGACTATAAGGAAAAAATGAGGGCTAAAATTAGAAAGAAGGTATGTTCCAAATATAGAAGGTTTTTAAAGGCATTAAAATAAATATGGATATCATGTGGGAGGAAGTAGGAAGCCATTGAAGATGTCTAGCTGAAGGCATTTTAGTTGGGAGGCTCAATATGAATGGGTATGTGGTCTATTGAACAATGGCCCACCAAAGAAATCCATGTCCTAATCCCTGGAACCTGGAATATGTTACCATACACCCACTTTCAAAGAGTTTATACTCTTTGAAGTATATACTCCACACTTTGTCATTACGATACACCGCAAAAGGGACTTTGCATTTGTGATTACGTTAAAGAACTTGAGGTGGGAATGTTATCCTAAATTATCCATCTGGGCCCAATGTAATCACAGGGGTTCTTATAAGAGGGAGGCAAGAGGGTCAGAGCCAGAGAAACAGATATGACAAAGGAAACAATGGTCAGAGTGATATGTCACCATGGGCCAAGGAATGCAAGCAGTGTTTAGAAGCTGGAAAGGGCAAGGAACAGATTCTCCCCTAGAGTCTCCAGAAGGAACCAGCCCTGCCAAGGCCTTAACTTTAGCCCATAAGACACATTTTGGACTTTTGACCTCCAGAACTATAATACATCTGTGTTGTTCTAAGCCACTAAGTTGATGGTAATTTGTTAGAGCAGCAATAAGAAACTAAAACAGGGTAGGTATGGTGAAGCCTGAACAAGGGAAGGCCAGTTACAAGGTTTTTTCCTGTGTAATGCAGAGGAGATCCACTAACTGAGCATTGTTATGGTCTTGCCCCATCGAACATACACACAGTTATTTGTGCCTACCTTTTCTCTAAAGAACTACATTAATGATTTATCCAGAGAATTCTATGTCTATAAAAAAGCGGCTATCTCAAGTTTACTTGTTGCCAGAAAACTCGAAATTTTGATAAGAACCAACAAAAAGTCCATATACACTTAGAATTTGAAATCTTGTTTGCATGAAGATGCTTTGGGAAGCTATAGATTATTTTAGAGAATTCAGGAGAGTCTAGCACTTAAGAGAAATTATGCATGTAATCTATAATCATGCAAGAGACTTCAAACATGTGACTCAAAATTTTAGGTCCAAAATCATAAAATGAGAGAATTTAATTTGCCTTTCACAGATACTCTGCCATAGTCTAAAAAGAGTCAAAATTTTAGTTACACAAAGCTACAAGAATGGAACAGATTTTCATAGCTAAGCCCAGAACTTCAAAAAGACACCATATCACACATAAAATGTGAGATGTTTGCAAATATCTCTGTATATGATGTGTCATACAATATGACTTGTTTTCCTGATTGCCATAAATACTGTGTAGAAGAAGAGATACACGAAAACATTTCACAGTATCAGAGAAAATTGGAAGGGTTGCTTTTGGTTATAGCTTCTAGACTGGTAGTCTTACCTATTGCTTTCAGTGTGCAATCAAACTTTAATGGTTCAAATAGCATAACAAATCTCTCCTCCCTTTTGGCCTCAACCCCACCAAGAAAGAGACCCAAATCTAAATTTAAAATGAAAGAGACTACTCAGCACCTTCTAGAGAACATTGGAGCTTACTGAGAGAGCCAGCTGTTTGAATGACAAGGTAGAGTGTTCTAGAAACTCAAACAACTGATCTGCCTGACCCCCATGCCACGATTTAACATATTGAAATTACAGTAGTCCCCCCTTACCCACAATTTTGCTTTCTGCAGTTTCAGTTACCGACAGTCAACCGTGGTCTGAAAACAATGCTGTCACAATGCCTACGTCATTCACCTCACTTAATCTCACCACGTAGGCATTGTATCATCTCATATTATCACAAAAAGAAGGGTGAGTACAGTACAATAAGATATTTTGAGAGAGAGAGAAAGACCACATTCACATAACTTTTATTACAGTATACTGTTATAATTGTTCTATTTTATTATTAGTTACTGTTGTCAGTCTCTTACTGTGCCTAATTTATAAGTTAAACTGTATCATAGGTGTGTATGTACAGGAAAAAACATAGTATATATAGAGTTTGATGCTATCTGCAGTTTCAGGCATCCACTGGGAGTCTTGGAACATATCCCCCGCAGATAAGGGGGGACTACTGTACATGTCAAGACTTGGGCAAAAGTAGATACTGACCAGAAGAAGGTCTGATGCTGCTAGGCTGTGATATGACATCTCAAGAAGGATCACTGGGCACAGACTTGAAAATTTTTATGCCCCTACCCACACCTACTTCTTCAACTGTTTCCAGGCATATTAAATGATTAAATGAATTGTTACATGTAAAATACTTAGTACAGTGTTTGGTACACAGTAAGTGTTCCATGAATAATAGCAATGTGGAATTTAATCATGAAAATGATGATTATTGGCATGGAGACAGAAGGTTGTGACTGGGCCTGAATAAACTACACTTTGCCCAACAACCTACCTCCAGGAGGAATGACCAAGGCCTAGAGGGAAACTTCCATGATGGCTTTTGGTCCTTGGAACCTAACTGGGCTCTTTGCTAAACTAAATGGCTATCCTAAATACCATGATAGTTCTACCACCACTGTTCTAGGACTTGAGATTTGGCCCAGGAGAAGCTTCCAACTCAACACTCAAAGGTTGCAGGAACTATAGGCCTACCTTCTAATCTAATTCATTGTGACCCAATACATGTGATAAACACAAAGATGCATGATCCAGATCACCCTTAAAGGAACAACTTCCTCTTGACTAGTGGTCAACAGACAGCCTCCAACTGTTGGCTCTTTCAGAGTCTGCCTGAACCGCAAAAAGCTGCCTCACTGTGGGTAACACCTTTTCTGTGGCTAAGCAAGGTGGGGGTTAAAAGCTTGACATTTTGGCCCAACACAGGACAACTCTGACAGCAACTGGCCTTGAGTTAGCCAAGGTTTTATCAGGCCTGCTTCAAAGTCACACTTTTTCCTCTGCCCATGCTTGCTTCCTTCCTCAGGTGTCGATCCCTAATATATTTTTGCAGCCCAAACTGACTTTCAGTGTCCTTATAAGTGAAAGAAGGAGACAGGAGAGTAAGAGTCAGAGAAGAAGACGTGACAATGGAAGCAGAGGTTAGAGTGATGCTATTGCTGGAAGGGAGCCAAAAGCCAAGGAATGTGGGAAGCCTTTAGGAGCTGGAAAAATTAAGGAATAAATTCTCCCCTAGGGCCAGAAGAAATGGAGCCCTGCTGATACTTTGATTTTATCCCCATGAGATACATTTCATATTCACCCTCAAATCTGTAAGATAATAAATATTGTTTTAAGTCACTAGCTTTTCAGCAATTTGTTACAATAGGAAATGAATACAAATTTTAGTCTGTGAAAGTGGAGAGGTGCCATAAAAAAAACCCTAAAAATGTGGAAGTGGCTTTAGAATTGGGCAATGGACAGAGGCTGGAAGAATTCTGAAGAGCATGATAGAAAAAGCCTAGATTGCCTATAGACTGTTAATAGAAATATGGATGTAAATGATTCTGCTAGTGAAGACTCAGAAGGAAGTGGGGAGCATGGTAGAAAAAACATATACAGTCTCAGAGAATACCCTAATTGTCATGAAGAGACTGTTGGTAGAAATATAGATGTTAAGGTGCTGCTGATAAGAGCTCAGATGGAAATTAGGAACATGCTATTGAAGACTAGAGGAAAAAGCATCCTTGTATACAGTGCCAAAAAGCTTAGGTGAATTGTATACTGCAGTTGTGTGGAAAGCAAACTCAGGAATGATGAACTTGCATGTGAAGCTGAGATTTCCAAGCCAAGTGTTGAAGGTGTGGCCTGGTTTCTTCTTGCTTCTTATAGTAAAATGCTAGAGGAAAAAGATAGATTGAGGGAAGATTTGTTAAGCCAAAGAGAAACTAGGACTTGATGATCTGGAAAACTCTTAACCTATCCAGATTTCAAAAGACATTAAAATTAGTAGATTCACTGTCAGGAAATTGTATTCTATAGAGAAAGTTGAAGGTGTGGCTGGACAACCTTCTTCTAGTATTTCAGAAGAATCAAAAGGTCAGAGCATTCAATCACACAGAGGGTTTTTTGAAGAGATTAGGCATGTAACTCAAAGTGGCTCATCTCAACTATCTCAGCAGAAGGCAGGAATAGAGAATGGAGATTGGATTATCCAGGAAATATCTGTGGAGGAGCTTCTTGTCTAATGGAGTAAATCCCCATGAAATTCACAGGAGATCCACAATGTTCTTGAGAATATTAAAGCAGCAGAAACACTGCCAGCTTGGACTAAAGGGAACAGAAAGAGGATGAAATGAAAGAAGGTTGTCAGATTCCCCAAATTCTATAAGCAGGAAACAGGCTGATAAAACTGCTTATCTGCAAACACAAGCTATGCTTCATAAAGAAGCAAGGATGACTCCAATGGCAGAGCCTCAAGCCCAGAGGGAGGAGCTGTGAAACACAGAGAATTATTCCCAGACCTTGAAACCTAATGTTTGCATGGATGGATTTCAAAGTTGCTCAGGGTTAGTGACTCCTTTATATCTTCCATTTTCTTCCCTTTTGAAGTAGAATGTCTACATCTGTTATCTTATGCCTATTCCACACTGTGTTTGGGGAATAGCTAACTTGTTTCTTGAGGCTTACAGATGGAGATGAATTGTGCCTCAGGACTACCTAGGGCCTCGCCCATATCTGATTAGATTTGGGACTTTGGGGCTGATGAGATTTAGATGAGATTTTGGACTTTGTGTTGATGCAGCAATAGGCTAACGCTTTGGGAGATATTGGGATGGGAGTGAATGTAATTCACATGTGGGATGGAAATAAATCTTTAGGGGATAGAGGGTGGACTGTGGTAGGTAGAATAACGGCCCCATAGATATCCATCTTAATCCTCTAAACCTGTGAATATGTTATCTTATATGACAAAAGCAACATTGCAGATATGATTATGCTAAGGATCTTAAAATAGAGGGATTATCAGGATGTACCATCATAGGAGTTGCGGGCAGCAATAGAAATGAACACAAGTGTCCACCAAGGACACTTTTCAAAAATATGCTGGATCTAAGAGCTTTGTGTCAAATAGTGGTGTGAGATCAATTGATTTCTGAATATGAGTCACATTTTTTCACAGAACTGATTTTAAATAGTAAAGCATTAAAATTTAATGTAACACTCGGTGCAAAATATTAATTAATAGATTACACCTGGATAGAGACCCTGTATATATCTGAGATTGCAGTTTCTTACTCCAAGCCAATTCTTTGCATCTTACCAGCACCATAGTACCTCTAGAAGGAGGCTAATTATAAAGCTGGACATCTCTTCCAAGGGGGTTGGAATCCAATGTCCAAGAGCAGAGGGATCAGAAGCCAGTTGAACGCAGAATCACTGTCAAGGCCTCCCAGGAAAATAGAGCAGCAATTTATCTTCCTCTCCAATCCAGAAAGCCAAAGCCATCAAAGAGGGGGTAGGGGGCGAGGGGTGGGCAGGAAGGCAAAAAAAAGAAGCCTGAGTAAAGTAACTTCACTTTTTCTTATAGTGCAGGAGAGGGGCATGATATTTGTTTGGATTTTCTTTTCACTCTGAGGAGAAAGTCCTGGCAATCAACATCTGGAATCTTGTCCGCTATAAATTGTTTGGTTTCTTTCCTCCTGTTTCATGAGGCCATGGTGATATTATACTCTTGGAATTCCTCTTTTCATCTGCTTCCTTTCCACTGACAGTTCATAAAGGATGGGCCACACTGGGAATGAAAACTAAGCAGTTACTCTTAAAATACCAAGAGAATTTAGGCTCTATGTACCAGAGAGAGAGTTTTTTCCTAAGTTATAGTAGTTTCAGATTCCTGGAGCTGCACCCAAATTCCCACGTGGCCCTGTAAGACCTGATCTAATAACTCGGGAAGGCCTCGGAGAAAGGTCCAACAACAGACACAAAAATTGCACATGGGGCTTTTTCTGCTTTTGTTATTCTTACTAAAAACAGTTGCCATTTATTAGTTTCATATAAAGGGCTAAATTCTCTTTGTGCACTCTCTCTATATACGCTTGTTCCACCCTTCCCAAAACATTTTAGATATTACTGCCTCTGCTTTATACATAAGAAAATTGAAGTTTAAAAATCTTAACAAATTTCTGCTGATCCCTACTAAAAAGACACAGAGGCAGGACTAGAACACTGGTCTACTCAAGCCCAGGACCCACACTCTTAACCACTGTTTACCTACTGCTTCCCTAGCTCATGTCTGTATGAGAAGCAGAATTGTTTTGAATTAAAATTACCCAGTAGGATAACATTTTATTATATACATTGATAAAAATGTTTCTTCATAATTCTTGTTAACCCCTGACCCTTCTCTGCATCCAGAGCTCTGAAGGACTTTGGGCATGTTTATGCCATAAGCAATTGTTATAGAAGATTATGTGCTAGGCCCCCGCCAGACCAGAGAGACACCACAGACATCAGGGAGAGATATTAGATACTACATATACTATCTAGATATTAGATAATATACTATCTAGATTTATACACAATATTTCCTTAGGATGGTGGCCTGTGTATGTCCCTTTCTTCTGAGTATGTCCCGAAGCCCCCAGACTTGGAAAGGGATTTAAAACCTGTGCCTTTGTCCTCAAATAGAGTCTGTGGAAGTGGCAAGTGTCCTAGAGAAATCCTCCAGGGCCTTCCGTGACAAACGTGGTATCAGAGAAGTAGAGCTGAAATGGCTAAACAGGCAGGACAGAGAATGCCAGAGAGGGGTGTTTTCCCCATTCGAAGAGAGGTCTGGCAATACTGGGGAGAGGCAGATCTGGAGAGGCCCTGCAGTTGGTTGTCAGGTAATGTGGCTGTCATCTGCAGGACAGACTGACAGGAGAGAAGATCAAAGTTGTCTTTCTGGATGTCTGACTACAGAGGTGACAACCAAGGACCAGGCCCCACATCAGCATCACCACCTCCCACTCACTGGCTTTCACTCAACAATTCTAATGGATTTAGACCCTGCTGTGTAGATGGAGGTGGGAAAATCCAAGATTGACTAAGATTATCTTGAATTAAGTTTTTGACTCAGTGCAATGTGAGATTACTCTGAATTAAATGACATTTAGTTTCTGATATATAGTAGAATAGAAACTCAAAATATAAATTAAATTGGGGGGAGGCATTGGGGAGGAAAAATAATTTTCCCTCTACCCTTCTGAGTTCTTAGCTGAGACCCTTGTAATAAAAGAGAGATTAATAAGAGAAAAACAAATAGAAGTTTATTAACATGAATACCTCATGTATACATGGGAGATACCAGGGAAAAATGAGTAACTCCTCAAGGTGGCTTAGAATTCAGGCTTAAACCCAATCTTAATAGGGAAAGGGGAGAGGAAATGTAGGCCTCTTAGGGGAGAGTAAATGATTTTCAGGAAAAATGAATGGGCCCTTGAAGAATATATGGGAAATGTGATAGTTTGTGACAAAGTTTGTCTAGGTGTGGTGTTGACTTCCAGGCTCCTCTCCTGAGATAAGAGTCAATCTTCCCTGGTTGATGAAACTCCCAGGGAGGGGATTTATGACAATTAAGTTCCTTTGGGAAGATCTGTCTTTAGGCGATAAGAGAAGTTTGGAGAAAGCCTCTCCCTGCATTTGCTACTTTTCAAATGCCTAGAGCTCAAAATAATCAATACACCAAAGAGGCATATTTGGGGGTGGAATGTCCTAAACTCCTACAGTCACATTTTGGAGTGGCATATTCTGTTACCCTTCAGGGGAAAAGATGGTATTTTCTTGTGTAACTGAGTTTGTAACCTAAAAAATACACATCAGCCATAAATGATCATAAACTTGATCATAAATATAAATCATGAGAAAACAATGTCTGTGCTTTTTTATTTTTACTTTTAACGAAAAATTTCAAACACTCACAAAGATAGTATAATGAACCCCAGTTCCAGGAATTATCAAGATATTGTCAATCTTATTTCATCTATTATCACACACACACACACACACACACACACACACACACACTTTCTTTATTGTGGAATATTTTACAATGAATTATAAGCATCCTGTAATTTCATGCAAAAATTCTTCCATATGTATCTTTAACAGGATTTAAAAGGAATTTTTTAGAATTACCAACATACCATTATCACACCTAACAAAATTAACAATAGTTCTCTAATGTAATATTTAGTGCCTGCTCAAATTTCCCTAGTTGTCCCACAAACATCTTTTTAAAGTTGGTTTGTTTGAATCAGGATCCAAAAAAAGGTCTGTAGATTGCATTTAGATAATGTCTCAAGTCTCTTTTAATGCGTAAAAGTTTACTCTCTAAAATCTGTGATTTTTAAATTCCAAATACACATGTAATCGCATCTGTTGTGGACTTAGATGAGCACTAAATTCTCAACTTTACAAGCTGATCTAAATGTGGGCTGGAGCTGTGCTCCAGCTCCAGGACAAAGAAAAATTCATCCGAAAGGGGTCTGGCTCCCTCTAGTGCTTTTTCAAATTGTAACTCTCTCTGATTCTCAACCTAAGAAACAAAAAAATAATCCTGATGAAAATAGTTCCACACTGTATGACCTTGTAGTTACGTATTTCTTACATTATACTACTAAACAATGAGAAAGGAATTATTTTCTTCTTTTTAATAATGAAAGATAATAGACAGTTATTGAATGCTGAGAACAGAGTCAATTCCTTATGATCTATCATGGAAGATGTCATAGTCCATCATTCAAAGTAACATTGCCATCATTTACACCAGAATGTCTTGCTGCTGTTTCCATGATACCCCTATTGTTTTAACAGCTCCTTTATTTCAAACTGCTACTGTTACATTTTATTCATTACTGTATTTGGGTGGTAGACAGGGGTTTCTCTAAAAACAATTCAGTGCCTTATAGTTGCTTTCACCATTGCATAAGATGATGAAGGATAGAACAGAAGAGGGGGGGAAGGTGAAAGAAAAACATACACACAGGCTATAACAATCTTTACGACTGGGACATAGCACCAGGCGGCAAGAAAAGGGAGGCATAGACACTATTATATATAATCAACATACATTAAATTAACATATTTGAAAATAATTGACTATGCAAAGTGTTATAATTGGTATAAAAAAGAGAAAGCAAGGGCAAGAAAAGATACACCTAATCAAGCAAGACTTGTTTGCCTTGAATAATTTTCACATCTATGAGTAGACGGATATGCATGCATTTCCTGCCAAAATGCTAAGCTTTAAAGATATTTTTGTTTATTTATGATTAAAAATTGTCATTACTCTGCCACAAGCCATTTGTAAAAAGACACTCCTGAAAGAAGAAGGAAAGCTGAATTAAAGTGAAAAAGAGGCAGGGCATAAGTTGAGCCCCATCTCTTGAATATGAGGTGAACATCCCCAAGTTCCCTTATATAGAAATTCTCAGGGCAGCAATAACTTAGGTAGTAAAGACTGGTCTCTTACATATGTGAGAAATCTTTTCAACTGTGTCAAGAGAATGCAAATTTAGGAAAACACTGCCACCTTTGAAGTCTTCTCTAAAAGTTAAGGTTCAATGACAAAATCCAATATAGTTTTGATTAAACATGAATTCAATCTCCAGCCAGCTCAAACCTGACTTGACTGCGGGCTGTGTTGATTTACTCCTCACTCTCCAATGAAGCCTCAGCTTTTATTCCAGGAATGATATAAACAGGACCAGTGGATAACTGTTTTTAGTGTTTACATCACTTTTTATCAGGGTGACCTTCGCTACAACTGGACAGCTCAAATCTTGGGAAATGTACTAGTGTCAGATTGTTTTATTTTTGCAATTATATGTTGGGGGGATGAGAGCGAGACAGTAGATATTCCCACTACAAATCATTCTGAGGCCAGAATGAGGAATTTTCTCCATATCTGGGCCCAAGGGAGAGACCACAGGAGAGAGGCTTGTGGAAGGTTGCCTGAGAGACACCAGGGTGGGTTGCACCATGGCATCTCTGGATTACCCTCCCACCTTATGCCACACCCCCCACCACCCTACCTCAGCTAGCCCCACTGACAAGGAAGACAGAGCCCCCTTGTGGGTACCAGCCCACTGGAGAACAGCAAGAGGGGCAGGGCTGACCTTTTGGAAACTAGGAGAGTCTGGTCCTTCCACAAGGTCTTACAGAAGGCCAATTTCTGACTCATCCTCCCTGGCACGATGGGCACATCTTAGGGAAATGGCTGTATATACAGTTGATTCTCATTGTTCACGGTAGTTTTGTCCTATAAAGTTGCCATGAACCCTGAATTAGCTAATAATACTGAGCCATCGCTCTTAGGGGAAATACAGGGTTAGTTTCTTGCAAGTCTCTAGTCACATTTTCGTCAACCCATCAATACATAACCTTGTTTTATGTATGTTTCTGCTTAAAGATGCCTTACATAATATCCACGGTCGATTCTTTAACATTGAACTCACATCCAACAGCGCTATAACTCATGCCTGAATGAAGATTACCAGCACATGTACTCTTTCTGTAAATCACATCACAGCCTTCTCACACTTAGGAACACTAGACAGTGCTTCAGCATTACACTTGGGAGCCATTTTGAATGGCCAGATCACCCCAAAAAACACAGAAATGTGAAAAACGTGGCACTAAATACCGCTAAAAGGACACTTGTTTACATTGATAGAGCTGAAGTGATAAGACAGAGCGTCACCTTGTTCCACCTCAGCTGGGAACATGCTTGTCCGGTGACTCAAATTTTTTGAACTTTTGTTTGGCAACGAGGGTTAACAAATAAATTTTATCGAGTAGATGAATTCACAAACATATTAGGAATAATGATAACGACTGTATATGTAAGTGAAGAGAGCTCTGTCCCTAAAGATGCACATCACCCTGAGCTGGCCTGCCTTGGCAAATAATGACTATTGCTGAGTTTAACACAGGCCAGAGAGCCTTCTGTCTTCATCTGCAGAAACGACTACCGGGTCAGTGCCGGTCACAGGTCTTGACCTCCATGGCAAGGATCGCACTTGTGAAAGGATTTCAATCTAAAATGGAACCGGAGGCTATGAAATGGCGAGTCACACGCATGCGCCCTGAGAAGAAGGAACTTAACTTATCTCCTGACCCAGGAATATCTGCCAAGAATCTCTCCCCATCCTCAAGACAATGCACTTACTGCTTAGACTCTAGCAGGACTTCCCCCTCTTTGCGCTCCTGGCACATGAATACAGCCAGCCCCAAACCCTCCCGAGGCTCGCCTGTAGCTTGTATGTGTTTACCGAAGTGCCCTTCCTCTGCTATTCCTGAATAAACTCAATTTCTGTTAATTTGAGCTTACCTCAGTTTACCTCTTTATTTAGATTGACACACTGAAATGACAGACCACTAGAGATAACTTTTTAACCAGGATGGGTTCCCAAGGCAAACTGGGCGGGCTTACCAGGTTTCTTTCCTTCAGGCCTGACCCTGAAGTAAGTATCCCTGGGATTTTAGAGAGAAAGAGGACCCCAGAAAAGGAAGAAAGGCCTTCTCACAATGGAAAAAAATAAGGATTGGATCATTCATTTAAATATTTAAAAAGAATGTAATCTCATCTTATACCCCAATGTGATAAAAGAGAATAGATCAATTAAAAGGGTTTAAAGCAGTTTCCTGACTGTGTGGCATGGTTTATGACATACTGCCAATGCAGAGGTACCTCCCCTGCCCCAGCAAAAAAAAAATAAAAGGGGAATTTGAAAACTACAAGAATCTCATCTAAGCTGGTCCAACGCGTCCTGGAGGCAGAAAGCTACCTAGAGTCAAGTGTCCCTTAACAGAATAAAGCCAGAGCTCAGCCCTCTTAGGGGGTCAAGAGGGGGAATCACCATCAGCCTGGACAGAAACCACTCCCTCTTCTCCCAGGCACAAAAAACATCAAGACATAATTCTGATATTCCCTCCCAAAATTATGCTGTGAAACAATGAACTCTGCTTCAGTTATACCTCTGTACATATGGGGAGACCACTTCGGAGGGCATTCTCTTTTATAAGACATGTTTTGTAACACCGAGCAGTGTCTTCCTTACCACGTTCCTCATATTATAGATAAAGGCCTGAAGCGAAAGCAAATATAAGGAATACTTTTTAAATTATCTTACTATACTTACTCTGAACTGTGGCACAGTCTCTCCGATGACTGACAGGAATGATAAGAATGCCAGAAGGAGCCAAGCCCCAGGCTAAGGACTTTATCTTTTTTTTTTTTTTTTTTGAGGAAGATCAGCCCTGAGCTAACATCCATGCCAATCCTCCTCTTTTTGCTGAGGAAGACTGTCTCTGAGCTAATGTCTATTGCAAATCCTCCTCCTTTTTTTCCATTTTTCTCCCCAAGGCCCCAATAGATAGTTGTATGTCATAGTTGCACATCCTTCCAGTTGCTGTATGTGGGATGCCGACTCAGCATGGCCGGATAAGTGGTGCATCCGTGCGCGCCTGGGATCCCAACCCGGGCTGCCAGTAGCGGAGCGCGCGCAGTTAACCACTAAGCCACAGGGCCGGCCCCGGACTTCATCTTATTATCACAAAATCTTATGATGTCTTAGTTATTATCCCCATTTTATAGGTGTGGAAACTGGAGGCCCAAAGTCACAAGTCAGTAAGTAGTGTTGCTACAATACAATCTTAGACCTATCAAGCAACAAAATCCGTGCTCTCGATCTCTGTGCTGTATGACTGCCACGTAGGCAGTGTTCTGACACACAGTGCTGCCTATAAGTAAGTGATGCTTACTAGGTTTAGGGGGAAAAAAAAGGAAAAGAAACTAATTCATATCTGAAAATTGGACATGAAAAAATACAGAAAATACTCGTTAATATGTGATGAAATACTAATCTTTGATGAGCATGAGTAGGCTGTACCTATCAGAAAACATATGCTATAAAAGGATAAGAAAGAGAACGTAAGATTAAATGTTGCACTGAAATTTCAGGGTAGGACAATTAACACCAGCCAGCCAGTTTAAGCCTCCCAAATACCACTAATCGTTTTAGACATTAATAGTAGTGGCACATAGCACTAATTGAGGGCACGGGGGTGCATAGAACGGAGCCAGTTAGGAGGATATTGCAATAACTCAGGTACAAGCTAATTACAATAGCAGCATAGAGAATGGAAAAGAGGAACAAATACAAGGGATGGTATAGAGAGAGAATCCAAAATGTTTGCTGATTTACAGAATGAAGCAAGGAAATTGTTGGGTTTTCAGTCTAAGGCACCTTGCCAGGGAGAAAGAAGGGGGGTACACTATCAACTTTGGTTGACCTTTTTTATAAACTTTAGACAGTTAAGGCATAAATATCTTCATCAAGAGCAAGTTGTTCTTCCCAACCTACACATCCCTAGAAAATGCTACCCTTTTTACATTTTATCTTTTTATTCCACTCATGAAATAATTTTTTAAAAATTTCTCCTATAACAAAAAACACCTTTTTTATATTCTATATCCCTCTTCCCACCCACCCCCTGAAAGTCCCTATTCTTTAACTTAATACTCTTATAATATCCGAATCAGTAAAGTATTTGTTGGACTAATATTCTCCAATATTAAATTTCATAGAAAATCAAAAAGAGGCATATTCTACTCCCATTGTTTTTCTCAGAATTGCTAGAAATATGTTAACTGCAAGGCAGTCTTAATACACGTACACATGCTATATAGTATTTCCTACTGATTAAATGTTGTAATATCTCAAGCATTAATGGGTAGACTGCTTATAGACATTGAGAATTCCCCAGTGACCTCCTATAGCTGACAATAGCCAGATACCAGAGTCGACAGACCCGGCAAATCTTCATAACTATCAAATTAAATCACAAGGGACTTTTTGTCTTACTGGTGAAACCTAGTCAGGAGCTAGGCAAGTGGAGAGAACCACTGCAAGCACTTTCAGGGAACGTGCCTCGTGCCTTCCTGCCAGGAGCAATTACTGGCCAACCTGCGTAACAAGAGTATAAAAGAGAGGGATACTTTGTTGCTTGAGTTTGTCCTGAATTTCCTACATTGGAGAAAATAATACAAGTAAGAAATGAGGACACATTCTAAAGAGAGGATAAGAGATTAACATTAGTATTATGACGTCAGCAAGTGGGAAGACTGTATAAAAAGACAGAAAATTCCTGGCCCAATAAACACACATTTATAAGGTGCTTATTTCAGTACAAAACCCTGTACTAAATTCTGGGGAGAGCACAAAAATTGTTGATATATTTCATAAGTATTTGTGGAATGCCTACTATACGCCAGGCACTCCCTTATAAACAAAGGATAAATAAAGTAGAAAGAGACAAAATTCTTTCCCCCAAGGAGACTACATAGTAGGAGACAAGAAACCAACAAATTGTACTGTGAAATGCTGTCACAAAAGAGAGGGCATAGAGTATACAACAGGGGCCCACACAAAACCGACTGCAAGGATCAGAAGCTCCCAGGGTTGTTTTTTAAAGAAAGCCATGAGTATTGGTTTCCTAGAGCTGCCATAATGAATTACACAAAGTTGGTGGCTTAAAACGACAAAAATGTATTCTCTCACAGTTCTGAAGGCTAGAAGTCTAAATTCAAGGTGTTGGCAGGATCATGCTCCATCTAAAGACTCTAGCGAAGAATTCTTCCCTGCTTCCTCCAGTCCCTGGTGGTTCCCAGCCATCCTTGGCATTCCTTGGCTTGTAGCTGCATCACTCCACCCTCTGCCTCTGTTGTCACATGACATCTTCCCTGTCTCCTCTGAGTTTCTGTGTCCTCTCTCTTTCTTATAAGGATGCCAGCCATTGAGTAAGGCCTCACTCCAATCCAGTATGACCTCATCTTAACTAATCACATCTACAAAGAGCCTATTTCCAAATAAGGTCACATTCTGAGGTTTGAGGTAGATGTGAATTTTGAGGGGATACTATTTAACCCACTAAACCAGGCAAGAAATGACATAGGCCTGATGTAACGTAGTGGCCGTACAAATGGAGAATAGAGGAAAGAGAAGTCCAGAACGACTCCTTGTTTTCTAGCCTGAGTAACATGTTGGTGCCAGCTCTGAGATGAGGCATTGCAAGCAGAGGGAGCTTTTCTTGGAGTGTTGGTATTACCAAGTTCTTAGAATAATAGTTACAATTTTTGAACGTCTATTACTTAACATGATTTCTAAAACTCACAAACCTATGAAGTAGGTACTATTTTCAGGTTACAGCTGAGAACACTGAGGCCAGAGAGGTAAGGAACCATCCTAGAATCATTCAGTTTTTAAGAGGTGAAAGGTGAGAGAGAAGGAGTCAGAAGAGAATATGGAAGAGAGCCCACTCGAGTTGAAAGGGTTTTTCTTTTCCTCAACCAGTATTTATACCAGGAAATGGTCCTAGAGTAATAAAATCCAGGCAGGATAGTTAAGTTCCTTAAATTACAGACTGTCCTTTGGAAACACCATACATTGTCACTAACACAGTTTACATGGAGAAATTCACAAAGCAAATTAGACATTTCCTTCCCTCTACACCTTTGTATGTGTAAGTCTCCTATCAAGGAATCAAAGAATCTTATCCATCAAATAAAAGTTGAAAACTAAGCTGTCAAAATTCAGCCGTCCCTGAACTTGGCGTCCATCTACCAAACCAAGAGCTGTCTTCCCCTCCTTCCTCACCCCTTCATTGGACGAACACCCATCATCGGCTCTCAGCCTCTAGGAAGCTTCTTCTGACCCTTGTCAAAGAAAATTCCTCAAAACACAGAAAATAAAAGCAAAAAATAATTATGTGACCCGTTAATACCATACCTGACATGCTCCAATAAGCCCACTTCTGGGTCATCTCTTTTGGAGAATGTAACTTGGTGCCACTTAATATCATAATTGCTTGGAGGAATGACATCTTCAACTCTGTCAAGTTAACAGTCTAACTTCTAAAAAAAACTGATAAAGTGTGATTATTTCTTTTTCCATCTAGCAAAGAAAATAACCCCCCAAATCAGTTTCATAGCACTATAGGACATTGATCAGCTTTGTTTCTAGTTTAGCAATCTTTATTAACATGCTTCTCCTCGCTGATTTTTTAATTCCATTTCTTATGTTCTTTTTGAATCAGTTTTCTCATTCTGCTAGTTTACTTTTCAATAATAAGGTAAATAAAACTTTGACACATTATCTTTTTCTATGAGAATTATGCTAATAAACTGGAAATGACTAACATACCCTAAGTAAGAATTGACCCCCCAACTCTACCCCAAGTATTTCTCTAGCAGCACTATTGTAACGGCTTGTTTGCCTGCCTTCTCTGCCAGACTAGGCAGTGACTTGTAAGGAGTCAGTGAACATTTCTGTCTTATGTCCCACTGTTATCTCCAGAACCCAGTAAAACGATTGTCTGCAAAAATTCCCGAATGAATTTCTTACCCAAATGCCTAAGAGCCCTTTCTCCCACTCTTCTCCTTTGTCATGATCTTAAACTCCTACATCTTCTTTTTTAACTTGATAATGGCTCTCTTTACTACCTGCAGCCTCTTTGAAAAGTATCACCTTATTATCTAATTAAATGACAGGTTTTTCTCCCAATGGCAGCCATACAACAGGGTTTAGGCCTGACAATAGGACAGAATTCACATCATCTGCCTGAGCATCAGTAACCTTCAAAAATAAATTTTAATAAAAATCACTACGACCACTTTGGGGAAAAAGCGTCAGTTTTTATTAAGGATAGAAATTGGTTACACAATTAGTGTATTATAAAAAAAGTGCTGTTGGGCCGGCCCCGTGGCTTGGTGGTTGAGTGCGCGCGCTCTGCTGCTGGTGGCCCAGGTTCGGATCCCGGGCGCGCACCGACGCACTGCTTGTCTGGCCATGCTGAGGCCACGTCCCACATACAGCAACTAGAGGGATATGCAACTGTGACATACAACTATCTACTGGGGCTTTGGGGGAAAAAATAAATAAATAAAATTATTTAAATAAAAAAAGTGCTGTTAAACTCCCAAATGGATAGCAATATGTAAAAACATCTGAAATACATAATCTTCTCAAGCAGAAGATGCTATATCCACGCCTATAAATCAATTAGTCAATGTCTATCAGATCATGAAATGAGCCTCACTATTCTGATCCAGCTCTTTGTTGAAAGACTGTTCTACTAGTATTAAATTTGTGAGAATAATGAAAACCTTGGTAGATATCAAATATAACTCTGCCAGTTATCAATTCATTGACTCGGCTTTAAATTCATCCTGTGTGCCTACTCTGTAAAAATGGATCTGGGCCCTTTAAATACTTTTCCTTTTTAACAGACAGGATGTTCAGCTTTCTCAGTAGAGGGCTGGAGAGACACTACAAGAGGAAAGAGTCTTATTCTTGCTTCAGTGTTCAATTGGCCGGCTACTGGGAATCCAGCTCCTCAGCAGAGGAAGCTTCCCCCAGAACCCAGTTTCTGCAGCACAGGCAGCTTCTCCAGCATTAGTGAGGCTCGTGCAGCACAGGCAGCTTCTCCAGGGTCCAGCCCCTGGCACACAAGGCCTCCCCAGTGCTCAGCACCTGGAGCGCATGGTGGTCAGCAGGACCCAAACACTAGCAGCTCCTCCCAGGCAACCCCCTCAGGTATTTTGTAACGGAGTGCCCCTGGTGAGATACCCCTGTGAAGAGATTCCTCCAGTACCCTAGAGCATGGAGTTCCAGCAAGATCCCCTGGCACACGCCCTCCAGCAAGGTCTAGATCTCAGTCCCGGGGAAGGAGGGAGGGTGGACTCCTCCTTGGGTGATCTATCTGAACTGCTCCTTATATCTGTTATTCCTGTGTTTTTTAGGGTTCTCTTTATTTTCTTACTAGTCAATCCCTCATTATTCCAAAGCCTGTTATAGTTAACAATTCTTTATATTAAACTTTTCCTGTTCAAATTACTATGTGCCTTCTCTCTCCTTGATTAAACCCAGTCAAAGACAAACTCCTAGAAGCAAAATAAAAATGAACACCTTTTTAATTTAAAGACACCTTATTGGGCGCTTGATATAAACCACAGTTTCCCATGACAAAAAGTGTTATTCATACAGATATGAAATATTGTATTTAAAGAAATGGAAATTATTTACACATTTGGGATTGAGATGGCTAAGAAAAATGAAAGCATAGAGAGAGATTGTTCTTAAGCTTTTCTACTAATATATACAGTTCTAATCATCATAATCACATTTGTTTACTTTGAGATGAGCAAGATGTATACATTGTATTATCCTAGGAGGGGGCTCTGCGGTGGCCCAGACACTTGAAATTGGCTTAATCCAAAACCACACTCGGGGAAGTCACAAACAACTAAATGACTAACAAGGTGTGGCTTCCCTTCTTCAGAATTTTCAAATCCTTCTGTCATCTTTAAGGAAACATTTCTCAATTGTTTAAGCAGAACTGTGAGAGACCACTTCTATAAAAGGGAGAGGTACAGTACAGTAACTACGAGCATGAGCAAGTTACATTACATCTCTGAGCTCAGTTTCCTCATCTGTGAAAAGGGGATAAAGATTGAACCTATCTCGTAGAGTTGATGTCAGGACTGAATGAGGAAAGATACAGAAAAGACTTACAATCATGCCTGGAAAATAATTCTTTGCTATTACTCTTATCATCCTTGATCTTACTCATCCAAAGCTGTTACTCTAACAATAATACAATTATAAAATAAAAGGGGGAATAAAAAAAAAGATGCTACACTTTCTTCATAATTTTAACAGGAGAACCAACATTTTATGTAAGCACTTAGGCTAAATAACCTGCAGTAAAAGTGTCCTGTATGTCCAGTCGCCTTGTACCAATGGGATTTAGTCAAGTAATGATTACCTGCATCAGAAATACTCTCCATCTAAGTAGCTTCTCAGGTGAGTTTTAATTCTATTTGGAGTAAATGCAAACTTTGTAAATGTTAAGAAACTGGCAATGGTGTAATAATAATCATCCGAACTTCTCATATGTTAGAATTTAGAGTACTTCTTTTTGTAAGAATTTGGGGTTACAGAGAAAGAGAGATTTCTTCAAAGTTTAGTGAGACTTTCCTCAAAGTTTTATACCTTAGATATTATCTTTGTAGTCAGATAGACTGGGTTTAACCCTAGTCCCATTCCCCGCCAGCTGGATAACCTCAAACAAGTGTTTTTAACTTCTCCAAATCCTAGTTTCTTCCCCTATAACATGAAGATAGCAATGCCTACAATGAAGGATGGTTGTAAGGATTAAATGAGATAATTCGTATAAAGCTAGTGTCATACATGGCATTGTCACTGCTAAGTAAGAGAAAGCAGCAGCCATGATCATTACTATTGCTGAGATTTTTATTACCTAACTTTTTGCCTTATTAATTTCATGACCTCTTTTTTAAACAAGTAAACATCAGAAGAAGATCCTATAATGTCAACATGTGTCTTATAAGAATTAATCAGAACCTGAGGGTACTTTGAATTCAGTTGTTCACATGCCAACTTAATATTTCTTTTCTTTCTGTTTTCCTTTCCATCCAAAATAATTGTCTCTTTTCTAAGTTCAAAGTGAAGAATATGTGAATATTTCTCAATGAGCTTTTTTACATATGTTTCATCATTTGGATGAGAAATAGCGTGAGCACTTTTTATACAAATTGTGGTAATTTCACCATCCACTCTCTCCTGACATAAAACATGAAATTTTTTCAAAGCTCTTTCATAATATCCACACTTCTTTTTCAGGTAAAGGAAAACATCTGTGTCGAGAACAAGCATTTCTCCACTTCCACTAGTCTTAGATACTGAGGACCTGAGTGACTCCGAAGAAATACTACTTCCCTGTAGACTCCTTCTGGGGCTCTCTCTATTCCACTCTTTCCCCTCACTGATAAAATTCCTGTTTTTTTCTAAAAGAGAACTTGCTTTTAATAGCAAAGATTCTTTGAGCCTCTTGATAGCCAGAAATGATCCCTGAACGGAGATTCTTCCACTGGGTTCCAAATGACTGAAGCATAAAGTTGGGATTTTCCTTTTCAGGTCCATTACCAGACTTTCTAGAATGACTTGACTCCGAAAAACAGAAAGATCAAGGATAGCCTTTACAGAGCTGAAGACCTACAATTAAACAGAGAGAAATTAAAACAGCACTGCCTAGTGGAGGAAACTACATAAACACATTCTTTTTCTGGCACTTTCTCTGTCTCCTCAGCAGTTGCCCTAACCAGGCCCCAACTGATCAGCCCAGACTGGCTTTTTGCACCATAGCAGCCTATCAAAGGGATCCCACAATCCCATCAAGACCACAGTGTTCAATTTGGGATTCATAGTTCCTCACTGCATTCCCCAAAACAGAGGTGATCAAATATTTTTTAGAGGCAGAATGCTTTTTTGAAACAAAGTCTTAAGCAGAACCCGTAGATATAACTATTCTGGTTCTGCTCTGTGGATAGAGGTCCCCCTAGAGAGCCCTCCGAGTTTGAAGTTTATCAGATGGCTGCACAGAACCCCAGGGTTTCTACAGAATAAAGTTTTAAACCAAAGCTTTGAATTTTAACTTTTTCCTCTTATTTCCACTTTTCCTGCCTCTTCAAACCTCCTTTTTAATGTTCATCCTAATAGGATTTTTTTTCCCCAAATAAGTCTTTAGGTAGATACATCATCCATGACAGCATAAAAGCTCACTGTCACTTTAAAAGCATCAAGTGGGACAGAGAGAAACATGAGAACAGACCAGGCAATAACCAAAAAACGTCAACACACAGGTTTGACCTTTAACACTGACTCAGGTTAGGGAGTTTGCCTTTTCTTTCCGAGAAGTCACGGTGCTTTGTGTCTCCTATGTAGGAAACACTTTACAGAAGAAATGAGATCCAGGGCTGTCAGCACCCCTTCAGCATCACATCTTACCTCTTCACTAAGATGAGAGACTGTGAGTGGAGTGGGTACAACCTTCTTTACTAGACAGTGGTTCTTTTTTCTGATGACATTCTCTGCAACTAAGTGGAAACACTGCCATCAGAAATGTTTGTGGCATGACACACTAATCATCATTTTAATTAATAATAATAGAGACGTTCGACACTATTATTTAGAATGCCTCAAATTTTTTTCTATATTTTTCCTCTAAATTCAACATTTAAATAGTTTTCCCTTCTACTTTAACACATTAAAATTCATTTTATGTGTAAATATGATCCTAGTCGTACTTTTAAAAGCACATATAGGTGTATATATACATATATATATATATATGAATAGAAAACAAGAACCTAAAAGTAAATCCCCCACTCTGTTAATTATGGCCATGAGGAGACTTCATCTTCTTGAGTCCACGATACCACACTGTCTTGGTTGTCCTCTAATCACTAGCTGACCTGCTCAGCCTCCTTTGCTAATTCTCCTTCTCTTCCCATTCTCTAGGTGTTGGCATCCCCCAGGCCTCAGGCCTCACACCTCTTTGCTAACCTACACCCACCCAGTGGGTGATCTCAACAATTTCCACGGCTTTAGGTACCATCTCCACATGTACCACTTCCAAATTCTATCTTCAGCCTCAGTCTTTCTCCCCTCTGCCTGTGGAACTCTCTACTTCATTAACCCAACAGGCGTCTCCATGACCTTTGTGAAAATTCACTCTTGATAACTGCCCCTTCCCAAAAGTACTCTTCCTCCAGTGTTCTCCATCTCAGAAAATGACACCTAACCCATCAGCGAATCCTGAATACTCACCAGTTCTCAGTAACCTGCGCTCCTACCACCCTAGTCAAAACCAGCGATGACTAGTAGCTCCCGTTCTTCCCACGGTTGCCACATTGGCCATCTAAGACAAGGCAGTCACATTTTGTCAGTCCTCTGCTCAAAAGCCTCCAATGGCTTCCCATCTCACCCAGAAAAAAATCCAGACACATTGTCTTGACCTATGAGCTACTTAACATAAACTGGCCCCAGCTGCCCATCTAGCCACATCTCCTATTACTCTCCTCACTGCTCATTCCAGCCACACAGGCCTCCTTGCTGTTCTTCAAAACATCCAGCATGCTCCCTCCTCAGAGAATTTTTTCCTAGTCCTTCCTTTGGCCTAGAATGTTCTTCCCCCTTATCTGCATGAATCATTCCCTCACTTCATTCAGATCTCTGCTCAAATGTCACCTAAACAGAGTATTTCCCTACCTACTCTATCTAAAGTAGCACCCTCTATCACATTCTATCCCTTTATTCTTCTTTATATTTTTCCATAGCACTCATATTATATATTAACATATAAATAAATATATATAAACATATGTAAGTATGTAAGTAATATACAGATATAAAAGTAAATAAAGCACTCAACATATTATATTATCATTTATTTGCTTGTTTATTATCTGTCCATCCCCACAGATATATGCTTCATGAAAGAAAACATTTTGCCCATTTCATTCCTTGCTGTATCCTCGAGGCCTAGAATGGTAGTTGGCAAATAATAGGTGCTCAATAAATATTTGTGAATAAATGAATGAGTGAATCATCTTTTTCTCTGAGGAACCAATTCAACATATAAAATATTAACTTGCAAAAACACTAGGGTGCCCTCAGAGAAATAATAAGGAGCCCTTCCCGCCATCCCTTACCTGAACATCCCCATTGAGAAGAAATGGCTTAACCAATGGCGACAGATAAAGTTACTGATAATCCATATCTCTTGGATTTCTCCCTGGCCCCTGCATTCCTTCAAGCAGAGCAAAGTTTCTCTGCTCTTACTCCCAAGTGTTACTTTCACCTCCAAGATGCTGGCGTGGAGACTCGTCTTTCTTGGGCAATTTATTCTGCCAGCCACTAAGCTGTAAAGAAGGCTGCCCCTCTCCAGGAAGCTGGAGGAGTGAAGATGCTCTGCAGACCCAAGTTCTTCACCCATGTCAGGGATGGCGGTGGGGAACAGAATGGCTCACACTGATCTCAGTTCCAAGCCATATTTCTCCAATCCAACTTTACCAGTAATAAAGCAGGTACTATATCAGAATATCCGTTTGTTGGTTTGAACCAACAGAAGCAAATGATGTAGTTATACAGTCATATGTCACTTAATGACAGGGATATGTTCTGAGAAATGCATTGTTAGGTGATTTCGTCGTTTTGCGAACATCATAGAGTATACTCACAGAAACCTAGATAGGATAGCCCACTACAGACCTAGGCTAAATGGAACGAATCTTATGGGACCACCATTGTATACGAGTTCCATTGTTGACTGAAATGTCGTTATGCAGTGCATGACTGTATTGCTGAAGCCATCTCAAAATTCCCGAAGTAGTTATCTTGTTTGTGAGATTATAGATCATTTTTGTGGGCTTTTATTTTTTTTTACGTTTTCTACCATAAAATGTATCACTTTTATCCCAAGATACAGACGGATTGAAAATACAGAAAGAAAGAAGTCTTCAAGAATTTGCCAGTCACTAGCAACTTTATCATAAGCCATTTTCACATTATACTCTTCATATGCAGTACTGTGCCACTTTTATATTCAGAATAGAATAACATTTTAAAGCTACTTTAAGCTTTACCAATCCCATGAACATTTTAATGAAACTCAATTTTTAATTTCATTACAGAAGTATTTCTAAGATTACAAAAATTTGATTTGGAAATACCTTTTTTTTCTTTGAATGTTACATATGCAACTCCCTTGGTTCTTGTTGGATATATCACATCTTCAACAACTCCACCCTCATTCTTACTATCTTGGAAGTGAATCTTCACTAATGTGGCCAGTAATTGAGCATTAAAAACCGTTGCAACCGGAAGACCAGCAACTACAACCGTTCTTTCAGAAGCTTTAGATTCCCTGACATTCACCATTGATGCCTGTAAGAGAAAGTAGGTTACTCTTTAAACATATAAGATTCTATTTAATATAAGCAACATCACACATCAGTGAGAGAGGTTATTTTATTTAATAAAGGTGCTAATATAGCTGATTAGATACTTGAAAAAAAAATATTAAGGATAGATCCTTGCCTCACGCCATATACCAACATAAACTTTATGTGAATTTGAGAATTACATATAAAAAGTGAACCTTTTATTTTTTTTTTTATAAATGGAAAACATTCGTTAATATTTGTCTGATTTTAGAAATGCCTAAAAATAATAGAAGTCACAAAGGAAAAGATCAAGAGAAATAAATTTTTTAAATTAAAATTTTTTAAAAAGTCAAGCTAACCACAAAATATGGTACTTTGGAGATGGCTTATGTTTTCTTGATTGTAGAATCCAAAGTACATAAGCTAATAATAAACACATCCTGTACTTTTTTTGTCAGAATCAGGAAAAAGTCACCACAAAACAATAAAACCCTGGCAATAATATTTGGACTGCAGTGCAGTAAATCCTGCCTTCCAGCACATATCTGGGATGGAATGCAAACACTGAGAGTACATGCTATCACAGACTCTGCCACCACGCCGGGCACAGAGTACCAAATGCAAGTAGATCCTTGCCTAGGCTCATGCTCTTTGAACTTCCTGTATTATCCAGTTAAGGGGCTTCTATTTAAATGCTTTAATTTGTTCCCCAGCCCCATTTAGGAAAGTGGACCTATAAGCTTCCCCCAATGCTTATATAGTTAGTTCACCCTGATTCTACCAGAGATCAGATATAATCTATCCTAAATTACCCTCCAGGGGAGGACAGGATGTCTCATGGGCCTGAGTAATGGTGAATAGACCACAAAGATGTTTTGGGCTCTCAGTTCAGAGGACTCTGTACTCAAAGCAGGACTCCACTGGGGACAGGCAAACTACATCTGACCTCCCAGGTCAAGAAGACAATCTAAGTACACACACAGTGTCCTGTCCATCCCAAGAGCACCTTAAAATGAAAAAGTAACCAAGGAAAAAGGGGCTCGTTCTGCTCAATGCAATCCAGTGCCAATCAATTGCAAACCAGTCAATGGCTGTGAAAGGCAAGTTTATACAATTAGCTAGCACAATCAGAAGATGGTGGACTAGTGTCCTAAAGAACCATCTTAAAGTCATACAGAATCTTGAGGCAGTTACACAGGGGAAATGGGTAGGGAAGGAGGGGGTTTAGGGACGTCGATCATCGAGTGTGACGAACTTCAAGGCACCTCATTCTCTCCTTCTGTCATTTGTGACGGGTACCAACACAGAGTTTTTCTTTCTGGAGGTCATCATGTTCCTGGGGAACTCAGAGAACAAAGCTATCCTTACCACAGCTGGGAGATATATGTAAGCAAGAGTCACAGAACTAGCAGATCATGTATTTTGCAAAAGTGAGAGGTGCTTAATCATCTAGGCTACGTGCAGGCTAGAGTGCATTCTCAGAGACCAGTGAGTCAGGGTCATAGTTACAATATTGTTTCCTTTCCATAAGATGGCTTCCCTCATGCTAACTTAAGATCTAGCTTTTACAAAAGTAAAAGGATGAAAAAGAGAATAAACCCAGTTAAGGGAAGTAATCAGCATAGGAAAGCTTTCAACAAATTACTGGAAGACCAAAAATACATACAAGTATGTGGAAGGACAAGACAGTGGGAAGGAGCTAACCCAGAAGAGGAAAACGGGATTGCAGGAAAACCTTCAGAGCAAAACCTCAGAAATGAAAAGCGCCCAAAACAGAAAGATCAGTTGCAAGGCTAACAGCAAAACAGCCACTCCAGTTGTCTCCCCACACTCCCTACCTCCAATGCACACACACACACACTTGAGCACATACCATACTTACTACAATGAAGGCAGCTGGGCCACAACCTCAGGGAAAAAACTTGAGGATTATTTTACTTTAAAAAAAAAAAAACAACTGAACAAACATTCTAAAGAGAATCTGACCTGCTAGTATGGGTGCTAGCACCCCAGCACAAGTCCCCCCACCCCTCTGGCATTCGAAGGGACCCTAGCCTAAAGATCAAAAGCAGACCAAAGTGTGGCATGATTTGGAGTAAATTCTGGAATACCAGAAAAAAGAGAATTCATTTGACCCAGCTGCTAGGAACATTTTCCTGTAAGTAGAAAAAGAGAAAATACACATGACATTGGACCAAACAAAGAAAACAATCTCAGCACACTGGTAGGCCCTGCTGTAAACAGTGTTTACTGCTTGCCTAATAATGTAAAGACTCCTACTGGTTTTAACTTTTAGACTAATTCTGTTAAGTCTTCAAAATACCAAAGACTTAAATATAATTACAGAATAAAATGAAAACATTCAACTCTGTCAATGTAAGAATAAAAGCAGAACAGAAGTTGAAAGGTAGAAGGAAGAATAATCTCCTCTTATATTACAGGGAATCATATAATACTATCAAAATTTTAAGTATATAATGGAAGTTAAAAAAATAATCCATAAAGTTTAAAATAATATTAAAACTTTCAAATTTGGAAGGTGGGAGAAGTCCTCAGAGGTTACTTGAGTGAAATCCTCATTTATCATAGTAGGAATTCAATAGGAAATGACTAAAGTCAATGGTGACTCCCTCCAGGTCATGCACCCTCTCAGCGGCTCTTTGGTATTTCATCTGGTAGCTATTAAAATAAAGTGGCAAAAATGTGCCTGTCTGATGAAACAGTGTTTTTAAGCTCACAGTCTGCAACTGAATTTCTCAGAATATGCAGTATCTTGTCAATTAGTTAATAACAAATACAGTATGCCTGGCAATATGCTGGGTACCACAGATGACATATACAAACAAATAAAGCATGCCCCTTGCCCCAAAATTCAGTATCCCCACAAAAATTTACTGAACTTTTATTATGTGTGGAGCACTTGGAGAGGCTGCAGGATTACTAACATTAAAAAAAAACCCCTATCTTACAGGTGAGATACATAAATAAATGTGTCACATACACATACACAAATTATGAGACACATAAATAAATCATTTCAACAGAGCTTGGTAGGCACAAAAAGAGGGACACCTATTTCTTTACAAGAGGAAACAAACCAACATCCAACAATTTGAGGACATAAAACCATTCACAGTAAAATGCTAAAATATACAATAAATGCCATCTGAGATTAGGAAGCAAGATTCGTTCTGGCTAAAGCAGTCAAAGCCTTCATGAAAGAGAGGCCTTGAAGGCTGAGGTCGAATTTTAATGAATGGTCAAATTTAATTTAAAATGCAAAAGAAAGGGCCGGCCCCGTGTCTTAGCGGTTAAGTGCGTGCGCTCTGCTACTGGTGGCCCGGGTTTGGATCCCGGGCACGCACTGATGCACTGCTTCTCTGGCCATGCTGAGGCCGCGTCCCATATACAGCAACTAGAAGGATGTGCAACTATGACATATGGCTGTCTACTGAGGCTTTGAGGGGGAAAAAAAAAAAAGGAGGATTGGCAATAGATCTTAGCTCAGAGCTGGTCTTCCTCAGCAAAAAGAGGAGGATGAGCATGGATGTTAGCTCAGGGCTGATCTTCCTCACAAAAAAATAAAATAAAATAAAAAACAAGACAAGACAAAATAAAACAAAATAAAATAAAATGCAAAAGAAGAGTTCACAGCAAAAGCAAAGGGACAGAGGGGTGGGTGATGAACATGGCTCGTGTTGAGGCATATACAACAAAGGGAACGTCTCCTGAAAGTGAAATCCGTAATAATCTACTGGCTGTTTGTTACAGAAGGTACTTGTAATGGAGGAAAACAGTTTCTTAAAATATTCAGGGACAACTAGATTGCATAGGAAACAATAAAAATATATAAAAGTGTTCCTCCATCCTAGCCCCAAGTGGTAAGATGTAATTATCCCAAATTGGTTCTTCCTAGAAGAGGAAAAAATGACGAAAGAGATTTTTCAGATTTTCAGGGAATTTTACTTCCCAGGAGATTCGTCTTGATTCACTATACACCACCTGGCTCTGACAGTCCACAACAACCTCAATGGGTAAATAGCTAGTGAATTAGCTTCCTTTTTTGCTCTTCATCAAAGAAAAACTTTCAATTTAAATTCAGCAAATCTTACTCCACCCTCATCAATACTAAGACCATAATTCTTTATTCAAATGTCTACATTTAATTTATCTTTTAAATGCAAGGACCTTCCCCTTGAGCCACTATTTTTAGGAAAGAGAAGGTAAGAAAATTATGGCAGTAAAGGTATGGTCCTGTTTTCTAAGAACTGACTAATTTTTATGAATCATCTAAGGAATTTCATTTCAATGACCTGCCAGTATTCTTCCTTAATTTTCTTTCTTCAGTTTGAGACAGTATGGCAAACATATAATTTTACTGAAGTTAATTACGAACAAAGATGGCTACTAATCTCTTCTATCCACAATTAAGAAGAAAGAGACGTCTAGGAGACAATCCTTTCAAGAGTTACCACACAGAGATACAGGATTTTGAAAGGAGAGCAGCATTTTGGCCAAGAGGTATTAAGATGATGGCATTTTCCCCGGATCAATGATACATTTTATGAGACTTTTGACCATTCTATCAGAAAACAAAAAGGTACAAAGAAAAAAATGTGTTTACTTTTGTAAGGCACTATTGAGAAATAATGAGATTCCCTCACTGCGTTCGTTTCTATTTCTTTTCTTAAAACCAGTTATTTTCACCGACGTTGTCTTTACTGCCACCCTGTAAACAAAATCGTATTTGCATCTCACGACTGCTCTTGCACTTCTGAGACCCTAGCATTTCTAACCAGAAATTGAAGGCCCTGCCACTGCCTTCAAACACTTGGAAAGAACACGGAAGACTAAACCTTGAATTTGCTGACTGTTCTTGCTAGTCAGCACAGAGGGTGAAAACACAGAGCCCTTCGTATCTGGAGGAAAAACTCAGGCCGCAAGAGAGAAGAGTCCCCACTAAGGCAGACAAGACATGAGGATGCCTTCCTAACTTGCGTCCTTGGCTCGAATCCTTCTTATTGGCCCTTTTCAAAAGGAAACTGTGGCCTCCATTTCTGGGTAATTTTCTCTGCTCTTGCTCCCCAAGGGGTAGGACAACAGTTAAGCCCTAACACAGCCTGCGAAGCGACTCCTCCACCAAACGGCTGTGTCCCTGACGACGGGGCATTGGGCGCGGGGGGTGGCCGCGCCTTGCGCTCTCTGGAGCCGCGCCTCGCCCGCACAGGCTGCGGTGAATTGCAGGCGCGCGCCTCCCTGCCGCCCCGGCAAGTGCGGAGAGGCAGGGCGCGCTCTGCCGGCGGGTCGGCCTGCGGCGCGGACGGCTCTCCGCCGGCCCGGGGCCCCTCCGCGCGCCACTGGGGTCAGCCCCGCACCCTCGCGCGCCCCCGCCCGGCCTCGCGTCCTTCTGGGGTACCGTGGCGACGGGATGGGGACGACCCTGCCCTGCAAAATCCAAAGCAAAAGCAACTTGCCATGGTGGAGGAGAGACGCGCCCTCAGCGGCCGGCAGCGCCCAAGTCGAGCGGAGCGCGGGCGACCGGGTGAGGGCCCTGCACGCAGGTTTTGGTTTCGGTTTTTTGTTCCCGTTCGCTAGGAGATAATGCGAGAAAAGGGCGGCCCCTCCACCCCAGCCGGCTGTACTTGGGCCTCGTGGCCTCTGGGGTGGGAGCTCGGACCTGGGACGACGGCTGCTGCCAGCGCCTGCCGGGACGCCCTCGCCCTCGGAGGTTTCGCAACTTTTGAAACCACGCTGGAGAGAGGCCGGGAGGAAGGCCCCGCAGTGTTTCGGGGCTTCTGCGGGGGCTGTGTCTGTCCTGTGCTCAGTGAAATCTGGATAGTCCTTCCTCCACCCTCATTATCTCCCCAGTCGTTTTCCCGCCACACCACACTTGTCTCTCTTTCTCGTCACCTGCCCAGCCCAGCCCAGGGTCGGTCGTGGGCCGCGGCCAGGAGCGCAGGGCAAAGGATGAAAAGTGCAGGGTCCCAGCCAACAGACAGCTCACCATCTTGTCCGCGCCGAGCTCGGACTTCTGAGTCTGGCACCTACGGGGACACAGGGAGTCTGCATACATCGCTTCAAAGTCAAAGAGAGCATGAAGAAGTAAGGCAAGTGGTTGGCAAATATAGAGAAGCTGAATTCCACTCCTAAATAAAGAAATACAAATTGAAATCATAATGAGATCCCTTTTTTCCATGATGAGATTGGCAAAAATTAAAAAGTGTGATGATACCCAGTGTTAGCCAGAGTGTGAGGAAGCATTATGTTGCTGCAAGCTCAGATAGGTGCAAATATTTCCAAGGGTTTGGCCCCTTTCAAAATGTAAAGTTTAAAAATGCACATATCCTTAGATTTAGCAATTCCGCTTTCAGAACTGAAGTTATAGTGCACAAGTGGAACTAAGATATTGTACAGAAATTTTAATTGTGCATTGCTTGTAATTACATATTTTTTTAAAAACTGGAATGCACCGATTTAATCTATGAATTTGTTGTTAGTACCATCCAGTTGATTCCAACTCCTCGAGACCCTGTGTACAGCAGAGCGGAACTCTGCTGGGACTGGCCAGGTCCTTCTTCCTAGTCTGTCTTAATCTGGAAGCTCCGCTGAAACTTGTCCACCATGGGGGACCTTCCTGGTATTTGAAATATTGGTGGCATAGCTTTCAGACAGGTGGTGTGGTTTCCTGACGGGGAAACAAACGGGAGGCAGCAGTGAGAGTGCTGAATCTTAACCACTGGACCACCAGGCTGGCATGAATAATCCATAATCCGTGAATAGAGCTATTTATTAGATGGCAATGGCACGTCTATAAGTCTAAAGCTATGAAGACTGTAAAACAGAGCAAGGTAGTTCTATATGTAATTCTCCAAATTATGTTCCATCTTCAGATTCCTATACCTAAAAACCCACTTGAATGTCCAATAAACACCAGGAACAAGCGGAACCCTCCTTCCTGCCTTTCTTCCCGCTCAGTAAACAGTAGCGCTACCCACCCGGGCGCTCAAGCTCCTGACTCATGCTTGTCTTCCTTGATTTCCCTTTTTCTTAGCTCTGTTAGTACATCCCATAAACCGCACACTCTCTCCAACTCCACCTCCACCACCCAGGTCAAGTCTGCATCCTGCCTTGTTCCCCTACAATTCATTCTGGATATGATATTTTAAAAATGTAAATTAGGTTTGATCCCTATTTAAGCATTTCATCATTTTCCTGTTGCACTTTAAGTAAAATTTATATTCCTCACCAGGAAATCAAAATGGCCTTGATCTGCTTTCTCTGGCCAAATCCCCTAGCATTGTCCTCACTCCCCCTGTTCCGACCAGGTGGACAAGCCGTCTAGCCTGGGGGCTTTTCCGGGACTTTGTTCTCTGTCTAGACCTGGGTAGCTCCTCCCTGATCTTCACTTAACAGGCTCCTTGCTGTCAGTGGAGTCTTAGCTCAAATGAACCCTCTTCAGAGACTGCTTCTGACCACCCAGTCTAAATCTGTCCCCCCAGTTAATTGCTTTTCCATCACCCTTTTATTCCAGCACTCACATCTTTCTAAAAATATCTTCATATATTTATTTTTTCTTGCTTGTCTAGCAGACATTAGTATTAGTGCTAATACTAATAGACCAAGTACTGCTCACCAGCATTCCTTGTTCTTCTCAACTGAGGCACAGGGAGGGATTGCCCTTCCTCACCCTTGGATGTTAGGCATGGCCATATGATTCATCCAGCCAATGAAATGTTAGGAGAATTGACATATCTCATATTTGAGTGGAAGCATTTCATTGCCAGGACAAGAGTCTCCAACGCTCTCTTCTCTGCCTCAGTGCTCATAGAAGCATATCGAGGGGAACGTGCATCACTGAGCCAGCACACAGAACACGGTTGCACTAGGGAATTGCCTGGACCCATAACAAAATTTACGTGAATGAGAAATAAAACTTTGATGTTTTAAGCCACTGAATGTTTTTTCAGCATTATCACCTAGCATACCCTGACTAAAATATCCCACTAGAATAAAAGAACACCATGAAAATATTTGCAAATCACATATCTGATAATGGATTTGTATCCAGAATATACAAAGAAGTCTTACAACTCAAAAATAAAAATATAACCCAATTAAAAAATGGACAAAAAATTGAACATTTTATCAAAGAAGATACATAAATGGATAATATGCACATAAAAATATGTTCAACATCATAAGTCATTAAAGAAATGCAGATTAAAACTACAATGAGATACCACTCCACACTGACTAAAATGGCTGTACTGTAATCAAAAAGAGATAATTACAAATGTTATCAAGAAGGTGGAGAAAAGAGAACTCGCCTATATTGCTCATGGGCAAGTAAAATGTTACAGCCACCATTTAAAATACTTGAGCAGTTTCTCAAAAAGTTAAACATAAATTTACCATATGACCAAGAAATCTGACTCCTAGATAACTACCTAAGAGAAATGAAAACATATGTCGAAACATTGACTTACACCAAATGTTCTAAACAACATTATACATAATAGCCACAAAGTGGAAATAACCCACATGGCCATCAATTGCTTAGAGGATAAACGAAATGCAGTCTATATATACAATGTAACTCTATTCAGCAATAAAAAGGAATGAAATGCTGATACATGCTACAAGGATGAAGCTCAAAAACATCATGCTAAGTGAAAGAAACCAGACACAAAAGGCCACGTACTGTATAACTCCATTTAACCAGAAAAGACAAGTATATGAAGAGAGAAAGTAGAAAAGTGGTGCCTCGGGCCGGAGGTGGGCACAAGGATGAACTGTAAACAGACACGAGCACCATAATCCAAGTTGGGATCCTCTCCAGGGAAAATGAGAGATCTAGGGTTAGAGTTGGGAGTGCAGGTCTACCCATCTGTGCCATCGAACTTGACCTAAAGTGACTCTTAACCCTGTAAGTACCAACTACTCCAACTTGTATGTGCTGACAGCGTTCAGGACACACTACCGCAAAGTATGGCACCGTGGCATATTAAATATTTCAAACTGAAGGAATATGAGTAATGGCATGCACAAGAAGGACTTCCTGAACTTCCCCCAAAGCAGGTCATAAAACCCTCATGTGAGAGGTGCTCTCCCAAAACCCAGAGGAAAAGAGCATCCTTATCTCCAGAGACAGAGAGGAATCTGAATGAACAGGCCTTGCTAAGTCTCCCCACTTGACTACACTTGGCTCATACTCTTTGTTCTAGCATTTTCCGCTTTCCATGACTCTCCACTCTCCAAGCATGAAAACATTCAGGTTTAACCATTTCTTTGCGTCTTCATTTCCTTATAAAGGCTCCCATGGCACATAAAATTTATATTGAATAAATTTGTAAGCTTTCCTCCTGTTAATCTGTCTTTGTCAGCTTAATTTCCAGATTCAGCCAGGGACTCTAAGAGAGTTGAGGAAAACTTTTTCCATCCCTACAGTGCCAAACTCTCCTTGAGGAAGCATGACTCCAGATGTGGCCAAAATAATTCCAGCAATTTATCACTAAGACTGCATCCAAATAAAACGTTAATCTCTTGTAGCCCCAACTATAAAACCTCTTATCTTACCGTACTTTTTTCTATCTCACAGCTTAAGTAAAATCAAGTTGGCCAACATTTCCCTGAATGTTTTTAACTTGTGATACCAAAAAACATAAACAAAACCCATTACTGGATGGTTCACCTGTATTTTGATAATTATTTATTTTCATAAATGGTGGCATACACTTATGAAGATTTCTAAAAATAGGATAAAAAGAAAATCATTTCTAAAGGAGTAGTACTCAATGCTGAGAGGGAGCAATGAGCTAGTCCTTTATTGCACTATTAATAAAACTACAGACCAATGCCTACCCTTCTGGAAAGCAATTGTAGCCCTATGTATCAAGATCCTTAAAAAACCTTTTATCTGAGGGGGTTCACAACAGGCCTTCCCAGGATATGACACTTTGGCATGTGGAATATTTTGAACCAAAGGTAATCGAGGCCCTGTGGCCTTAAGAGAAACTTTTACCTCTCCCTTAAAGCATTTAAATTGGGGGACTTCCCCATAATAAGAATTATTACCAGAAATAAATTTTTATGACCTATCTGTATGTCAGGGCAAACCTCTAATTACTAAACGTCTGCTCTTCTTATCGTTCTGAGAATTACCCTCCTCCCCTCTGAAGCCTCACGCCCCATCCCATTCCTTAGTTCAAGGTGACATATATACCTCATTTTACCTTTTTGCCTCTGAACCTCTCAGGTATGTGGCACTTCTGTACATACAAAATTAAATTTGATTTTGTCCTGTTAATCCTTCTCATGTCAATTTAATTCTTAGACCATCCAGAAGAATCTAGAAGGGTAGAGGAAAATTTCTTCATCTTCCACATATCCTTTAACCTATCAATCTAGTAATCATCACCTTGAAGTAAGGTCAGAACTGCAGAAAAAGATTTATATACCAAGATACACAAGGGTTTATGTATATTGCAACACTTATAAATGTGAAAAAAATTGGAAACAACTTTAATATCCAACGATAGGGAAATAATAACTAACATAGGATATGTTCACAAGATGAAATGTGCTATGGTTGGGGGAAAAAAAGACTGGAAGGAAGGACATAAATGCTTGCCATGATCTCTGGGGGTGGATTTTTGGTGATTTTTATTATCTTCATTATGCATTATATATTTTTCAAGAATGAGCATCTTTTCTTTATTAATACTAACTGGATATCATGAATGCTATTCACAGTACAGTTTTGGCTTTCCACTTCCCAAGCATATGGTAGGATTGGACTTTCTGGCTCTTTTATGGTTGGGTGCGGCCATATACTTAGGTCTGGTTGAGTTGTAAATGGAAGGGACATTTCTAGACCAAGAAATTAATTGCCAATTCAAGACCTTTCAAAGCTCTTTTTCTCCAGCATGGCATCCAGCAATAAAGATGGTGGCTGCTATTAGCATTGGTCCCTGAGTGTCTACCACGAGCATTGTTTTGTTGACCCATCATGGACCTGTAGCATGAGCAAGGAGTAAACTTTCGTTGTTTTAGGTCACTGAAATTTACAGACAATTGGTCATGTCAGCATCACATAGTCTATCCTGATTGATACAGAAATTGGTATTCTGAAGTGGAGTATTACTATAGCGAAAAGGAAAAAAAAGACAATCCACAGCACAATCTAAAACACATGGCTTTGTCTCTAGGGGCCAAGTGGCAGGTAATTAGAAAATAGTTATCAGAGATTAGAAGGATGGTGATCCATATTATGTAGCTGAAAAACATTTGGTAAAACTGTCACACGTGATAGCTTGGAAGGCAGATAATGTACCTAACTAGCTTGTGGTTTTTTTTAAAAAGAGTGTGCAAAACAAAACTAGTAGCATCTGTTATTACTGGGTGCATTTGGGAAAGTAACGTAAGAAAGAAATGAGCTTAGAAAAGAATTGGCCACTTTGAAAGCAGGAATGAAAGGGAATAGAGAAAGTCCAGAAATATGGAAACTTGTAGTGTTGAAAATAACATTTCTCATTCTCAAATGATAAAACTGAGACGACCTTTGAGTAACAAAGGTTGATTAGAACTCTGCTTTATGGCAAGGATCAAATCAATTAGCAAATCAAGATTTAAATCTGAACAGATTAAGATCTCTCAGAGCAAAAACACCAATTAAGGTTGTGGAATTCAATAAACCCTTTCACCTGGACAAACTGGCTCAGGGAAAAGAAACTAAAAGAGGCCTAATAGACTCAAAGAACCCACAATTAAATGAGAAGAGGGAGAGAAAAATGGAGCCAAGAAAGCACAGAATTATAGCAACTCTAAAAAGTAAGTCTAGAAAAAAACTGTGGGTGTGGCTATTACCACATGTAAACTGACCAGAATAAAATGGATAGGAAGCCCATTAACTTTTTGAATTATACCAGCTAACTAGCCACTAGCCAGAGTAAAGAGACTGTGACTGTTCAAAACTTTAAAACTTTGGTCCCAAACATTGATCATAGGAAGTGTACTGAGCGAGGAAGCTTTTCAGCCTCCAGGAAGGATAGTATTTCGAATGTCCATTCCAGATATGGCCAAGGAGAATGGAAAAAGAAGAATGTCCTGGAGCTACGAGGACAATGAGCAAGAGAAGAATTACCAGGGAGTGGAATCACAGCCTAATCAAAATTCCACACCCAGGAGGTATGGAGCACACATCTACTCAATGAGATTTCAGAATGGCTTTGGCCCAGTGACTGCTGTGTGTCTCCCATTCTTTCTTTTTCCAAATTGCCAGTTTATTGCCGTAATCTTGTTGCAGTTCCACCACTATATATTGGAGGAGTTTCTGATAAAGAGGAGTAACATTTAGACCTGATACAGAAACTACCACATATCACCTAGAGTTCATGCACATTGAGTTTGATGCCATGATTGGGTGGAACTTTGGGGTTTTCTCCCTTGAAAATGGGGTGAGTGTGAGTGTGTACTGTATGTGAAAAAGAGTGATCCAAATATTGATGACCAGTAGGACAGGACAGACTACACTCATTACTATTCTGGTTCAACTATATCTGGTTCTCCTTGTTTTCACAAGACAGAATTTTCTAGTCCTCTTATGTTTCAATGAGGCCATGTGACTATTTCTGGCCAATGAGATGTGAGAGGAAATGACACAGGTCACTTCCAGTCACAGCATTTAATTGCAGGTGCAAGAGTCTCCAGACTTCACTTTTCCCCACCTCCATGACTCTGGAAGCATGTCTCGAGATGGGGCCTTAAGTGATTAGGGCTAACAGAGTCGCCTGCCAACCTGTGTTGGACATCCAGAATGAGTGAGAATTAAACTTCTATTTCATTAGGCCTCTGAGATTTGGGAGATTGTTATCACAGTGTAACCTAGCCTCTCTTGACTGCCAAATCAACAAACAGCAAGAGGGACTTGTAATTCCACATATCTATCTTTCCTGACATATATTGACGTCTTTTCACACATTAAGTGGAGCTATCTCATGATGGACACAAGATTTAAGGCCTCATCTCAACTTAATACGCAATATGTTAAACAGTCAATACAGTATCTTTCGGTAAATTTTCAAAGGCAACTTTCTTCCTGTAAAATCTCTAAAACTCTAGAAACAAGCAGGAGAGCCAATGCTTGACTTCTGAGATCCAGCCAGATCATACAGGGGTAAAATGGTGAAACAAACTCAAAGGAAAAGTATAATTTTCTAAGATCAGTAACATCTATCAAAACCACTGTGAAAATTTAGAATTGAATGAAATTATCTATTTTACTGCTTGAAGAAGGCCCCCCAAAAAACAAAAATGACTGTTTCAAACCTTGTCCTAAACATTAGGAAAAAATTCTTTCTGATTGGCAGTCTGCTACAGACTAAAAATGATACCCTACGTGCTAGTGAGACTGTACCAATCGAAATTAAATAAGGTTCTTTAAATTTTCATTCTTAATATTTTGGGGAGCTTGAAATAATCTTACTATTTCCAAAGAACAACTGACATGAGAGTTTTTTTTCCTAAAATAGTAAATATTAAATTTTATTATAAATTGCCCAGTTTTCAGGCACCATCTCTCATTTTGAAGAGCAACGTGCGAGTAATGAGTACGGTACTCCTGATGGCAGCATAATAACTTGAAAACCTAAAAATAAAATATCAGAAGCAAAACCAAGCTTTTTTTTTTGGCTTTTCTCTCTGTTTATGTTAGATAGCAGGCAGCATTGGATAGGTTTAGGTTTAGAATCTTTGCTGAAAGTATTTCATTTCTGCCAGCATTTTCATCTGAATTTAATTCTGCTGTTGGCTCTTCATGAAACATACTGTATTAGGATAAAAGCTGTCCAAACGTTCTTTACCAAAGAGAATTTTACCTTCTCTGAATAGCAACCTTGAATTTTACCATTTAGAGTTTCTGCAAGCTAAAAAGCAGTGGAATGCCAATAAACTGGGTCTCTCTCTCCAACTAAATTGTAGGCCCCTGAAGGGCAGGGACTGTGTTTCTACCTTCAGGCATCCCCAGGATCTAGCATGAGTGATGAACCACTACCTTTTCATTTACCTCTCTCTTTATTCTAAGGTTTTCAATCCCTTAAACTGATTCTTTCTATTATAAGTGTGAAAGAAAGAAAATTCTGGTCTTTACAAGTTCTATTTGGAGAGCAACGTCTTGGAAGGAATCAGGGGACACTTGGCACACTGGGTGAAGTTCAAGAAAAAGACCACACTAGGCTCTGAGAAATATCTTTGGAGCTGTGAAGCGAAATGCTGTGCAAAGTGGGAAATGATCACTCTTGAAGGCCCTCGGAAATTCAGTCAAGTCTACAGAAATCACAAACTGCTGGACGTAACCTTTCTTCTGGGAAATGTTGAGAGTCAGGTCTGCATATTGGTGGACTTGGGGCCAATTTCATCAGAATTGGCCCGCGTGACCATGACAGAATGAGCCAACACGGCAAGGGGACAACTGGATCACTTACAGTCCATTTCAACGGACATGGCAGCAATCCACATAATTTAGGAACAAAACTCTTTTTAATACAGTGCATTTATTGCTTTCGTAAACATGCAGCACAGTTTGAAACAAAGAAGCCTTCAAAAACATGGAAATATACTTTGCATGTAAGAATAAATGGTTAGTAAAGAATTAAAATTTTCATTTTTTTAAAGAAAAGGATATTCATTTTTGTCAAACACTGACAGTGATTTGGGCTCAGAAGCTCTAATTTTCTTAGGATCCCGTGAGTCTATTCTTCAAAGTACGCCACGTGAGGTCGACCTAAAGAACACCTGACCACTTCGACTTCGCCACCTCCATTCTTCTCCCGTTGAAAGTGAATGCTAATTAAATCCTCCACGATTTCTTCATCCATCGTATCAAGGTCTTCCATTCCAGTCAGAAGCACCGTCCTCTTAGATACTCCTGAAAATACCTAAGGAGGAAAATAAGAAAGATAAACAGAAAACTTTCTAAGAGCTTTGAATTGCAAAACTTTACATTTATAAGCTCTGCTTAATATTTTGGATTTTATTTTAGGAGAGACAAAGAGCCTCAGGAAGATTTTTCAAGTAAGAGAATATCAGAGTCGGATCTGAGTTTCAGAAAGATGACTCTGGTGGCATTATGACGAATAGAGAAAAGAGGGGCAACTCTATGAACAGAAAGACCAGTTAGAGAGGCAGTTAGAGGTGGAAGTGACAAGACTGAGTGAGCAAATGAACGGGGGAGGTGAAGAAAAATGAAGAGTTAAGCATGAGTTCTAGCTTTCAGATTGGTGGACTAGGTGGATAGTGGTGCCACTTAATACCTGAGTAGGAACAGAAAAAGAGAGCAGGTTTGAAGTAAAGACAACGAGTTCAGAGAAAATGAGCTGGAAGAATTATTTTTAAATGTCCAACGATAGTAAACACATGAGGAAAATGTAGCTATGTCTCCTCATACAAAAATAAAGATTGTGCCATTATCTGAGTAATTTCAGTTTTTAAAAAGTGTATAATATATTAAATAAGGTACAGTTTCACATTAAAATATTCCTTAAAAAGACAAACTCATTCTGCACCAAGCAGATATGAAAAAACTATTTTGATATCCCTTACTAATAAGATTCAAACAGTAACAGAGTCACAACTTTTTCTTTATTTTTTGTGCTGTGGGGTCAAGCAGTAAGTTCCCAAAATGAAAGAAAAGAGATGACTTTACCTGAAATTTTTTCAAGTGTTTTTCTATGTATGGAGAAACAATAACTCTATGGCAGTTATGGTCTGTATAAAGAGGATAATCTTTCTTTTTCAAAATCTTGTCAGCAACTAGAAGTAAATTTTTAAAAAATTATTTTCTTTTTTATATCATAAATATTTTTAACCAAAGTTAAAACTTCCTTCAAACAGAACAATATCACAGTAAACAATGAATTGAGTGACTAATTTTTAAGAAGTTCTACAGTCCACTCTAAAGACTTCACAGTACCTCATTTTGAAAAATATAAGACCAGACAATAATGAGGTTTAAATAGATCTTTCTGTCTTGAACTATCCACTGCAGTCAACCAATGCAGAGAGGGCTTCAATGTCCTCAGATAGATGTACCTTGAGCCACGTAAGATGCAACAGCCATCTGCAAAAAGTAACCCACCCATCCCTACAAGAATATTTCCCAGTCTCTTAAGAAGCATAAACGAAAACTATGATTAGAATACTATGTATATAATTTACCACATATATATGTATACACACACACAAATAGAGTAAATTACTGTAGTATAGTAATAAATGTAATATATTACGTGTATACTGAAATAATAGAGAAGAGCATTAACTTAGTAAAAATTGAGACATTTCCTTAGACTTCCTTTTCTGCTACTTTGTAGTTAGTTATGATTAGTTGGTTGGTATTAATTATTAGCATTAACATTAATAATATGGCTAGTATTATTTAATAATATAAATATATATACAATATTAATATACAAAATTATTTAGTTACCCTGTAACTAACACATGATATTCAGTAAACTGATATGATTATGTCAACCAAAGGGTGGCAGGGGTTGACTATCACGTAAGTGAAGGCAAATAACAAAATTTCATCAGTTTTCTCCAAAACAAAGAATAATCAGATTTATTTTTAGCAGCATTTTTCTCCTAGAGGGGAAAAAGGTAATGTGTCAAGATTACATAACAGGAACAGTTCTTGAGAATATCCAATTACTTTGTTTTTTCTTCTCTCACCAGTCCATCTTGGACTGGCAATATGGTACAATGGTTAAGAATGTACACCCTTGCTGGCGAGGATGTGGAGAAACTGAAACTCTGGTACATTGCTGGTAGGAATGTAAAACGGTGCAGCCACTGTCGAAGACAGTATAGCAGTTCCTCAAAACATTAAACATAGAATTACCATATCATCTAGCAATTCCAGAAAGATCTAGAAAGACATTCAACTAACCATAACTAACTACATAGTAGCAGAAAGGGAAGTTTAAGGAACATCTCAATTTTTACTGTATTAATGCTCTTCTCTATTATTTCAATTGTCTTTAAAAAGCATGTACTACTTTGTTATGAAAAACCCTAATCAGTCAATGTTTTTTAATTGTATAGTTGGAGTTCTACTACATGTGCAAACCCAAGAGAGGCCTTAAGAACTAGATTAACTAGAGAGTAAGAGATTTTTATTTTGAGAATCACTTGAACATATTAACAAAAGCAACTATAGAATCTTCTATTTTTAATCATAAGAATGTAAACCTTCCTAAGATGATTTGGTGAAAGTCCATATCTACCTAAAAACGGAACAGATGTCTAGCTGTTCTTTTCATTCACCCCTTGTCCTCCCTGGAATTGATTCTTCCACCTAAGAGACCCTGTCAGTCACAATAGGTGGGATGGAAGAAACCGTTTTATATATATATATATATTTTTTTTTTTTTTTAAGTTTCTCTGGCACACACCCACTGTGTGATCTTGGGCAAGTTACTTGGGTAAGATCCCTCAATTTCCTCATCAATAATATGAGTATAACACCACCTCCAGAGTTGTGCTGTGGATCAGGGAAGAGCTATGTATAGAACATCTGGCCCCATGCCTGGCATGTGATAAGAATGCACTAAGATTTATCTGCTTGCTACTTGTAACATTATCATTCTCAGTAGCATTCACAGAAATTATTTTCAGGTCTCTACCATTTTATAAGGATAAAAAAAAAAATCCCCTATTGTTATGCTGTGTAATAAATTCCAAATAAAAGTAGTAGAAAACGAATACTTTCAGAAATGGCAGACCATAGGGCCGGCTCTGTAGCTTAGCGGTTAAGTGCGCGCGCTCCGCTGCTGTCGGTCCGGGTTTGGATCCCGGGCGCGCACCAACGCACCGCTTCTCCAGCCATGCTGAGGCCGCGTCCCACATACAGCAACTAGAAGGATGTGCAGCTATGACATACAACTATCTACTGGGGCTTTGGGGGGAAAATAAATAAATAAATAAAATCTTTAAAAAAAAAAAAGAAAGAAAGAAATGGCAGACCATAATTTAAATGGCAGAGTATTATTTAACTTCCTCAATGTGTGAATACCTCCAGTTTCCACAAATGTGATGACAGCACTTCCAGACCGCATATCATACTCCACGCTTTCCACTTCTCCACCTCCGTGTCGGGACTTACAAAAGCTCAGTTCTAGCTTGTCTCTCATCTGATTTTCAGGCAATTCATCAGGAATTTCAGTAACATTGATCTTCACTTTAGATATTTCTACATAAACCTGGGAAATCGTTTCATATTCAGAAAGATGGATGAGAAAAGTATCCATGTTTCAGAGAATTCTAAAAAGCTTTAATCACCCTGTTACCTGGAATCTGACTCCTGACTTTAATGGAACCGGCTTGGCCATAACCTCCACATATATATCCTCCATCTGCACATGATGTTTCCCCATTCTGATCACATTTTGGGCAACTGAAAAATAATATAGGAAGTATTAATTTCCAATATTTCAATAAATTTTTACACTTTTGCTTTAAGAATAAATTGTCCTGAATGTTTCCAATTTTCTTTCACATTAAAGGTTCTAATTTTTAAATTTTTCTTAGGATTTCCAAGTGATAACAGTCTTGCCACCAAACTAAGATATATTTGTTAAAATACATCAGCAAAAATTATAATATACAAATTCTCATCAAGTTCTAGACTCATCTCTAAAGAGAGAGCCCAGTAATCCTTCAAAACTTCATAAATTATTTCAGCACAGCCGCACACCCTTCCTTTCCACTGTTGACAGAATTACTGGAGAATTCCCCTAGTACATTAAAGCTCAGCCAGAAATTTCTTCCATGTTGAGTAAGCTGGGAAAACTTCAGTGTCATTCTGACAATCTTATTTATCATTTGTCACTCCTCCTTAATATGTTACAAGCATCAAAGAAATAACTATTCATTTTTGTCTCTTTCTCAAGGATTATATGTTAAAGACCACATAGGCTTGAATATCAAAGAGTGAATCTTTTTTTTTTGCCATATTTTAATGAGGAATTCTGCTTTCACTAAAATGCTCTTGAGACCATTCACTAAAAATTTGATAGCCTTGCTATACCAATCACAAAACTATCAAGTCTAATTTATCCATGCAAATGGGAGAGGCTCAGTAATATAATTATGCCAAAAATCATTAAGACTCCAAACAGCCACTATATGTCAGTTTAAAATGCATGTGGGTGTGGGTTTATTTTTAATTATGTGACACGAGAGTTTATAACTCTTCAGTTGTTAATATTTGGAGCTGCTTACTCTAATTTTTCATGAAGATAAGAGATGCCCATTCCTGGTCTTATAAATCTGACATGTGTTTATGACAACCAGATATCACACCACAGCTGGAAGAAGAGAGAAACGGGGCTAAGAAGGCAGGGCGTTGTCATATGGGAATTCAGACTCATTGTACCATGATGACTATAACTTGTTATATGACAACAGGCAACAATAACAGAAAATATCAATGAAGTAATAATCAGATGATGCTTTTCCCCTCCCAACGCCTCCCCAGCTGGTGATCTGACGCAGCTGAGAGGGACCACTTGTGTTTCAACCTTTGTGGCTCTGACTGTCAAAAGCCAACTCGTATTTAATTGTGTATAAACCCAAAGTTGTCCCAGGAGAGCAGGACCTTGGAACCATGCCAAGAGTGGAAGCAGTGACACGTGTTTCTGAAGAGAATCCTATTCCCAGCATTCCCAGGTAATTCCTGCAGAGAATTCCTGCTTCCCAAAACCTCACATCTTTTAGTCACATCCCAGTTCCCACTGTTAACTGCCAACGTGGCTCTTGGTCTCCTCTTCCACCCTCAGCCGCAGGACTGGACCAGGGTGGATCCTGGGTGAATGAACAGTATATGCATATACTGACCTGCTAGAATGCCTTTCTTTTTAACATTTACTTTCAGGCTATAGTGATGGACCAATCGTCAGGAGATGTGAGTTATAATCACAGATTCTCAGAATCTGAGCACTGGAAGGGCTTATGAAGGAAGACCATCTGGTCCCACCCCATAACTTGACAAATATAAGAACGAAAGCCCAGGATGATGGGCTGCTCGGAGGACTGCTGGTCCAGTGGAAAGTACATGGGTACTCAGGGTTTGGCTCTCAGCTCTGCAATTTATTACTGTATGGACCCTGAAAAAGTTCTTTATCTTCTTTAAGCTTCTGTTTCCTTATCTGGAAAATTCCTAACATGCAGCAATAATAACAGCTAACATTTATTGGTTATTATGTGTCAGACACTGTACTAAGTATTTTATCAACATTTCTCATTTAATACTCAAAGCAGCCCCATGAGGTAGGTACTACCACAAAGCCTGTCATAAAAATCTGAGATTTATAAAAAACCAAACCCATATCACACTTCTAGAAAGGAGCAAAGCTGTCCCTCAAAGCCAGATCCTCCTCATTAAGGCGCCCCCAGCTCTGAACAGGGTCCTACACCAGGGCAGACCTAGCAAACATCAGGTCCCATCCCAAATCTCTGACTCCTGGGCTCTTCCCATTCACTGATCATGTGCCCTTAGGTAAACCACTTAAACACCTGAGAATCTGTTTTCTTAGCTATAAAATGTAAAAAGTAACTCTCCTATCCTATCGCTTTCATAGTCGTGTGAGTATAAAATGAGATGATGTCTGTGAGAACTCTCTGAGAAATGTGTAGAGCTCTACTACCTTAAGATACCACTACTAGTATTATCATTTGGAGGGAGCAGGGGGAGTAGAAAGACACTGGTACCGGACATCACAACACCTAGGGCTTGAGTCCCAGAGTCACTGCGTTCTGAATGAGTGATCACATTCAAGTCACATAACACCTCAGAGTCAGTTTTTCATCTGTAAAATGGGGATAATCATACTTGTCTCAGGGTATCCTATGAGGATGAGATGAAATGATCTATGTAAAAATTGTGAAGCAATAGCCAAATATCTATGAAAGCTCTTTGAAAGTCCGAGTACTTTCCAAAGGTAACATGGTCACGTTCTTGACCATTAGTCATACCTTCTTCTTTTTCAAAGGTGATAAGCGCTTGTCCTTTTTGTAGCTCATAAGGAACTTGCGAGTTCACTTGAAAGGAGCAGGAGACATTTAAAAACTGACTGTCATCCTCAGAATTCTCTGCAGATGTGAATTTCACCTTTGTGTCGGGAATATCCTCTTTAATCTAATTCAAACAGAAATGTTTGATTAAAATCAAGAAATAACTTAACCCCTTCCAGTGTTAATGTGAAGTGATCATCCAATAATTCATTCTCCACTGATTTCAGAACCCCACATAAGACTGTGTGGTCTTATGTAATATCTTTATTAATATCTTTAATGTCTTTAGTAATTGCTTCTTCCTAGGTTAAGTATTCAGTAATGTAATCAGACCCTTTAATATTATTTCACAGATGAAATTATAAATATATAATCTCTCACTTTTTCTAATCAATGTTTAAACTGGTCAATATTGTGTGGTGTTTGATTCTAAAGTCTAAATCATCCTTGTGGATAAGCACCTTTTAAACAACTGTACCAATAATAAGCTATCTCACAAGAGAATCACTGGACAGTGTATTTATTCTCACTACAAAGAGGTATGAAATAGAGTCAGGTGTATACTATGGTTATTTTGATAGCAAACTCAGATCATTTCCTCCAAAAAGCAAGACTCCTGAATTCTGTGATTTAAAATTTACCAAATTTAAATTATCCCTCCCCAACACCTGCCCAGCAACTTTTTAACCATTACTACAACTTAGGTTTATAAAAATGTGAAGGGACACTATCAACAAAATTTGTAATCTGAAGGATAAAGTTAAGTGGTTATACTTGGCTGCTTAAAATCATTGGGATTAACAGACATATACAAGTACACATACATGCACAAATGAGTGAGGTGTTTGCATTTCTATTTCCCATGGTTACTTTACATGCTGAAAGAGAAGGTGTAATTGCAGAGGGATGAGAAATATTCAATGAGTCATTTGATTTAATCTTACATTTATTCTATATCTTTACATGTAACTTTAGTAGAATTTCTGATGACCATAAGTCCGATTTCAAAACAATCTGTAATGTCTGAGAAAAGGCAGAGTGTTTCCCAATAACATGGAAATATCCAGTGTATCTGGAGAAGTCGAGAGCTTTTGGAGTGAGAGAGAAAGCGAGAGTGCCCGATGCTAGTCCCGAGGACACTGTGGCAGAGAGCACGTCACTCAAGCTCTCTGGCCCACAGTTTCAGTCTCCTGCAAAGTGGGTCAGCTGAGCTGGCTGGGTTCTCGAGGCCCTCTGAGGTGTAAGACTAACTGATTCTGGCTCCGGTCTGAGGAATCACCAGAATCTCAACAGAGTCTTCTCTAAGTCTCAGAAACACAGGAAACCTCGCCTCCTAATATTCAATAACCTACCCCCCATTTCACAAACAAAAAGTAACAACGCTTTAAGCATTTAAATTGTTTAAAGAAAGTATTTTTTTTAACAATATGAGTTGTTATGAAGAAAAAAGAGGTGAAAGTTATGTGTAATTCAAATACAGGGAAATTTAGGAGAGAATTTAAATGGTGAAGATATATGTCCAATTTCTTTTAACTGTGAACTCATTTAAATTACGGATGAGGAGACCAATAAAGGCACTTAGCGAGAAGACCAAGAATTTGATCCAAAAGTGATTGATAACGACCTTTTTTGTTGTTTTTGCATTAACATATACATAAATATTAAAAAGTGCATCATAAGTATACAGCAAGATGAAATTTTACAAAGTGATCACACACATGTGACCAGCACCTAGATCAACAAACAGAATATGACCAACATCCCAGAAGCCCTCTTGGGTTCCCTTCCAGTTCCTACCTGCCTCCAAGGGTAACCACTATGCTAACTTCTAACACTGCATTTGTGCTTTATTTATATGGCAGCATATGGTATGCCTTCTTTTCTGTTTTTTGGCTCAACATTGTGCTTATGAAATTCATCCATGTTGTTGCATATAGTTGTAGTCTGTCCATTCTCATTGCTGTTTAGTATTCCATTGTGTGAATACACCCCAATTTATTCATTCATAAAGGAGGGACAGTTGGGTTCTTTTTAGTGTGGGGCTCTTATAAACAGTGGCGCCATGGATGACCATAACGTCTTAGAAGTGATTTTTGTATAATTAAATTGCTTTTGTTGAAAAATGGTGTCATCCATTGAAAATGTGATACATAAAACAATTAAAGGAGTACCTGGGAGTTTCTGGTGGCCTCTTGCAACTCAGCTTCAAGCTTTTGAATCTCCTCCTTTAACTGATTATTTTCCTTTGCAATTTCTTCAATTAATCTCTAAAAAGATATCAAATAGCACCAAAAAATTAAACTGCTCCCGACAGCATTTTTCGAAATGAATTAAAGAAGCTAAATTTCTGTCACCCTGAATAAGGCATAGAAAGACATTAGACAGTCTCAGAATGAAGATGATCACATGAATAACACATTTGCTGAATGTTTTACATCATCATCTGTCGATTCTCCTACCACTGCCAAGAATTATTATCTCATTATACAAACAAGGAAACCACCCTCCACCCTAGACCAAAGGTCACAGAAATTTTTATAGTAGAGCAAGAATTGAGACCCAGACCTAGCTATTTGTGACTACAATATGACTTCTAAATTGCACTGTAATTGTGGCCATATGTTACTCTGGGGCAATTAAAAAAAAAATTGCTGTGATTCTCACAGTACAGCTGCCCTGACATGCCAGACACACGGCCTTGGGTAAGTAGTTGAAGCTACCTGACCCTCTATTCCCTCTCAGGTCTGATCAGATAATTGCTAACTAAGCTCTTAACTCCTAGGCACAAATCAAAGAAAAGAAGGAGGGAGTGAAAAAGCAGCTAATGTTGTAAGCCTTGTAAGAGACAGAATAGAAATATGATTCTTGTAAGATCTGAATAATGGAAGTAAAAAAATTTTGAAAAGGCTAATATCCTCCCAAATTCAAGGTAATGTTAGACAAAGTCATATAAACATGCTTCACTGCAAAACTAGTAGATATAAATTAATTTTTAATAATACCCAGTAATTTTTCTTTTACCTCATTTTGTTCATCTTTCATAAATTCTTCATCTAGCCAATGCTTCTGAAGAATTTGTTTTTTGTCATCTTCATCAGCTGCCATGATTCCCTAATTATCATAAACAAATTAATTTTAAAAATAGTATATACACACAAATTCAAGAAGAAAGAAATAACACCTTTTACCATTTTCCAGAAGAAACATCTCTTCTTTGCTGTATCTTTTTTCCTATCATCAAAGTCTTTATTATCATGTGGCTTATATCCAAATAAAGTCTATACTTAAAGTAACTTTCACACTTATATAAGAGGGTTCTAAAAGTCCTTTGCTTTTCAACATAGTAATAGAAAATCATGGGTATTAACATTCCTTTGTAGTTCACATCTCAATCATAATCTGATGCTACATTTTAAAAGACTACTATTTTAGTCTTCTAGCCTTTTTAAAAGGTTTTGATTTAAACATTTAATTATCCGAGGCATATGTGTGTGGTGATGGATTGTAATTAGTATTTGGGTGGTGAACATGATGTAATCAATGCAGAAATAGAAGTATAATGATGTATGCCTGAAATTTATAAAATGTTACAAACCAATGTTACTGCAATAAAAAAATTAAAAATTAAAATAAATAAATATTTAATTATCCCTATTGTACTCCCCACATGTAAATGGAGTAAAAAGGCCTCCAAAACACCCTTCCTTTACATGTACAGAGGTTCTTACCTGGAGTTTCCACAAACCCTTCCCCGACTTCATTCATTTGGACGGAAAAAAACTACATCTGTACTTCCAATAACCTCTGATTGCAACTTAGCATTCTCTTCAAACATGAATATAGCCTACAAGCCACGTAGTATTTGCAGCAAGATAAAAATCACCAAGACAGCACAGATATTTTCATAAAATACAACAGTTGCAGATATTCTGAAATATTGTTTGTGTTTAACCCTCTTCAAAATTATGGTAGTTATTAAACTCACTACTAGGTCTTGTGATATACTATGATATATTAATACATATTACTAATAAAAAATTTGCTTTTTTAATATTCTGATAATCATATTTCAAAATAATTCGTTTCCTTTGTAATTCTATGTATTTTGCTTTATATATTTAAAGAACTTTTTTTTTAGAAAGGTCCATAGGCTTTATCAGACTGGCAAAAAATCCATGGCACAAAAAAAGTTAAGAACCCATGTCTGCATATGAATTTACTGAGATGGAGAAGTCTCAGATCAAAAATGAAACAAGGAATATCACAACTATTTTTATGTTTTTAGAAGCACATTAATAACCAGTCTGTAATGTAATCTTCCAAGATTTCAAGTGGCTAAATTCTCACTATTCTTGTAGGAGAAATAGAAAAGACATTTATTCCTCTTTAAAAATAAAATAGAAGACTAGAAAAAAAATTAGTCGTGTCTTACTTTACCCAGTGTGAATACAAGCAGTGTCAAAAAAAGTGGGGGGTCACACGGCACTCAGACCTTGGTTTCTAATCTATTCTCCAATGAAACGAACCAGGGCTCCTTGGACGATTCTACCTCTAGGGCAGGAAATATACAAGATGAGCCTGCAGCTCCCAGTAGCCAAACGTACATAAACGGGATTTATCAAGTAAGTAAAAATATGGAGGATAATAGGGGTCAGGTTTTTCATTGTTAGCAAAGGTAACTGTAAATATGGAAAGGGAGAAAACCAGAATGAACGCTATGGATTAGAACTGGAGATATCGGTATAATCTCATGATTTCTGATAGATGGATTGATAGAAAGATACAGAGATATAAATATAGATAAAACTGTGTTGTGTGCACATATACATACTGTACATATCCATCTGTATATATATTCCCTACCTCTGTCTGCTGAGAGGGCCTGAAGCAAAGATAATAGCAATGAGCACACCTAGCACTCAGAATTTGGTTTCTAATACCATTCTCCACAAGGTACCAAGACTGTTCAGAGAAATGGCTGATTTCAGGACTGGAACAGGGAAAGTATAAAACGAGCATCTTATGGTGTCAGAAAGCAAGAAAGTGCTCAAAGAATGATGAGAACATGTCAAAAAGACAGAAAATCCAGCTTGAGGAAGTTCTCACTGGACAAATCTGAGAATAAATTAATCATAAAAATAAATAATGACAGTAATAATTAAATCCACTGAGTAAAATAGAAAACTATGAGTCCATACTGACATACATACAGACATATATAAATTGAAATTTTGGTGGGGAAAGGACCATTTAGTTAGTCTCAGAATCCTTCCTCACAAAATATTTATTAATTTCAAAGGGGAAATGTGTAACTTCACAGTGAAGAAGCCAGGCAGATGCCACCAGAATAAAATAATCAAAGTAAATAATGAGATAAATCATCTGCCATCTGATAGGCTGCACTGAGAACAAAGCATGACTTCTATGATATTCCTGCCAAAGATACATAATCTAAATCTAAGCATGAGGAAACGTTAGACAAACTGGCTTGTTCTCTTCAAAAGTGTCAAGTTCAAAAAAGCCAAGGAAAGACTGAGAAACTGTTCTAGGCAGAAGGAGATGAAAGAGACATCACAACTAAATGCAATGCATGATTCTGAACTGTGTCCTTTTGTTACACAAGATATTATTGGGACAACTGGCAAAATTTGAATTGGATCCAAGGATTAGATGGCAGCAATGTGTCAATATTAATTTCCTGATTTTGATCACTGTATTGTGGTTATACAAAGAATACCTTTTTTGTAGGAAACGTATACTCAAGAATTTGGAAACTTACAGGAAAAAGAAAGGTTGTTTGTATCGTACTTGCAACTTTTCTGTAAGTTTGAGATGGTTTCAAAACATATATATTAGTAGCTCCCTATTACATCAACAACTGCAGAATCCTTATGACGGCCTCCAACATTCATCCAAGGTCTTACACAATCTAACTCCAATTTATTTTCTAGTCTTTCTTAGACAACTCCTAGACTAAGTCTCCTAACCACACTGAACACTCGAAGGGTCCCTCTTCTCCCTTTTGTCCCTCAATATGTCTCATCCTTCCACCCCTCCCAACCTTAATTTCCACCTAATGAAATCCTACTGTTCTTCAAGGTCCATCCCAAATTTCTGCCAAGTTCTTGAAGCCTTTTCTGATTCCCCCAAGGGACATTAGTTCTCCCTCTTTTACCTCTTTTGGGGAGCTTTACTTATTTGTGTACCTGTGTCATTTTCCATGATTAGACGGTCACGACCTTGAGGCCAGGGACCACGTCTACTCCTCCTTGCATCCATTTAGAGCACAATACGAGCTTACACATTGAAAATACTCAATATTTAGAGAATCGTGCAGTATCTTGACTCAGGTAGTTGTTCTGCTCAGGACATCCACGCATATGAAGTTCTCTTATCACATTTCCAGAAAGCAAAAACTGCAACATTATTTAATTGCTTTTTTTAAAGTCAATATTCTTAAGAGCTTGTAATAAAGGCTCTCAATATATTTAACTCTTATAAATGGTCTACTACATGACACCCCCAGAACTTTTTGCAACATATTTAGTATCTCAATACTGTCCTCTCTTTGCATCAGCGGGATGTACAGTAATAGGCTTCCTTTTATGCAATCAGATCGTAGGCAGAATAACAACCCTCCCAAAGATGCCCACATCCTAATCCCCAGAATCTGTGAGTATGTTAGGTTACACTGCAAAAGAGAATTAACGTTGCTAATCAGCTGACTTCAAAATATGGAGATCATCCTGAATTTTCCATGGGCCCAATGTAATCACCAGGGTCCTTAAAAGTGAACGAGGAAGGCAGAAGAGCAGAGTCAGAGTGAGATGTGACAACATAATAATCGTCAGATGGCACGCTGCTGGCTTTGAAGATTGAAAAAGGGTACCACTGAGCCAAGGAAGGTGGGCATCCTGTAGAAGTTGGAAATGGCAGGAAAACAGATTTACTCCAGTAGCCACCAGAAAGGAAGGCAGCCCTGCAGACACCTTATTTTAGCCCAGTGAGACCCAGGTCAGATTTCTAACCTGCAGATTTTTAAGATAATAACTTTGTGGTTTTTAAGCCACTAAATCCGTGATAATTTGTTATGGTAGTGAATGAAAAAACCAATACAAATCACCACCATCTATCCACCACCTGTTTTCCTACTATACTCATATCACTGCGGTGGCAGGCCTGATAGAATCCAATCTTCCCATATCTGGCAGCAAAAAGAAAGGAAACGAGGGGAAGGAAGGCAGGAGGTGGTAATTAATAAAATAGTGATAAACATATATAGTTTTAAAAAAACTTATGCATGTTATACAGACAGGGAAACATGGTGTTCTCCTTTGGATGTCTCTTTCAAGAAAAACCCTGAATATTCTGAAACGTGAGGAAAGACTGCCAAACCCTGCGCCTGCCAAGGAGAGTAAATCTCAAGGCATCAGTTTTCCTAAGAACTATCTCGGGAGACACTAGAAGAACGTTGAGGAAACACAGTGGTTTTAAGTTTCAGTTTCCAGAATGAAGCAAAGCACACCAAGGAGACGGGGTCAGAGGCCTGGCCGGCACCCAGAAGGCACCGTGGGCGCAGGGGCAGGCGCGCCCTCTCGGCAGCTTGTCGCCACAGCGACCCAGGCTGCGGGGGGTGGGGCGCGGGGGCGCGGGGGGCGCAGAGCCGCCTTCTGCGCGCGGTCCCTGGCGCCGCGGAATGCGCCTCGCTCCCGACCCAGGGCCTCGGTAGCCCGGGGCTACCAGGAGCAGGGACGGCAGCCGGGGAACCGGGAGCCCCACTCACCTGCCTCGGCCCGTCGAGCGCCGCAACGCGGGGCCCAGCGCGCCCGCCTTTCCGGGAAACCTCGGGGGTCGGCGCCGGATGTCCCAGGTCCCCGAGGCTGGTGCTGCCTTATCCAGAAGCGCCTCGGGAGATCCGAGGTGCCGTTGCAAGTGGGTGTCACTCGGATTAACAGCTTGTTCCTTAAAAAAAAAAAAAGAAGAAGAAGAAAAGGAAAAGAAAACTGTGCTCAAGTAGTGGTTAGTGAAAAAACTAACCACCGCTCGGAATAGCAAACCTGGTGTCTCCAGTAACTGGTTAAACACTAACAAGTTATAACCATTTTCACTTTCGATTTCTAAAAATTGCTTGTTTTGTTTTTGTTTTGGGGGAATCTATCCCAAAAGTTTTCCTGAAGTGTCCATAAACACTAATTTCAGGACATGTCTTAAAAAACACTCTTGTGTGTGTGTGTATATTACTGGACATACGGTTGGAAAAGTGGACTGAAACAAAATAACGTCAAAGCAGGCGTCTCTCCCCAGATTGTAACTCTCATTGTAATTTATTGTCTTTATAACCTTAATCTACAAATTTTTACAACCAGCACAAGATCAGCTCGTCTGTGTGTCTTTTGCAGCGTCCTCTGGGCCATGAGGTTGGGAAAGCTGTGGTGTTCAGTTGGTTTCTATGACCCACGTCCCTTGAAAATTGTCTTACAATCTTTTGTTTTGTTGTGAAGCTTGTAAATAAATGCTTCACTAGGTGTGATCTTTTCCTTTGAAAATAAAAACGTCTGGCTTATTTCAAGAACTGCAGTGTCTCTTAATTCTACACCAAGAACCACCCCACAGCTGTACTTGCTGGTAAATAGAGGTCAGGAAGGAGATGCATCAAAATGATTTCTAGTGTATAATGCTATATACTCATATGTAATAACCGATATAGCAGTCTAAAATGACAGATTAACAAAAGCCAAATTCCTTTAGATCAAGAATAGTGATAGGAATCAGTTAAAAGTGAATTAAGTGAAAAAAATCAAGTGGTGCGTGATAAGGGCTTTTGTGCTCATCAGCTCAGTTTGAAAGTACAAAAACTTCATCTGTCACAAGTTGAGAATTAATGTCGTTCTACCTTAGAAATTTAGAGAGCATGAAATTGAGAGGTTATTTAGTTCAACCTCATTTCTTCTTTGATCTTGTTTTTGTTTTTTATAAGAAGATACTAAGGAGCAGGACCATGGCCAGAACAGAGCTGATCTGATATTGACTCAGATCCTGTGAAAGGGCAAAGGATACAGGTAGTAGCGAAGCCTTTTTGGCTACCAACATGCTAAAGCCAAGCCATGTGTAACAATACGAATTCAACTCAGCTTCAAATCTAGTATTCTGCAAAGTGCTGGAGTTCTAAAGATGAATAGTCAGTTCCTGGACATATTAGTAACAATTTTAATTGCTAACATCTACTGAGAACTCCTGGGCATTTAATATCCTTTTTATTTTGCCAACAACAGTATGAGGTATAGGTATTCTTCCCATTTTGCAGATGAGGAAACTAAGCATTAAAGAGGTGACCCCAAATCAAGCAATTAATATGTAATGACTTTGATGTCATACTCTACTCTCAACCATAAAATCAGTGTCTCCACACTGTGTTTTATGGTGTTTAAAGATGAAGGAATTCTACGGCCAACTATGATTAGGTTATGCTGCATACTTAATTCACTTTTGGAGAGTCACAATGCACAATAGCACATTAAGAATTTTGAGAAGCAGGGCCGGCCCGTGGCTTAGTGGTTAAGTGCGCGAGCTCCGCTACTGGCGGCCTGGGTTTGGATCCTAGCGTGCTTGTCCAGACGTGCTGAGGCCTCGTCCCCACATACAGCAACTAGAAGGATGTGCAACTATGACATACAACTATCTACCGGGGCTTTGGGGAGAAAAAGGGAAGGAAAAAAAGGAGGAGAGTTGGCAATAGATGTTAGCTCAGAGCTGGTCTTCCTCAGCAAAAAGAGAAGGATTGGCATGGATGTTAGCTCAGGGCTGATCTTCCTCACAAAAAAAAAAGAAAAAAAAAAGAATTTTGAGAAGTATTGCAGGAAAAATTAAAGCACACATGAAAAAGTTTAACTTTATTCAACCTTGAATTTATTGAACTAATTTGACCACTAAATCCTTTTGTTCAAGGAGCAGCTATTAAAATCTTGAAGAGTTTCTAATGGGGTAATTTTACTAATGATGGGGTCCAGGACATGCTACCCTCAAATGTGGCACCTTGGCATATTGAATAGTTTAAGCTGAAGAAGTTTGAGAAAACAGAAGCAAGAAGGTCACTCTGACCTTTCCCTCCCTCCCACCATCCTTCTCTGAAACAGGTCATAAAACCCTCGTGTGAGAGGTGCCCTCTCTATACCTGGAGGAAAGGAGCATCCTTATTTCTGAAGACAAAGGGATGCCGAGACGAATCCTAACAAACAGGCCTTGCTGAGTCTCCCCCAGTTTACTGCACTTACCTCATGCTCCTTGACGCATCATATTCCTCCATGACTGCCCACTCTTCATCAAACCCAGCATAAAAATAGTCAGATTTAACTGTTTCTTCTGGTCTTTGTTTCCTTATGAAGACTCTCGTGTCATATAAAACTTATATTAATCTGTATGCTTTTCTTCTGTAAATCTATCTTTGTCGGTTTAATTTTCAGACCCAGCCAGGAACCCTAAGAGGGTAGAGGAAAACTTTTTCTTTCCGCACACTAAATTATACCATGTCTTAATATTAAAGTTATTATTTATTGAGTGTCTATAATGCACTCAATAAATATTATGTCACATATGAGATGCCTTGGACAGCTCATGTAAATCTATACCGCAATGATATGAGATGTATGTTATGTTACACATTTATCTCTCCACCAAATGGTAATGAACTCCTCCCAGATTCCCTATAAATTCACACACACAGACCAGTGTTACATACAGTGCAGTGTGTGCTATGAAGAGGTAGGATACCAGGCATAGCAAAACACAAAGAAGGGGCCAGCCCCGTGATATAGTGGTTAAGTTCGTGCACTCTGCTTGGGTGGCCCGGGATTTGCAGGTTCAGATCCTGGGCATGGACTTGCATGCTGTTCATCAAGCCATGCTGTAGCAATGTCCCATATACAAAACAGAGGAAGATTGCCACAGATGTTAGCTCAGGGACAATCTTCCTCACCAGAAAAAAAAACAAAAAAAATCATAAAGGAGAAAGTAGTCCCCTCAATCTCAGGAGATCAAGAGACGTTTCTTCCACAGAAGAGGTGAAAATTAAGTGGATTCTTCAAATTAGATGAGGTGGGCTGAGACAAAATTTCAAGTGAAAAATCCCAGAGGCATGAAACAGCTTCGGAGCCACCACAAGTTTGGTGGGTATGCAAACCAGGAGAAAACCATCTGATATCCTTTATATTGTGCTCTTGTTTTTAGAAAAGGTCTTATACACCAAGCTTTTGCTACTGTTGCCAAGATTTTGGTGATCCAGTTTGCATTTCATTCTTGGGGAAGCTGAAACACTTAGAACGTGCCCAGCATTGTGCAAGACCCTGGGGGACACCAGGAAATTATGTAACATCATCTAGTTTTCCAGAGGTTTGCAACTGGAAAATGTAAAAGTAAAGGAATGTTGCTAAGAGAGTAAATCTTAATGTTCTCATAGCAAAAAAGGAAATGGTAATTATGTGACGTGATGGGGGTATTAGCTAATGTTGTGGTGGTAATTATTTTTGCAATATATAAGTGTATCAAACCAACACTATTTTACAATATGTAAATATATTAAATCAACACTATTTTGCAATATATGTGTATTAAATCAACACCATTTTGCAATATATAAATGTATCAAATCAATATGTTGTATACTTTAAACTCACACAACGTTATATGTCAATTATATCTCAACCTCAATTATATCTCAACAAAGCTGGAAAAAAATAAATAAAATAGTAGACAACTGATTAAAAAAAAAAGGAAAGTAAAATAAGTACCCCATCCCTTACTCTGTCAGGCATGCAGTGCTATACAGTTAAGAGCATGGTTTTGATCTCAGATGTGGGTTTCAATACTAATTTCAAGTTACTGAAGTTTCCCTGCCTCAGTTTTCTCATCTGTGAAATGAGGCTGTTGTGAGTGAGATACTACTACATGTCAACTGCTAAGTGCAGTGCCTTAGCCATTGGTAAGTCTCAATAAATGGAAGCTGTTACCCATTGGTGAGAATTTTTTTTTCCTGCACATTTCTTCTGCTTTATCTTCCTACCTGGAGAAGTACTTTTAAGGCAAAGATCATTTTTTATTTCTTTCCTGTCATCTACAGTTACTAGTACAGTGACTATATCTAGTACTTGCTATATACTCATTTCTAAGTAGTGGTTAGATACAAGAGTAAGAGTCAAATACTCTGGGCCCAATGTTATAACCCCTTTGTATAAGCTTTCATATTAGTGAGTATGAATAAGTTTGTATAAGTGAATAAAATATTGTGATAGATCAAATATTTTGAAATATGGGCCGGCCCTGTGGCTTAGCGGTTAAGTGCGCGTGCTCCGCTACTGGCTGCCCAGGGTTCAGATCTGGGGTGCACACCAACGCACCTCTTCTCAAGCCATGCCGAGGCCTCGTCCCCACATACAGCAACTAGAAGGATGTGCAACTATGACATACAACTATCTACTGGGGCTTTGGGGAAAAAAAGGGAGGAGGATTGGCAATAGATGTTAGCTCAGAGCCAGTTTTCCTCAGCAAAAAGAGGAGGATTAGCATGGATGTTAGCTCAGGGCTGATCTTCCTCACAAAAAAAAAAAAAAATTGAAATAGAAGTTAATCCAAGTAAAATAATGATAATAAAATGAAAGAATAAGGAATGTTATCTTTTGGAATCATGCCTGAGCCACTGACTGATCATATAAGTATAATTGATCAGTCAGAAAATTCTGTTTTGTTAAAGTATTTAGAGAATGAAGCTACTGTCTTTGACAATGCTAGAAAGAGAAACAATGAAGTGTTTTGCTCATGAACTAGAGGCTCAAAAATAAACATTAATCCTTAATATCCAAGCCTGTAAGATATCAAGCAATAAACCTCAATATTATATTAAGGGCATTATTTTAAGGAAATCTGAGCATACTGCTGGCGTTTTCCTGTATTGCTTATCTAATACAAACTGAATACTGCTCTGACAGAACCCTCTTAGGATGAACTGATGGTAGAATAAACCCAATGGTTTGGCCTGAACTTACAATCACACGGGAGAAAATACTCCAAGAACCATGAGATTCTCAGAGTGCTTAAAGAGAATATAGCCTTGGAATGTTGGAAAAATCAACATATTAAATTCTAATTGTGTTATCACCAAAAATCCCAAATGAGAAAGAATAGGTCAAAGCATCCAAATAAAGCAATGTAGCTTCTCAGGGAGCTCAGCTGTTAAGAGAACATGCATACACATAGAGAAAACAGCTAAAGAAATATTAGAAGTTTATTTTGCTTGGCTATCTTTGTTTTTTGATTTGGGAACTTGTAGTCTGTTTTTGCCTGAGGGGCTGTATGAGACGTTCTCGAAATTGCCAAGAAGGAAGATTTGGGTTGGTGCTTGATTATTTCCCTGGTGTGACTAGTACTCTACAAGAGATGTCAAGTCATCAAAGCAAGGAATTACACTGATCTATTCAGAGTATTAAATACATAACAGGCAAAAGAGCTCAACTTTTTGTTCTGAGTTAAACTTGTTTTCTATGTGGTCTTAGTGAATGTAGTTATCTGTAGGGGACATAATTTCCACTGAGATATATCTCAGTGTAGTATATGATTTCTGTTGATTTCACTTGAAATGTGTGCCACAGTTACAAGAAAGGGAAAATGTGTCTGTGGGCAAGAGGACTTCCCACAGACCAGTTCTTCTCAAACTTTCATGTCCATTCGAATCAGCTGGGGATCTTGTTAACATGCAGATCCTATTCCATAGGTTTAGGGTGGAGGTTCTACATTTTGAACATTACTAGATGATGCTGATGGTGCTGATCTTTAGACTATACTTTGAGCAGCAAGGCTGTAGCCTAACCAGTTCACTAAACAGCAGAGAGTGAGCAGAAGTGCCATTCCAGTGGAAGGGCACTGTGTCCTGTGTGACTCTCCTGGCTTAGACAGGGAGCACAGGGCCCTCTTCCTGTTTGCCAGCCTGGTGGGTAGGTTCAAGGATGGGAGGCAAGGCATTTCTCAGTGTCCCTGGTGGAAAGGACCAACAGCTGTTCCTGTCTTCCATGCCATCTCCTTCCGAGAGCAATGACTCCTTGTCTGCAGCTAGGCTGCCATTACAGCTACTCTGAAATGGAAAGGAAAGAACAAACCATGTGGGTGAGTGGAACAAAATGATGCAAAAAAGTAGAAAGAGGAAGTAAGGAGAAACCAGAAAAAAAGAACAGGACTGGTATATCTGGAAACCTTGATAGGAATATTCTTTTCTCTTTCATTAATTATTCATCTCAATTTATTCTAAATAGTTTGCCCTAGTCTACAGTGTAACAAGATATTCTATTCTCCTTCTGACCTCAGCCTCAGAGCTCATTTTAATAACATAATATCTCCATTTTGATGATGTTTGATACATAAAGCCAGAGGTAATTCATCCCTCTAAGTGCTTAAACAACTCTGGAGAAATTATAAATAAAAACAAGCTTCATCCCAAACAAAAATAAACAAAAAAAAATATCCTTCAGATCTTATTGCTTGGTAACTTTATGAATTGGAGCAAAAACGTTATTGGTTTTGGGTAGGTTGACCTCAGTTGTTTTTCAACTATTTGAGGAATAAGAAATCTAATTTTGGTGCCAATACTCGAAGCAAAGTTTTCACAGGTGGATGAACAACAGCTGGTAGGTTGGCCTGTCGTAGAAATTGCACCACCTTAAAATCACAGGGAGAACTGGGCTGAGTCTCTGCTCTGACCCTTACTAGCTCTGACGTTCTCTGGAATTGTGTAATGCATGCTGGGGCAGGATTCTGGGCTGCCATGACTTGCTTGGGTGCTGGTATAGAATTGGATAGAACAAGTAAGAACAACTCAGTCATGTATTAAGCCCAAGATTCATTATCTCTCTCAACTATTTTTGTCATATTATTTATGAACTTTACATAAGAGAGACAGGTAATTTTTGTGGTCTACTCTCCATCCTACTACCCTGAAATTATCCCAAGCAGCAATGCAATTTTCTCTGCTCTTTATAGAGCTGCCTTCTGTGGCCACTAACCTGATCTGTCCTCCTCGTAGGGACAATGTGACGAGATGGCCCAGATTTCTTAAGACTCCGTTTCAAATATTTTACCTGTTTTCCTTCATGTGCCACAACCAGTGTCTCTTTTCCTCCACACTCTCTTGCATTAAAATTCATAGTAGATTGTGTAATTTCCACAACTTTTCTTGATGGCTAATTTACATCTGGAATTTACCCTGCTAATGATTGATTCCCTTGGTCCTTATATCCTGTACACTCCTGCCAGATTACTCTTCTCAACTCTTTCATTATGTCATTCCACACCAGAAGCACTTGCTGATGACATCTAACCTATACAGCCCAAACTCCATAGAGCAAGACTTACCCTCCTTCCCACGCTCCCAATCCCAAACTCTCCACAACAGGCTGACTGCAGCTTGTCTTTTTCACTTTATCATCCATTACTTCTCTTCTCTGTATCCAACTAAATTAGTCAGCTATCCAACTCTAGAATAGTCTTATCAACAAGCTGGGCTTCTTCTCCCTCTTATCAATTCCGTTCCCTGAGCTGTTTCCCTTCTCCTTCCTATTATTTCAGCCACACAGGTGTACAAGTGAACTTCCAACACACTTATATCACACTTTAAATGCAGTGGTGATATTCAAAATGTTAACACCTGATCAGTATGGACACTGAACCATCAGAAAGGCTCTAGCCAGAGTGCTAGAGAATTCTTTCTGGGCCAGGCATTAATCCTACAGTTACTGGATCCTAGGAAGTTGGGCGTGGGGGGAGGAAGTGTTGAGAATTCCTGGTGGAGAGACAGGTATGGCCAGGGCAGTGGAGGCACAGGGGTGGGTATGGGGGAAGACTGCAACCTACTGGCACAAAAATATTTCATTACTTGACATCTGATATGAACACCCAGAGCATGCTGGCTGAACATCAGTGTCAGGCTTGGCTGATGCATCTTCAGGCTCAACTTAAGCTTCTTGTCCAACAACCCCAGGGGCAGTGATCCCTGCTCCCTCTAAATTATTTTAGGATATTTTGCCTATACCACTTACTAGGCACATTTATGGCCTTGCATTGTTGTCTTTTGGGGGACTATTGTGCAATTCATCCCAAGAAGAGTGTAATCCAAAACAAGAGTTGTATTGTATCTTTGTCTCTACCTAAAGGTCAAATACAGTGCCATTATTGGGGGGTCATTTATCCGATATTTATTAATGAAAATTTATTGATTGAGTAACTGGGAACTATATACATCATAGCGTAGTCATTTCAAATCACTTAGAGAGTGAGGGAGTGACAGACATCTTTAGACCCTGATAAGAGCTAGGGACTTTCTTCCCAGAAACATCCACAGCCACACAGAATTGTGCATACAATTTCAGGTGTCTCGCTTACCCCGAAGCCATTCATGGATGCCTGGGAGTCCACAGAACCTAGGTTAAGGATTGTGGTTTAAGTGGAATTTTATAGAACTGGAGCACTGACCTTCGGAATTAACTTTTTTTTTCTTTTGCATCTTACAGGTACATTTATTCATGCCACGAAGGAAATGGCTCTTATACAAGTGTACAGAGGTGTTCCATGCTCCCACAGTAATAGAGCTGGCTTAAATTCACAGCCACACTGACATTCCATCTGATGTGCACTCCAAGTAAATCTGGTTAATAATGACAATGAGCCGGCCCAGGGCTTGAAGGTTTCAAAGCTTTACTTCTTTTCTCAGACTCTTGATTTTATAAACGATGAAGACCATCAACCCTAGTCCTACCCAAGTCTCCAGATAAACTTGAGTATAGCAGGGCTTCATGGATGATCCAAACATTTTTAATAAGGCTTTGAAGCATCTCGGTGCAGGACGAATGGCTTAGGCCACACAAATGTGCCGCAGCCAACCCCTAAAGACTTCGCTTTGATGTTACCTTGGTACTCCAGTGAGGGAGAAACTGTAGGAGAGCTCATCCCTTTTCACCCTTGGGATCATAGTATCTAAACGCCTATCTTCTTGCCTCTACTTGGGGAGCAGAAGAGCAGCAGGACCACATGCTTGCTATAGTGGTCCTGTTTCTTCCCAGAATGTCATACTGCTGATTGAGGGTTCCAGTAACGTGCACTCACTACCAGTTAGACTCGTAGAAGTAAAATGAGTGTCAGTAACAATCAAGAATGCGACCATCTTTGACTGCTGAGCAAATTAACAAGTACCACATACCAAAGTATGAAGAGTATGATTCATGTCTAACTGGAGGGGGAAAGGGAAGTATAAAAATGCAAGATCAACTTTGTCTTAGGTGGGACTTTGTTCATCAGGGAATGTAAACTTGGTACATAAACTAAAGTGTAGACATGAGGCATAAAATAGTGAGATCATTGTCACTAAAACTCTGCAGAATTGACTCCCACTGAGTTACGCACTATGACTCAAAGAGATGGGACTTCCATCAACTCCCCAAGGTAGTAAACTAGACTTGTTGTAATAAACTTCTTTCTGTAAGAAAGAAGATAACTTATTTACAAGAGAAGTTCTCTGCTATCGTAGAGACATGAAAGCCTAGAAAAATCACACTTTCTCATATTTAATACTGATTTGCTTCACTTCTTAGAAAAAAGTAGAAAATCTTTTATATCCTTTTAATCTTTGGACTGATTTCTATTGTCTGAAACTTCTTGGAGCACGCTACTACTACAAAGACATTAAATATGGATAGTGAAGAGAACCTCAGAAGAAAATAATAAGAAAAAAATGGTTCAATAAATACTAATTAAAATCAGTATTCTGGCCATAGTCCAAAGTAATGTTACTGGGACACACAAAAAAGTCACCGTTTTCCAAGAAATCTTTGGAGAAATTACATCAGTTCTCTGGACACATGTGGAAGAGAGGGTGTGCAATGGAGGAGGTTGTGACTCAATGGCAGCCCTATTTTTCATCTGCTTTGACAACTGTGAGAACATATGAAACTGTCTGAAAGCAGAAATTAATTCTTTCTACGTCGTTCTCTATGGTGCGGTTGCAGTGCACTGCACCCTATGTGGGTAGATTCTTACAGAAAATACCATGATGGTGAGGTAAGATTCAGGGGAACTTACATGGTTCAGGGAAAGAACATTAGGAGAAGCAATTTCCCTGGTCCTCTTCTGCAGCTAATTTACAACACGATCTCAAAGCCAAGCTACCAGAAGCAGGGAGGTGGGGTAAAGAGGGTGGGATGGTGGGGAGGTGGGGAGTGGGAGGAGGGGAAGCAAAGAGTTACTTGGCCATCTTCAGCTGTTAAGAAATAGCAGAGCCAGCCCAGTGGCATAGTGGTTAAGTTCACCTCGCTCCGCTTCGGCAGCCTGGGTTCACGGGTTCGGATCCTGGGCACAGACCTACACCACTCATCAAGCCATGCTGTGGAGGCATCCTGCATACAAAATAGAGGATGATAGGCACAGATGTTAGCTCAGGGCCAATCTTCCTCAAGCAAAAAGAGGAAGATTGGCAACAGGTGTTAGCTCAGAGCCAACCTTCCTTGCCAAAAAAAAAAAAAAGAAAGAAACAGCAGATATATGGTAATCCCTGAATGTGAGTGAAATGCACAACTTTTTTCCAACAATCTAGCTTGGTTATTGGGAACAGAGACTATGTTGTGTTAAGCCTAGTGTTTTAGCACTTGTGTCCTCTCTCTCCACCAAATGGACATCTGGCCATTGTGGGAAGATTGACTACCAGAGCAGCTAAGGTAGTTTATTCTACACAGGAGTGACTTGTGAATATTTGTTGAATATGAATGAATATAAACCAACTTATGGCCTTGACTTTACTCTTTTCATGTTTATGCCACAGCCCTGGCCCTAAGACGCTCTGCTTCCTGGGAGAACAGCAGCTATGTCTGAGAATAAAAAACACTTCAAATGGAAATGTTGGGAAACTTTCAAGTAGAACAGTGGTAAGTTTTCCAGGCCCAAAAAGCAGGATTAGGCCTTAATAGAACTATAGGTTACAGAATTATCATTCAAAAATTTTTAGTGAGATGAATGGATAGACAAAATGTGGTATATACATACAATGGAATATTATTTAACTTTAAAAAGTAAGTAAATTCTGACACATGCTACAACGTGGATGACCCTTAAGGACATTATGCTAAGTGAAATAAGCCTGTCAAAAATGGACAAATATTGTATGATTCCACTTATATGAGGTACCTAGAGTAGATAAATTCATAGACAGAAAGTAGAATCATGGTTGCCAGGGGCTAGGAGATAGGAGGAATGGAGAGTTATTGTTTCATGGGTGCAGAGTTTCAGTTTGGGAAGATGAAAAGAGTTCTGGAGATAGATGGTGGTGATGGTTGCACAACCGTGTGAATGTACTGTACACTTAAAAATGGTTAATGGTAAATTCTACTTATGTGTATTTTACCACAATTAAAAAGAAAAATAAAAATTTTAATGAGTTCTGTTTGCATATGAGTCTTTGTATAACGTTGTAAAATGATGTAGGTAAAATTAGTCACTGTTTTTCTGAAGATTTATTGTTTTCAGATTGACGGGAAAAGAGAAGACAAGTCTGTGTATTTGGCGTTGAATTTCCACTCATATGGGAATTCAAGAAAGAGGAGACTCAGCAAGTTGAGAGAACTTGATCATTCTGTGTAAAAGTAAAGAAAAGAGGAAGAGGGAAATAAAGAAGAGGAAGGAGGAAGAAGAAGGGGAAGAAAAGGATTCCTGACCTTGGCACTCTTGTTTTATGCAAATCTTCTCCCCCAAGGATCCCCCAACACTCATTTACATACCGAGCTTTGGATCCAGGATATAAATGCAATCAGGTTGAAATCTGACTTTCCAATCTAACTTCCCAGAACTCCCTTACGTTAGTCCTTCTGCTCATTTCCTTCCTTTTAGCCTCACAAATTTCTGTGTCCTGTCTTTATTCATAGAATCTCAGAGTTGAAGAACTCAGAGGTCGTCTAGTCCAATTGTCAGTCAGATCCCGGAATCCTCTCTTCACAGTTGTTCCTTAAGTTGGGCTGATGTCTTAGTTAGTTTATCTTTCAGGCATTTTTTTCCAGTGGGGCCCATAGAATAATTTTACAAAAAACTACTCAGGGAAAAAAGAAGAAAAAGAAATAAGCCATTCTAATTTAAAGTAAAAGTTAATTTTATCTCGCTTATTAATTATATTTTAAAACAATATTTAAATCTAATTTCAAAACATTAATGAGTGATCTCTCTTGTCCCTTCCCAAATATGTGTATATGTGTGTATCCATAGAACAAAAGTCCCTACATAAATATATAAAGTTTCTTTGCAAGTAAAGTCATGGATGCTCATTATTTTCTACCTTTATCTGTATTTTTTAATTTTTAATCAATTAAGGTTTATTATTTCTTTAATAAATGAGGAAAGTATTTATAAAATATGTTTATTGACATATGTGAACAGAATTGAGGTAGCAATTAGTTATCAAATAATACAAAATTTACAACAAAACAAAAAACAGGAATTAATTTTGAAATGTACTTGGGGGAATTTGGTTTAATTTAAAAAAATGAAGTGCAGAAATTGATAATGACTTTATATTTCCAAGGAAAGAGAGATTAGTATTAATAGGATCAAAGCCAAAACATAATACATAAATTTGATGTTAATGAGGATACAGAGCACAAAGGGCTGAGGTCCCATAAAGACAATTATCCTTTTTCTCTTTGCTTGAGCCTCCGCTCAGCTCCATTCATTCGACACTGGTTGAATCTTAGGGTTTATTGTATGTCAAGCATGGTGCTAAGCCTTGAGTAGGAATTCCAAGACGGCTCAGTCAGGATCCTTGCCCTCAAGGCACTCACACTTTTCCTGTTTGGCTAGAAAAGTGCTCCAGGAGGCAGTCTGATGCTTCTCTTAGAAGGTGTTTTCAAAATTTCTTTAGTTAGCAATGTCCTATTGTCTCTCCTCATCTCACAGTCACTGATGCATCTAAAAGGAAAGCCCAGGAGATCTTTTTGTGTTGGCATCTTCAACTTCTGTTATTGCTGGCATGGGTAGATTCTATATACCTCCTGTTGGTCTGTTTTGGTGTCTTTGTCTTGGGCATGTTAAGTATTGGTAGCCAGGGCACTCTCTTCCTCAAAGACATACTCAATATTTCCATGGGCAGCCTCCATCCAAGGACACACTCTTCTCCACCTTTACATTCTGTTCAGTAGCCATAGCAAGATCTTTAGCCATAGCGAGTCTCCTACACCCCTTTCTCTGTTGACGAATACTTAGCTGGTAACAAAGATAAATAAAAAACTTAGATTCATCAAACTATCCTTGCAAGCTATTATCCCTTCATTCCACTCATCAAATTCAAGAGGAAATTTCCAAAATATTCCCAAATCAGTACACTTCTTCCCCTTCTTCATTGCTACCACCACTGTCCATGCCACCATCTCATCACCTCTCCCTGGACAACTGCAGCAGCCTCCTTTCATGATCCTGTTTCTCCTTTTAACCCACCACAAATTGTTCTCTGAATAGACTCCAAAAGGATCTTTCTAAAACATAAATTAAATCATGGCATCTCCTGCTTAAAAACCAATAGCTTCCCATGGCACATAGACTAAACTCCATACTCCTGAAATAGCTTACATAACCACATAGTAGTAGCCTAGCCATTGTCTGAATTTGTCCTCTCATTAAGCTTCATGGCCTTGGTCTCCTTCTGTTCCTAGAGAACAGGTCAAGTTCATTCTTGTCCCAGAGTTTTGCTCCAGCCTTCCCATCTATCTGGCACGCTTGGCTGCTGATCTTTGCATGGCTAACTCCTTCATGTCATTCAGATCTAAGCTTAAATTTTACTTCCTCAGAGAGGTCTTTCCTAACCTTTTGTATTAGCTACCCGATCTTTCTCTATCATTTCATCCCACTGTGAGTCTCTGTAATGCACTTATCATTGTCTGATAATTTCCTTTTTTATAATTTATTGCTTTATCATCTGTCACTACCACTAGAATGTAAGCACCATGAGAGCAGTGACTTTTTATATCTTGTTCATTGCTGTGTTGGGATTGACGCCCAGCACAAAGTAGGCATGAAACAAATAACTGCTGAATAAATTTGCTAAATGTGTAAAAGAAGACGGTTGTCATTTCAGAGTCGGTGAGTTTAATCTCGTATTCATTACACAGGACCATTCATTCATTCATTCACTTATTCAAAAAATTTTTATTAAATTTCTATTGTAGACCAAGTACTATTTCAGAAAACAAAGACAAATACAACTAAGTCCTTAAGCTCCTGATACTTAGGTTTCCTTTACTCAAGAGTGGGGAATATTGGGGCTAGCCCCATGGCCTAGTGGTTAAGTTTGGTGATTCCGCTTCGGCAGCCTGGATTCAGTTCCCAGGCGCAAACCTACAGCACTCATTGACAGTCATGCTGTGGTGGAGACCCACATACAAAATAGAGGAAGATTGGCACAGATGTTAGCTCAGGGTGACTCTTCCTCAGCAAAAAAAAAAAAAAAAAAAAAAAAAAAAGAGTGGGGAATATATCCAAGAAAAGATTTATAAGTATTGTATTAGAGATGTGCATAGGATGGTTGGGGATGGCCTCACAGGAAAGGTGAGGTTTCATCTGCTATCATAAAGAATGAATTAATCAAATGTATTTTGGAGAGAAGAGACACAGAGAGTTGAGAAATACAGAGAGTTGAGAAAGAGAATGGCACCTTCAGGCAGGGTAGAAAATATGGGCTACTATCAAATCATGGGGTTTAAACTTTATCCTGGGAGATTTTAAGAAGGCAGGTGTCACTGAAGAATTTTAAGAAAGGGAAGACACTCTCTGGCTTGCATGTGAAAAGACCATTCTTGTAGCAGAGTAACAAACGAAAGAAAGGGGGAAATGAATGCAGAATACAGACTAGTCAGATGATGACAACTGGACTAAAGTAAGGGCTGAAAGGATGGATAGAAAAGGATAGATTCCAGGGGTACTTAGGGAGTAGAATTAGTAGGACTTGGTGATCAATTAGAGCTTGTTAGAACTCATTAGACTATGAGTTCTGTGAGGATATAGCATGGAAATACACAGTTGTATCCCCTAGCATGAAGTATCTGAGTTAATAATAAATGAATGGATGAATGAATACAAAAGGAAAAGTCTAAAGTTACTCCCAGTTTCTGGTGTGAACATCCGGTGTTACTAATACCGTTACCAAAATATGGGCACAAGAAGAGGAATAGACTTGGAAAGAGGAAGATAAACTCATTTAGGAAATAGTGAATGCATGACACCTGCTAACAAGTTTTGGGCTGTCCATATTTTCTCTGCATTCTGCTTGAATATAACATAGTTTCTTTTTTAGTTCATCTCTATTTTACAATACCATTTCATCCAAAGTGAAAAGAAGCCATTTGCCACCTTCCATGTTCTCATTAGCCATCTCCAATTTACTAGGTACATTTTCTACTTTACAAGTTACAGCAGGTGATGTTACCGCACCAGGTCGGTTTTTGCCCGCTGCCCAGAGAGCCAATCACTGAGATGACAAGATTGCAGAGAGAGAGGGTGTAATCACAAGGCAGCCAAGTGAGGAAAACGGGAGAACAAGTCTCAAATCCGCCACTCCAAAAATAGAGACTCAGGGGTATTTACGGGGAAGGGGGTAAGGTGGTCTGAAATGATTGGAGGTGAGGAGAGATGAGGTAATTGATGATCTGTGCAAGCGTAGTCAGGCTTCATATCTCTTCGTAGGACACATGTTCACAGAATGGTGGTATTAGCATGCCCTGAGGGTGGAGTTCCAACCTCCTGCCGTCAAAAGGGCCCAGTTGATGGGTTGGTTGTCTCAGCCTGGCCTGAAGTGGACAAGGGGTTCAGTTCCTGAAAAAATAGCTCAAAACATCCATTACCATGGTGACTCCGACTCCAGGGAGATGGTCCCTATAGGAAGCTAGTGGGAGTTAGATAGCATATTACCTAAACAGCACAGTTAACAATGGGTAAGTTTATCATGCAGATTTAAGTCCTCATCTTCTGTTCGGATAAGTTTCCAGGTAAGGCCATTCCCCCCTTCTTCATGGTACAGGGAAGAAGATAGCTTTACAGATGGAGATTTTCTTTTCAAATGTAAATGTCTCTCATAAAGGGTAACCAGAACTAAGAATGGGCTTAGCACGGACCCACCCAGACACCGGAGACGTCTATGGTGATGGCCTGTTCTGGGGCCAGGCCTCCCATCCCAAACTCCTTTGGTTAGTTAGTGGGGGTGGGGGCCAAAATGTCATTTGGGCAGAAACATATTCTGAGCTGGCAAATTCCAATCCCCTATAGTTACTAGCTGCTTAATCATCAATGGCTGTTTGCCAGTTTCAGTGACAGTGTCACTAATTTTTCCACTACTACGTTATACCAGTCGCCTTTTTTGCAGCCTCAATAGCAATTATCCTCGCTGGTCTTCCAGCCTCCACCAACAGTCTCCTTGCCACCTTTATAGCTTCTTCCCACTGCCTGATCCCCAAATCAATGTTTTAGATTTTTGTTGCAGCAGCACCCCAATTCCTGTTTCAGTTATTGATTACTGCATAACAAAACACCCTCTACCACCCTATTATTGTTTAGTGACTTTATACAATAATAATTTATTATTTCCTCTAATTCTGCTGTTTGGCATTCTGGATGGTTCTGCTGGTCTCATCTGGACTTTGGGCTGCTGGTTATGTGACTCTGTTCAGGCGGAAGCCAGGGGAGCCTGGGAAGTCCAAGATAGCCTCACAACATTTCTGAGAACATAGTGCCAGCTCTTGGCTGGGGAGCATTTTTTCTCCTCCCACATTCCCCAGTGGGCTAAACTGGGTGTCTTCTCAGTTTGATGATCTAGGCCAACCCATGTTCCAGAGGATGGAGAAATAGACTCATTTGTTGCATCTGTCATGATTGAGAAGTTGGTCACAGCAGCCAGCCCCGAAACAACAATGCCTCTGCTTAGTTTTGTGCCAGTAAAATGGATGTTCTGTGTCCTGCCTCTTTTACCAAGAAACTTATTTCTGTGCCAGTCTCAGGTGATGCATCTGATTGGCATAATTTATATCACATATCTGCACCCAGCAGCAAGGAAGCTGGAAATTATGTTTTTGTATTCTTCATTAAGATGGAAAAATTGCTACCATAGGTAACTATCAAAATATGAAGAAGGTATTGAAAAGATTCTGATTAGTCACAAAAGACAGATGTCTGCTGCCTACAAAATCCTTCAGTAAAGTCAAAAACTTTTTATAACCTTAAGTGGTGGTGGTGTGGAGACTACAGAGAAAGAGCAGTAAGTGGAAGTGAGGTTTAGCATACAATTACCTGATGCTCAAGTGGAGGGAATAACATACTATTGAAAGCCTGTGCCCAGGAAGCCCAGAAAATAGCAGCAAAGTGAGTGGTGGTCCATGTGCAACTTGGAGCAACAGAGGTAGTACAAGATTCCAGACTAGAACATACTAGAGAAAGGTGACCCATGTTAAAAAATAATTTTTATAAAGGACACAGTCATAACTCTCAAGTAAACATAAAATAAACACATATCAAAGATTTTAACTCATTAATTTAATCAGGAATCCAGTAAAATGTAAAAAAAAGTAAAACTAAAAACACTTCAAAAGCTAATCCAAAGAGCAGGCAGAATATAGGCAATTAGAAATGCTGAAATGAATTAACTGATAAACACAAAACTGATCAATGTCCACAGGACAATAATCAATTATATCTCCATTGGACAAAATTAATTTACGTCTCTATAGACAAAAACAATTTGCATTACTGTCAGTTTTATTTAATTTACAAAGTTGTAAAATCGCTCAAAGACAATAAAAGGCAAAGATAGCAATTAAGTCAGATAACTCAGAGAGTATACTAGACAACATCTAATGTTCCATTGAAAATGCCAGCAGTAAACTTTTGTCCACTTCAAAATCTTTCACAATTTTTCCTGATCTTTTAAAGGGAGAAAAAAACTGACTCTTGAGTGCCATAAGTCCTCATTTGCATATCATTTGCATAATTAAATATATTAAGGAGAAAACAGGGAATTCTATTTCAAATTAAAATTTGGAGTCTTGAGAGACACTCCCACTCTACTGGTGAGAACAAGATATTAGCTGCAAAATCATAGTTTTAAAAAACATATCAGAACACCTGGAACTAATATAATGTTGTATGTCAATTATACTTCAAGAATAAAAAAAAAATCAGAAAACTAAGAACGTCCCCAAAAACCCTAAATTGACTAAATTATAAAAAGTGATAAGCCCATTCAAAAAGAGATGAGACCCACAGCTGCTTTCATTACTAGCAGAGCAGAGGGAAGAGGAGAAATCCATATTAGATTGACCTAGCCAACCAGACTAGCAGCCTAACAGAGGAAGCAATATTGTTTACTTCAGTCTGTACTGTTCTTTTGCACAAAATGTTTGGCATACAATAAAAAATTATAAGACACATAAAGGAGCAAGAAAATGTGACCCAAGGTCAAGAGAGGATATAGTCAATAGAGCAAACCCAAAGATGAAATTACAGACAAAAGACAGGAACTTTAAAGTCAGTATGTTAAATATGTTCAACGATTTAGTGGATAAACCAGGCAAATATGCATGAATAGATGAAGAATGTCCTCAGAGAGATGGAATCTACAAAAAAGAATGTATTGGAAATGCTTGAAATAAAAAAATATGAAATATCAATTTGATGGGCTCAACAGCAGTCTGGACATAACAAAGGAAAGGATCAACTTGAAGACAGGTGAAAATACAAAAGGAAAAAATAGTGAACAAAATGGAACAGTGAATCCAAGAACTGTTGGAGAACAACAAATGCTCTAACATATATGTAGTTGGATCCCCATAAGGAAGGGAGAAAGAATGGGTCAGAAGAAGTATGTGAGGAGATAGTGGTCAAGAATTTACTGCGGAGCTTGCAGGTTGGTGAAAATGAGGAGGTGCCGGGAGTAGCCCCCTCCAGATAGAGCACGGAAGCTGCACACATCTTCCCACATGTTTTGCCCTATGCAGATTCTTTCTCTGGCTGTTCCTGAGTTATATCCTTTTATAGCAAACTGGTAGTCTAGTTACATTGACAATGATTGGCTATGGAGACAAAACTCCCCTAATTTGGCTGGGAAGATTGCTTTCTGCTGGCTCCGCACTCCTTGGCATTTCTTTCTTTGCACTTCCAGCCAGCGTTCTTGGCTCAGGTTTTGCATTCAAGTACAAGAACAGCACCACCAGAAACACTTTGAGAAAAAAAGGAACCCAGCTGCCAGCCTTATTCAGAACTGTTTTCCAACCTGTGAACACAGAAGTTATTCCATGGGTTCCTTGCATCCATTCGGACACCAAGCTCTGTCTACATGTGGAACCAGTAATACATCTTACACATATCTAGACTATTGTTCTCAGGAGAATGGAGACACGGTTGTCATGAATAAAGTTCAAATTTATTTAAAATCCTTAAAAAAAAGGTTTTCTAAAATTGATTTTTAAAAGACCCTGCAGATCCAAGAAGCTCAGTAAAACTTAACAAGATAAATACAAAGAAAACACACCTAAGAACATTATGGTTCTTCTACAGTTCTTCTATAATATGCTTCTTCTAAAAAATAACAAGAAAATCTTAAAAAAAAAAAAAAAGGACTAGGAAAGAAAGACATTATATACAGGGAACAAAAATATGAATTTTGACTGATTTCTTATCAAAAAGAATAAAGGCCAGAAGACAAGGGAATAACATCTTTAAAATGCTCAACTCAGAATTCAAAATGTAAACTACATACTTCAAAAATGAAGTCAGGGGGGCCAGCCCAGTGGCGTGCTGGTTAAGTTCACATGCTTTGCTTCAGCAGCCTGGGGTTCGCAGGTTCGAATCCCAGGTGCGGACTGACGCACCACTCATCATTTTCAGGCAGACAAAGGCTGAGAGAATTTGTCTCCAATAGATCTGCACTACAAGAAATGCTAGAAGAAATTCCTTAAGCTCAAAGCTGAGGAAAATATTATCAGATGGAATTCTGGATCTCCAAGATAGGATGGAGAGCACCAGAAATAGTAAATATCTAGGTAAATATAAAATGCCATTTTAAATTAAATATATTGATATTATACATGCTATAAATTATATCCATAATCCACGATATATTGCTATTCTTTTTTGCTTTAAATATACTTTACGAATATTTAAATACATTTAATGCAAAAAGTATAGCAATATATTGTAGAAGTAACACATATGACAACAAAAGCACAAAAGACAAGGGTAGTAAATAGAATTCCACAGCTGCAAGATTCTTGTATTGTTTGTTAAATAGTATAATATTATTTGAAGTTACTGATAAATTAAAGATGGATAGTGTGATCTCTAGAGCAACCACTAAAAAATAACACTAAAAAGGTATAGCTAAAAATGTCAATAGATGAGACAGAATGAAATATTCAATAGTAATTGATATTGCCGGAAAGAAGATAAGAAAAGAGAAACATAGAACAAGTGGAACAAATAGAAAATAAATAATGAAACGGTAGACTTAAACCCCACCATATTAATAATTACATTAAGTTCAAATGGACTAAACACTCCACTTGAGTCATCTCAAGGCTCGACTTGGGGAAGCATCCATTTCCAAGCTTACTCCCATGGTTGTTGGCAAGATTCAGTTCCTCACGTGCTGTTGGAATGATAGCCTGAGTTCCTCACTGGCTGTTGGTTGGGGGTCTCCCTCAGTTTCTTGCCATGTGGACCTCTCCATCAACATTCTGAACTCTTTTAGCCAATGTTAAATAAAACATATCAGTCTAATATCATTTTCTTCCAACCCAAAAACCTGGACAGTTGGGCGGGCCCCATGGCTTAGCAGTTAAGTGCTCGCACTCTGCTACTGGTGGCAGGAGTTCGGATCCCCAGCGTGCACCGAGGCACCGCTTCTCCAGCCATGCTGAGGTCTCCTCCCACATACAGCAGCTAGAAGGATGTGCAACTATGACATACAACTATCTACTGGGGCTTTGAGGGGGAAAAAAAAAAGGAGGAGGATTGGCAATAGATGTTAGCTTAGAGCCGGTCTTCCTCAGCAAAAAGAGGAGGATTAGCATGGATGTTAGCTCAGGGCCGATCTTCCTCACACACACAAAAAAAAAACCTAGACAGCAATGAATGAAAAGATGCTGAATCATCAGTGAAAAGCTATTTTTTTAATGTAATCAGTTTGCATGATATCATGTCTGACTAAAATGTAGGAATGGAAGAAAGAGTTCCATTTTCACTAGTAATAAAAAATAAAGCTACGATTAGTCAACTGCCAAGTAGAACATAATGCTATTTTTCCCCAACATTTTTACATTAAAAAAAAAGTCAAAATTACATGGTACACAGAAGACCTTTTTAGGAAGGATTTCAAAAGCAGAATGAGAAGTTTTGTATCTAAATCTTAAAGGAATGATGTTTGCTTTAATAAAATATAAAATCGCTCATAAGAAAAAATTAATTCTTAGTAATTTCTTTTTCCTTGTTACCTTTCTTTTTCACCACTCCTCTTTATGATTGTTCTCATTTCCTTGACTTCTTCAACAAAAAATATTGTTGTTTATTGTGTAAGATATTGGTTGGGTGGCAGCAACCAACCAAATAAATAAAAAGCAATAAGAGAAATTTATACAAAATAGAAGTTAAAATTAACTTTTTCCCCACATAACCTTTCCAAACATAAGAATGTGACAGCTCCACAGTGTCAAGGATCCAGATTTTCCGTCTTGCTGCTCTGCCATCTCTAGGGTGCCTCCTTCAGCCATGTTGCCCATATTTATGTTCCAGGTAGCAGAATTAGTACTCATCAATTCTTTATATTCCATTGGACAGAAATTAATGGGGAACAGTTAGCAGACAGTGCTACAGTTGTCTTTTGATGCCCTACGAATATATGTGCTCCATACGCTTGATCATTTGGAAGCAATCACCATTTATATTTATATTAGAATGCAAGAAATTTGGACTGCCGTTTAAATATGGCAAAGTAAAACACCTCTTTACCCTCATTGTCCTTACCCAAAATCTCACTGAAATGATGGTAAGGAAATTTAAAAAAGAAAACTTCAAAAATTCACAAGCACAGAGAAAATGCTAGAGGAGATAGTAACAGCCAAGAGATGTCAACAAAACAGACTTATGGTGACTGATTTAGCAGACTAGAGGAAGTTGAAATGAAATGTTTGCAATAGGGTGAGGGTGGAAGATGACAAAAAGCACGTAGATTAGGCTGACAAACGCTTCAAAGCCCAGAAATGAGAGCCACAAGCTGTCTCTGAACGTGGGAAGCAAATGAGGCTGAAAATAAGAGGACTGGTTGACGGCTTGCGTAAAAGCAGTTTCACCGCTAGATCTCTGCATCCCTCCTACACGGCCAGGTAACTGACCCTACCTCCTCTGCAGAGGGCTCTGGCAGGGATGTCTCCAAGCAAATTTGAACAGATAGTTTAGTTAATATGTTTGCCTATATTGAAAGCAGTTTCATAATTGTGTGGGAAGTTTAGAGCTGAAATAGCAATGTAAACAGAGAAAACTAAGTGAATGAAAAAAAAGGCAATTATTATCTTCAGAGAAAAACGAAGACTTGTACAAGAACGGATATTTCACCCTAGTATCCTACCTGGCTCAGCTAAAAGAGTATTTACATAGTCATAATAATGGAAGCACTTAAATATTTGTTTATATTTCTGATATAACTATATTGGGAGGATAGGTGTGGGCAAGCGTGGAGACAGCAGGAAGGAGATAGGAAAACTAACGCCTGGTCTTTCATAGTGGAAAATCAGTGAATAATATCCAAAAGTGAAAAATTAAGAAATAGCAGTATAAGCATATTATAATAGAAATACAGAGGTAATACCTGAAGAAACTAATGAAATAATCTTAAATGATTAGATTAAAGAGAGGTCAGGCCAGAAGTTGCTATATTTTGAGTCTTATAGAACTGTCTTTTTTTAACTCTGAAAAAAATAGATTAAGAAAATAAAAGGTGTTGAAATGAATGTTTCCTTTCCAAGAAAGAACTTTTTCTAAATATAAAGTTGACTTGAAAATATGTACTATAATTTTTTCATTAATTGGTTTTTCTGTTAAGTATTGAACAAAACTCCCGTCTTCATTGTGTCTAGTTTTTTTTTCTTTCATTAAGCTTTTAATTTTGGGAAAATTATAGCTTCACATGAAGTTATAAGAAATAATACAGAAAGATCCAGAAAGATCCCGTGTGCCCTTTACCCATTTTCCATCAATGGTACCATCTTGCAAAACTATAGTATAATATCGCAACCAGGATACTGACATTGATACAGTCAAGATACAGACAGTTCCTTCGCCACAAAGATCCCTCAAGTTGCTCTTTTATAGCCATACCCACCTCCCTCTGCATCCCCCCACTCCATCCCTGCCCCTGGCAACCACTAATCTGTTCTCTATTTCTATAATTTTGTCATCATAGAATATTTTATAAATGAAATTTTACAGTATGTGATCTTTTGCTTTATTCACTCAGCATAATTCCCTGGAGATGTGCCCAAGTTGTTGTAATTCATTTTATTATTATTTTTATTTTATAAATATGTTATTTTACATTATAAATATATTTATTATTATATATTATGTATATTATATATTTATTAGCATTTAAAATTTTATTTTACAATTTTATATTTCATAAATATTTTCTATTTTATAAATAAAAATTATTTATTTTATTGTATCAAAAATAATTCATTCTTTTTCATTCCTGAGTAGTATTCCAAGGTGTGGATGTACTACATGTTGTTTAACCATTCACAATTTGAAGGACATCAGGGTTGTTTCTGGTTTTTGACTATTACAAATAAAGCTGCTATGAACATTTAAGTAACACGTTTGTCATTTCTCTAAGATAAATGTCCAAGAGTACAATCTTTGGGTCATATAGTAGTTGCACGTTTAGGTATTTTTTGTGATAGTTTTATTGAAATGTAACTTACCCATTTAAAGTACACAATTCAATGGTTTTTAGTATATTCACAGAGCTGTGCAACCAACACTGTGATTAATTTTAAAACATTTTTATCACCTCAGACAGATACCCCACTCCTGAGCTATCACTCCTCAATCTCCCTAACCCTCCAATCCTAAACAACCACTAATCTAATTTCTATCTCTATATATTTTCCCATTCCGGACATTTCATATAAATGTAATCATATAATATGTGGGGTTTTTGTGACTGGCTTCTTTCAGTAAGCATAATGTTTTAAAGGTTCATTCATGTTCTAACACAAATTAGTACTTCATTCCTTTTTATGGCTGAATAATATTCCATTATATTATATATATCTATATGTATTATATAAATCTATGTCTCTATATATCTATGTATCTATATATATTATGTAGATATACCACACTATGTTGATCCATTCATCTATTGATGGACATGTGAGTTGTTTCCACCTTTTGCTGTAATGAATAATGCTGCTATGAACATTCATGTACAAGTTTTTGCATGGGCGTATGTATTCATTTCTCTTGGGCGTATACCTGGGAATGGAATTGTTGGATTGTATGGTAATCCTATGTTTAACATTTTGAGGAACTTCCATACTGTTTTCCAAAGTGGCTGTACCATTTGACATTCCTACCAGCAGTATATGAATGTTCCAATTTCTCCAAATCCTCATCAACACTTCTTATTATCTGACTTTTTGGCCTTAGCCATTCTAGTGGGTGTGAAGGGGTATCTCATTGTGGTTTTGATTTGCATTTCCCTGATGACTAATGATACTGAGCATATTTTCATGTGCTTATTGGCCATTTGTGTGTCTTCTTTGGAGAAATGGCTATTCAGATCCTTCTCTCATATTTTATTTTATTTTTTTTTAAAGATTTTATTTATTTTTTTCTCCCCAAAGCCCCAGTAGATAGTTGTATGTCATAGCTGCACATCCTTTTAGTTGCTGTATGTGGGACTCGGCCTCAGCATGGATGGAGAAGTGGTGCCTCGGTGTGCGCCCGGGATCTGAACCCGGGCCACCAGCATCGGAGCGCGCGCACTTAACCACCAAGCCACGGGGCCGGCCCTCTCTCATATTTTAAATTGGATTGTCTCTTTATTGATGAGTTGTAAGAGTTATTTATATATTTTGGATACTAGACCCTTATCAGAGATATGATTTACAAATATTTTCTCCCATTCTGAGAGTTGTCTTTTGCATGTTTAGTTTTATAAGAAACTACCAATCTGTTTTTCAGAATGGGCTTACCATTTTATATTCCTACCAGCAATGTGCGAGTGTCACAGTTTATCTGCATTCTCCTCAGCATTTTGTGTTGTCATTATTTTTAATTTTGGCCATTCTGATAGTTGTCTAGTGATATCTCGTTGTACTTTTAATTTTGCATGCCCTAATGGCTAATGCTGTTGAACATATTTTCATGTGAGTATTTGCCAACTGTACACTTTCTTCAGTGAGTTATAATTCTGTTTGTGTGTTTTGCCCATTTTCTACTTGGATTATTTGGTTTTTACTATCGACTTTTGAGAGTTCTTTATGTAGTCTAGACACATATATGGATGTATAAGCTTTCTCCTCGTTTATAGCTTGTCTTTTCATCCTATTAACAGAATCTTTCACAGAGCAGATTTTTTTTTCATTTTGGTGAGGTCCAATTTACTAATTTTTCCTTTTATGGGGTCCAGTCTAAGACTTAGTCCTTTGATCCTGAATTCTTTGCCTAGTTGTAGATCCTGAAGATGTTCATTTTTTTCTGTTCTAAAAGTTTTAGTTTTACATTTTACCTTTGAGTACATGATCCATTTTGAGTTATTTTTTAATAAGATGTGAAGTTAAAGTCCTGGTTCATTTTTTGGCCTATGGATGTCCAATTGCTTCAGCACCATTTGTTGAAAGACTATTCTTACTTTTTCCCAATTGAATTACTGTTTCATGTTTATCAAAAATTAGTTGGACATATTTGTGTGAGTCTATTTCTAACTTCTTTATCTGTTCTATTGATCTACATGTCTATCCCTCTACCAGTACCACATTGTCTTGATCACTATAGCTCTGTAGTACGCCTTCATATCAGGTAGTGCAATTCCTCCCACTTTATTCATCTTTTTCGAGGTTGTTTTAGCTTTTCTGGGACCTGTGTCTTTCCATATAAATTTTAGAATAAACTTGTCTAGGTCGACAAAAACCCTAATTTTGAAATTAATTAAATGGATATAATTTACAAGAGACATCTAGAAAATGTTATTTCGGTAATTAGTCTTTTTAAACCATTTTGAGGTATATAGTACAAGTTAGATTAATGAGTATGGCTGGCACTGATTGATTCCTTGGCATTGCAATTTGAAAAGCTGAGTGAGCAATTAGGCTTTTATATTGCTTCAATTAAGGTAAATGGGGGTAAGGAGGTGAGATCGCCATTTGTTTATAGATTTCTACTGCATAGCATGAAAGTGGTTTACTACGAGTATGTTATTCAACCAAATCAACAAGAAAGAGATAACCAACCCAATAGGAAAGTAGATAAATAGTATAAACAGGCAATTTTGCAACAAAGACATGAAGAAAGATGCTCAAACTCTCCAGTAAGCATAGAAATACAAATTAAAGTCATAGGAGACATTTTGGGGGGCAGGATTTTTTTAAATGTTAAACAAGCACAGCCTATAACCAACAATTCTACTTCTGGGAATAATTTATCATACTGAATACTTAAATATATATAGAAATATATAACACAGGATACTGTGTTAGCATTGTTCATAATAGAGAAAAATCCAAACAATCTAAGTTCATAAACTTGGGGCTCACCAAGTTAATTGTGTTTAACTATAATACATAATACAATGTAATCTTTCGAAAGAATGAAAGAGATCTATTATGTATTAACATGAAAAGATCTCTAAGATATATTGGATCAATGAAAAAAGCATATCATAGAGTAACATGTATAATAGGGCTACAAATATATAAAAATACAGATCTATAAATGTGTATAGAGATACTTAAGAAATACTTAAGAATAAAAGTCACTGCCAGCTCCAGAAGAACACATACATCTAAGTGTTAACAGAGGTTACGTTTGAGAAGGGAATGGGATTGGGGGTAGATTGGGGAGGGTGAGGCTTAGAGAAGAGACCTTTGAAGTTTCATTTTATGTATTTCTGTATTGTTTGAAATTATTTTTACAATAAGCTTGTTTCAAGCATTTCTTTTTTTTTTTTTCCCCCTTTTCTCCCCAAAGCCCCAGTAGATAGTTGTATGTCATAGTTGCACATCCATCTAGTTGCTGTATGTGGGATGCCGCCTCAGCATGGCCGGACAAGCGGTGCGTTGGTGCGCGCCGGGATCCGAACCCTGGCCGCCAGCAGCAGAGCGCATGCACTTAACCACTAAGCCACGGGGCCGGCTCCCTCAAGCATTTCTTTAGTGCTTATAATATTTTAAGATATGTTGTGTTGTGTGTGTTAGATTAGATTGCTGCCAACATCAAGTCACTCTTCCCTTAAGTCAAATCAAACCTATTTGATTTAACTGAGTGTATAAGAGTGATACATTAGCAGCCCCCAAATCAATTTAATTTCCCACCTAATTTATTAACCTCTTTTAGATTTGTGCTGTTTTCCAGGGATTACTCCCAAATATTGCTACACAACTCCCTTGGCACTTTAGACAAAGGCGAATCTGGTGCTCATTAGTGAGTCATTCCCTTTGGCTTTGATAAAACAAACATGGGATTTCAGAGGCACAGAAGTAAGCGTTGATCTAGTCTCACACTACAAGCAGCAAAGACTGTAAAAAGCCCACCCTCGTTTTCATAGGCAGGGAATATTGTTAATCCATTCCTATCGGGGTAAGCATTTTATTTTCTGAAGATTTGTTGAATCTGTGTCTATCCATCACAGCCTCTGGCCTCCTGTGGCACTTGCAAATTGCCTTCCTATGGTTGCCATGTTTATCAGTCAGAGCTTTTGTTTGCAAGCAACTGAAACATCGTTGGCTGTCTTAAGCAAAAGAGAAATTTATTAGAAGGTCACCAGGGTTGACCGAATTGATAAGAGGCCAGATGGCAAGGCTTAAGAAATGGAAATAATCTCAGGGAGGACTACATGACTAGGATGAGCAACCAAAACCCCAGCAACGGTCACCCAACAGGACAACAAGCGCTCTACCTCTGTAACAAATCTGGCCTCCATTTCTTCTCACAACCTTGCATGACAAAGTGCAGGAGAGAATGTCCAATAGGAGGATCCAAAGTCATGTGTCCCCTGAATCTGTCAAGGCCAAGCCAGCTACTATCTCCCACTGAAAATATAAGTATTGGGAGATTTCTCAAAAGGTAGATGTGAGTGCTTAAACGAAATGCCACAGTTTGCATGGTGGCCATGGCTGAGGGCAAAGTTATTTGGCCCAATTATTGACTTATATTAACTTGTTAATATGGTGCTCTTACAGTGATATCAGAGCACTGTTCTTGAGTCACCCTTCCTTTTTCATAAGATCACTCATTTCCATGAAAAAATAATATATCTACCCATCTCAACAATTACAAAATTGTCTTGTTTCATCAGCAATCAGCGAACAGCCAAATATTGGGGAAGGGAGTGCTTTAAAGTACACAGAAGGCAAAGAGCAGGCTACTATGGATCTCTTTTTTCCAGCCATAGGAAGTTATAATCAGCTTTAAATAGGTAAAGGTGGTGGATTTTAACAAATGCATTAATGTTCTCTCCCTCCTGAAATCCAGCTAAAATGACACTAAATGGATATATTTGAAAAGATATTTAATATGAAGATTTTGGAAGCTAGAAAGCAGATGTGACTGTGGCAGCTACCTCAGCAGAACAAGAAAGCTAAATCCTGTCCTAGTAGTGAGGGAATCAGAGAAGTAACCATTACACTGTAGAGAAAAATAGAAAAAGCTCAGGCATTGATAGCTGTACTTGTAAAGTGATAAAAACATGAGGATTGATCAAAAGTGTGTTGAGGAATCATTGTAACTCCCAGATCCCTGCCCCACCTCTGATCAGCTTGGCTACTGCTCTTCTTCTCTCCCTATAGAAGACTGGAGAGTTTTTTTTTTGAAGAGGACAAAATAGAGGCTCTCTGGACAGGACGAAATCAGTTATAATAGAGTGTGGAGGTGATGTACTAAAACCAGGGAGATTAAGTGGATATTTGCAGTATCCACAGTGGCTAAGGAATGATGAAGGCCTGGCCTTCTTTCCCCACACAGCTCCCATATACAGTCAGGCTATACCTTCCAAGCAAGTCACTGGGAGATTCTTATTTGAGGAATAGGACCAGTCTAAGAACTCAGACCTAAAGACGCTGACATTGAGGGTTTCCCAACAACGGCCCAGCCAGATCACTGTATAATGAAGATCACAGCCAACAAGACTCACTTATGCACTTGGGGCTGCCTTTCATTTTTTTCCTTCCAACTCTTAAATTTGAGCAAATATTCAAGGGTTACTAGAAATTGAAAAAGCATCGAATACTAAAAAACAGTGATGAAAATAAATGAACAAAATGAACTTGGAAGAAACACAGTATAGGCAGGGAGAAGAAAACTCCAAAATCCAACATAACCAATATCCTCATACAGTCAAAAGGAGATATTACATCCATGAAATGTAAGTATCTACTTTTAAAATGATTCATTCCCAGAGAAAAAAAATGATCTTGGAAATTTAAAAACGTGATGGCAGAAACAAAAAACTCAATAGAAGTGTTGGAATAAGTCAGGTAAATTTCTCAGAATGTAAACAAAAAAACAAAGTGTAAAAGATAGGAAAAAAGATTAGGAAAGCTAGCGAATAAGACAAGAAGTTCCAACATCTAATATACAGTAATATGATTGCATGAAGGAGAGAACTTAGGAAACAGAGAGGAGAAAATCAGCAGCAAAATAATCAAGAAAAATTCCTAATACTCAGGGCATGAACTTCCAGATTCTAAGAACCCACTGCCCAACACAATGGTGGAAAAAGTCTTTCAAAAAGACAACTTTGTGATATTTCACAGCAGCAAGGACAAAGAGGAGATTTAACAAGATTCTATGGTTGGGGAGACAGAAATTCAGGAATCAAAATGTCATCAGACTTCTCAACAGCAACACTGGAGCTTGAAGCAATGAAGTGATATCATTAAAATTCTAGGGAGAATTATTTCTAACTGAGAATTTATAAATTATCAATCAAGCATATCAGCTAGGATCCTGGCAGGAAAGAGATGGTGCACTCCAGGAGGACAATAGAGGAGGTTTAATAAAGGGACTGGCTGTAAAGTTTTGGGCAGAGCACCATACTACCAGGACACAAAGGGAATAACCAGTTACCAGTACCCAGGGTGTAACTGCGTGCAGAGGTGCACAAAACAAGGGCTGCATCCTTTAGTAGAGAATGCAGACAACTGCCTCACATGGGAAGGAGGGAGGCCAGGAAATATACCCCCCAACTTCCCCCCTCCTGCCTCCCTCCAATCTCCTGTTTCCCAGTGGCCAGACGCCCTGAAGGCCAGATGGCAAGTGACTCCAATGATAATGTTATCTGTAAACTTAACCACCCCCCAGGAAATTGAGTAGGGTGGAGACAGTGTAGAGTAAGTTATAAAGACTAAATTTGTTAAAACGTGTAAAGTCTTTAGAATAATGCCCTTCACCTTTTAAACAGTCAATATATCTTAGCTATTCGTATTGTTGTTGTTAGTTTCATCATCGTTATCATCATTAACAGGGAACTATTAAAATTCACATGAAATCAAACATTGACAAACTTTCTAATCATTTTCTAAATCCCTTTCCTCTTTCCCTGATAAGATTCTTCAACACAAATATGTGAAGTGTATTGTAAAATTTTGTTAGCATAAAAAACAATTTTCCATCAACTCCCTGTGACTTTTCCAATTTTCTCTAGATTTATTAGTGATGCATCATTTGGAATGAATTTTTATTGGACTTACTGGTAGTGATGTGTAATTCAGAAGTGATGTGACTGGGCAGAGACAACTAGGAGAGACAACTAGGAAGAACTGATTCAGCACTCCCATTTTCCAGGGAAATGTTATGGCCTTAATGGTATCGTCCCCTGAAGTAACTTAATTGGATTACCATAGTGCAATGTTTTGCAAAATAAGTAACATAATCTCCAGAAGTGCTGAAAAGGATGGGGTGAGAGGTAGCAGTGAGCAGAACATGAAACTGGCAAACAGTTAGCCAATGATGATTGAGCAGCTAGAGACTATGGGGGATCGGAATTGGCCACCTCAAAATGTGTCTCTGCATGGGGGACACTTTGGCCCCCACCCCAACTGACTGACCAGGGGAGTTTGGGATGGGAGGCCTGCCCCCGGAACAGGCCATCACCATAGACATCTTTGGGTATCTGGGTGGGTCCGTGCTAAGCCCATTCTTAATTCTGGTTACCCTTTATAAAAGACATTTATATTTGTAAAGAAAATCTCTATTTGTAAAGGTATCTTCTTCCCTGTACCAGGAAGAAGTGGGGGATGGCCTTATCTAGAAACTTACCAGAACGGAAGGCAAGGACTTAAATCTGCAGGATAAACTTACCCATTGTTAACTGTGCTGGTTAGGCAATATACTGTCTGACTCCCACTAGGTTCCTATGGGGAACATCCTCCTGGAGCCAAGGTCATCCATGGTAATGGACGTTTGAGCTATTTTTTTCGGGAATTGAACCCCTTGTCCACTTCAGGCCTGGTTCAGACCACCCACCCATCAGCTGGGCCCACGCAGACATGTGTCCAATAAGCAACCTTTTGACTGAAAGAGGTTGGATTTCCACCCTCAGATCATGCTAATGCCAACATTCTGTGAACATGTGTCCTATGAAGAGGCATGAAGCCTGACTACGTTTGCGCAGATCATCAATTACCTCATCTCTCCTCACCTCCAATCATTTCAGACCACCTTGCCCACTACCCCATAAATATCCCTGAGTCCCTATTTTCAGGGAAGCAGATTTGAGATCCATTCTCCCGTTTCCTCACTTGGCTGCCTTGTGATTATTAAACCCTTTCTCCACTGCAGTCTTGTTGTCTCAGTGTTTGGCTTCCTGGGTGGTGGGCAAAAACGGACATGGTGCCGTAACAAACACATCATAATAAAATAATAGAATTGGGTCAACCTCAAAATATGATTAGTTCAAAACACATATAGCCATTATTATACAAAACGTATTTTTCAATGTTTCATCTCAAAAGTAAGCAGCATGATGTAAATTTAAATGATAGTGAGATGCCAATTTTGGTCTACCAAATTAGCAAAGATTTTAAAAATTATGCTATCCAATGTTTGTTGGAGTGGAGGGAAAATGGTACTCATACTGAAGGTGCTATGTACATTAGTGCAAACCTTTCTAGAGGCAACCTGGTATTATGTATGAAAAGTCCTTAAAATATTCATGCCCATCACAGTCTATGTGGAGGAGACAGATATGTAAAAAGGAGAGATGTGTCCCATGTGCTACGGGAACACAGAGGCAGAAATGATTCAAGTGATTAATTGCTCAAGAGAAGCAAAGATAACTTCACAAAAGAGATGGCCCTTGGATAGGATTTTGGAGAAGTAATAAAAGTTCACCTGGCAGACAGAAAAATTTCAAGAGTACTTCTCCTGAATTACACATCACCAAGCAAAAACATAGAGGCATAGAAAGGCAAGGCATTTTTATCAGGAGTGAGATTTTTGATGTGGCTGGAGAGGTGGGCGATAGTGTCTGAAGACAAGGTGTCATCATTTGAAAACCAATGGACAATGAAAAAGAGAAAAGCATCTGCTTTTTAGTTAGATGAACGTTGCTTTTAAATTCATAATGCAGAGAGAAATTCAGCAATTGCCCATCTGCAGTACTCCCTTCCCTCAACCAGCAGAAAACCCCAATCTGGCCAAAAAAAGAAGATAAGACAACAAGGCTGACATAGAGACAAATATTTAGGAAGCTAAAGTGGAATTCATCCCACGCAAAAGGGCCTCCAGGTTAGCAAGGAGCAGAAGAATGGGCATAAGACGGTCAGTGGCAAGTAGCCTGAGAGGCCACACCACCACTTATAAATATTAAGCACTTAAGAATAAAATAATTACGTTTATTTTATAATAATTATATTGACTATTCTGAGAAAAACTCAAATTTAATAAAGCAGTGTTTGCCACCTTCACAAGTGAACTTCTATAACCATTCATCCACAAGCGCACGAGAAAGAGGGACAGCAATGAGGGGAAACTGGGATAGACTAAAAACACCAGGCAAGACCTGAATGCAGCGGGTAGCAGTTGGCATAACTGTTGTTAACTAAGAGGAAAAGGAGGAGCCGGTATCTGCCTGCGTTCTGAATCTCCTTTCTTCTTCTTCCCTGGTTTACAGTGATTTCCTCTCTCCTCCCTCAAAAGTCTCTTCTTCCATCTCCTCATCTCTTCTCATTTGGGAAATCCCTGACAGAGAAGGGGAGATGCCCATGGTTAGAGTAGAATTCCCTCAGCACATCCCCGCCCCTCACATCCTGCTGTGCACATTTTCTCTGGGAGGGACAAAACCAGGAAGGGAAGGAAAGAGAGGAAATTCCACTTGGAGAATCCTAAATGCATTATTATCCCTTGGAATGTCTTTCTTCTCTTTATTTCCTCTAACCACCTTAGTGTGTGTGTGTGTGTGTTTGTGTGTGTGTGTGTGTGCGAGAGAGAGAGAGAGAGAGAAAGAGAGAGAGAGAGAGAGGAGAAGGAGAAGAAGGAGAAGAAGGAGAAGAAGGAGAAGAAGGAGAAGAAAGAAGAAGGAGAAGGAGAAGGAGAAGGAGAAGGAGAAGGAGAAGGAGAAGGAGAAGGAGAAGGAGAAGGAGAAGGAGAAGGAGAAGGAGAAGGAGAAGGAGAAGGAGAAGGAGAAGGAGAAGGAGAAGGAGAAGAAGAAGAAGAAGAAGAAGAAGAAGAAGAAGAAGAAGAAGAAGAAGAAGAAGAAGAAGAAGAAGAAGAAGAAGAAGAAGAAGAAGAAGAAGAAGAAGAAGAAGAAGAAGAAGAAGAAGAAGAAGAAGAAAAGGAAGAAGAAGGGTGGGGGGAGAGGGAGGGTGGGAGAGGGAATTTGAAGTTATTCAATTGCCAGTTGGTTCGCAATCCTGTTGCCATCTCCATCCTGCTCCTTTGGAGGAGAGAGATATAAGGATACTGACAACTTAAATGGAAGACCTTTTAAAACATGGATTCATGTTTTATTCTAATTTCCAAATGAAATATTCAGGGACTAGTTGTGTACCATAATTAATTTTCCAAAATTAAGAATGTTATCTGGATGATGATACTCCAATAAAATACTTGATGAGGACTTCTTTGAAAATTGTGCTATAAAGCTCCAAGGGAATTAGCATTCACTGAGTGCCTGTAGCCTGCTTGGTACTGGAAGACTTTCTCATATGTTAGCTCACTTAAATCTCACAGGAACCCTGCAAAGGACATATTTACGCAAATTTTACAGACAAGTAAACTGAAGTTCAGTGAGATAGAGTGACATGCTCAGGGTCACAAAGCTAGTTCATCTGACTTCAAATCTGTTCTCTTCCCGGTACCATCCTGTCTCTCTCTTACAAATTATCATTATTATTATGATTGGTATGCTTCTCAGGTTGAAGGTGCTATTTCTCAAGCCACACCTATGAATTCAACAGAATAACTGCTATGTTTGTGGCAGGGTTTTTCCAGAAGAGGGTTGCTTTCAAAGAATATGCTTGTTCATTCAGCAAATCTTACCATGTGTCAATGATATGTCCTGAATTCATTTTTGATTCAGAAAATGTTATCATAAGAATGAACTCAAGAAAGTCTGAGAGAAATTTATTCTACCTGGGGAGGATAAAGGAGGGTTTCATGAGGAGAGAGGGAACAAAATTTTGAATAACGAATAGATTTTTTTCTGGTGGAGGGAGGGGAAACATAGATGCATGTGGTATGTTTAGAAATGGCAAATATCAACACCCCGTGAAAAATGGCAAAGGTTGTGTGAAAAGCAATGGGCAGGCCTCCAGCACTGAAACTCTGAGTGGATCCAATGACACAGCAAAAATGAAACGTGGAAATATATCCTCTTGATACTTGAAATTCCTTTTATGATCATGAGGTAGATTCATGATTGCTGACATTCGTGACTTTCATTTCCTCCTCTCCAAGCCAAAAAGGGTTAAAAGGCCCACGGTTCCGGCATGTCCTGATCTGAGGCATTCCACGTTCTCACAGGTAGCAGAGATTACCAAACCTTAGATATGCTTCCTTGATAACGATGAGGTACTCTGGAAAGGAGCACACCTGTAACGTTGTGTTGTTGTCTCCTTGACCTTGTGCAAAGGTAACCTCAGCCAACTCTGAGTCATCATCCTTGCCAATCCTTAGAACATGACCAGCTTTAGCGGTTTGGTCTAGCATAAAAAAGGAGTTCCGGAGCCAGAAATACAAATGATCAATAAACATATAAGCATATATTCATCCTCATTGTTTTAGGATCTACCCAAATAACTGTGAAAACTATGGGGCTATAAATCATGTCTCAACATTTCTCCTACTTTTCATATTTCTGTCCATTTGCATTAGGCTCGAAGATAATTCCTCTTTTCAATCCCTCAGCTCTTATTCAGTCTTCAGTTGTGTACATTCTGCTATTCAATTCATCTGTTGAGTTTTTGTTTCAATGATAGTTTTCATTGCCATCATTGTTCATTGGTTCTCTTTTATAACATTCTGTTCTTGTTTCGCGGTGACAATCGACTCTTCTCTCCTGCTCTATAAATTCAGCTTCCTCAGATGTTAGTTCTCTTAGTTGAGTATGATGCTTTCCTTTCATGGTTGTAGGTTTTCCTTTAATGGTTGGTGGTGTTTGGTTTTCACTTCATCTGTGTCTTTCAAAACCCAAGTTTGCCTCTCCGAGAATTCTGCTTCTGTACAACAGAGTCTGCATCAGTTATTGTTGGGAAGGGGTAGAATCTGATGCCTATTGGGATGTTATAGTAGTTTATCTCCTGAAAATACCAGTTCCCCTTCCCTCCTGAGGGTAAAAAGTCACCCAAGGTACTGCCCTGCTTCTGGCTCAAAGTGCCCACCCTCACTGCTCCAGCTAGGAGGGAACCGTTCTGCTATCTTTCTCTTGCCTGAATAGTGCAGACCTGGTTGACCATTCAGGATGCTTCCCCAATCACACTAATGATTGCTGGAGGGATCCTTACTATTCCTTACAGCCACTGCTATACATTCAGATCAATCCTGGAACCAATCCCACCTTTAGTAGAAGTACTTTCCTGCTTATATATTTTCCTCTACTTAGCTAACTACATCTGTTTCTCTTTGGAATTTTTTAAATTTCCTGCTTGATAATGGCATTTTTCCTGGTTTTTAGTCCTTTTATGAATTATTCTTTTTGAATTTTTTCTTTTGTAGCAGCTGTGGAATTTCTATATAGGAGAGACTGAAGGGCTATAATCTGTTTCTAAGGAGGAGAATTTTAAATCTAATGGTATACATTGGATGCTATTGAAGCGTGGGTAAATAAATATTTTAAAAATATGTATATAGGTGTTTGTGCTTGTGTATATTTATTTTTATTTATTTATTCTCCCAATAGCACCAGATGGCAAGGTATACCAAATACACGGTAATACACTGATGGTGTTCAGGGCAAGTTACCCCAGGAGGCACCACTCTTGTATGCGGATTATTTCGAGCTGAAGACAATAAGGACTCAGAGAACTCAGGAAGAGTATTTGAGTTTCCCCTCCCAAACTGCCTAAAGAATTTAAAACAAAAGATCTGTTTCAGGAAGGAGTTATTATCATGATGGCTGTAAAGATAATGTAGGATAGAGGTTGCAATAGAAAAGGCACCAACAAGCCCATCTTATAGGAAGTTCTGTCTCTCTGGCCACATTCTCTGGATGGCCCTGTGAGGAGTTGTCAGACAAACATTTACATTTATAAGGGAAATCTCCATTTGTAAAGGTATCTCCCTCTCTGTATTGGGAAGAGGGGGGATGACCTCATTTCTAGAAACTTATCAATGTGGAAGGTGAGGCCTTAAATCTGCATAATAACCTTACTCTTGTTTACAGTGCTTTAGTGGTAATCTCCTGTAACTGACACCCCCACCCCCAACATCCTCCTTTGTCTTTAGCTGAAGATGGTATTTAAGACGAAAATTTCTGCTATTGTGTTGAAAAATGCAGTGTCCCTGCTTTCTCCCATGTATACATGTTATTAAACTTGGTATTATTTTCTCCTGCTAACCTGTCTTGTTAATTATTTGGCCAGCCATAAGAACCTTAAGGAAAAGGGCAGAGGGAGATACTCCCTCTCTCCCGACAACACACACACACACACACACACACACACACACACACACACATTTTGCCACTGGATCAAAAAGTCTCTTACTTTAAAGCAGATTGCAGCCCTTAAGTCTCACAAATAAATTCTTTTTACTGGTCCAAGGAGTCATAGAAGTGCATGAATGAGAGGATTCCTGAAAAGAGTCTTGAAGTTTGAAGCAATTAAGGAAAAAAAAGTGTTGTAGACAGTTTCTTGGCCCTTAAGAGGTATCCTCTAGCTTCCATGATAAAATTCAAATTCCTTAGGTTTGCAAAGAAGACGTTGCTTGTGCCTCCCTCTGGCCTCATCTCTGACTACTTCCCCTTTCCTACTATGCCCTCTTCCCCAGCTATACTGAAGAACTTATTGTTTTCCAAAAGAGTCAGCTGTTTGCATTTCTGAACCTCCACATACGTGTTTCCGTTTGCTTAGAACATTTTGGCCCTGGTAAGATTGTCTCATCCAAATACTAACACTGTTTAAAGCTAATTCTGTGTTTAAAGAATTCAATTGGTAGTGCATTTGTTGCAATTAGCTACCGTGTTTCATCTCATGGTATGCAATATTGTCTTCCATTTCAAGGATGGCAGAGCATGATTTATGTGCCAGCCGCCCCTTGATCCTAAGGCCATCAATATCTCCGAGCGTTGGCTATGCAGTGACAGGGTATTAGATAGGTATGAAGGCTTTCAGAAAACACCCCATTTCCCCTCTCCGGGAGATAACATGTTGATTTTATTAACGATGTATGAACAGGAATCAACAGACTTGGGTCATAGTCCAGACTGAGATAAATATGACCTTGACAAGCCAAGACAGTTTAATTTCTCCGGGCCTCTGTTTCTACACTGAGGGTGTACCCTCTGCATGAGGGTATTAGAAAGAGTCTCCCTGAGCTCTCTCAGGTTTCAAATTAAATAACAGACCAAATAATTTTTTTAATTTCTAAATTAATTTAATTTTATTTACATTACTTAAATTACATTGTCATTTAAATAGTCAAATAATGCTGATAAAAAATACCCCCCACGAATCTTGGAATTCTTCCTTCTCGTTCGTTACACTGCTGCACAGTATTTCATGATATGGCCAAGCCATCGTTTATTTAGTCATTTCTTTGTCAATTGACATCACAGTTGCTTCTGATTTGTCTTGTTATATGCAATGTTAGGTGAAAGATCCTGGTAAGAAGTTGTGTATTTTCTAATGTATATCTGCTTTACTTACAGCAAAAAAGTCTGTGCTCTGGGCTCTGTCCCCACCATAAATTGGCTAAGAAGAATTAAAACAAAAGTCTCCAGTGTATGCAGATAAAAATCCCCTTGAGGTGAGAGCTAGAGAATAGTGACAAAGTGCATTCACTTAAATGCCATAGGAAATCTGACAATTGCAACCTGGAACTAAATGGACATCAGCTGTGGGCAGTGTTCTCTTGAAAAGGATATCAGGGCTGACATGTAGGACACTGACTCCTTTGAGGTTTGGGCCAAGGTTGAGCATGAAAAGGGTCTTGGAAAGAGGAGTAAATCCTTGAGAGAACGCTGGAACCTCACAGCAAGGTGAGTTTTTGCTGAGTCACTGGAGCCATAAAGGCAGGAGACAACAGAGAATCTTTTATCTTGCTCCTCACATGGCACTGTGGGTCCTGTGAAAGAAACACATGTAATTACTGACCAGAGCAGGAAGGGATCTGGAAGTTCCTCTCTTCTGCTAATGAGGAGACTGACTCCTCCTTCAGTGACCACCTGACTTGAAATGTTGACACTAGTGAGAGAGAAACCCTCAACCAATGGAGGGCTACACTCCAGAATAAAATAGCAAAAGGAAAAACAAGACGAGTCCTATTGAAAGTGTCAAACAGGCCAAGGAAGATTGGTGAACTGACTTCAAACGCAAAAGGAAATCTATGTACTGAACACTACTAAATGCCAGCATGATGCCAGGGGCTTTTAGAGTCAACATCTCCTGTGGTCCACACAAGTACTCTAAAAGGGATGTTATTACAGATCCCCATTGGGCATATGAAAACACAGAGACTCAAAGAGGTCCTTCTTTCCTTCCACAAATATTTGTTCAGACTCACCAGGTACTATTCTTGGCACTGTGGATACAGAGGTAGACAAGGAGATAAGGTCCCTACTTTCACGGATTTATATCCTAGTAGAAGATGACAAATAATGAAATAAACAAATGAGTGGAAATATAAACAAATATATAAACAAGAAAGAATATTAGATTGTGATAAATTCAATGTAGATATTTAAAGTAGGGTGATATTGAGGGAACTTCTTGGGGTGATGGAAATGCTCTACGTCTTGATTGTAGTGGTTACACAATTGTATCCCTTTGTCAGAATTCATAGAATGGTGCACCTTATGAAGGGTGACCCACTGTGTGTAAATTATATCTCCATAAGTTTGACCTTTAAAAAATAAGATCCTACAATAAAAGGTGACGAAAGGCTACTTTAGATTAGACAACAAAGGCCTCACTGAGAGGGTAGCAATTAAGTTGAGATTTGAGTACAAGAAAGAAGATGAAGGAAAAGATCATTCCAGAGAAAGGAAAGAGTAACTGCAAAATCCCTACAGTGGGAATGAGCTTGGCATGTTCACGTTAGAGCAGGGGGGGTGAAGTTAGAGACGTGAACGAGAACCAGAGCATGGGGGGTTTTAGAAACCAAGATCAGGAGACTGATGTTATTTTTAGTGCCATAGGAAAACTTAAGTTTTTAAGCAGGGGGGTTACAAGTTCTGATTTATGCTTTTAAGAGATCTTTCAGGCTGCTATGCAGAGATTGACTTGTAGGGAGCAAGAGTGGAAGGAGGGAAACAGGAGGCTATTGTAATACTCCAAGCAAGAGAGTATGGTGTCACGGATGAGGATGGAAGCATAGAGATAGCAAGAGGCAGATATAATACAATATATGGTATTATATTAGTTAGGGTAATGAGTAAATCCCAATCTCAGTGGCTTAACACAGCAGAATTTTGTTTGGTATTTTTGACTGGTGTGCTTCTCTCTATCTGCTCACATAGAGAATGAGATTCCTTCTACCTATTAACTACTCTCTCCTCTAGGGCCATGAAAGTCCTCCTCATTGGGTCATCAGATGGCAAATGAGTGACCACCTGTGGGAGATTTCTGTGAGCCTGGTCTGAAACTGTTAATACAGTTAACTCACTGTATTGGGTTAACCCACACTCTATTAACTAGAACTAGCCACATACTGCATGTACCCAACTGTAAAGGAGGCAGAGAAAGGTAGTCTAGGACTGTGCCCAGGTAGAAAGGGAACCCGGTTTGGTAATTACCTAACAATCTCTGCCACCATTTTGTTTTGGAGGTAGAGACAGCAGGACATGGAAATAGATTGGATGAAATTGATGAGAGGAAGAGAGGAATCAAGAAGGAAGCCTCAAACTTCTCTCACTAGTGATGCTTGGTAACAGCGATGAAAGAAGATCTAGGAGATGTGCTTGATCCCTCTCCTTCCTTTAGCCCCACCTTTTGTACTAAAAGAGGGGATGATGAGTGCAAGGAGACACAAAGATCTTGCCCATAGTAACTGAGCAGAACATAAAGGCAGAGAGGAAGTTATTTCTAAATGGAAGCTGTCCCTGATAATATAGAGTATTTCCTTCAAGAAAGGTGCACTCACATGGCTAATTACACCTAGTACTCAATAAACAGAGCCACCAGTCTCTGTGGCAGCAGGCAACAGCTACTCTTGCCAGTGTTATCAGTACTGAAGATGCTAAGACCAAAAATCTTCCTGATAGATCTTCCCTTCATTGTGTCACAGGATGTGGAAAGACGATGAGCATAGTGTTACCTTTAACTAAACCCTTTTCAAAAACTTCCAAGTACGGGCTGGCCCGGTGGCTTAGCGGTTAAGTGCGCGCGCTCTGCTACTCGCGGCCCAGGTTCGGATCCCAGGGGCGCACTGACGCACCGCTTCTCTGGCCATGCTGAGGCTGCGTCCCACATACAGCAACTAGAAGGATGTGCAACTATGACATACAACTATCTACTGGGGCTTTGGGGGAAAAAAAGGAGGAGGATTGGCAATAGATGTTAGCTTAGAGCCGGTCTTCCTCAGCAAAAAGAGGAGGATTAGCATGGATGTTAGCTCAGGGCTGATCTTCCTCACACACACACACGCACAAAACTTCCAAGTAAAGAATCAAGCCCACTAGATAACTTTCCAAGTAGGAAATTGTGAACTATTGAAGTTCATGTTTTATTAATCTTTATATTCCCACATAGTATATAGCATAATGCTTAACATAAACTATGCCCTCTGTAAACAACTGGAAAAATTAAGTATTTATGAAGAGGCTAAAGTCAAGACTGATTACATATATAACAAGTGCCCTGGAGAATTATCCAAAAGCAACCATGTATGACATGTAACCTCAGCACAAATTTATGAACTACACTTTGGCTTCGACTTTGATCCCATTTTGACTAATCTCATTCTTCTTGGAAAGACTGTTAATCCTATCACTCATTTAGCTGATTAGATACACAATACTCAATTTTATTAGGTGCTTGCAAAATTTTAATACTCTGTTCTAGTCATGATTTTTTTTAGTTTTTTTTTGTTGAGGTAGCATTGATTTAATGATTTTTTTGTATTTGTTAACAGTCTCATTGTCATGTCAATTAAGTTAATACTCTTAAATAAATATATGTATACGAATCATAACTTTTTTCATTTGCTACACAAATGATACATATTTATTAAACAAAATTTTATAAAATACAAAACAAAAAACAAACAGAAGAAATCAGAAAGCACCCATAACTCAACCATGCAGAGATATTTGGCATGTGTATGTATATCCTTCTGGACTTTCCTTTCATATATATTTACACAAATTCCCCCTTTATCAAGATAGGATTACTCTGAATATTAATTTTAGTATTAATACATATGAAATTACTTTTAAAAAATATTTAAAATGCATATTTTAAGTGAGCATATTTTAAATTTGTTTTCAAATATGTGTGCTTGATTCTTTCTTCCGGCTTCATAAATCATAGTAATTTTTCCTGAAAACAGCTGTAGGTAAGACTTATTCTGTGGGCCCCAATAACAAAAATAAGTCCAAGTTTAACTAAAAGGATTTCAGGTCAACATAAGTAAGGGCAGCATAGCAGGGATTCACAACACAGGTAGAATTCGAACCAGTTTATCTCTAAGTTCCCAACACGGAGTTCTATGATTCTCTAACTAGAATAAAAGAAGACAAGAGGTAGGGAGAAGGAGGCAGAGTTTTCAAGACTTATCAGAGGTATAGGGAACAGCTTGATTGGAATGAATGCATATGGGGGAGTACTGGGAAATTTAGAAGGCAGATTGGGGAGCTGTGTGTTGTAAGCAGGTGGGGTAGGGGAGAGGGAAGATATTAAGTACATTAATCATCGTCTCCTTCTCCTCTCCTTCTCTTCTTCTTTCTCCTCTTTGTCTTAACTTTTACATCTGAATGTCCCTAGACCTACAACCTTCTGAAGTCATCCTTTGCTTAAAACCCCTATAAGCTCACCTTTTCCTATAAATCAGGACAGATTAAGTTTTGCTAATAGTAATGAACAACCCCAACATCTCAATGACTTAAAACAATAAAAGTTTCTATTTGGTTCATGCTACATAACATTAGAAATCAATCAGGGATCCAAGTGATGAAGTAGCCACCATCTCAAATGTTTCCCTCCAAGCCAGAGGGAAAAAGATTTCTGGACCATCAGCAATCAAATGTTTGTCTCCAAGATAACATACATAATTTCTGCTCTCATCTCATTGGCCAGAAGTAATCATATGATCCCACTATACCACAGAGAGACACAAAGTACACTCTACCATGCTGCTGGAAGATGGATAACCAGAAATACTTGGTGGGCATTACTAATGACTATCACACTATATATCTATGGGAAGTCCAAGGACAGTTTCAGATCTCTTTCTGACATCTATTTCCCCATAAACTCAAAAGCACATTATTCTATTCGGTGTCATATTCACTTTCTAAAAGCTTTTTGATATAAAATAATTGAATGTTTCACTTTTCCATATATTTCCCATTGTTCTATGTAGGCTTTGTGGGGGAGGAAGAAATTTTCCTCTACCATTCTAGGTTCTTCTGGGTGGTCTAAGAATTAGATTGACAGGATACAGATTAATAGGAGAAAATCAAATATAATTGCATATATATGGAAACCCCACATACATGAGAGGTTCAGAAACAAAAAAGTAAAATGAGATACATATGCTATCTTGAGCTAAGGAATGGGATAGGAGTCTGGGGCTTCAGAGGAGAGGAGGATAATTCACAAGATGAAAAGAAGAGCAAATATTCAGTAACTAGAGGTTTGCCATACCATACAGATAGATCATAAAAATTTATTTCTGGTAATAAGTCTTATTATGGGCAAGTCCCCCAATTTAAATTCTTTAAGGGAGAGGTAAAAGTCTCTCTTGAGCCCACAGGGTCTCGATTGCCTTTAGCTCTCGATTGCATGCCAAAGTGGCACACCTTGGGGAGGCCTGTTCTGAACCCCTTCAGTCCCGCCTTTGAAAATTCATGAGAAGTTTCACATTCCAGAAGTTGGGTTGGTAGATTGCTTCATCTCACTGAATCAGTCTCTTGGTTTAGAGAATAGGTCAGTCCAATTAAACAACAGAGACCAATTTCAGAAGGCAGTGATGCAGCTGGGCTCCCAAAGTTAGGTCTATGGTGTAAGCAATCACATATTTGGTAAGAGGCATTTCTGTGGAAACAAAAGGAAAACAATGGTTAATGATTGGAGCAGACTAAATCTCAGTTTCTGAGTTCTGAAGGCAACCAGTTGAGGAGATTTCTAGATGTCCGGCTCTCAGCATTTTCAGATGGAGTGAGGGTAGGCAGTGGCAATCTGACAGATTTTCCTAGTTTTCAGTTTGAATGTCTCTGATGATCTTTCTGCATGGCCCGTATAGCAATAGGTGTGAACATTGTCCATATATAAGCTGCTGTGGTGATTTCTCTAAAATTTATTCAAGTTGTGCAGCTTCAGTTTACAGGGCTTCAGGAAAAAAGGCAGTTTTAGTTTTCAATGATTCCAAGTCAAAAGGTGGGAGAAAATAGGATATGTTCGTTTGGAGGGTTGTAGCCAGGTATTGGAGGAAACTGGAAGAATCCCAGATCTAGTCCAGTTTACAAGAAGCAGAACTATAATCCACAAACGTGTACTACAGTTTCTACTGAAATATAATTTTTCTCTCTGAAATTACCTCCATTTCTACCAAAGATAATCTCAGTAAGACTAATTTGTTTGTAAAATGTCTACTTTTAAGAAACTTGGCCTGTTGCTTTCATAAGTGCAGCAAGAATAGCGATTGATCATATAGGCTCTTTTAAATCTGCTTTGCTGGTACCCTTCGTGAGGAATCTCCAGATTGAACTTTTAAAGGCCTCTTGAGGTCAGGAAACCAAGCTAAACACTTGCCATCAAACTTGTCTGCAATGTCCATAGATTTGGGTGAATTCCTCTCTTCTCCACGTTTCCAAAATATCCTGAGGTTCCTGCACCTGCCAGGAAGCGACCTTCCTTACTCACCTGGTAAGGCTGCTGGGAACCCTAGAAGCAAGGTACCAGGCCAATATTTCCAAGGGGCTTTATTGGCTCCATAAAATCAATCTTGGTTCCTTAAAGCTGTTTGGACATATTTGAGTCTGTGCATAGTCTCTCTCAAGTATGATAGTTCAGTCAAAGCCTTGGTAATATAACCAATTTCCAAATGTGTCCTACTACAAGGAGAACAGATTCTTATTGAACTTATGCAAATAACTACATTGCCATGAAAATAAGAATACTCGCTAAATTTCTGAATTCTGGAGGGATCAGGTAGGGAGAAAAAGATAAATGTTTCTATTCTGCTTACAAAGGTATAATTTACCAATTGCTGTAGTCATAGTTGGCTTAGAAGAAAAACAATTCCTTATATCTGGAAAACAAACGATTAAAAAAAGTAATATTTCCGACAAAAAATCATAAAAAGTATAATCATATTTATCAGTTCATTCAGTCCTGTGTTATTACTTCTTGTTCTTTTTTTGTGTGTGTGTGAGGAAGATCAGCCCTGAGCTAATATCCATGCCAGTCTTCCTCTTTTTGCCGAGGAAGACCGGCCCTCAGCCCATCTTCCTCCACTTTATGTGGGACACTGCCTCAGCATGGCCTGACAAGCGGTGTGTCGGTGCACAGCCAGGATCTGAACCCAGGCCGCCAGCAGTGGAGTGCACGCACTTAACTGCTATGCCACGGGGCCAGCCCCTCTTGTGCTTCTTGAATCCAATTTTTCCATTAGTTCTCTCTACTTTGTCTGATGATTGAGGTTGATAGGAATAGTGATAATTCCAAGATGTTTGCAGGGTTTTCATTAAGGCTCACACGATTTGCCCAGTGAAATGGGTGCCTTGATCACTGGAGATGTGGAAGATATACCCCAAGTGGGAAACACATTTTCTAACAGTTTTCTTTACCACTGTGAGGGCATCAGCTTTATGGCAAGGGAAGGCTCCAATCCATCTGGAAAACATATACATACAATAACAAGAACATATTGATAACCCGTACTAAGTGGCTGTTGAATAAAGTCCAGCTTCAGGTGTTCAAAGGACCCAGAGGGAAGAGATCTGAGGCGTCTGGGGACAGAAATAGTTTTTCCTATAGTGAGTAAAGGAATGTAAAAACCAAAAATTGGCGTTAGCCAGGGAGCCGGGAAGAACCAAGCAGCCATCTCAGGTTTCCCATAGCCCCAACTGTTTGTTTAATTTACAGCCGTTGTTTACCCATCTAAATTTCTCTGATTCAGGAGCAGACTGTTGCCATGTTACAAGGACATCAGGATGGCAAAAAATCTGGCATTTAGGGGTTAACTTTTTGTTTTTGTTTTTGCAGAAGCAGAATGGACTTCATCCACATGTCTAGAACCTTTATAGATTCTGCTGTTGTTGCCTTTGCACAAAACTCAGCTAAGTCACTTTTCTGATATTTAGGTTCAGTCCTTTTAGTGCGAGCCTCAATTTTGATGACAGACAACATTTTATATCAGGACATTTTAGAATTCCAGAAATTTCACATAACTTATGGAACTCTTATAACATATACCTATACAGACACAACATAAGGAAGCCTTAATGTTATTTCTTATTTGATAATGTTTCTCATGTAATTTAACATATCAAATAAGGCTAATTAGTTTAATATTCCTTTTTTTGTAAGGAGAGAGAACAGGTCTTTTGAGATGTCTCAGGACCCTCTGAAAAATCCCAATGTTAACTAGAGGTCAAAAAAGACTTCATTTAGAATTTGATTTTAGGAAGTTCGTCAAAAATATCAAAGAGGCTTTATATTTTTTGTGTTTGTTTGCTGAGGAAGATTCACCCTGAGCTAATATCTGTGCCAATCTTCCTCTATTTTGTATGTGGGTCACCACCCCAGCATGGCTGCCAATGAATGGTGTAGGTCCATGCCCAGGACCTGAACCCATGAACCTGTGTTGCTGAAGTGGAGAGTGCCAAACTCAACCACTATGTCACCAGGGCCCCTCAAAGGGGTTTTAAAACACTTGGCCTAAATAGGATCACAGATCATTATGAAACTTAATATTTAACTATCTATCTAACCAAAGCAACAAAAAGATTGCAAAGACAAATATAGAAGATTACATAGCTGCAAAACCTTAGTTCCTTGAATAGAAAAGATTTAGCTTTTAATATAAAGCATAGGAAATAGTTCTCATAAAATTCAAAAAGGTAAGGAAAAACCTTTTATAAGAGATGAAGAGTTATTTTAAGAGATGAAAAGAAAATTAAGTTCCTGTTTTATATAAATACACTACTGATATTAAAGTCTGTTTTTTTTAAACTGTTAATTTAATTTTAGCTAACTTGACCACACAAGGTAAAATTTTTTCTCTCTCTCTTTCTGTCTTTATTTTTACTGAAAACACACATTTTATACTAAGATGTTTCCCTTATTTGAGTAACTTTAATGACATATATTAATTAGAATCTTTAACTCTTAGAAACCTTAATTTCCAGTAAAAACTAAGAAGTAAGCAACTGTGAACTGTCTGCCATACCAGCATTCTTTAGATCAGCAAATTTATGAATTCATTTCATAATTTCTAGAAACATATGCTTCTTCATAGCACAATCTTTCAATAAAGCACGACACGTTTACTATCAGACCCAAATTTATCTTTTAGTTTCTCTGTAATAAGAAGTCAAAAGTAGATAAACTTAGACTTGTTTAGCAATTAATGTTTCAATATTTTATCTTAATTGGAAATGATCTAGACATTTAATGAATTCCCATCATTAACATTCCCCATTAACTTAACTAAGCAAAACTCTAAGGTTTCAAGTTACCAAAAAGATTTTGGAGTTATTTTTAAGTACTTGTACCATAACACACAATTATTGTTAAAAAGTTCACCTAAAATTTTTTTTTTTTTTTTTGCTGAGGATGATTTGCCTTGAACTAACATCTGTTGCCAATCTTCCTCTTTTTTTTTTATGTGAGCTGCCGCCACAGCATGGCCACTGACAGACAAGTGGTGTGGTTCCATGCCTGGGAATGGAACCCAGGCTATTGAAGCAGAGCACGCTGAACTTCAACCACTAGGCCATCAGGATTGGCCCACTAAAACCCTTTTTATTTTACTTGCATGTATTTAGTCTACTTGTTCCCAATAATTATGTTTATATTACCTACAAAAATTCCATAAGACACTAGACAAAGTCAGCCCTTAATTTTTTTTGCTGCCAAATTTTATAACCAGGATAACATGAATTTGTTTGACTTTTAGTAAACCTAAGTGGAATAAAAGTTTTATATTTAATGCTGGTAACTCTAAAGACATGTCTCTTTTAATTAAAGCTACAAACTTAAATTGGCTTTAATACTGAATATTTTCCTGATCTTGAAATTCCTCTGGGTTAAATTCTGTTATATTTTTGACAGTATACTCAATTTACATAGTACTTGTTTGTTTTTAAGCCAATTAAATAGAGCTCTCTACAAATTAAATTTGATAATACCATCCAGAGGTAGAAAAATATCACACACTTACAACATACATATATATAGACACACATACATAGAGACCCCATAGCTTTTGTTTTAAAATTACTGCCGTGAATTAGGTATAGTAATACAAAGCTCACTAGTGTTAAAAAAAATAGTTGGATCCAAATCGTGTTTCTGGAAGATGGAGTAAATTAAGGTTCCTTGCTTAGATGGCTAACGCTTTTTTTCCTACTAATATTTGTGGAGAAGACACCTAAGGTGCTAGATTTTGGACAAGGGCTCTTCTACAGACTTTTGTCTCTTTTTTCCTTCAGTCTTGGGAGTTGGGAATGGTTTAGATAAGAGTTCCCAGAGAGGTTGCAGCTTTTTGAGATAAATAGGGGAGGATTTGGGGATTAGTGAAAGAAAATGGGTGGTATACGAACGCCTCTAGAGCTGCATTTCCAGTTTTTCAAAGATGCGAAAGGTAAAGACAGTTGCTCTCAATTCCTCAGTAACTTAAACGACATCGTAGGTTGATCTACCTCTTCAACAACGTCATACCTAACTTTCTTCTTTCCCTCTGGGTACATAGTTTTATTTTAACTTAGGGAAGAAGGCCTATAAAAAATTCCTATCAGGTCCGAATATCAGCTTCCAATTTGACCAAATTTTTGACCACAGAGCTACTAAAAAAAAATCCTTCTAGGGGCCAGCCCCATGGTGTAGCAGTTAAGTGCACACACTCCGCTGTGGTAGCCCAGTGTTCACAGGTTCGGATCCCAGGCGCACACCGACACACCGCTTGTCAAGCCATGCTGTCGCGGTGTCTCATATAAAGTGGAGGAAGATGGGCACGGATATTAGCCCAGGGCCAATCTTCCTCGCCAAAAAGAGGAGGATTGGCATCAGATGTTAGCTCATGGCTAATCTTCCTCACGAAAAAAAAAATCCTTCTAAATATCTTGCCAGTTTTTAGCCAGGACAAACACTAAATATTTCTGACAATATTAAACAATTCCATGAATCCAAGAGGTGTTCTCAAGGATTACTACCTTCCAAAGATCCAGAGTCACTCCCAAAGATAGCCAAAAGAAAGAACCAACAGCCTGCATATCCCAGGCAGACAGAAAGCCAAGCCAAGACCTTAGGACACAAAACAAGACAAGGAAAAAGGCAATAGCCATCCCTGGGAGAAAAACAATCAATAACAAATGGGTCTGGATTTGGAGAGGAAGGCACAATGTGAAATTTTATTTTCCTCTCTTGACTGGGCACTATGCAATGGCCATTGATCTTTCTAATTCTTTTCTGCACTTGGTAGGATCTTCTGAAAGTAAAGGTAAAAAGGCTTTATAATTCAAAAGATCTGTTGTTGTCCCAGGGACATGAATTCCCTGGGTGGGCATCTAGGATATAGCCACAAAAGACATCTCAAAGGAAGGCCTGAAGCTAGTAGAGCCTGATTTTAGAATGCAGCAAAGCAAGGCCTACTTCCTGTTCCGGGTGCTTCTGCTAAATTCATTTTCTGGCCTTCAGCATTTACATGTAACCTGTACAATTTTAGAGATTAGGCTGGAGCGCTCTCTGCAAATCTTGTAGGAAAAAGGAAGCTAAAACAGGCAGACAGGGCCAGATTTTAAGAAGGGGATTTTACATTGGATTTTTGTTTTAAGTCTAAATTTTTGTTCTTTCATTTTGTTAAGGAGGCCCTAAGTCTAGCTGTTATATATATATTTTTTCCCTTTTCTTCTTAAGTTCCAGACAACTGTATTTCCAATACCCTGGTTTTTTCAAATGTCTGAAGGCAAATAGAAAAGGATCTGAGTGGACTTTGATTTTTGTTCTAATTTTTGTCCTTCTATCTTAGTAAGGGAGTCTTAATGGCTAGCCATGAAACCAGTATGAGCACTCTCTAAAAAAATTTTTTCCAATTTAGAAGTTTTTCCCATTTAAAGGGTTCGTCATCTGCCCATTGATGAGTAGGATCTAATAGAGACTCAAGCCAATAAGCCTTTTTATGGCTTAACCATGGAGGCAGGAGGCATCCCCAAAAGGGAGCACAAAGGACGCAGCCCTCCTAAGACACAAAATGTACACCCAGAGTTAGACCAAGAAAGTGAAGATAGTAACTATGAGGGGCCCTGTGTTTAAACAGCCATTCCAAAATACAGGGAGCTGTGTGTTTCCCTACCTTTTGAACAGAATAGTGTGATTTTTTAAGATGCCCGAAGCCCCGATCCACAGGCTACTTGGCCACCTGCCAGATGCATATGCATCCAGTGGCTGGCAGAGACAAAAGAACACATGACCATCTCTCAGAACAACAGGATCAACAGAAAACAAGAGTACTCATCCCAAATCTTTACCGGAGTTGACTTTTGCCCAAGAAACTAGTTTCACAAATATTTTCTCCTGCTAAGCTAAATCTAGAAAAGAGACAAAAAGATTCTTACCACTTACACTTCCAATAAACCCTGTAGCAGGCAGAGATCTGGCAGACTGACGGGGCCAGACTCTTACCTTCTGTGGGCACTTGTCAGATGTCCCAGGATCTCTCAGCTGCAGCAGCATCAGAGGGAACAGAGTTCAGCCAGGGAAGTTTATCCTGCCAACTATGTCAACTGTGGGGGAAGAATAAATTTTCCTCTACCCTTCTAGGTTCTTCTGGCTGGTCTAAGAATTCAATTGACGTGAGACAGATTAATAGAAGAAAGTTACATTTAGTTGCGTGCATACGGAAACCTCTCATGTATGTGGAGTCTCTGATCCTCTCACGTACATGAGGTTCCCATAATCTGTCTCATGTCAATTTAATTCTTAGACCAGCTAGAAGGACCTAGAAGGGTAGTGGGAAATGTCTTCCTCCCCCACAGCTTCCTACTGCTCACTGGCCCCGTAAAAGTTTGCAGCATTGCACTCGAAGAATCTGAAGTATTTATTGAATGAAGGAGTGGAATGCCACATTTCTGTAAACTTTTTTCTATGCCATGAATTAGAATTTCTCTCCAATTGTTTTAAATTATGCTCAAGGGGAATGAGATTTCCTTTATTCCCATCATAGTCCATGTGGAGATCTTAGGGGGGTGGGACATTCCTGTATTGTAATTTCATGGCTTTACTGGCAGTGGTCTTAAAGATGTCCTCTATGAACATATTTTGCAATTCACTGAACTCCACCCACTTATTCCGCTTTTGCTTTTTCCTTCTCTTTCCAAGATTACAAAATATAATCAGTAAATGATATTATTTTTGTTTTGGTTTTCATACTGTGTGCCAAAAAATTGCATTTTGCCACAAAGTCTTGCTATCAAATCTAGTCTTTTTAAAGTATAATCAGATATATGATCTCTTAGAACTTTCCTCTCTTCCTCTTTCTCTCCTCTGTCCATATCCACTTGACACTTCTCCTACCTTTTCCCTGTCAGCTGAGACTGAATGTATCAGATGAGATCGGGCACATTCAGGGTGATATGGCCTTGGACAAGACTGAGCATATCAAAAGGATTTAAAATGCCTCCTCTTGTCCTCTGACAGATGTTCAAAACTCCACTTAGGAATCTCATTTTTCAATTTAAAGTTTGTGTAATAGTGACATCACTAAACCACCGTGCCAACTTAGATCTTAAGTTTGTTCACCGTGGTCTTAATCCAAATCAGATGTAGGGTTCTCTCCATCACGTCTTTAGGTCTCTAGTAGCTACTTAGGCTTGTGGGAATTGGAAGATTGTGGAAAAGCAACTAAAAAGGAAGCTGCCTCTGCAAAAAAACAGTCTTGCTGGGTTTTCAGCCAGTGGCTGGCAGGTGCAAAAGGAGCCACTGATCAAGAGATGGGGAGTTGGCATTCATCCATGAAGGCAAAGCATTTGACTGATAATGTCTTCTGAGCCCTTGAAAGGAACTTTTATCAGTGTATCTTCTCTCAGCTTCTCAAACACATCCTGGGTAGTGTGTACTGGGAGTTGGGCAGAGAGTGCCTACTTATCTTAGACAACTTCCAAGATAAGAGTTCATAGGCAACACTCCCTTCGATACTCCTCTCTTCTCCTCCCTCTTGTCCTTCCCTGGATTCCTACCCACACTCACTGCATGTTTTCCATACAAAAATTTCATTCTCCTCTGTTCTTCCACAATAGAATTAAACACCCCTCAAAACCAGAACCTACATCATTAGGCACTGTTTTCCATTAGCATTATGATAGGGAGGACAGGGTTTCCAAACATTGTGCAGAGGTGAAGGGAAATATTTGTACTCTGCATGGAGAGTTGGGAGGGGGAAAAAGAAATCCTCCACCCTAGATTGGGTTAATCCATCAAAGCAATCATTACATTTTCATGTGAAAACAAGTTGAACATTCACACCCTGCTATACTTGGAGGTTCCTTAAAATGTAAATGGACAAAGAAGGGTATCAGTTAGTTATTTGACCTAAGTAAAGATTAATTTCCAACACTTTCTTTACAGTAACTTTTGATAAATGAGAACTAGGGAGCATTGGATACTTTAGAGAGATGCAGAAAAGGCATGGCCAGAGAATGTGACCAGGCAAAAGAATGGAGAAGGCTGTGATGGTTTTGCTGGAGCCTTGTGCAAGTAAAGTTATATTTACTTCCTAAACCGCAAACTTAAAATAATATAATTCCTCTTTCCAGAGAAATACCATAGTTTGTTCCTTCTAACTATCTATTCATCCTTTTCTCACTGACCATGCCTGTCTTCTCCACAGTCACACCCACCTGGTCTAGACTATATCCTCTTTTGCACTAAACTTAAACTCTCTGACCCTATCAGTGAACTGGGACACAATTCCCTCATCTCTCATTTGCCATGGACCCAAAATAGAGATTTTGAACCCTAATAACTTTATGCATACCTCAATGAGCATCCAGTAAATTCTGTACCCTCAGCCCACATCCCCACAACTGCTCTTTCGAGCAGAGATGAGACCAGGGCAAGCCTTCGATGTTCAGTGCAAAGGAGCCTAAGGGATTCGATGCTAACTTCAGACCAGAGCGTGTCCAGAAAGTCGATTTTTTCAAAGGATTCCAATATCACTGGAGAGAATAAGAAAGCATGGGAAAAATAAACATGATGGAACAAATGGGAAGCAGTTTGGCACCAAGAGCAGAGATGCTAAGTAGCAAAGAATGACCTATAAAAAAGAGAAGCAAAAGCTGCCAAAAAATGGCTGTCAATCATCAGGAAAGGTCACTAGCATCAGAGCACTAAGGATGTTACCAGACAAGTTATCCAAAGACCCTACACAAAAGGAGAGAAAAGTTTGGGATATTTTAAGACATGGTGACCTTCCTATGATAATTATTACCTATTATTTTGATTATCTTCAAAATTAGAGTGGTTTGGGGAAGCTAGGGCCATATTTTTATTAACTTGATGACTATCTACCCACCCACATTTCTCTCAAAACCTCAAGGATTTGTGGTCTGGGGAAATTTGTGTTATAATAAGATAACCCAAAGCTGCTGGAATGTCCTAAGGCTCTGAAACAGAACTACTTTTCTGGAAGCTGATGTATTTACCTGCTGACCACAATAAACCAAGGACTGCCAAGAGACCCCACCCCAGGACAAAAGCAGACAGAGAGTAAAGAAATCCTACATCACTGAAGATGGTTTAGGATTTGCCAAACTGTGTACACATTTTGTTTTAAATTTTCTGTACAAGCTTGGCAATTTTTAGGGAAAACTAAAGTAACATTACCAGGGTCAAGTTCAAGATTAATGCTTACAGCCAAACCCCATACTCCTTAATTGAATTACTGCAAATAAGACATTCAGTGTTTCTCTAAAAATTCCTACTAAAGCTTTTTTTTTTTAATTGCTGCTGAATCTGCACCAAGTTAACACAAACTTCCTAATAGAAAAGTGCCTGTGACAGACAGAATAAATGAACCCCTTTCCAAGTAAGTGAATTTTAAAATGTAGATGATCATTCTATATCCTTAGGTTTGTTGCCAATGCAAATGAGTCAGAGGATTTGCTTCAGACACTGAGTTAATTGTGTAACTCCACAGAGGAAAATGCCATTGGAGAGTACTCGCTGACCTCACAGTTGAAAAAACCATTTAAAAGATGTGGAAACCAGATGTTTCAGTCACATTTCAGCCTCTGCTCTGAGAATTTATCCTGAGCAGCCCCTAACAAACAGGCTATTACTTCTCTACAACTGAGATATGATTATCTTAATTTACTTATTTGTCTTGCTGTGGGAGGAGGCTCACGGATGGGGATTCAAGAACGGAATTTTTCATAACTCCATATGGCTTGGTAAGAAACTTCACTCACGAGCTTCTTGTTGGGAATGTCATTTCTTTGAATTCATGGAGAAGTGAATCAAAGTAGTAAATTTTTCTGTTCTGTTCAAGGCTGATGTTTTCAAAGAAAATGCTTAGAAAAGATAGCTATTGGAATGCTTATACCATTTTTTACAGTGTTGCTGACTTCCAAAATTTAAAAATAGCTTTTTATAGAGTGAACTGTTCCGTAGAAAATAGAGGTTAATATTTATATTCCATATGAAAATATATTTTAAAATTCTCAAAGCAGATGTGGTATAGTGGAGAATGTGTCTTTAACAAAATAAAAACAGCAATATATTACTTTGTTTTTATTTTAATGCGTTTGCAGTCAGATTTCCTAACAGGTAATCATAACAGAATCATAACAGGTAAGTTGGAATACACAATAATTTTATAATCATCATTGCTCCACATACTCTGACCTGTAGTGTATATTTTGCTTTTTGCAAACATCTTTTAACTAGTTTGACAAAGCCAGCTTGTAATACAGAAAAAAAATGAAAAAGGCTTATATTTCTGAATGCATTCTTACCACTTTGATTCTTTTTGTTTGAGCCATCCATATAAATACTTTTCTACCCCCTTTTGTTAGACAAGGAAAGTTTCTTTTGTCATTTTGTTTTGTTAAATGTAAGGCATGACATAGGCCTAAATGTGAATATAAACAATAGACCAAAAAAGGCCAAATACACAAAACCTAAAATACCCCATAGAGTAAACAATGCTTTAATTCTCATGATACAAATTAATATTGGTTTATGTTCATTATTGTGTTTGATAGTGAAAAAGTTTTCACTATTGCTGGAGAAGAAAACTGACAGATTCTTGTATAAAACAGAGAAAGCAAAATTAACCTAGATCTTGGTTTTGTGCTTGCTAAGCAGCACACAGTTGTAGAATATTCTCTCTTTCATCATATTTCTCTCCAGTCATAACTGCAGCCACGCGGATTTCATTAAAAAGCTGGATTTGCAATGCACAGCCTTGTCGCCTCTTTTTTCAGCCTGAGCCAGTGAACTAGTTTCGTGCTGAACAGTGAGATCCATTTGGCCAAGATGGGGTCTGCGATTTACTAGAGGAATGAGCAAGTCTCTTTGTTTAATTTCATTGCACACTATCAAACTTAGGAAATATACACCTATTTGTCAGAAATGAAAAAATTGTCATAAAGCTAGTAAGAATTAAACCCATGGATAAACTTTGAAATGCTCTAATGATCAAGTAATTTGGAGCTTGTTGTCATTTAAGTGATGTTGAATATTCCAAAAATACAAATTTGGACAATAGAAGTTCTGTCCTAGAGGTAGAAAGGAGTAAACCCAAAGGTTTGTTAATAGTATGCTGCAAATCTGAGGCCAGAGGTAATTGCAAATTGCTTCAATCTGGGACAAATTATTGACCAGTCAGCCTAGCACAAATTGTTTACAGTTGGTTAGGTCCATATGGTATCAGAAACTATTTAGGGAGGAAGGAGAGTTGGATGAGAAGGCAGGACTCTGCTAGCATCTATCAAGAACAAGGCACTTTAAACTCTTGGTCTCAGGGCCACACCGGTAAAATGAGAAGGTTAACAGAGGGGATCCCTGAGGTTTTTTTTAACTCTGGTGTCCTCTAATTCCTTAAATAGTAACTTTTTTTAAAAAAAGACACTTAAGAACAAAAGACTAGTTTACATGGATTATGAAAATCAAAAATGCACAGACAAGCAATACTTTTTAGCCATTATCTGAAAAAGGAGAAGGGAAAAGTAACATTATCATAAGCTCCTACTTAGTTCCAGAAGATATGCTTATAGGTTTTAATGGTTTATTTATCCCCAAAGTAGCTATCATTATTCCCATTTGACAGATGAGGAAACCGAGACTCAGGCAGTAATTTATGCAAGGTCACACAACTCGTCCACTGTAGAACCAGGAGTAGAAACCACAGCCAACATGCCTACTGTCGCTACTTGCTAAAAGGAAAAAAAATATTGGTTAAATAGCTTTTCAGTTTTAATGAATGACTGTTAACTAGAAAAATTAATAAGTTATTATTTCTTCTGAAAGGCAAAACTTCTAAAATGAGGACTCATGGTACAAAGGACCATCTTAGTAGTTTAAAATTCTGAATTGAGGAATACTTCAGTACATACGCCAAGAGTTCTCAACTTGTTCATCAGGCAAGATAATGGGAAGTTAGGTGTTCTTTCAGGAACAATGTGGAATATTAATGTTATTTAATAAATTAAAAATTATAGCATAGACATTCCTGATATTTAATTTACTATTTTATTATTAAACAATTTTCAACAGGTACCAAAAGTTTAAGAAAAATTACTGGGAAGAAAACAAAGTTATTTAAAAAAAATTTCTCTCAATTTATGTTTTTCCTGCAAATATTTGTTAAAAGACAAGCTGAGGCATATTATAAATTTTAAGAGTTTATTTGAGCAAAAACCAATTCGAATCAGGCAGCATCCAATCTAGCAGATAGAAGGAGCTCCGAGGAATTGTAGGAACGAAAGACGTTCTTAGGCAGAAGGGAGCAGGAACAAGGAAGATACACTAGACAAAAAGGTGGGTTGGTTATTGCAAGTTTACTTTTCCTTCAGTGGATGGTAGGGGTCTCTCAGGCTGATTACCTAACTAGTACTGATCAGGTGATTTCTGACTGACTGGTTTGAGGTTCCATTTCTGGGACAGCCAAAACTGTAATTACGTCAAGTCTTGGTTTGGTGGGGCTTAGCATGAGCTACTCCATTTGGGGCCTGTAGTCTTGTTTTTAGCACATCATACTTTGATCTTTGAAGTATAATATCAAGAAAATCTTAGTATGAGAAACCTTGGCAGGCATAAAAATAATTCCTATAAAATTTTTTTCTAATAGAGTATTCTCGGGGAATAGATATAATTTTAATGTTTTAATAATTAACAATAATCTCTGTTACAATACATATGTAAGTTGAACATGTCTTCCTTCTCTACTAAAAGCCTTAGTATTCCTGTACTTCAAAATAGAGGTACTTACATTGCCCACTAGTGTCCAGGTTGCTTGAGAACAGGACTTGATCCACAGCACCTGGCAAAGTACCTCATGGTATATCGGTAAAACAATCAAATTGGAAACTAGCGGAAGTTTAGTTAATGAAGCTTTACCATATGAAGGACACTTGGGCAGCAGATGACTTTCAAAAAAGAGGAAAACGACTTTGATGTTCCTTGTGTTTCTCTGACCTGTAAGCATCAGATTGACTAAGGTCCTCAGTGTATAACTGATGGGCCTTCTTACCGTACAATGTAAGAGTGGGATCCCTTGGAGTTCAGAAAAAGAGGAAATATGCCAAGCAACATCTCCTATTGAGCTGTGGCAGAGTCAACTTCAGCTTGGCGAGAAAAGCAAGGAATGATATTTCTAATACTGCTGGATTCAAGTCTTATCGCATGCCAAGGAATACGTGTTCTCATTGAAAATGGTCTTGATGGTGGTTGATTGCACAGGTCAGGGTACAAAGACTTCACCATAATCTGACAATCTATGTAGAACTATTAGAACTATGTTATGATTAGTGTCCTGGGAATCTTTTCACATTGTTTCTATGGCAATATACACTCCAAACTCAAAACATTCGGCTTAAACAGTGATCTATTGAGAGACAACTCATGTATGACTTAACACTACCTAAAATAAGTTGGGAACAAATGTGAACTAAAAAAGACAAACCAGATAAAGAATTTAGAAACTGGTAGTTAGGTGTGCCCAAGCTTTTTCTCTTCTGTATTTGAATCTATTTTTATTTTCTTTAATGCAATATTTGTTTGCTTGGATTCCTTCAAACTTTTCCTCAGTTTTTGATTTGTTTACTAACTTCTCAATTACATTGCGTTAGTCATTTTCCTCAAATGGCTAATTTGGCTTATTTTTCTCCATCATTGTGAGCCTACATAATGGATCAATTTTCATCGGTTTCTTTTGCCTTCACCTCGTTTTTTTCCCTATTGCTTACCTTTCCAAGTTTCTATATGACTTAAAGCCAAAAAAAAGTCAAAACTTTGTCATCTTTGGATAAGTGTAGAAATAAAATGTTGTATTAAAACTTTCTTTCAGGCTATCAGTTCAGAAATATAATTTAGCCTCAAGTTTCTGTCTATGCCCCCAAATTCCCCTAAAATTATCCTTATCCATATTTTTTCCCAAAGCTTTCTAATAATGAAAACTTAGCCACCCCAGGCAGCTGACCCAGGGAACCCTTTGGCAGGAACATTAGCTGATGTAATCTTCAAGCTGAGGCAACAAAATTTCCCTTGTTCCACAACAATGGATAATGGTGCATTTACATTTTGTGAATTCACAGAACAAGCCGCAGGCGTATACCACAGAGAAGCGCGATCTGGCAAATACAAGCTCACCTATGCAGAAGCGAAGGCCGTGTGTGAATATGAAGGTGGCCATCTTGCCACCTACAAGCAGCTAGAAGCAGCCAGAAAAATTGGTAACTAATTTGATGATGATTTTTCTTCTTTTTCACCCTTAGGGAAAAAGAAAATCCCACCTTTCCTGTAACCCCTTAATAAGACTTCTCTCTCTACCCCTATTAATAGTAAGCCCCTATGACATCTCTGCCCTCCAGCTTGTCCCATCTTCTCTGCCTAGAGCTGGTGGAAAGTTCCTAGTATAAGCAAATTATTTAGCGTCACAACTCATTGTGAGCTAATAAATAAAAGTCAAAAGAAAATGAAGACATCATTATCTTGATATCATTTAAATTCCTCATTAATTTTAATGCCATTGCTATTCATTTTTAATATTGTTCTAGCTCTTGTTAACTTCTGAGTATGGGTTTCCTCAGCTGTTAAGTGATGTTACTATGTTGAGTCTTACAAGAAAATTATACTTGGTAGAAGAAATATTGAATTTAGTGGCTTTTTTTTTTCAATTTTTTCTTTTTTTTTACATTAAGTGGGAAAATGAATTTGTACTTTCAGATCAAAAGCTATGAGGAGAAGGAGGATAAGCAAGTTGTAAGATGGCAGGGGAAAGAAACTGGGAAGATGATGTCAGGAGACCTGGTGAAAAACCCAGCAATTAACTGGTGCTATTTGCTTCTTTATAACAAAATGAGCTGCTATCATCTCTTCTAGATTTTCAGAAGAATCCAAAAGGCCATCCTCATTTGGAACTCTCTTCTCCATTGAAGATACCCCTTTGCTTTTAAGAAAACACTTGGCAAAGCTTATGCTATTATTATACATTACCCAAGACAAAAATAAAGGTGTTCTCTAAAAGGCACCAAAGTCTCCCCAGATGACTGCTCAGTCTATACCCACAGGGCTGAGTGTGACACAGTAACTGGAATGATAGATACAAAGGCCAGAGCCATTACTAGCCATCCTGGACTTCCAGTAAAATCATTCTTGAATGGCATTGGCAAAAATGAAAACAGCCTCCAAAACTGAGCAAGGAAAACAGGGCTGATGCTTTGTTTGAAATTTATAAGTGCCTTCGTCTCTAATCAAATTTTTTTAAATATTAGCAATATCTTAACTGATCCTGAAATAGAAACTAATTAAATTATCATTCGAATTTTCTTTTCCAGGATTCATGGTAATTTCAGAAATTATCTCATGGCACTAGATAGGTCATTTGTGAAAAAACGCCAGCTCTGAACTTGGATTGTTTTCATATCCATGGCATTATGATTTTTAGTCCATCTGCTTCTTTTGTTTTTCAAATAAGATGTCATTTTCAAACTTTAGTTTATTTTTTAAGAAAACAGTTTTTCCTCTTTCACATGAACTGGATTTGGGCAGTCAAGAAACCGTCACTGGTGGAAGGAGCCATCTTTGTTAAGATGAACTTCATTCAGCTGAGGGAGTTTACCATTTAAGCCCATAACCCTTTCATTCTCTTGCAGGATTTCATGTCTGTGCTGCTGGGTGGATGGCCAAGGGCAGAGTTGGATACCCCATTGTGAAGCCAGGGCCCAGCTGTGGATTTGGAAAAACTGGTATTATTGATTACGGAATCCGTCTCAATAGGAGTGAAAGATGGGATGCCTATTGCTACAACCCACATGGTTTGTTAAAGATAATAATTTCATACTTTGCAAAAACAGTTGCACGTTACTAAGAGGTTGTTAAAGAGAAATGGCTTATTCTTCCAGAGATAAATCAATTTAATAATGATAATATTAATAACTACCATTCATGGAGTGATTATGCTGTATCAGACACTGACTTACATTCCTTCATCTACACTGTCACTTGATATTCACAACAGGTGCAAGGAGCTATTGTTATACCTTTCTTAGAAATTAGGAAACTAAAAGTTTGAGCTTAAGTAACTTACCCAAAATCAGACAGCCAATAAATAGCAGGCAGGTAGCATTACAAATTCAGGCCTTTTCTGTGCCAGGGAACTTCCTGACCACAAAGGGAAAAAAAAAAAAAGCAGGTTATAAACTTGTCATAGTTAATTAGCTAAAACAATAAAGTGATCCTACCAAATGTTAACTGTTCAAAATTATCCCTTTGATAGAATGGGAAAAAGGAGACAGAATAAACTAACCCTTTCCCTAATTCTTATTGTGCATAAACTCTTAAACATCCAAACTAAACAACTCACACTCTGTGGTTTAATAATTATATACTGGATATACTAGTTACTATATAGTATATTTTTATTCATATTCTTTTTCCATGGCTTATTGTAGCTGGGAAAACGTTAAAGAGAAAATTAACCCATTATAATTACTGTAAAGAGTTATTCTTTGTTCATGTTCTTGGAGAAAAAATAGACTTTTCTTTTTGGACATATTTCCCCCAGGATATTAAAAAGTGTTACAATGTGTTACAAAATCTTTCCCACATTTATGATAAACATCCTCAGGTCGTGTCCGATTTGGATCTACCTTATAAGAAAATCCATAACACAACAGAAGTGTTACAGTGAAGTTCTAGCATATTATTATAGAATTTATTATTTAATGATATTAACCACTGGAGAACAGTTTCTCATGTTTGTAACATATATCTCAAAATAATATGTATTCCAAGTAGAAAAGAATTTTGCCTAGAGCCATCACGTATTCCCACTTAAGACAAAATATGAATACTTAGTGCATTTATATAGGACTATAACTTTCAAATCACTTTGACATATTTTAAGCCTAAATGATAATATATTTAGTCCTATATTTAGTCATTGTTAATAATTCATATATTTTATTTTCCTCCCTCTCTTCCTTTTTCTTCAATATATTTATTCAGGCAATTCTCTATTTACTCTCAAGAGTAACTTTTATTTCCAAATATATTCTCTGATTCTTCGTTTGCTTGATAAACCTTAGGATCTCTGAGCATCCATTCAATTATTTTCATAGGTCAAATTCTAGGGGAGATGAAGTACTATTGTAAAGGTTCTTACAGCATTTGATTGCCCTTTTATAAAAATGCCACCTTAACTTACAAATTTTTATAAACTGCTTTTGTTTCTAATAGAGATTGAATACTTTTTACTCTGGGAATATGTGTAAAGAATCCTGGGAAACTTGTTGTTACTCAAATTTCAGCTTACTTTTGGATTCAATGATATGCTGATTATTTAGGATGTGGTTAACCTAAAGGTGACTGGGGACTTCCTGAACTATCATTGGGAGTTCACTGAAAAATAATTGGAATGAAAAAATCATAATAGTATCAGAAAAATTAAGCAATGATTATTCACTAATCAATATCACCATGTTAGAGTTGATTGAATTAAGAATGAAGAGGGTTTAGAAGTAAACTTGCTCATCAAGTTCTGAATGTGTGACGTGATGTTGACTGCCTTTTGCATAAATACTTTTTAGCCAATTAACAGTTCTCAGGGACCCAGCCAGCTTTGAGAATCTGTCATTTTCTAAATAAACAAGAGACGAGGCAATAACTGTATGTAACATAAGATATAGAGCTGAATAGATATAGCCAGATGACATAATTAGTTCAATATTTGAATTTTTTTCCTAATCTAAGGATACAATACAACAAAGATAGTATGCTATGGGACAGAGCAAATCACTCCAAAAGCTGGCACTGTGCATGCCTATTTACACATATAAACTATGTATTATATAATATTTAATAATACAATAAGGTACAATATACAATAATACAATAAACTTACATTTTGCATAAGACCCTTAAGTTATGTTCTATATTTTATCCTCAGAATAATTCTGTGAGGGAGGGAATAGGAGAGGCATGATTATATTTATTTTGCTGTAGGGGAGGAAGAAATTTTCCTCTACTTTTCTAGGTTCTTCTGGATGGTCTGAGAATTAAATTGACATGAGAGAGACTAACAGGAGAAAAACAAAATCTAATAATATATATACATGGGAGAGACTCAGGAAAACTGAGTAACTCACCAAAATGGCCAAAGTCCTCACCTTAAATACCATTTCAGCTAAAGACCAAAGAGGTTGTTGGGAGAGTCAGTTATGGGAGATTATCAGGAAAAGCACAGTAAACAAGAGTAAGGTGGTTATGCAAATTTAAGTTGTTGCCTTCTCCATTGATGAGAGTTTCTAGAGATTCAGATATCCTCCTCTTCCTGGTGAAGCAAGGGAGACACCCTTACTAATGGAAATTTCCCTTATAAATGTCTATACAAAGGGTGATTTGTATTTGTTTTTCAGAGCTACTCCCATGCCTGCTATTTCTTAAAAAATAACTGGCCTAAAATAATCCTTATGCCAAAGAGATATTTTGGGTGGCAAATTCTGCTCCCCTTCAGTCCCGCCTCTAGAACTTCCCCAGGAAGTTTCACAGTCCACAGGCTAGTTGATGGATTGTTCCATATCTCATTGAACCAGTCATTCAGTCCTGAGAATAGGTCAGTTCAGTTAAAATGTGTCTCATTTTAGGAGGTGGTGATGCAGCTGGGCTGCCAAAGTTACTTTGTCTATCTTGTGCAAGAAACCAGATATTTAATAAGAGACATTTCCACAGAAATAAAATAAAAACAAAGGTTAATGACTGAGAAAATTGTAAACCAGTTTCTGAGTTCTGAGGGTAGCCAGTCAAGAAGATTTCTAGCTATCAGAGTCAAAGCATCTTTTGCAGTTTGAAATGTCTCTGATGATGTCATCAAGTGTTTAGGCAAATTCTCTGAGTGGCTTACATAGCATCAGGCACAAAGATTGTCCAAACATAGATTATTGTGGTGACCTCTCCAAAGTCTATATCACATCATTTACATTCAGTTTGAAAGACTTTAGGAAAAAGCGCAGGTTTAATTCTCAAGGATTCCAAGTCAAAAAGTGGGAGAAAATTGGAAACATTAGTTTGTAGAGTTGTAGCCAAATATTTGAGAAAACTAGAAGAATTCAGGATCTAGTCCAGTCCAGTTCACAAGTGAAAAACAAAACCCCAAAAGGCAATGAACAGCTCTAGAATCTAACATCCATAAGTGTATTATATTTTCTACTGAAACATAATTTTTCTCTGTAAACTCATCCTCAATTTTATCAAAGATAGACAAATTAAGACTAATTTGTTGCAAAACAAGTTTAGTTTCAATAAACTTAGCCTGATTATTTACATAAATGCAGCAAGAAGAGCAATTGATCATATAGGCTCTTTTAAATCTACTTTGCTGGAACTTTTCATAAGGAATCTCCACATTGAACTTTTAATAGCCTCTTGAGACTAAGAAGACAAGCCAACGAGTTGCCATCAGACTTTGCCTGCATACCTGTAGATTTGGGCAAATTCCTCTCTTCTTGAGGTCCCCCAAAATATCCTGAGATTTCTGCACCTGCTAGGAAGTGACCTTCCTTACTCACCTGGTAAGGCTGCTGGAAACCCTGTAAGAAAGGTACCAGGATATTTTTTTCAAGGGGCTTTATTGGCTCCATAAAGTCAATCTTAGTTCCTTAAAGCTGTTGGGTCATATCTGAGTCTATCCATGTCTCTCTCAAATATGACATTCCAGTCAAAGCCTTGGTAATATAACCAGTTTCCAATTGTATCCTGTTACAAGGAGAAAATATTCTTATTGAACTTACGTAAATAACTATATTGCAATGAAAATAAGAATACTCACTCACTAAGAGTTTCCAAATTCTGGGAGGGTTATGTCGGGAGAAAAATTGTTTCATCTTTATTCACAAAGGTATATATTTTACCAAATTGCTCTCAGTCATAGGTAGCTTAAGAGAAAAAGTTTCCTTAAATCTGGAAAACAAAGATTAAATAACCAGTAATATTTCAAATAAAAAGTCATAAAAATTATAAATCATATTCAGTCATATAATCATAGTCCCATGTAATTAATTCTTGTTGATCTTGATCTTTTGTTAGCAGTTTTATGAATCCAGTTTTTCCTTAGAGTTCTGTAAACTTTTTCCCAGTTCAGTTTTATGATCTTAATTGGTAAGTTTCTAGAGATTTAGATATCCTCCTCTTCCCAATGCAGCAAAGGAGACACCCTTAGAAACAGAGATTTCTCTTACAAATATGAATGTATTTTACAAAGGGTAACTTCTATTTGTTTTTCAGAGCTCCTCTCATGTCTGCTGTTTCTTAAAAAAAAAAGCTAGCCTAAAATAATCCTTATGCCAAAGAGACATGTTCTGGGGTAGCAAATTCTCCTCCCCTACATTACCAATGAAGAAACTGAGGCACAGAGTGGTCACAGAGCTCAGACTAGATCCCTGACCTTTTCTCACTCCCTAGCCTTTCTAAGATCCTGTTCTGCCTTGGGGAGATAAGCTTCCTTAATTTCTATGGCATTAAGGATTCTAACATAATTTTTAAAAATAGTTATTTTAAAGGAGAATATTCTTGTAAAAAGCCTCTAATTGATATAATGAAAAATATCTTCAAATGCTACCCAGATTCACCACCATCACCACAGCTCAGATTATTTTTGAGTTTTCAGGTTGTTACTTTTCTTCAAGACACTAGACATTTATTTGATATGGAATTAAAATTAACTAGGGCCCCTCCACACCTTTCCCTCTAGGTCATTCTGCAAAATCACTGATTCTGGCAGAGGTTGGTTGATTGTTTTTATAACAAGTTATAGTATACAGCAGAAATCTATGAAATGGTAGATGACTTGAAAAAACGCAACATAAATATCGCCACCAAATGCTCAAATATTAGGATTAAGGTGCTAATTTAAAATCAGTAAAAGGAGTACAGAATGATTACAAATTATTCCTTTTAACTGGATTAGTGACTTTCAAGATCTCTTGTGATCCTGAAATTCTATAATGATTTTCCAAACAAAATTTACTAGACTTATTATCAAGTCCCTGAAGACACAGTGGTGACACCATAGGAAAAAATGCCTGCCATCTTGATTGGCCTGTTGGCAATATGGTGTAGGAGAGCAGAATTTGCCAGCCCAAGATCTATCTCTTTGGCTTGAGGATTAATTATTTGGGGCTGATTATTTTTAAGAACAAAAGACTCAGGAAGAAATTTTGACCTTCCCCCTAACTGCCTAAAAGAATTTCAGATAGAGAGCCTGTTCCAGGAAGGAGCTATCACCAGAGATAACTATAGTATATGAACTAGGTGTGGGAGACAGGGAGGAACCCAGCAAGGCCCATTTGGTCAGAATCCTCTCCATGTCTCATTGTCTTTGCAAGGCACTGCAAACGTTTGTTTACCAAACATTAACTCTTTCATCTTCCTTTAAATTGCTTCCTTTCCCTTTGAAGACCCAGACTCCTGCCCCCTTCTCCTTAGTCCAGAATAATATATGTACCTCATTTTGCCTGACTGTCTTTGGAATTCTTCATGCTTATGTGAATTCCTCGTGCGCACATATTAAATTTTGTTTGATTTTCTCCTGTTAACCTACCTTATGTCATTTTAATTATCTGACCAGCCATAAGAACCAGATGGGCAAAGGGGGGAATTCTCCCCTCCACCACAATGGGTATTTGTGTTTGTCAAAACACATATAAGTGTACACATCAGACTTGTGCATTCTATGCTTAAAAGGTAAAAAGAAGCAAAAAATGTAAACAAGAGCATAATCAATTAAATTAGTATTTTTTATTGCTATTTTACTTTTCAAAAAATTCAAAAATAGTCTATGTTCACTTTAAAGAATTTAGAAACTATTAATAAAAAAACATTTATTCTTTAGCTACAAGTCTACATAATATACTATAGATGCTGCAAATTAAGCCATTTCCCTACTATTTCATAAAAAGTAATAAATAAATGGACACTAAGACATGAATATCATCTTAAAGTAGGAATAATTTCTTGCTAATGTTTTTTTATCTTTTTCTTTTTTTCCGTTTTAGCGAAGGAATGCGGTGGTGTCTTTACAGATCCAAAGCGAATTTTTAAATCTCCAGGCTTCCCAAATGAGTATGACGATAACCAAATCTGCTACTGGCACATTAGACTCAAGTATGGTCAGCGTATTCACCTGAGTTTTTTGGATTTCGACCTTGAAGATGATCCAGGTTGCTTGGCTGACTATGTGGAAATATATGACAGTTATGATGATGTCCATGGCTTTGTGGGAAGGTATGTGTTGTTTCTCCACATAGGAAGTTAAATGAACATCCAATATTTTGTTTGATGTTTCTTTAATTTTCCTGTAGCTGTCCCTATAATATTGATTTTCCAGTATTTCTATCCTCCTGCAACACCATATTCTTTTTTAACAAAGATTTTTCTTAGAATGTTAAGCCAATCAGCTGCTACATGTATTTATTACTAAAACAGTGATAGCTGCCTTTTGATTATTGTTAAGTTGTAACAATTAGTTAAATAGTCTATTTATAAAGACCTCAAGATTTGAATAACAGTATGAGGAAGAAGAGATCGGTGAGTTGGGAAATGTTTTGGAGTTTTTAAGTCTCCTAATTTCTGTCAACCTCCTAAAAATAATTATAAATTCAGTAATTGTTGCCTTTCTTCTGTGTACAAAGCATTGTGCTAAGCATTATGGATACAAGGTAAATATAGTTCCTTCTCTCACACAATTTAGCCAAGCCTACTATGGATATCTTCTTAAAAATAGCTTTCTTTGGCATAACAAACAAGTGCTCCTTTCCTCAATATTTCTCTCTTAGTTTTTCAACATGCTGGCACACACTATTTTTGTGTTCTCACTCTAAATCTTGTTGACGCAAATAATCCATAATCAATCTATAAATCAAAATTGGGGTGAGTTTATTACGAGCCAGGTCTGAGGTCTACAGCCCGGGCCTTCCATCTGTAAGGAAGGAAGGGCACCAACGAAGTGGGGTGTACAGACTGGTTATATACCATCTTAGAACTAAAAGCATACATCACATATGACAGGAATATCTCTTTTACTACTGTCACGAGATGCTTAGTCCGTGGTCAGCAGGTCAGTGGTCATAAGGTGAGCACAGCAGGTCGGAAATTAATCCTTAGTTTCCAGGAAGAGATGCTTATCCTTAAAGAAATGCCATTATGATGGGAAGCTCCATCCCTATACTTAAGGGCATCATTCTTGTCTTTGGGACATAGTAAACATTTAAAGCAGATGTACAGGGCCGGCCCCGTGGCTTAGCAGTTAACTGCATGCGCTCCGCTCCTGGCGGCCTGGGTTCGGATCCCGTGCGCACACCGACGCACCGCTTCTCCGGCCATGTTGAGGCTGCGTCCCACATACAGCAACTAGAAGGGTGTGCAGCTATGATGTACAACTATCTACTGGGGCTTTGGGGGAAAAAATAAATAAATAAAATTATAAAAATAAATAAATAAATAAAGCAGATGTACAACGCATGCTCAACAGGCCACATCAGGCCCTCTTGGAAAAACAAGGTCAGGCTGAATTAGTTTTAAATCAAATAGCTTCCTCATATATTCCAACACATCCTATTGCTTTTCATTTATTTATCAATCTTTAATACAGTTTAAATTTTGACAGCCTTACAAAATATTGCAAATTAAAGAGTATACAATTAACTGTTTTATATATTCAGGTCCCCACTTAATAATGCGTATTTTAGACTATCCATTATTAATAGACTATTAGTTATCAATTCTCTATTATCTGTGACAGTAATTTAATGAAAGAACATGGGAGTGGGGACAATTAAAAATAACAGATTCAATAGCTTTTTATGTTGACTTTGAAATGTGTAACTTAAACACAAAGAAAAACAAAGGCATTTCTTGCATAAACAAACAATTTTTGGAGGATAATTATTTTTTGTTTTGTTTTGTTTTGTTCTTTGGCTGAGACGACTGCTATAGAAAAAAATACAAATAGTTTTCAAAAATAGTTTGAAGAAGACATGAAGTAGGGTTAGCGATATTAAAAACAAAGTCTTTTTTGAAAAAATGAACCTCCTAGATTGGGAATTAAGATGACATTTTTATTCTAAACCTAGTTTCAGAAATCAATTACAGCCCTAAATAAAATCATAAACTATTTTTAAGAGGTTTTTTTTTTAATTTTTTTAAATTTATTTTTTATTTTTTTCCCCCAAAGCCCCAGTAGATAGTTGTATGTCATAGCTGCACATTCTTCTAGTTGCCGTATGTGGGACGCAGCCTCAGCATGGCCGGAGAAGCGGTGCGTCAGTGCACGCCCGGGATCCGAATGCAGCCCCCAACAGCGGAGCACGCGCACTTAACCGCTAAGCCACGAGGCCTGCCCCTAGGAGGTTTTCAACATGCTAATTTGTTATTAATTGGATTTATATTGTGTGATTTACCTTTATAATAGACTTTCCCTTCCTCTGGAATACTACATTTTCAGAAACTGACAAAACCCTTACCTTTTATATAATGTGCAAGGGAGTTCAAGTCATGATTCAGATAAAAATCAAACCCTCTTATGTCTATCAGATCCAAGGTAATTTCTCCACTTTTAAATCAGTATACTCTAGAATTCAGAATATTAATACCAAAAGCCATACACCCATTCTTCTTTAACTGTGAAGAAAATGTTATGAGATTAATCAGATTTAATTTTTCCAAATACATTCAAATTGTCCACTACACAAATAGTTTTCTAAGTTTTGACAGAGTAGAAATGTCACATAGGGCCGGCCCCGTGGCTTAGCGGTTAAGTGCGTGCACTCCGCTGCTGGCGGCTGGGGTTCAGATCCCGTCTGCGCACCGATGCACCGCTTCTCCGGCCATGCTGAGGCCGCGTCCCACATACAGCCACTGGAAGGATGTGCAGCTATGACATACAACTATCTACTGGGGCTTTGGGGGGAAAGAAAATAAATAAATAAAATCTTTAAAAAAAAAAGATATGTCACATATCCTTTCTTAAGGAACTCATTAATACTGAGAGAAGGTTATTTCAGACAATGTTTTAACCACTCTTTCCCCTTAACAAATTCAAGTAAAAAACACACACACAGTGGTGATGGATTGTAACTAGTATTTGGGTGGTGAACATGAGAACATGATGTAATCTACGCAGAAATACAAGTATAATGATGTACACCTGACATTTATACAATGTTATAAACCAATGTGACCACAATAAACAAAAAAAACTTAAGAAAAAGAAAAACGAGAACAGTTTTAAAAATTAGACACAATATATGTAAATTGCTTAATACATGACCTGGTAAATGCAATAAAATAACATTTACTACAAATACAAAAAAACACCAAACACACACATGCACAATAAAACATTGCAAAATAACAGGAAAACGAGCCATTACTTAGGGGAAATAAAGCATTTTGATTACCGGTAAGAGCCACCTACAATAGCTGTATAATACTCATTCATGTGACCTCTCCTTTTCAAAACTTCCCTTTCAGATACTGTGGAGATGAGCTTCCAGAAGACATCATTAGTACAGGTAATGGCTCTGAATTGAAGAGCAAAACTATGATTTGTTTCCTCAGTGTCACTGTAGGTGAAGGACCCAGGAGTTATTACTATTTACTTTTTAAAGTTGAGAGAACTGAGGACAAGTATAGCTTGCTAGCTTGTAAAATGCAAAGCAGTGTTTATTTACACTTAAAGAAAGGTTTATGCCAACTCCTTGCACTAAAAATGTGTAGACTCTGGTTATTTGCAGAAAATGCAGTCTGAGATAGTCATGAATCTGCAAACCCATGAATACCGCTCTAGCTTATGATTTCCATAAAATGTGGTAATAAAAGGCCGAAAGTTTTCATTGATAAAGGATTGAAGTAATTTATAAAGTTGTTAAAAATACTTTCTGCCACTGAAAAAATTTTACATCGTTGGGGCCGGCCCAGTGGCGCAAGTGGTTAAGTGCGTGTGCTCCGCTGCACTGGCCCAGGGTTTGCCAGTTTGGATCCGGGGCGCACACTGACGCACCGCTTGGCAAGCCATGCTGTGGCAGTGTCCCATATAAAGTGGAGAAAGATGGGCATAGATGTTAGCCTAGGGCCAGTCTTCCTCAGCAAAAAAAAAAAGAGGAGGATTGGCAGATGTTAGCTCAGGGCAGATCTTCCTCAAAAAAAAAAAATTTACAACGTATTTATAGCATTTTTATCTTAGTACAGCATTCCCCAGAGACTGTTATAAAGAACACAGTTCTATGAGATGTTCTTAATAGGTGTTACATGAGAAAAGGGCTCTAAGGTCAAGTAAATTGGGGAGACATTGGGTTAAACAATGTTAAACAGGTTTCTTTACTGGAAGATGTCAGAGAGCTTTTAATATGCTAATTATGTATAGTAAATCTCAAAAGGCTAGTTATAGTACGCGCAGGTGATGTTTTCCAAATCTTTTTCCTCCTGTAAATTGTGTTACCTTGTTCCACGAAATGGACCTCGAGAAATGTCCTTGTAGTACCATAAAATTTATCTCAATAAGCAATACCACTGCTATTGTCCCAAACTGCTATTTTCTGGTTAAGAACCTGTACTGTCTTAGATATCTTCATTTTTCCTCTTTATTTCCGTCACCAGCATTAACAGTTGGCATTCTACTTGCTCTATTTTCTTGCGTCATAAAATTATCACAATGCCTCTGCAGCTAAAAACAACAAAGCTACACTGAGCTGCGATCTCTAAGCAGTCCTTAAAACTCAGAAACTACTAGCTAAATTACTCCCTCATCCTAGCCTTGTAGCCCACGCAAGTCTCATTTATGCCCATTATTACAAGAGATGGAACTTGTTCAATCCTTGAATGAGTAACGCTTAAAACTTATCATTTCATTACTCTGTTACAATCTCCCTAGGAAGGGTAACCTATTAAACCTTTTGTTTCTCTCTTATTCTTTTCTTGAGAACATATTTTATGTTAACAGAAAGTTAAAAGAGAGACATCTCATGAAGCGTAGGAGGTAGCTGAGGGATGAGAATCCTATTAAAAAAAAAAAAAAAAGGAGAGCCAAAAAGAAGCCTGAAACTGGGACATTTCTCTTGTTTTGTCTACAACAGACAAAACTTACTCCACCGTAATCAAATCAGCGTTTTTCTTGCACAACTGCAAGAAACTTAAAAAAGAAAAAAACCCACACAATTTATTATTGAAAGAGAAACAAATCCACAAACAGAAAAGAACATGAATTAAACAAAAAAACCAAAGATTTAGCAAAACAGCAAGAAGAGGAAACTGTTACAAGTAATAGAAAAAGAAGATATAAAATACATTTAAAGTATAATCCTATCAGTAAGCATAATGCTGTTAACATTTTGATCGAGTTTTCTTAAATATGTGCTTACTCTCCCCAGGATATTTATATTAAAAAACAAGAGAGGGGCCAGCCCCCGTGGCTTGGTGGTTAAGTGCGCGAGCTCCGCTACTGGCGGCCCGGGTTCAGATCCCGGGCGCGCACTGATGCACTGCCTCCCTGGCCATGCTGAGGCCGCGTCCCACATACAGCAACTAGAAGGATGTGCAGCTATGACATACAACTATCTACTGGGGGGCTTTGGGGAAAAAAAAAAGGAGGAGGATTGGCAATGGATGTTAGCTCAGAGCCGGTCTTCCTCAGCAAAAAGAGGATTAGCATGGATGTTAGCTGAGGGCTGATCTTACTCACAAAAAAAAAAAAAAAAAAAAACCAAGAGAAAAAAAATAAACTAAAAACTATTTATAGAGCCGGCCCCGTGGCTTAGCGGTTAAGTGCGCGCACTGCAATGCTGGCGGTCAGGGTTCGGAACCCCAGGCGCACACCGACGCACCGCTTGTCTGGCCATGCTGAGGCCCTGTCCCACATACAGCAACTGGAAGGATGTGCAGCTATGACATACAACTATCTACTGGGGCTTTGGGGGAAAAAATAAATAAATAAATAAAATTATAAAATAAAAACTACCTATAATTGCACCACTTTAGTAAAAGGTATACAAACTAAGATTGCCCACTCTCATCTCTCTGCACCCAAGAAAGGCACTGGATAACTTCGCAGCAACCATCCTTCCAGGTGTTTTCCTGTATTATAGAAACATTATGTACGTGCATACCATGGACATATTTTCAAATCAGAGTACAATATTTACACCATTCTAATTCTTTTTAGTGACTGCCTAATAGGTTAGTGTATGGGTGTCATGTACCAATATTTAACATCCTGAAGATGGTTGTTTCTGATTTTTTTCTTTTGCTATTCAATGTTTCACTGGACATTTTTAAACCTCTACTTTGTAGTGCTATTTTTTTAAAAAGAGTAGATTCTTAGAAGTGAAATTTTGAAGTCACAGGTGATGTGCATTTTAAATGTTGATAGATGCTGCCAAGATAGCACTAGCCCTACAGTGCCAATTTGATTTGTATTTTTTTTTTTTTGTGAGGAAGATCAGCCCTGAGCTAACATCCATGTCAATCCTCCTCTTTTTGCTGAGGAAGACTGGCCCTGAGCTAACATCTATTGCCAATCCTCCTCCCTTTTTTCCCTTTTTCTTCCCAAAGCCCCAGTAGATAGTTGTATGTCGTAGTTGCACATCCTGCTAGCTGCTGTATGTGGGACACCGCCTCGGCATGGCCGGATAAGCAGTGCATCGGTGCGCGCTCAGGATCCGAACCCAGGCTGCCTGTAGCGGAGTGCACGCACTCAACCACTAAGCCACGGGGCCAGCCCCTGATTTGTATTTTAACCAGCTGAATAATTTGCAAAAAAAAAATTTTTTTTTTTTTAAGTTTAGGCAATTTAATCCTAGTCTGAGAAAAGTGTAGTGGATCACAGCATGAACTCTGGAGGCTGACTGCCCAAGCTCCAACCTGGTACTGCCACTATAACTCTGTGGCCTTGGGCAAGCTACTTAGGCTCTCTGTGCCTCAATTTCTTCTATAAAATAAATATTTTAATAGTATCCACCTCATAGTGTAGCTGTGGGGAATAAATGAGTTCATAGATGAAAGGTACTTAAAGTTGTGCTTGTCAAACATTAGCGTTCAATATATATGGGGTTTTTTGTAATGAATTCTGGATTTGTGATGTGGATTAAGAAGGCTTTTCCCTCCTGAAAAAGAAAAATATTCCTATATTTTATTTTATACAATAAGGTCTTTCCTTTTAATTTTTAGCACATTCTGGTCTTTAATGCTGGTAAAATGTAGTTGGGAACTCTGTATAAAGTAGGGATGTAACTTGGTGGCTTTGTTTCTTACAAATGTAAAGCTTGTTGCCCTGCTACCATTTAGTCAATAATGCATCCACACCTCACTGGTTTGAACCGCCTGCCATTGTCCTGTAATTCTGTGGATGTTCCTTCCATAATGAACACATTTTAAAACAATAGATGAAATTTCCTACAGGAGAGATTGGAGGGCCAGAGGAAAAAATATGAAAGTCCCTCACCTTGCTACCCCCGGCAATGAAACCACAGAATCTACAGCCTGAGAGTCCAGCTCTGAATTCTGGGAGTCTTATTCATGAATTTTTATATTCTCTTCTGAGAATGATGAGTCTGAATGGTCAGTCAAATTCAAATTGAAGGAAAGTAATGTTGTTCTTTTGCGCTCTCCTCCTCCCCAGGAAACGTCATGACTTTGAAGTTTCTGAGCGACGCTTCAGTGACAGCAGGAGGGTTCCAAATCAAATATGTTGCAGTGGATCCTCCCTCCAAATCTGGTCAAGGAAAAAATACAACTACTGCTTCTACCGGAAATAAAAACTTTTTAGCTGGAAGATTTACCCATTTATAAAACAAAAAAGCACATTTGGTGTCTATGTTTGTATCTTTTGGAACCCCTTTGATCTCACTTTTATATTATTATTAACATTTATTTATTTTTCTAAATGTGAAAGCAATACCTGATAATTTGGGGAAAATTGGAAAATACAGAAAATTTTAAATGAGAAAATAAAATCTCTTGTAATTCCACTGCGTAAAAGTAACAAGCGTCAACATTTATATATTTTTCTTTTAGTCATTTTTCGATTTGTGGTATATGTATATATGTATCTATGTGTATTTTTATTTGAAATTTTGGAATCCTGCACCAAGCACAGTTTTATATCTTGGGTTTTTTTAAACTTGAACTTTATGGCTTAAGCATTTTCCCATATCACTGAGTATTCTGCAAAAATGTGATTTTGAACAGCTGTAAGGTATTCCATGGTATGACTGTTCTGTACTTTATTTAAGCCTGTCTTTATTGGGGGAATTTTAGGTTGTTTTCATAACTATTGCTGCAATAAACATCCTGAGGCACATGTATTTTTACAGCATACTAATTATTTGGGATAAGGTCCTAGAAGTAGGATTATTGGATCAGAGGTTATTTAAAACAGAATTTCCTTTTTTAGCAAAAAGGACATATCATTGTGGTGTGAATTTGCAGTGAGACTGATGGCTGGCTTATATATTTTTTGGCCAGTTTTATTCCTTTTGAGAATTATTTTTCCATGTCTTTCACCCATTTTTTTGACTTGTATAATCTTTTCTCTTATTGATTTGTAAGAAATCATTATATATTAGGTATATAATTCCATGTCTTTCAGATATGTTGCAATTTAATTTTAAATTTGAAGTTTGACTTTTACTTTTATGTTTTTTAATGTACTGAAGGTTAAATTTTATTTGCTGTCATACTTACTGATTTTGCTGAGGTCATTTTTGTTGCCTTTATGTTTAGGATGAATATTCCCACTATAAGATTAGATTTTTGTTTTTGTTGCTTTATGGCTTCACGTTTTTTTTTTTTTTTTTTTTTTGAGAAAGATTAGCCCTGAGCTAACATCTGTTGCCAATCCTCCTCTTTTTTTTTGCTGAGGAAGATTGGCCCTGGGCTAACATCCATGCCCATCTTCCTCCACTTTATATGGGACGCTGCCACAGCATGGCTTGATAAGCTGTGCGTAGGTCCGTGCCTGAGATGCAAACCTGTGAACCCCGGGCTGCTGCCGAAGCGGAGTGTGCGAACTTAACTGCTACATCACCGGGCCAGCCCCGTATGGCTTCACTTTTTTAGAGGGAAAAAGTCACAGTTATTACTTTGTATATATGAAGGGCAATAGTCAGCATTCAATTAAATCCAACAAAAATTTATATGCCAGGCACTGTTCTAGACACTTGGTAAAACACCCAAGAACCAAATAAACAAAAATCCTTAGGCTTGGGAGCTTATGTTCTGGTTGGGGGAGAGACACAATAGTTAATAAACATGACAAATTAGTGAACTACATGTTAGAAAGAGATTAGAGAGTGTTCCTTTTTAAATTATTAATGGAATCAGTATCGTTAAAAAAAAAAAAAAGAAAAATAGGCTAAAAGACTGAGCCCTGGAAGACGAAGAGCAGCAGACAACACTGAGAGGGAGCAAAGGGTGAATTAGAAGGAAAATCCCTTGGGGTCTTAGAAGCCAAATGGAAAACATCAAGGAGGAGGAGTGATCAACTGTGTTAAATGCTGCCAGCAGATCTGTGAAGATGAGTACTGAACTGAGAATGATCACTGGGTTTAGCAACATGAAGATCATTGGTCACCTTGAGGAGCAGTTTCAGTGGGGTGGAGGTAAAGGCCCAACGGGAGTGTGTTGGAGAGTGATCTAGAGGAGAGGATTGGAGACAGCGAGTCTGGCTGTCGAGGAAGTGATAGCTGTTGGGGGCACTGAGTTGAAAGTAGGCTTTCTTGATGGCAATGAACTTAGAGAAGGGAGAGATGCTGAGGCCATTACCTTGAGTCTGTGTAGCAGTCAGCGTCCAGGCAGGAAGCAGATGGCACACTCAAAACAGGGAGACCAAAGAAATTACTAAGGAAGGAAGGGCTGACTTACGGGAAGCTCCCAAGAGATGGTAAATCAGAATCCGCTAGTTGTCTGAATCCAGAGAGGTACCTTTGGTGATAGGAAAGGGTTACGCAACCGAAGCTGGAAGCGAACTTTCGCCAACCCAAAGCTGTGGGGAGGAATTGTGGATGAACATCCAACTTCTCCCTCCTCCCACCTTTCTATGTCCTGCTGGTGCCTTCCATTGTATGAACCCAAGCAGAAGCCAGAATACAAGGAAACCTGGTCGATGCTGTCCACAGACATCAGCTCCAGGGCCCAGAGCAAGGAGCAGAATGTAGAGCGCAGATCCGGAGGGGCAAAAGGAGGACATCTGACGCAGTGGGTGAGAGGAGATGGGATCTAGGGCACAAATAGAGGACGTACTGGCCTTAGGTAGGAGCATGGACAGTGCCTCTATAGGAGGGGTTCTTAATCCTATTTTATGCCATGAATCCTTTGATAGGTGAAACCTATGGACACTTCTCAAAATAATGTTTTTTGAATGCATAAAATACATAGGCATACAAAGAAAACTAGTTATATTGAAATACAATTATCAAAAATTTTTGAAATCAAATCTGTAATACCTTAATGCATGTGCTTCTTTGTTAATGCTACAAATCATAAGATCTAGCACTGGGCCTAACTACCATAATTTCAAAGTAGCGATACGTGTGTGTACAATATTCTGAGATACTGCAAAAACTGTTTCATGATATAAACATATTTCTGATGTCTACTGGTGACAAAAGCATAGGTATTGTTAATGCTACTGTGGTTTACTACCTACATTCACAGTTGAAGGAAATGCTAGATATCAGCTAAGAGTTATTAGAAATAAAGACGCATTTCTGCATGCAAGATCATGGTCACTTAGATTTAGTCCAAAGATCCATTAGGAGGAAGACAGAGTGTGAGGACACAGAAGCTGACCTGTGGAGAGATAGGTGGAAATCTGCAGGGCTCTCTTCTGCTTGCTTTGCATTTCTCAGTGAAGAAAGAGTCAAGTCATGAGCCAAGAGTGCAGATGGAGAAGTAGATGCAAGAGGTCTGAGAAGATAGGAGAAGGCATGAAGTAGTCTTCTAGGAAAGTGAGAAAGTGAAGGGACTAGGAAAATAGCATGTCATTACAAGGCAGCATCAAAGGCCCATTTGAAGTTCATGGTATGAAACTTAAGAGGAGACTGGTCAGCAAGACTGTGTTTTCCTCTGGCCATGTTCGGCTACACAATGACAAAAACAGATTAGAGCGAGAGTTGGAGTCATCAGAGGTGGGGTTTTGCCAAGTGAGAATGACAAGAGAGGGGCAAGGGAGTAGAGGATGTGTGTAAAGGAGGGATTGTAATGATAACCCATGGAATTTAGTTTGATAAGGAGGGAAGAGAGGACATTTAGGAAATGACAGCGAAAAAGTGGTCGACTCGATAAACTGAAGGTCCCACAAGGGCTCAGAGGATTGTAGAATCAGGGTATGAGAGGGATGCACTGGAGATATAGGAGATAGTGGTCAGAGAACAGAATTTTAATATAACCTTATGTGGTAAGATGTCTATATCCTAATTCTCAGAACCTCTAAATATGTTACCTTACGTGGCAAAAGGGACTTTGCACGTATGATTAAGTTAATGACCCTAAAGTGGGATATTATCCTGGATTACTAGGTGGGCTCAATGTAACCACAAGGGTCCTTAAAATGATGAGGGAGCCATAAGAAAAATAGTCAAAGAAAGAGATGTGACAATAGAAGCAGGAGCAGAGAGATGCAACATTGCCGGCTTTGAAGATGGAGGAAAGGGGCCATGAGCCAAGGAATGTGAGTGGCCTCTGGAAGCTGGAAAAGGTAAGGAAAGAGATTCTCCCCTAGAGCTTCCAGAACAAATGCATCCCTGCTGACACCTTGATTTTAGCCCAATGAGACCCATGTTGGATTCTGAACTACAGAACTATAAGATGATAAATTTCTGTTGTTTTAAGCCATTAAGTGTGTTATAATTTTTTATGGCAATGATAGAAAGCTAATACACTTTCTTTTTTTTTCCTGAGGAAGATTCTCCCTAAGCTAACATCTGCTGCTGATCTTCCTCTTTTTGCATGTGAGCCACTACCACAGCATGGCCACTGACAGACGAGTGGTGTAGGTCTGCACCCAGGAACCACACCTGGGCCACCGAAGTGGAGCATGCCAAACTTAACTAGTAGGCCACCAGGGCTGGCCTGCTAATACACCTCTTAATCAATTCAATGCAAGTTTAGATTTTGAGGAATTAAAGTATAATTCTAGATAACAAAGCACAAACAAGGAGAAGCAGTAAATAGAAGATAGCTATTTTTCTAAACTTAGTGAAATTATCTTAAGCGAATATTATTTAAGGCTAGTACAACATTTCTCTGTTTATAGTTTTCCTGCCTACATCTAAAACTTTTTTACCCCTTGCTAATGATTTTTTTTCACTCTCTTTTTTTTTTTTACCCTCTTTTCATCACCTCTATAGGCTTTTTGGTCTTTATCAGTATCTCCGCCCCCCTTTTATCTTTGTTTCCTTTGGAAGTCTTGATGAGTGAAACTTAAATAGGAAATTGAAGAATATGTGTAACTTTGAAAAGTATAATGCACTCTAGGATGTAAGGTATTATTATTGATGATAATGGTGATGATGAGTAAATCTTCTAAGATTTTCCTGAAAAAAAATTCAGATTTGCAAAATATTTAGAATGATATTAAATGCCATCTATTACCACTGACCTAGATTTCCCTATATCTCAACAGTGCAGTGAGAGGAGGATACACAGGGTCAGAGACGGGTTATAATGACTTCTAGAGATTTGGCTGAGTCATTGACAAACTTTCCTATCGATCTATAGAAATAGTTGGAAAGGAAGAGTTATACAGATAATTTCTTGAGTAAATTGCTAAGTTATCTTGTAGAACTTTTATTTGGGGGAGTGAGGAAGATCAGCCCTGAGATAACATCTGTCGCCAATCCTCTTGTTTTTTTTCTGCTGAGGAAGACTGGCCCTGGGCTAACATCCGTGCCCATCTTCCTCTACTTTACACGGGACGCCGCCACAGCATGGCTTGACAAGTGGTGTGTCGGTGCGCACGTGGGATCCAAACCCCGGGCCGTCCCAGCGGTGCGTGTGCACTTAACTGCTATGCCACTGGGCTGGCCCCTTGTAGAACATTTTTTATAACTTGATTTTCTTTATTTAATTTAGCATCCTTTTGCATATCTACTTTCGTATTCTTTATGTTCTAATAATTACACTGCATTTGAATGTTTTCAATTTAATGCCTGTTCAGATGTACTTACAGATTTTTTCTTTCTTTCTTTTTTCTTTGTCATGTTTATGTATGGGTTTGGAATGTTCTTTTTTTAAAGTAATGTTTACTTTTAATTTAATGTGATCTTTATAGCAATATCATTCTCTGAAAAGAAAACAAATGTACTGATGTTGATATATGCATATAGTCAGTATGTTATTTAATATGACATTTGAGTTAGATTTTTGGAAGAACATTTTTTGAAAAGGAAATTTTTTAGGAATATGTTTTACAACTCATCCTCCTCAAAAAAATTTTTTTCCAGGCTCTGTAATTGTGAAGGGAAGTTGTTTTCATGTCTTGTGTTGCTTTTAAAATTTCTAAAACATGTATCCACAGCTGTTTAATTTCCTTCTGAACAAATGCCCAGCAAATAAAACAACTAAAAGAAATCACATCCCACGAAACTTAAATGTATAAAAGTAAACTCTCCAGAAACACAGGTTCTTGAACCTCCTCTGGAAGAGCCACATCCTTAATAGTATTTATAAAATACAAAATAGTTTTTGAGCATCTATTTGACTGTCAAACAATTATAAATAGGACTATTACTTGCCTCACAGTGATTCTCAGGATGCCAAAGGAAAATTCACATGGTATGAGATTTAACTGAGTCAAGATGTTCATTTAAAATAAAATTATATGTACAGTACAGTACAAACACTAATTTTCACATTGCTTTCTGAAATTCTATCCCTGCTACAGTGAATGGAGATCACTCACAAAACAATCTAAAAAGAGTTCTTTTCTTTTTCCATTCTAAAATACCAAGTATTTTAGTAATCTTTTTTTTTCAAACATAAACAAAGACACTTAAAATAATAGTGTATTGATGATCACAATGGTGATAGCCTTCCATCTCACTCAGAAGAAAAGCCAAAGTCATTCCTATGACCTAGGAGACCCAAGACCCATCACGATCTGGCCCCCCATCTCATCTCCTATTTCTCCCCTCACCCCCTCCTCCACTGGTATCTCCACTCCAGCCACACTGGTGTCCTTATTGTACTTGGACACATTAGCACACTCCTGCCTCAGGGCCTTAGTCCATGCTGTTCTCTCTGCCTGGAATATTCTTCCCAGGTAGCCACATGGCTCACTCTCTCACTGCCTTCATATCTTCCTCAAAAGTCACACTCTCAATGAAGTTTTCCTGGGCCCTTTATTTCAACCATCTTCTCCCTAAAATTTCATATCTCCTTCTCTACCTTGTTATTATCCTTAGAATTCATCTCTATTTAGCATACTACATATTTTAATTATTTACCTTGGTTTGATCCTCCACTAGAACATAAGCTCCATGAGAACAGTGATTTTTGCTGTTTTTTTTTGTTTTTCACTCCTGTATCTACAGGCCTTGAAACAGAGTTGGCACATAGAAGATCCTCCATTAAATGAATGAATGGATTAGTATTAGCCTTTTATTTAGAAAGAAATACAGTTTATGAAATATGGCATATGAAATGTAACTAGCCTAAAAGTCATAAAAACAAGTGGAAAAAATGTTACCATGTGGGCTATCATAAACATTTTTACTATCTGCCAAGAGTTACGCAATAGAAAATGAATGTTTATATCCATATTAGTTAGGGTCCAGTCAGAAGAAAGAAACAACACACTAATTTGAACAGGAGATGTTTATGTAAAGAATTATTAATTACTACAGGGGAATGGAGCAACAATGAATTGGCCAATGGAAAGTAAACATATAAAGAAATATAAGCAGATATATGGAACAGCCATAACCCCTAGGGCTGAGATAGAGCACTCTAGGAAGAGTGGTCCCGGGACTGAGATCCAGACTTTACTGAAGAGAGTAACAGTGGCTCCTGGGTGGCAGAGAGTCACTGTGGTACAGTACTGGTGGAATTTGCTGGAAAGCACCCTGCCAGGGAAATCTATTCATAGAAAGGTGTCTCAGAGAAGACCCTTCATTAACAAAATCACCTGAGGTGGGTGCCAGGGGAAGCTGGGTGCTGCTGACCCTGTGGCACTGCGGGCTGGGTGCTGAAGATGGCGTGTGCACTGCAGGCACTTGCTGAACAAGCACACTGCGACTAGAAAGGAAAGCACGCCCCCACACCCCTCCATCACCCTCTACTGACAAAGCTTAACATGGTGTAAAGATGCACAAACGATAAATTTTAAAGGGCACATCTCAATTTTCACAGGGCAGGCAATGAAGTATTTAGAGCTGAGAAGCAATAAACTGAATACTAGCACAATATCTATGTCCAAAAATTATCACAATAAATACTGTACTATATTACATACCCTTGAGTACTTGGAAAAATGTATATTACCTACCCTAACCCTGTATTCTTAGAGGACTATATGGCATAGGTCAATACTTTATTCCACAGAATTACCATCTGAGATATGTAGGCATTCAGAGTATTTGAACTTTCTAAAATGAAAATGCCATCTGTGCTCAGACTCTACTGGACAAACTCATTCAAATGTTATAAGAGGTAGCTATCTTAATAAATTAATGAGCTGTTCAAGAATGGTAAATTCAAGGGTAAAAAGATAAAAGGACAAAAGGAAGACAGTTTAGAACTAGAAACATTTAATGTTAATCACAGTAGTTACAAATATGTCTTATGTTGTCATTTTTGGTGGAAAGTATCCATATTTGAACACAGTAACAGATTTGCTTAAAATAAAGTGATACACTTTGAACAGAAGTCTAAGATAAATCAATTCTAAGAAAACTTGGGTCCTTAGAGTAATGTCAGGCATGAAAATTGCCTGTTTTCTCCTAGCTCAAATTTGTGTTTGCTATGTTTCTTTTTAATCCAAAATGACCAGAATGTTCTTGGACAAGGCTGCTAAAAATTCTCTTTCAAGGGCTCTCAATCAAAGTTACACTCAAAATGTTTCCCAATAGAATCCCACACTTTCCCTTTTATAAGAGTTTATTCAAGATGTGTAAGACATAGCTCCTGCCCTAAACTCAATCTGAAAATATAAGATAGCATAGGGCTTTTAAATGTCACGGAGAATCAGAGGTTGGAGAGGTGCATAGGCAGGAGTCCTCTGCAAAACCCAGAAGGCTGGGTCTAGAAGGTTGGGTGCATTTGAAATCAACTTTTTCCACATTACTAATGTTTTTATATACCAGATAAGTATGCTTCATCAACAGTTTATTCACATCTTGTAGGCAGAAGTAGGAAAAATTGCTCCAGTATATGAGTCATTTCTTTCAAAACCAGAAAGAGCAAGGTTAGAAGGTAAAAATGATTTGAGTTGGGATGAGTCTTTTTTGTTTGTCAATTTAACAGTTATAGGTGGTCAAGTTTAAAAGGGCTATAGAAGACAATGCCGTGCTAGACAAATATTGGCATTCTAGCTAAAGTTTTAATGCTATGGGGGAAAAGCAACATGTGCTCTCTGCCTAAACAGCAGTATCTTCAGCACTGCTTATATACCTCTTCATCTAGTCAACTAAGATTTTTCTTTTTATTTTTTTTTGCTTTCAATTTAATTTAATTTTTGGCTAGTTTATCCGCTCATATTTACAAAACTTAGAATTTACAAATGATGTATTCTGAATATTCTTCCTCCTATTCGGGTTTTCCACCTACCCATTTCTATTCCTCAGGAGCTATTATTTCCAGTGTCTTGGATATCCTTCAAAAGACAGTCTAAACAAATGCATATATATATTCTATTTTTCCCTTCCCCACTCCACTTCTTATGTAGCACATTATACACACTCCTCTCTATCTTAATTAATTAATTTCATTTATGTCCATCAGCTGTACTATGATATATTGTACATAAAATACAATTCACCAAATTTATGTGTACAATTCAATGAGCTTTGATAAATGTATAGTCATATAACCACCACCATAAACATGATATAAAATATTTCTATCTCCTCAAATTGTGACCTTGTGCCTCTTTGTAGTCGATACTCTCCCCTCATCCTTTGGCCCCTGACAATACTCGAGCTTTTTCTCATTATCACTGTAGTTCTGTTTTTCCTAGAATTTCATATAAATGGAATCATATCTTATGTAGTCTTTTGTGTCTGGCTTCTTTCATTTAGCATAATTCTTTTGAGATTTGTTCATATTGTTGCTTGTGTCATTCCTTTTTATTGCTGAGTAGTATTCCATAGCATACCACAATTTATTAAGATTCCTCAGTTGATGGACATGTGCTTTTTCCAGTTTTTGAATATTATGAATGAAGCTGTTATGAATATTCATGTACAAGTCTTTATGTTGACAGATATTTTCATTTCTCTTAGGCAAATACTTAGGACTGAAATTACAGGGTTGTATGGTAAATTTATATTTAACTTTTAAAGAATCTGCCTACTATTTTCTAAAATATCTACCATTTTGTAGCCCCACCACCAATGAATAAAAATGCTACCTGGTCATATCCTCATCAAAACTCAGTGTGGTAAGTTTTTTTAATTTAGTCATTCTAGTGAATATCTAGTGGTATTAATTTGCATTTTTCTAATGGCTAATGATGTTGAGCATCTTTTCATAGGCTTATTTGCTATCCATATACTTTTCTTGGTTAGGTGTCTGTTCAAATCTTTTGCTCATTTTAAAAAAGTTATTGTTTGCCTATTTATTATTGAGTTGTAAGAGTTCTTTGCTCTGGATACAAGACCTTTGGTGGACATCTGTTTTGCAAATATTTCTATCAGTCTGTTCTTTCATTCTCTTAATAGTTTTTTGAAGAGCTGAAGTTTTAAATTTTGATGAAGTCTAATTTATCCATTTTTCTTTTATAGTTTGTGCTTTTTTAAGTCCTATTTAAGAAATATTTGCCTACTCCAAGGTTACTAAAATTTTCTCCTATGTTTTTTTTCAGAAATTTCATTTTGACATTTAGGTCAGTTAATGAGTTGATTTTCTGTATGGTATAAGGTAATGGTCAAGCTTCTTTCTTTTCTCTTTTTTTTTTTTTTTTCCTGCACCTGGATATCCAATTGTTCTAGCATCACTTTTCTAAATAAGTATCCTTTCTCCTCTGAATTGCATAGGTGTCTTGGTGGAAGTTCAACTGACCATTCATGTGTGGGTCTATTTCTGGACTCTGTTCCATTGGTCTATAGGTCTATCTTTATACCAATACCACACTCTCTTGATTACTGTAGCTTTATAATAAGCTTTGAAATCGAAAATTTTGCTAATTTCTGCTTATTTTTCAAAATTGTTTTAGCTATTCTCTCAATTTGATTGTTGTTGTTGTTCCTTTGATTTGGCCATATTCCCCTGTTTCTTTGTATGCTTTGTGCTCATTTGTCGAAATTTAGGCATTTGAAAAACCGATCAGCTTGGCTAGAGATTCTGGGGACCCCTCAAATCTTGTTCTGGGGATGTGTCTTCTCTGGACTTGTGCATGTAATTTCCCATTTAAAGAGGTTTGCCCTGTTCTTCTCAGGAGCCCATAATCTCTTTCTCCCCTGAGTGTCTGTCTGCAGTTCTGCCGTCTCTCTGGTGCTGTAACAAGCTGTGGTGCTGGCCATTGTTCTCAGCGGCCCCCAATCTGGCATCCAAATACTCCTCTATTCCTTTCCCATCAGCACTCCAGCACTTCTGGCAAGACAGAAACCAAGCCCTCAGGCAGCCCTCTGAAAAGCCAGAACATGGGATGCACATTCTGCATCCTTTTCTTTTCCTCCCAAGGGAGAAGCTGGGAGTTGGGAGTTTTCTTCTGATATTGTGATGCTATGCTGGGGACAGGTAGGGACTAGGACAAGCAAACGGAAAGAACTTTCCTACCTGCTTCCATGTGTCTCTTCTTGGCTTTGCACTCAACTGGGGTGCTGCCACCTCTTAACTGGTTTCTGGAGTTCTCACAAAGGCAATCTGGCACCATATTGTTGCTAAATCAGTGTCTCCACGGGAGCACAAGAGCTTGGAACACACTATTCTGCCATCTTGCTGATGTCACTGCTCTCGTTTATATTTTTTAATTTTGAAAAATAGTTTAAACTTACAGAAAAGTTGTAGACTATTATAATGAACCTTCACCTAGATTTACTAACAAAATATTGTTAATATTTTTGCCACATTTGTTTTATCTCTCTGTCTCTCATATAAATGAACATTTCTGAACCATCTGAAGTTAAGTTGCAGACATCACGTGTTTTACTCTAAACATTTCATGTGTATCCTTTAAGAACAGGGTCATATTTGTCAAATGATGATAAGACCAACACTCAATATCTGACACAAAAAAATAATGTTGTAAATGTTTTTCTTGTTTTCTTTTCTCATGAAAAGTCAATTTGCCTTTCTTCTTGCTTTTTAGACAACTTAAATTTTTACTCTGATATAGAATGGTAGATAAAGTGATACTATATAAACAGGAAAGCTGTTTTGTTTCCCTTGGGAAAGAGAAAAAGAATTGGCAATTATTGGGAGCTCTTGTGTACCTTGGAGCCATATCACTGGGTAGATTTTTTTTTTTAGAACATGTGTATTTTTTTTTGATGTTTTAATAGTTTTTAACATTGTAAAATTTTGGGTTGTACATTTTTGTTTGTCCATCACCATATATATGTCTCCCTTCACCCCTTGTGCCCACCCCCCACCCCCGTTGCCCCTGGTAACCACAATATAGTTTTCTCTGTCCATGTATTGGTTTATATTCTACATATGAGTGAGATCATACAGTGTTTGTCTTTCTCTTTCTGGCTTACTTCACTTAACATAATACCCTCCAGGCCCATCCATGTTGTTGCAATGGGACGATTTTGTCTTTTTTTATGGCTGAGTAGTATTCCATTGTATATATATACCACATTTTCTTGATCCAATCATCAGTTGAGGGACACTTAGGCTGCTTCCACTTTTTGGCTATAGTGAATAATGCTGCAATGAACACAGGAGTGCGTAAGCCTCTTTGGATTGTTGATTTCAGGTTCATTGGACAGATTCCCAGTAGTGGGATAGATGGATCATAGGGCATCTCTATTTTTAATTCTTTGAGGAATCTCCATACCATTTTCCATAGAGGCCGCACCAGTTTGCATTCCCACCAGCTGTGTATGAGGGTTCCTGTTTCTCCACATCCTCTCCAACATTTGTTGTTTTTTGTCTTCGTGATTATAGCCATTCTAACTGGCATGGGGTGATATCTTAGTGATGTTTTGATTTGCATTTCCCTGATGATTAGTGATGTTGAACATCTTTTCATGTGCCTATTGGCCATCTGTATATCTTCTTTGGAGAGGTGTCTGTTCATTTCCTCTGCCCATTTTTTTGATCGGGTTGTTTGTTTTTTTTGTTGTTCAGTTATGTGAGTTCTTTATATATTATGGAGATCAATCCCTTGTCAGATGTATGTCTTGCAAATATTCTCTCCCAGCTGGTGGGTTGTCTGTTCATCTTGATTCTGGTTTCGTTTGTCTTGTAGAAGCTCTTTAATCTGATAAAGTCCCACTTGTTTATTTTTTCTTTAGTTTCCCTAGTCTGGGTAGGCATGTCATCTGAAAAGATTCCTTTATGACCGATGTCAAATAGTGTGTTGCCTATATTTTCTTCTATGAGTTTTATAGTTTCAGGTCTCACCTTCAGGTCTTTGATCCATTTTGAGTTAACTTTTGTGAATGGCAATAGCAGATGGTCCACTTTCATTCTTTTGCATGTGGCTGTCCAGTTTTCCCAACACCATTTATTGAAGACACTTTCTCCATTGTATGTTCTTAGCTCCTTTGTCGAAAATTAGCTGTCCGTATATGTGTGGTTTTATTTCTGGGCTTTCAATTCTGTTCCATTGATCTGTGTGTCTGTTTTTGTACCAGTACCATGCTGTTTTGATTACTACTGCTTTGTAGTATGTTTTGAAGTCAGGGATTGTGATGCCTCTTGCTTTGTTCTTTTTTCTTAGGATTGCTTTAGCTATTCAGGGTCTTTTGTTGCCCCACATGAATTTTAGTATTCTTTTTTTATTTCCGTGAAGAATGTCATTGGGATTCTGATTGGGACTGCATTGAATCTGTAGATTGCTTTAGGTAATATAGACATGTTAACTATGTTTATTCTTCCAATCCATGTGCATGGGATGTCTTTCCATTTCTTTATGTCATCATCAATTTCTTTCAATAATGTCTTGTAGTTTTCATTGTATAGGTCTTTCACCTCCTTGGTAAGATTTATTCCTAGATATTCTATTCTTTTTGATGCAATTGTAAATGGTATTATCTTTTTGAGGTCTCTTTCTGTTAGTTCGTTATTAGCACACAGAAATGCAACTGATTTTTGTAGATTGATTTTGTACCCTGTGACTTTGCTGTAGTTGTTGATTATTTCTAATAGTTTTCCAATGGATTCTTTAGGGTTTTCTATATATAAAATCATGTCATCTGCAAATAGTGAGAGTTTCACTTCTTCGTTACCTATTTGGATTCCTTTTATTCCTTTTTCTTGCCTAATTGCTCTGGCCAAAACCTCCATTACTATGTTGAATAGGGGTGGTGAGAGTGGGCAGCCCTGCCTCGTTCCTGTTCTCAGAGCAATGGCTTTCAGTCTTTCCCCGTTGAGTATGATGTTGGCTGTGGGTTTGTCATAAATAGCCTTTATTATGTTGAGGTACTTTCCTTCTATTCCCATTTTGTTGAGAGTTTTTATCATAAATGGATGTTGTATCTTGTCAAATGCTTTCTCTGCGTCTATTGAGATGACCATGTGGTTTTTATTCTTTGTTTTGTTGATGTGGTGTATCACGTTGATTGATTTGCAGATGTTGAACCATCCCTGCGTCCCTGGTATAAATCCCACTTGATCATGGTGTATGATCTTTTTAATGTATCGCTGTATTCGGTTTGCCAATATTTTGTTGAGGATTTTTGCATCTATCACTGGGTAGATTTTTGAATAGTTCTCCTGTTTTTTAGCCAGTGTGGTACATAGTTTCTTTAATGGCCCTTCTGCTGACTATATTTACAGATATCATTATCTATAGGCTCCCACATCTTAGTGAACAGAGACACTTTTGAGTATTTCATCTACAGAGCCATAAGATGTATTGATTTCTAGCTGGTTTACTTTTTAAAGCTATCTGGAAATGTTGAGCCATATATTAGATATTTTCTAAACTGGCAATTTCACATTTTTAATTAGTTTATTTTTTATTAAATTTCCTAACTCAGGTTTGAGCCCATTTGTAAAAAGAGAAGACAAGGTTCCCTTTACTTCAGATACTGAACGTAACCCAGAATACCGTTTGCAAGTTTCCTGAAGTCTATTTTGTATTTTTATTTAAGTTACAATTTTGGATCTTTGTCTACCCTACTCTTAAAAGAAAGGCTTCTATAACTGCTTTATGTAGTATATTTTCTTTTTATATTTGAAAAATTTTCCCAGTTGAGTTTTAAAAATCTCCTCTTTTATGCCTTGCTTATTTTAGACATTTTTCCCTTTGGAAGGGCTTACGGTTAATTTAGTTGGTACAAATCTGTAGTTCAGGATAATAAGTATCTTTAAGAGTTCTGGATTCTATAGCAAAATTTTGCCCATCTCTCTGAAGATCAGGAAATTCTTTAATTATAGCCCTTAATTTGGCTCTACACCAGGTTTTTTTTATTGAGATATAATTGATAGACCAGGATTTTCATTTAACTTCAAATGTGTATCAGCTGATAAATGGATACACAAAAATGTGGTATATCCATTCTATGGAATATTATTTGGCTATAAAAAAGAATAAAGAACTAACGCATGCTTCAACATGGATGAACCTAGGAAACAGAATGTTAAGTGCCAGAAGCCAGTCACAGATGTCACATATTATATGATTCCATTTATGTAAAATGCCCAGAATAGGCAAATCTATAGAGACAGAAAGTAGATTAATGGTTGCTTGGGGATGGGGGGTGGTGTTGGGTGGAGAGCGAGGTGGTAGTTAAAAAGTATAGGGTTTTTATTTTTTTTGAGGTAACTAAAATGTTCTAAAATAGATGTTAGTGATGGTCACACAAATCTGTGTATATATTAAAAACCATCGAACCGTATACTTGAAATGGGTAAATTGTATGGAATATGAATTATCTCAATAATGCTGTTAAAAAAGGGAGGCACAAAAGGCATGACATCTATTTAATGTAAGAGAATAAATATGAAGAGTTGCTCAAATTTATTATCAGGGAAATGCAGATCAAAACCACAGTGGGATACTACTTTACACCAGTGTGACTGGTTCAAATTGAAAGTATCAAGTGTTAGAAAAAATTTGGATCCATGAGATCTCTTATCAATGAGATAAAATTACTTGTGAGATTGTAAATTGGGAACACTGCTTTGGAAAACAAGTTGTCATAACCTTATAAAGTTAAATGTTCTCAGATCCTATGACTCAGAAATTCCATCACTAAGTATATACCAACAGCAAGACATTTCTGATGAGATTGGTGGTGATATTAACAAACATGGTATTTGGTAACATATAATGAAATGTGTCAACATTGGAAAATCCACGTAACTCAATGACTTAATATTTTTCAAATGACCAGTGCATACTGACACAAAATCATGCATGGGGAAAAGATCCATTCAAAATTCAAGATAGACCAACATATTTAACGTAACAGAGGATGAAAAGTTCATTGATATGATTTCAGATTCTACATTGCAATTAATCTTTAAGAAACTATTGCTTGATGGTGTTACATCAAAGAAGAATATCCACAATTATCTGAAAGAGCTATTAAAATATTGCTCCCTCTTCCAATTACATATCTGTGCCAGGCAGAGTTTTCTTCCTGTTCTTCAACAAAACAACATAGCATAATAAATTAAAGGCAGAAGGCTTTATGAGAACTCAGCTGTCTTCTATTAAGCCAGACAAAAAAGTAAAACATTATGCCATGCTGCTCACTAATTTTTTTCATAAAACCTTGTTGTCATTAAAATATAATATTTATGTTAACATATAGTGGGTTCATTATTTTTTTATTATTATTATTATTTTTTTTTTTTTGGTGAGGAAGAGTGGCCCTGAGCTAAGATCTGTTGCCAATGTTTCTCCTTTTGCTTGAGGAAGATTGTCGCTGAGCTAACATCTGTGCCAATCTTCCTCTATTTCTCTATGTGGAATGTCACCACACCCTGGCTTGATGAGTGCTGTGTAGGTCCACGCCCAGGATCTAAACCTGTGAACCCCAGGCTGTGGAAGCGGAGCATGAGAACTCAACCACTACGCCACTGGTTCATTATTGTTTTTAAACAAATTTTTTAAATAAATTTTTTTTGTGTGTGTGAGGAAGATCAGCCCTGAGCTAACATCCATGCCAATCCTCCTCTTTTTTTTGCTGACGAAGACTGGCTCTGAGCTAACATCTATTGCCAATCCTCCTCCTTTTTTTCCCCCCCAAAGGCCCAGGTAGATAGTTGTATGTCATAGTTGCACATCCTTCTAGTTGCTGTATGTGGGATGCAGCCTCAGCATGGCCAGAGAAGCAACGCGTCAGTGTGCACCCAGGATCCGAACCCGGGCCGCCAGCAGTGGAGCACAGCACTTAACCACTAAGCCACGGGGCCGGCCCTTAAATAAATTTTTTAAAAAGTAAAACAAAGACCAAAGCAATCAGCAGAAGAATAAGCACATTAATGGCAAACACTTTCAAATGGTAGACCTCCAAAGCAAAAGGTCTAATAACCTTATTAAACACCTCAGTGTAACTACCAAATGGTACTCTTCCAACCCAAAAGGTCTAATTAATTAGAACAAAGACCTAAGCCTAGTGATCTATGCAAAGATCTACTTGGTTACACACCCTAGGATAAAAGAATAAATTCGGTAATGAGAATTCAGTGAAGACTGAGCTCAAGCAGTTATTGAGACTGACTCATCTGGCAGTGACCTAAGTGACAAACAAAGTTTGGACACAAGGGGCCCAGTAAGTGTACCTGTTGGCCCAAAGGTTACTTGCAATGCTGCCAACCAAAAGTTTCAAAACAGCCTTGGTAGAACCTCCAGAATTACCAAAAGATAATGCAACTACCACTCAATATCTGAAATAAAAAGACAAAGCTGAATTTACTGCTTACTATATTTACAGACAGGTATGCTGGTCAGGCAGAGTTTGAGCAAAGCAGACTACTGGACTCATAGGGTCTTTGGGAAGCCTGGAGTACAGGATGAGTGTCCTTTCAGAGCCATAAAAGAGTTGGCATAATCCTTAAACGGTTGGTTACTCAAGTGAAAATTGTTGATTGGTTGATAGTCTGAGGCATCTTTTTTGGAGTGAGTTCATCCTTGATTGGCTGATTTTCACAAGTGAGAGGCTGATGCTGATTGGCTGGCTTGCAAAAGCAGGTTCACTGAGGTGAGTTTTGTTATCAACTGAATGTGTTTAAAACTGGTTCTAGTTTCGACTTCGTTCTAGGGCCACAGAACAATCAATCTTTTCCTAAATCTGTGAGAATTTCTTACTCTGATTTTCTTACATAACCACAGTACAGTTATCAAATGTAGACAATTTACCATCTTTGTTCAAATTTCACTACCCCTTTAAAGCAAAATTTATTGTTTCCGAAATTTATTGATCCATGATCATGCATTGCATTTAGCTGTCAAGTCTCTTGAATCTTCTTTATTCTGAAACAGTTCCTCAACTTTCCTTTGCTTCTCATGACATTGTCATTTGAAGAATATAAGCCACTCTTTTGTTTTTCGGTTTTGTTTTGTTTTTATAGAACATACTTCAATATGGATTTTTCTGATTCTTTCCTCATGGATAGATTCAGGTTATGAATTTTTGGCAGGCATACCACAGAAGTGATGTTGTTTCCCCAGTAATCACACCAGGGAATCTCGGTGATACCAGTTTGTACCAGTTTTGGTGGTTTCCATAGGTATTTCCACTATAAAGTTACCATTTATCTCTTTTTATTTAATAAGTATCTTATGAGGAGATACTTTGAGACTGTGTTCCCCATCAGACTTTTGCTCAATGGTTTTAGCACCTACTAATGATTATTGCCTGAACCAATTATTCCTATCATCATTGCAATTTCCTAACTGTCATTCCTTGTCCTCCTTTTATTTGTTTATATTTTTAATATCAGTACAGGCTCACGAATTCGTTTTTTTTTTCTTTTTTTCTTTTTTGCTGAGGAAGACTGGCCCTGGGCTAACATCCCTGACCATCTTCCTCCACTTTATATGGGACGCTGCCACAGCGTGGCCTGACAAGCGATGCGTCAGTGCGCGCCAGGGATCCGAACCCCAGCCACCAGCAGTGGAGTGCACGCACATAACCGCTACGCCACGGGGCTGGCCCCACGAATTCGTTTTTTATTGAACAGTTTATAATCCACTGTTCCAGATTTAGCCAGTGGGAACCCTTCAAGCTGGCTCCTGAGTCTTTTTAACACTGTTCCCATCATTTTTTAAGCATTTCTTTACTTTCTGGCACAAAAAGATGTTCTAGGCTGTTCTTATACTTTCTCAGCCCCAGCCCTGGAATTACCCATTTCTCTATGGATGTCTGGTTCCTTGTAGAGAGACTTTCTTTTCCACTAAATATGTTTTAGATATCACTATATATTAGTACATAGATAGCTGCAGAGTATTATACAGTATAGCTGCACCATAATCTATTTAACATGTCCTCATTGGTTGTTTCTAATCTTTTTTTCTTACAAACAATTCTGCAATGAACAAAAGTCTCCATACTTTATTTTGCACATGAATGAGTATATTTGTTGGATAATTATCTAAAAGTAGAATTTCTGCATCAAAGACTTTGGGAACTCGTAATTTTGATGAATACTGCAAATTGTCCTCCTAGAGGTTGTATCAATTTATATTTCTACCAGTATCAATGACAGCAGACAACTAAGCTTGCAAATTTAGCTCAAAATTCTGTTTTATCCATAATACACTTAGAGGATTTAAAATTTTCAGTCATATTAGTTTATTAGAATAGGAAATTTTAGAATAGGCAATTTAAGAAAAATTTCCGGCAATCAAGAAAACTAGAACATTTAATCCTGCCCATGAGTAGCCCTAGTGATGAATTCAAACTGGATGAATTTTCTAAATTTGTAATTATGTTCTTTCTCCAGAAAGGCCTGAAGCATAACAATGAGTCACTTTCCCTTTTGACTTCTCAAGGCTGTCTGTTTCAATTATTTTTGTAGCTCTTGAGCTTCTAAAAGACTTTTGTTTTCTCCCCATGAATATGTTTTGAGATATAGGCAAAGGATTTCTGCCATACATAAGTGGGTTCTTTCGAAAATAGATATTTGTATTCTAATTACAAATAAAATTAATAGTTAAGAGTTGTCCTATGAAAGTTACAGAAAATTTGTGCCCTGAACATAGTAAGAATCTCAAACTTCGGTGCTGAAAAGAATCATTCCAGGTACATAATGCAAATGCAGATTAGGGGCCAGTTGCGTGGCCCACTGGTTAAAGTTCTGTGTGCTCCGCTTTGGCAGCCCAGGTTCATGGGCTTGGATCCCTGGCTCAAGACCTATACCAATTGCCAGCCACGCGGTGGTGGCAACCCACATACAGAGTCACATATAAAAATAGAGGAAGATTGGCACAGATGTTAGCACAAGGCTAACCTTCCTCAAGCAAAAAAATGAAGAGGATTGGCTGCGTATGCTAGCTTAGGGTGAATCTTCCTCAGCAAAAAAAAAAAAAAAAAAAAATGCAGATTATTGGCCTTGCCCTAGAACTTCTGGTTCAGCAGGCCTGAGAGGTATGGCCCAGACATTTGCCTATAAAGAAGCTTCCCTGTGATTCTGATGGAACGATCCTGGAACCACACTTTGCGAAATTATTGCTGATTGGCTGTAGCCTCATATTTTTAATGTGGGCTGAGAAACCCAGTTCAATGAAAAAGTGGTGTTTTTTTTTTTTTTGGAAGGATTCATGATTTTATAAATGTTTTACTTGAACTTGAGAAACCAATGTTTCTGTGGCTAACATTTTCTGAAATATTTGTAACACGTACCTATTTATTGTTAGCAATTTCCATGTATTAACTTACATACACCTCACAAGCCTATGAGGTGAGTGCAATTACTCCCATTTTTCAGATAAGGAAACTGAAGCACAAGAGGTTGAGTAACTTGCCAGTCACACAGCTAAGAAGCTGTGGAGAAAGGATTCAAATCTTATCAATCAGCCTCCAGGTGTAGCTGTTATACCATGTTGCCTCTCTCTTCCATTTGAACTTGAAGGGGCTCAATTTCCTCATTTAAAATGGAGTTGGTTTGGTCATTAACAGTAGGAACTCTTTGCCCAGCTCAATGGAAAGAGTCAAACTATTTATCCAGATAAGACCTTAGGTTTGTTAAAGGATTAAAGTACTTCTTAGTTAATATAATTTGATAACATTGTGGAGTACATCTGAATGTGAGGGTAGTAGATTTCATGCTAGTCATAGGGCATGTTATTAGCTGGGTATATTTACGGTATATGAACCAGTGACAAGATAAAAGAATCTTGAAAAAAAATTTTTTTGTCCGTCAGGCTATCTTTTAGCAACACAGAATTGAAAAGCTAAAAAGACCTCAAACTGTGGCTTTCTGTAAATAAATCCGGTAAAACAGTTATCATGTTGGGTAATGTTTCAAATGTCTCTCAGAACTCTTATACTCCACAATTTTTAAATGACAAAAATCAAACTAATTCACATATTTTACAAAAAAAATCATGAGATTTTCAATTAAAATAATTTATTCATACATTCACATAATAAACACTTACTAATACCTACTCTGTGCCAGGATTTCTGAGAGGCACTGGGTAATAATAAGTACCATTTAGTGAACTTTGATATTGGTATTTTTCTTCTCATTTTATTGATGAAGACATGGTGAAGTTAGGCATTCTTCTAGAAGATCTCAAGTTGCATAGTGGCAAAAGGAGTATTTGCATCTTTATCTATTTGACTCCACAGCTGGGCTCATTGCATTAACTCTAGTAATTTGGATTACCGATGGATACTTTATTTTACTAAAGGAATTATTATAGGAGTCCTTTATTTTATTTATTTATTTTTTTAATAAGTCTGCTTTTATTTATTTTTTTTTCCCTTTTTCTCCCCAAAGCCCTAGAAGATAGTTGTATGTGGTAGTTGCACATCCTGCTAGTTGCTGTATGTGGGACGCAGCCTCAGCATGGCCAGACAAGCGGTGCATCGGTGCGCACCCGGGATCCAAACCTGGGCCACCAGTAGCGGAGGGCGCGCACTGAACCGCTAAGCCACAGAGCTGGCCCTATAGGAGTCCTTTAAATAGTGAGCTTCCACAGGACTCTTTGTATTGAACTTTTCTTACAATGTTCAAGAGTAAATCACCATGAAAACCATACCACCACAGTGCTTTATGCAGGGTGGAGCTCACTAAATGTTGATGAATGTATGTAGCTTAAATAGATTAGCTTTGGAGTTACACATGACTACATTAAAGTTCTCTATTTTCCTCTTTAAGCTTCACATTGTTTATTTGTAAATCCAAGAAAAATACTTCTTCATCTTACAACCATCGTGAGGAATAAATAAGATACTGTATGTAAAACATCTAGCACCCAATAAAGCATTAAAAAAAAAGCAATGTTATAATCCAGAAATGATATGTTTAGGACATAAATTGAGACCCTAGGTAGATCGTAGGTGGACAGATCTAAGAATTATTAGGTAGGAAGAATCATTAGGACCACTGGGGGCAAGTAGGAGAAAGGAGTCATTGATAGACATAAGATTATAGGCTTGATATTTGCTGAGTAATGTGTGGTTAAAGACAAGAGTGGGGAAATTAGAAATTTGAGGGTACAAGGCTTTTCATCCTGAAGAAGAAGATGTTCTGAGGAGAACAAGAGATATAGGATTTGGAGAGGCAAAGAAGATAGAAATTGTGTATTAGTTGAACAAATAGATAAGATGGATGAATTAATACATAAGCAAATTAATTCAAAATATATTTATTGAGTGCCAAGTACTATGAATTTATTGCTGAGTGGGAGTAGATCCATGGTAGTGGCTTCAGAATTTCTATAAAAGAGAAGCTTGGGAGTAGTAACTTGGTTGGAAGGGTGTGTGAAGAAGGGTCTGGGTGGGGAATGGGATTTGTTTTGACTCTGTAATCTCTTAGCACTTTAGATCAGATTGAGAAAATACCAAAGAACAGGGAGGGGCACTGATTGAGATTATGGCTGGAACTAATTCTTCTCAGGTTAACTCTCAACTGTGCCACTGCAGGCATATACAACCAAATAATAACAAATTCAAGAGATACTCATTTTTACAGGTCTGTGTACAAACAGCCATGTCAGCATGGAGGTGGAAGCATTTAATCTTCATGAAGGGAGAGGAGATGAGAGAAGGATTTCATAAAAGGTGTGATTTTAGTTGACTCTTATCACACTTGAAAAACTGAATTAATGTTCTAAACACAAGGAACAACATAGACCTTCAAAGACATAGAAAAGTTAGAGATCCTGGCAGACTATTCAGAACCTGGCTGGAAGTGGGGGTAAGGATGGAGATGAAGAGTGAGCAGTGGCCCAATCATAATAGGCTTGTGTGTTATGCCAAGAGTTCTGAAATTCATCCTGTGATTGACAGGAACCGCTGAGGGAGGTCAGGCATGAGCGTGACAATGATAAAATATTACATAACATTTTAGGAAGATCATGAGACTATACATTTGAAAGAGGTACAAGCAACATGACCACCCCAACCTCTTCTTTATAAATGAAAAATTAGGAAAAAAAACAAATAAAAACAAAGGCCCCGTATACACAAATGGGGAGAGACACAAAAAATAGGTATATAATATCAGGCAGTGATAAGTGCTAGAAAGAAGAATAAAGTGGAATAAGGCACATAGGATCGGGTGGAAGCACTTATCTTAAGGCAAACAAATTCTTTCCACTAATCTCATAGCCATCATAAAAAATTATAGGGTTTCAAGTTTCTCCCTCACTTTCCAACACAACAGCTCCACTATATTGAAATCTAAATGTTGCAAACCTGTCCATATATTTCACTCATTGTCTAATAACTTCTTTACCTTCTTAAATATCTATGTTATCTTGCCAAAGCCCAGAAAATGAGGAGCAAATTCTCCTCCGAAGGTTAAAGAATTTGTTACCAAGTTGCACTGAAAACCTATCTCCGCCATTACTTCCATAGTGTGTCTACATTTCACCCAGACACAACACTTCACCATTTTTTTTTAATTTTATTTATTTATTTTTTCCCTCAAAGCCCCAATAGATAGCCATATGTCATAGTTGCACATCCTTCTAGTTGCTGTATGTGGGAGGGGGCCTCAGCATGGCCGGAGAAGCTATGCGTGGGTGCGCGCCTGGGGTCTGAACCCCGGCCGCTAGCAGCGGAGCGCGCACACTTAACCGCTAAGCCACAGGGCCGGCCCCTCTTCATCATTTTTTAAGTCTTTAATTTCCATGGCTTGGCTCACAAGTCTTGTATGTCTCCTTCCCTCTCTTCATTTTTTCGTTTAAGAAACGTTATGTATTGACTGCTTGGTTTGGCAGACACTTTGCTAGGTGCAGATAACACAGAAAAGGCCAAAACACAGCCCTGAACTCTGGAGCTGATTGTTGTACTGTGTGTGGGCAAGCGGAGGCTCAAGCCGGGTGCCTGGAACCCGTCAGGCCAGAGTGGAAGGACCGGTTGCTTCTGGGCGTTAGATGCCTGGTTTAAAGTTGATACAATCCTGTGTGCTACGGAGAGAGTTGAGGTCCATGAAAAGGGGAGCAGCATATTAATAGTAGGAACTGACTTTCATTAGGAGTTTACTGCGGTTTCTCCAAGTGTGAAGTCCTGGCCAAGTCCCACCCTTCAACACCTGGGGCCTAAGAGACGAATACAGATCCTTGGGAGAGATCTACTGAATCACAATGTCTAAGGGCGGGGCCCAGAAATCTGCAGTTTAATTGTGAATATCCTCAGGCCATTGTTATCTACACTTAAAACTTGAGACCCATTGGCCTCACCTACCTTTTCTTACTTCACTTTCACCGAAAGTAAGTACTATTATTATCCCTGTTTTACAGAAGAGGAAACTGAGGCATAGAAAGGTTGATTAACTTGCTAAAGTCAAACAGAACTAGGGTTGGAATCTAGACAAAGCTAGACGCAGCTCTTCGTCTTAAACATCACAGTATGGTTATTTCCTCTTGCTAAACGACTTGTTGCTAATACTTGTTGCTAATACAAGCTCTGGACTTGGAGTTTGAAGACTTAATCTGAAGACCCACTAAATTTAGTGACGTAAACATGGGCGATTCACTCACCTTTTGAATTTCAAGTCCTACTCCCAAACACCCCCACCTGCAAGGTGACCTGAGGGGCGGGGCGGGGCGGGGCGGGGGAGCAGGCGGGGCAGGAGGGCGATCGATGACTTCGGCGCGCCGCTGTCGGTTGGATTGGTTCGAGCCTCTCTCGCCAGGCCTGCCCTACTCCCGCGCGCTGCTGGGCCCGCCCCCGCCGCCATCTTGGTCTAGGAGGGAGCGGGTCGCACGCGTGAGTAAACAGCCCGAGCCGGGAAAGTCGCTCTCTGGCCGCGTTCAGGTGCTGCGGCGGAGAGGACGCGGTCCTCATCTCCGTACGTGGGGGGGGGTCCAGATCGGGGTCACAGTGCTAGGCCGCGGGGAACCCTCAGTCTGGCGCGACCTCCGCCCCCTCGCGGCGAGATCTCTTGCTCCCCCGGCTTCTCCCGCCCCCCGTCGGTCTCCTCCCCCTGTTGAAAGCTGCCCGGGAAAGTGGTGGCGGGAGCGGGCCTGGGCCGGAGCGCGGCGTGGGCCTGGGTGCGTGTTGCGGAGCGCAGGACGCGGTCAGGCTCTTGGATTTGTGCGCCAGGGGCCAGGGGTGCGGACGCGGCGGGGCTGCGCGGCCGGGGGCGGACGCGGCGGGGCTGCGCGGCCGGGGGCGGACGCGGCGGGGCTGCGCGGCCGGGGGCGGGCGCGCGGGGCTGGGGCCCGGGTTCACGCTGGGCCCCCGCGGGGCTGTTTCCAGCGGTCACCGGATTTTCTCTTCCGGTGCGTGCCTCAGGGTGGCCGACATGACGGCCCCGGGTCAGAGCCCCCTCGCCCCGCTGCTGGAGACTTTGGAAGACCCTTCTGCCTCTCCTGGAGAGCAGACCGACGCTTACCTCACTCTCACCAGGTGAGGCCCGCGGGCGGTGGCGGTGCGGCGCTCTGCTGGGTCTTGGGGAGAAGATAATCGGGGCGGGGCACGAAAGACGAGTTGGTGTATTGTAGAAGTCTGGCTGCTGTGAGGACGGTGGGGTCGAGGGCCAGTTCGGGGGCGGGGGGGGGCGGTGAGGACGGTGGGGTCGAGGGCCAGTTCGGGGGCGGGGGGGGGGGGCGGTGCGTGCTAAATGACATTCCGGGTGCTGCTGCAGCGCCTAGGGTGTGTGTTTGGAATGAGGAAGCCTCCACGTGTGTCTTGCAAGGGAAGGATTTTTTTTAAAGTTTGGTTGGAAGTGGGGGAGCTGGAGGAGTGGTTTTCATGTAAGCCGCCTATGTATTGGGACAATGTGGCAACCCAGAATTGGTTTTTAAGTAGAAAACAATAACCCGACTTTGATTTTAATTGCAAATGCTTCACAATATTTTTTCCCCTGCAAACCAAATTTTTGAGTTATCTGGAAATTGCTAGGAAAGCATAACAACTGATCCAAAACGATAAAGATTTAGTAAGTTTGGGACTAGTGATAGGTTTCCCTGTTCCCTCTTCACATAGTGAAAATTATCGAAACGTGTGCGCTGTGGATGCAAACGTTTTCTGAGGGGTTTTTTCCGTCTATTTCAGATGTATATTGCATGATATATTGTATGTATTCTTTACTCGTGTAAGCACTGGGTCACTTAATTTGCCAGAGTTCTAACATAAACTTTGAAAAGATTATACAGCTATTTTAGGGAGTGATTATAGTTCTTTTTGTGTCCGCTATTTGCATAAACTTATGTTCTTTGCGCTTTTAAGTCGTATGACTGGAGAAGATGGAAAAGAAGTCATTACAGAAATTGAGCAAAAACTTCCTCAGCTATACAGAGTTTTAAAGGTATGTATCTTTGTTGTTTATTAAGTAGTTTTTTACTTTGGAAAAAAGTTTTATCAGCTAACTCATAAAAGCTTTGAATCTAAACTATCAGCAAGATTATTATAGTACTACTTGAGGATTTACAATATATCAGGTACTTTCTTAATTATCTTACATGTTTTCTCTCATTTAATCCTCCATGTCTCTGTGAGGTTACTCTTTAATCTCCACTTTGCAGAAGAAATTGGTTTAACTTGCCTCAAGTTGCCCATGGTCATTTGAATTCAAAGCCCATGCTCTTAATTTAAAATCTCTTTTCCCTCCTTTGTAGGAATGTACTTCTAAGTAAATGATTCTATAATCTTGTCTTTGGTCTACTTTGTGGGTAATACTCTTTTTCTTTTTCTTTTCTTTTTTTTTCCTTTCTTTCTTTCTTTTTTTTGAGGAAGACTGGCCCTGGGCTAACATCTGTGCCCATCTTCCTCTACTTTATATGGGATGCTGCCACAGCATGGCCACAGCATGGCTTGACAAGCGGTGCGTCGTTGCGTGCTCGGGATCCAAACCTGTAAACCCTCGGGCCACCAGAGCATGCACACCTAACTGCTGCACCACCAGGCCGGCCCCCAATACTCATTTTTTTAATCTTCACTCACCTTCAGTTTTTGCCACTCTTGCCTGGTTAAAAAACTGTTATTATGGTTATCTTTTTTGCTTGTTTATAGGAGGTGGTGTAGTTTAACATCAAACTGAGGACCTATGTTCTTGTCATCATCACTTAAGTACGCTGTGGCTTTGTGACCTTCCTTAACACCTTTTAATGTCCTTGTTTTTAGAATGAAGAGGTTGAACTAAATCTCCAAAGTCCCTTTGAGTTCTTATTTTTATGTCCCTGTTTTGTGCTTTTAAACAGAAATATTCTATCAAGATGTTTATTGTACATTTTAGCATGATTTCTGGCTAAATGTTGATGCATCTGAGGTACTGCATACCCTAAGTATTCCTGTTACAGTCATCAGTGTTCATTTAAGCAGGAACTTTATTGTGTAATGTTTCAAGACTTATTAATAGTATATTAAACAATATTAATATTTTTTATCCTATTTTTCTTCATTATCCTGTTCCACATTTCAGCAGTATACATGATGTGATGAAGATATGCATCTTCATATATTTGGTATTTGAGAGCATATAGGATCAGGAACTCAACTGCATGCATTTTGAGTTAAGTTGCACTGTTTGTAGAGAGGGTTTGTAACTAAAATGCCAGATGCATAATTATTTAGAAGCATGTGGGTGGTTAATGATAGGACAGTCAACAGAAGCTTTCTGTGTGAATTATTAAGCACTGAAAGGATAATTGAATTCCTTCAGAACAGGAACCACACTAGGTGAAATATAACATGTTTCTATGTTATTGTTTAGAATTCTGCCGGTATTGTGTCTAGGAACCCACAACATTCTCAAAGATAAGACACACCACTGTTAAGGAACACTTTCATGCAATATATATTGAATAAAAGTTGATCACAGACATATGCTAGCTATTTTCCAAGAGATATAGTAGTAGCTCTCAAAGTCTTAAGTGATTAAGACTGTCTGTTTGTGGTTGTCTGAACTGATCGCGTTAATATCCTTTGTACCCCAAGGTTTGGTTTTTTCTGTGTTTTGTTTGATTAGTTATAAAAGGAGTGTCCCAGGGAAGTGTCTATTCATATATTTGACTACTATTTACTATTGTTCCTGCTCAAAAGTAGCAAATAGCCGAGGATTCCTTGGATATCTGATTCAGAGAAATGGGAGGATTTGAAGATACATGGCTTTGGAATAGGAAGTGGTACCAAGAAAGACACAGGATTACAAATAAGTGTAGGGATGGGGGATATAGCAAGACTACCTTTGAAGGGCTTTGCTCCTGTTTGTTTTATTTCCAGTCTAGTGTCTTCAGCATCTTCCATTTCACGGCTTCTTTTTCTTTCCATGAAGATGTGTGGAGATGTCCTTTATCTTTTAAGAAAAATGTTCTTTATTTAGTTGATCTCTGTTTGGTTTCCCTCTTCCTTTCTGTACCAAGCTGTATAGTTGGTCTCCTGATCTTATTCCTTTTTTATCTACTCTCAAAGATTTGTTGATTGATTGGATTAAAATGTAATTTTGTTTTTTAATCAATTTTTGCTCTTTAAAAATTGATTTACAATTGTACTTGTTTGTAACAAATGTGGTTTGGTTTTTGTAGACTCACATTTCCAGTCAAAACTCAGAGCTCAGTAGCGCTGCTCTACAGGCCTTGGGGTTTTGCTTATATAATCCCAAAATTACCTCAGGATTATCAGGTAGGTAAATTTATTACGACTTATTATTTATAGAGTTTATAAGTGTGAATAATTTAATACTGTTAAAAGTACTGATATCTCTATTCGCTTTATAACTTGTAGTTTAGGATTTTCTTTTGAGAAAAAGTGTTTAGATTATCCTTGGAAGATTTCTTTTTTTTAGGCATAGTTCTAACTTTGATACCATAAAATTTGCTCTAAAAGAAAATAAGCCTATTTAAAAATAATTGCTATGAAAACTCAGCCTTCTCCTTTATAAAACGCATTTGCTTTGGAAGTTAATAATTTAGGAGGTCATTTACTTTATTTTATACAGGTATATGCACTAAGGAACATGGCAAATTGAAAAGTTCTTTTATAGTAGTGGTAAATGGGATAATTGGGTACTAAAAGTGGTAATGAAAGCATAGGACCTGGTGCTTTCTAAGTTTTCAAATAATCTGAATTGTTGCTCTGTAGTTAGTAGTTTGCCATGGTAAAGGAGACCTAGGAGGTAATCTTTAGAGAAGGAGAATCAGGAATTAGGGACTAAGGATGTGACAAAGTTGTTACCATCTTTTTTTCTGAGGGAAACGTTTCTTCTCTTTCTTTCTATATGTAAAAATGTTAGCAGCCTAAAATGGAGTTGTTCCTTCTGGAACAGAGATGTAGTCTTATATGTGTTCAAACCTGCTAATGAGACCTATAAAATTATTTCGTTTGCACAAAATATCTGATTTGGAGTCTACTCTCTGTTTTCTCTGAATATACCTTTCCATCTGACCTGAATTTTGTGTTTTGGGAAAAAGTTTTATAACATTGGTTCTCTAGTCCTTCTCTCTGGATATGTGTTTAATTGGTTGACAGTGAAGAGTATGGTATTTTTCTCTTTTTGTATTTGAGATTTTAATTATGTAAACTATTCCACATAATTAAAGCTGCTTGTTTTTCAGAGAAAAATATTCAAGAACTGCTTTCAAAATTGAATGATATTGTTAAGAGTTCAGACAAAAATGTACGTACTAGGGCGCTTTGGGTGATATCCAAGCAGACGTTTCCTACTGAAGTTGTTGGCAAAGTAGTGAGTATAATTTTTGTATATTCCTTCTTAACTACATGCCAGTTAAAAAATTCAGGCTTATTTGATTTATATTTATTTGGTTCTATCTTTTAGGTATCCAGTATAATTGATTCATTAGAAATAGTATTTAATAGAGGAGAGATGCATTCTGCTGTTGTTGATTATGAAGCATTAAATGTCATCATAAGGTATGCGTTTGGATGCTGTGCAAATTAGAAGAACAGTTTCAGTAAATTTAGAATTTACTTCAAAGTGTGGACGTTTGGGACTTGAATTTGAGTTAGACATTAAAAGAAGGAAATGTCTTTTAGACTGAAAGTCTAAAGAAAAAACATAACAGGAAGAAGGAAATAGATGTGCATAAGTTACTAGGTTTCTTTGTTTATTTTTACTGAGACAGTCTTAAAAATAAAGTCTTGGTTATGCTGCTGCTAGCACAGTTCTAGTTTTAAAAATTATCTCTGTTAAAGCTTTTGCAAGAGTTTAAGAAATAGTATAGACTCCTAAGTGGGCTGTGGGGCATATTTAGAAGGCGAATTAAAATTAATATTGCCTAGCAGCAGATAGGAGAATAGGAAAATCCCCTGCCTTTTTCCTACCCATCCCTGCTCTTTGTAACGGACATAGTAACAGCACAAACTCTTTGTTGATATGCTTTGTCTTACCTTGTTTTTCATTCTTTTAAAGTTTTCTTTAGTTGAGCTTTGCTTTAACTACTTAGTGTTCTGATGCCCTAATTGATGCTCACGTTATATCACAGATCTCTGGCTGTCCTCTCCTGTAAGAACATTGAATTTAATTGTGTAAAAATAATTAGTATTTAAAATTTTTTAATCTGAAGACACAATGAAGTGTTCTCCTTATTTAAGAAACTTATAGGGGCCAGCCTGGTGGCCTAGAGGTTAAGTTGGGCGCGCTCTGCTTCAGCAGCCCAGATTTGGTTCCTGGACACAGACCTACACCACTCATCAATGGCCATGCTGTGGTGGTGACCCACATACAAAATAGAGGAAGATTGGCCACAGATGTTAGCTCAGGGCGAATCTTCCTTGGCCAAAAAAAGAAAAGTCATAAAAATAATACAGAAGACTACAAATTAGCAAGTAAAAATTAGACTGTCTTTTTGTGTGTGTATATATTCTAAATATATGTATATATTCTAAAATGTGTGTGTATATATTCTAAATATATGTATATATTCTAAAATGAATGGACCGTAGTATGCGTATTTCTGTGTGCTGCTTATTTTCCTGGTAGTTTAGCCATAAAAGGTGAGGTCAAGCTAATTTATTCATTGATTTCTCTATTATAGGCTAATTGAACAAGCCCCAATTCAAATGGGAGAAGAGTCTATTAGGTGGGCAAAACTGGTCATACCTTTAGTGGTTCATTCTGCCCAAAAGGTACATTTGCGGGGAGCAAGTGCTCTAGAGATGGGAATGCCATTGTTGCTTCAGAAACAACAAGAAATAGCGACTATCACCGAGCAGCTTATGACTACCGTAAGTATTACTTTAGGTAAGGATTTTTTGGATACTGCATTGTTGCACTATGATCTAGGAAGTTCCTCTTTGAATTAAAACATAAAGAATTGCTTAAGTTACCATAGGCACACTCCTCCTACATTACGGTAAGGAAGGGAGCTGTCTGTTTGGATTGGAGTGTTACTACGATCCAGGCATTTTACTCCATTCCCCATGAATGGTGATTGAAAAGGGATTGCATTTTTGGAAAAGGGAGACCATTAACTGATTCAGTGCTATTTGGGTTGTTATAGCATAATCCCAATGGATATAAATTTAACGCACATAAGTTCATCTAATGTGTACAATTTCCTGAAGCTGTTACAGCAGTCCCCCCTTATTCGTGGTTTCACTTTCCGCAGTTTTCAGTTACCTGTGGTCAACTTCAGTCCAAAGATATTAAATGGAAAATTCCAGAAATAAACAATTCATAAGTTTTAAATTGCATGTTGTTCTGAGTAGTGTGATGAAATCTTGCGCCCTCGCACTTGGGATGTGAATCATCCCTTTGTCCAGCGGATCCACACTGTATGTTACCCATCTGTTAGTCACTTAGTAGTCTTCTTGGTTATAATATTGACTGTTGGGGTATCGCAGTGGTTGTGTTCAAGTAACCCTTATTTTACTTAATAATGGCCCCAAAGCACAAGAGTAGTAATGCTGACATTTCGGACATGCTGGAGAAGCTGTAAAAATGCTTCCGTGAAGTGAAAAGGTGCAAGTTCTTGACTTAATTATGAAAAGAAAAAAAATTGCATGCTGAGGTTGCTAAGATCTGTATATTATTGTAATTATCCTATTATTAGTTATTGTTAATTTCTTACCCTGCCTAATTGATAAATTAAACTTTATTATAGGTATATATAGGAAAAAGCAGTATATATAGAACTCAGTACTATCTGCTGTTTGAGGCATCCACTGGGGTTCTTTGAACGTATCCTCCGCGAATAAGGGGGGACTATACTAGCCCCAGGTTTTAGGTTTTTCAGTGTTTGTTCTTGTGACAAATGTTTATGGAGCACCTATAATATGCTGGCCATTGTTTTAGGCGCTAGAAATATAGCTCTGAACAAAAGGAACTTGTGAAACTTATTTTCTATTGGGAGAGATAATAAAGTGTATAGTATGTTAAGTGAAGAGCATTATGGAGAATAGCAGGGACTGGATGGAGAGTGCCATTGCGGAAGAAGGCTGAGGTGGTCAGGGAAGGAAAAAGAATAGGATATTTGAACAGCGATTTGAAGATGTTACAGAAGTTACCTATTTGGATCATGTGGAGTAAGCTCATTCCAGGCAGGGGGAACCATGAAAGCAAAAGGCCCTGCTTTGATGGTTGTGTATTTGGTTGTTTTCAGCAAACTAGGCAGTATGATAGTGGAGTGAATGAGGGTGAGAGGAGTAGGAGATGATAGCAGAGAAACAGCCAAATCACATAGGACCTTGGGAGCCATTGTAAGGCTTGGTTTTCACTCTGGGTTATGTTGAAAGCATATTTGAAGGTTTTGTACTAGGAGTGATAATCTGTACTGACTTGGGTTTTAAAGGGATCACTTTGTCTATGATAGAATAGACTCGAGAGAGAGTTGAGTAGATGCAGGGAAACTAGTTAGGACATAACTGCAATAATCCAGGCAATGAGGGAGCCTTCCAGATACTAAACCTGAGGTTTCATTTATTTTTTAAAATTCAGGAGGCCTCAAGGTGATGTTTGGAGTCTAATAAAGTAACTCCAACGTCTATGTGAGTTTTTTAATTCTAGTCAGTTTATTAAGTTTTTAAGAGCATATATAAAATTCTTTATAAGTTTTAACTAAAATTTTCTCAGATGTCTGTTACCCATGAAGCTATTAATATTTTTTTTTAAGTTATTAGAGTGAGAAGTTAAAACATTATCATTTGAACTCTCATTAATGATATGCATGTTGAAGTTTTTAGGGGAAGTATTATATTGGTAGGAAAAAAAGCTGGATTGATGGAAGGATGGCTAGATAGGTGATAAGACAAGCATAGTAAAATCTTAATGGTATTTATATTGGACATTTACTGTGAACCTCTTTCAGCTTTCAATATGTATGAAAATTTTCCTAATAAAACATTGGGAAAAGTTATTTGGCTAAGACAATCAATTTGATACTGCCTATTTTTTTCCTTTCCAAGAGCCTTTTTGGTAAATATATTTGCTTTTGTTTGCAGAAATTACTTTCGGAACTCCAAAAGCTGTTTATGAGTAAAAATGAGACTTATGTGTTAAAATTATGGCCTTTGTTTGTCAAACTTCTTGGGAAGGTAAGTCCACAGTTAATGAACAGTTCACAGTTTTTGCATGCCACACCTTTCATTTCTCAACTTTCTGTAGTGCAGGCGATCCTCATTATTCTTGCATGCCATATACGCAAATTCACCTGCTCACTAAAATGTATTTGTAAATGCAACATCAGTACTTGTGCTACTTTTGCAATTGCAGACACGCAGAGTGGCAAAAAATTTGAGTTCCCCGGTGAACACGTTGCCAGCTGAGGTTGAGCAAAGTTATGCTCTCTGCCTTTTTGTTTCACTTCTCAATGTCTTTTAAACAGATGTCCTTTTCGTGATACGTGTAATGCCTCATTTTCACATTTTGTGCTTTTTCTTGGTGATTTCAGTTTTAAATGGCCCCCAGCTGTAGTGCTGAAGTGCCATCTATGGTTCCAAAGCACAGGAAGGCTGTGATGTGCTTAGGGAGAAAATGTGTATGTTAGATAAGCTTTGTTCAGGCATGAGTTGTAATGCTGTTGGCTGTGAGTTCAATGTTAGTGTATCAGTGATATATATTAAATAAAGTGTCTTTAAACAGAAATAAACTTAAAACAAGGTTGTGTATTGATTGGTTGATGAAAATGTGACCAAGGACTCGCAGGAACCTAACCTTGTGTTTTCCCTACGAGTGATAGCTCAGTATTCACTAATACAATGTTCAAGGCAACTTTGTAGAGCGTAACTATGGTGAATAATGAGAATTGACTGTATATTCTATCTTTAAGCCAGATTTTTTTTGTGGTGGGGGGGTGTTTTTCATTATTATGGTAAACAAATGTAACATAATATTTATCATAACCATCCCAAGTGTACACTTCAATGGTATTAAATACATTCACAAGTTGTGTACACATCGCCACTATCTATGCCCAAAACTTTTTCATCATCCCCCACAAGAACTCGATACATATTAAACAATAACTCTCTCTGCCCCTCTCCTCTCAGCTGCTGGTAACCTCTATTCTGCTTTCTGTCTCTGAGTTTGCTAATTCTAGGTACCCCGTATAAGTGGAATCATATACTGTTTGCCCTTCTGTGAATGGCTTATTTCACTAAGCATAATTTTTTCAAGGTCTATCCATGTTATAGCATGTGTTAAAATTTCGTTGTGTGTATATACCTCATTTTGTTTATCCATTTATTTGTTGACGGACATTTGGCTAATTTTCACCTTTTGGCTGTTGTGAATAATGCTGCTGTGAACATTGGTGTACAAATATCTGTTGGATTCTCTGCTTTTAGTTCTTTTGGATATGTACATAAGAGTGGAATTGCTGGGTCATATAGTAGTTCTATGTTTAACTTTTTGAGAAACCTCGAAACTTTTCCATAGTGGCTGCACCATTTTACATTCCCGCCAGTAGTGTACTAGGGTTCCAGTTTCTCCACATCTTTGCCAAAACTTATTTTCCCTTTTTTAATAATAGCCATTTCAGAAAATGTGTTGTTTTTTGGTAAAATTGGGCCTTTTAAAAAAAAATTTATTATTTTTTATTGAGGTAATATTGGTTTATAACATATAAATTTCAAATATACATCATTATATTTCGATTTCTGTCTAGGTTACATCATGTTCACCATCCAAAGACTAATTACCATCCATCAACATAAACATGTGTCTAATCATCCCTTCACCCTTCCCCCTCTCCCCTTTCCCCTTCCACCTTCCCCTCTGGTAACCACCAGTCCAATCTCTGTCTATGTCTGTGTTTGTTTTTGTTTTTATCTTCTATTTATGAGTGAAATCATACAGTATTTGACTTTCTCCCTCTGACTTATTTCACTTAGCATGGTACTCTCAAGGTCCATCCAGGTTGTCACAAATGGCAAGACTTCTATCTTTTTTTTATTGCTGAGTAGTATTCCATTGTCTATGTATACCCCATCTTCTTTGTCCATTTGTCAAAATTGTGCCATTTTAATGTTTTGTAGAATATAATAAATAGTTGTCTTGATGATTGTGGACATGTAAGACTGTTGGGTAGTATTCAGAAACATCACAATAATGGTGATTTTCCTAATTAATGTGTAGTCTTCAATAATTATAAGGAGTTATTTGTATGAAACGGTTGTCAAGCCAATAAGACTGCATGTACGCATCCATCATTTTCAGTTTTTCAGGATTGTTAGTAACCTAGACGTATTTCCCCCAGATAATCTTGTCTCCTTGCACGAGGCCTCACTTGTTCACATTTACCTCAGTGACAGTATCTTTGGTAGTAATACCCAAAGTTGTATATAATGGAGATGAGGGATTTTTCTTTATGCTGTGTATTGACAGGTAAAAGGTGACTTTGATTTCAGGATATATTACACGGACCACCGTTTTTTTTTTTCCTCCCCAAAGCCCCAGTACATAGTTGTGTATCATAGTTGTAGCTCTTCTTTGTGGGATACCGCCTCAGCAGGGCTTGATGAGCGGTGAGTAGGTCCAGGCCCAGGATTTGAACCGGAGAACCCCGGGTGGCTGAAGCGGAACGAGTGAACTTAACCGCTACACCACCCGGCTGGCCCCTACGTGGGCCTTCCTGAAACATAAGCCCAATGGCTTAATGAATCTTCCATGTTTAGGTGGTTTTCACAAGAAACCATTTCCAACAGAGCAGACTTTAGTAACCAACCTCTTTTATGCTTTCTTGATTCTCTTTCTCTTTTTCTGTTCGCATAACTTTTAGTATTTGTGTTTCTTCCTGGGCATGAACCTTGGGTAGAAGGTCTTCCCATATTCCTGCTCTCTCTTTTTGTTTTTGTTTAACCATATTTGAAAGTATTTTAGCTCCAGACTGTCCCTCTGTTTCCAGGAGATAGACAGGTACTGTTCCTATGGTGTCTTTTCATCATTCTTTTGTTTGGTATTTCTCTTTTCATGCATCTTGATAGTCTTTTTCATTTGTGTTTTCTCAGCATGGGGCTGTTTATGGTAGAGCTTAGCCTTCAGACCAGTCATGTCTGTCTGTCTTTGAAAACTCATGAGCCTCTTGATTTTCCTTCTTTCTCTTTTTCTCATGATAATCCAAGTAATATCCATAGCGTGTATGGTGTAACTCAATATATTCATTTTATGGCATGACGATGGCTGCCCAGCCGCAAAGAAGCCCTAAATTTTTGGATCTCAGAGACCCAGGAGTAGACTCCAGGCAACCCATAGGAAAGCCTTTGCCCGTTTTTGAATTGGGTTGCTTTTTGTTGTTGTTGAGTTGTAGAAGTTCTTTATCTGTTCTGGATATAATCCCTTATCAGATACATGATTTGCAAATATTTTTTTTGCATTCTGTAGGTTGTCTTTTTAATTTCTTGATAGTATCCTTTAATGCACAGAACTTTTTAGTTTTGCTGAAGTCTGATATAAATTAGACAAATAACTATTTTTTCTCTTGTCGTTTATGCTTGTGGTGTCATATCTATGAAGTTGTTGCCAAATCCAATATCATGAATCTTTTTCTCTGTTTTCTTCTAGGATTTTTATAGTTTTAGTTCATAAGTTTTCATCTTTGATCCATTTTGAGTTTATTTTTGCATATGGTGTAAGGCAAGGATCCAGCTTCATTCTTTTGCACGTTGATATTCAATTTTCCCAGCACCATTTGTTGAAGACTGTTTTTTCCTTGTTGAATGGTCTTGGTACCCTTGTCAAAAATCAATTGACAGTATATACAAGGGTTTATTTTTGGGATCTCTGTTGGTCTGTATGTTTGTTCTTATGCCATTACCATATATTTAATTTAGTTAATTAATTTATTTTTTGTGTGTGTGAGGAAGATCAGCCCTGAGCTAACATCCATGCCAATCCTCCTCTTTTTGCTGAGGAAGACTGGCCCTGAGCTAACATCCATGCCAATCTTCCTCCACTTTATGTGGGACACCGCCACAGCATGGCCTGACAACCGGTGCATTGGTGCACGCCCAGGATCCGAACCCGTGCTGCCAGCAGTGTCAGCTGCCGCACACTTAACCGCTGTGCCATGTGGCCGGCCCCAATATATTTTAATTACTATAGTTTTGTAGTAAGTTTGGAAGTCAAGGAAGTGTGAGTCCTCCAACTTTATTCTTTTTCAAAATTGTTTTGGCTCTTTGGGGCTCTTTGCAATTCCATAATGAATTTGAAGATCGGCTTTTCTTTTTCTGTGAAAAAGGCCATTGGAATTTTGGTAGAGATTGTGTTGAATCTATAGATTGCTTTGGGTAGTATTGACATTTTTTTTTTTTTTCCAATTTTTGCCCATTTATTATTCCTTTTTTTAAAAACTTTTATTTTTTTTATTGAGGTCATAATAGTTTGTAACATTGTGAAATTGCAGTTGTACATTATTTTTTTTCAGTCACCATATAAATGTCCCCCTTCACCCCTTTTGCCCATCCCCCAACCCCCTTCCTTTCTGGTAAGCACTAAACTGTTCTCTGTCTGTGTGTTAGTTATCTTCCACGTATGAGTGAAATCATACGGTGTTTGTCTTTCTCTGGGTATTGACATTTTAATGATATTAAATCTTCCTATCCATGAAGGTGGGATGGTTTTCCATTTAAGCATTTTAAAATTTCTTTCAGCAATACTTGGTAGGTTTTAGTGGACGAGTCTTTTACCACCTTGATTATTTAATTCTTTTAGGTGCTATTGTAAATGGAATTGCTTTTCTAATTTAGTTTTCAGATTTTTCCTTGCTGGTATGTAGAAACACAGCTAATTTTCACGTGTTGATCTTGTACTCTGCAATATTGCTGAATTTATTTTATGGGCTCTAGTAGCTTTATTGTAGATTCTTGGTGATTTTTCTCTGCCAGGTTTTTTTTTGTTACTGTTTATATTCCGTTCTTTTTTAATAATTTTATTTATTTATTTATTTTTTCCCCCAAAGTCCCAGTAGATAGTTGTATGTCATAGCTGCACATCCTTCTAGTTGCTGTACGTGGGACGCGGCCTCAGCATGGCCGGAGAAGCGGTGCGTCGGTGCGCGCCGGGGATCCGAACCCTGGGCCGCCAGCAGCGGAGCGTGCGCACTTAACCGCTAAGCCACAGGGCCGGCCCTATTCCGTTCTGATTATATATGGTTTATAGCCACTTAGGACTGTTAATGTTTTATCTTTTTATGTATTTTTTCTTGAGATACCTTGTTTACTTGTCATTTATCCATTTTTCCCTTAACTATTTTTCCTGCCTATGTCATTTATCCATTTTTCCCTTAACTATTTTTCCTGCCTATGTCAGTGTATTTGAAAAGACTGTTTCTATTAGTTTCAGTGTTCAACATTTCTCCTTTTTTTCTTTAATATTGATTCTGTGTTTTCATAGGCATATCTGGGTTTTTTTGGTATTATGTTGGTAAAATTTGGGATTTATCTTATCTTCCTAATTTTCTCTAATGTTTTAGAAGTGTTGTTCTGTGTTATGCATTATCTGTTTCATGGAGCTTTATATTTTGTGATCTTGAATTTTCAGTGTGCATGCAGAATTCAGTACTTTTTAAAATGTCAATTGCTAAAACTTTACATAGCTAACACTGAGTGGGTTAGATAAATGAATAATAATGATGCCTATATATTTTCAGGCAGGTAAATAACTTCTTAATGTTTTTTTCCTTTTTAGACCTTGCATCGAAGTGGGAGTTTCATTAATTCTCTATTACAGCTGGAAGAACTGGGATTTCGTAGTGGAGCACCCATGATTAAAAAAATAGCTTTTATTGCCTGGAAGAGTTTAATAGATAATTTTGCTTTAAACCCAGGTAAGTAATATTTTAAAATTTTGATTTTCTATGACTTAAACAAGATGGAAAAAAAACAAAGCTTTTGTGTTTGTTTTTTTTTTTTTGGACTTTATTTTGAAACTTAATCTATTATTATTTTCTTATTTTAAGGGAATGAATTTGTAGCTAAAAATAGAATTCAAAGCCTAGGTGTTATTGAAAACCACAGATATAAAGTTTGTTTTAAGCCATTTGAAAAACTGAACAAAGTGACAAATACTGTTTTTGGCTTTCTCAGTGTGTTCAAACACTTAGTTGAGCACTTTATGTACCTCTCATTTAATCATCACAATAGACCTGAGAGGATATTATCATTATTTTAGAGAGATTAAATAATTTAACAAAGTCATGTATACAGTAGATGATAGGAAACAGTTGTGATTGCTATGGAATAAAAATATCAGTGACAGATGAACTTTCTCCTTTCAGGAACTTTAAGACCGTATCGAATAGTAGATTTAACATTAATATATGGAAGTGATACCTTTTGGTTTACTTTAATCTTATCTTCCTGTTGTCCAGTAGAGGTGTTTGATATATATACGAGAAAGAGTAGCCCAAAAGTGGGTCAGTATAGGTACTACTAAACTGGGTAGTTAATCTTAGGTATAATTGATACTGTATATTTACAAGATCTGCTAAATAAGGTTGATTTCATCTTATGTTTTCCCCTGCCAAAGACCATTAATAATCCCTTTTCTTCCTCTTTTTAGTGTGTTTTGTAAGGTGATTATTTGCATTTGCTGTAATTACTTTTATTGAAAATATCTGCATTGCTAGGCACAGATTTTAATTGGAAATGTCACTTTTTGTTGTTGTTTTTGAACTGGCAATGTGAGGTAATGTTCAGGACTAAATAATAGAGTAGGAGTTCAAAAAGGATTAGAGGATTTGTTCCCACAGTAGTCTGACTTTATTTTCTTATAGAAATGTTAATTGAAAGCTAAATGGCAGAGTAGTTGTAAGAAGCATTGATGAATGCCTTCCCACCAAATACATGGCTTGACAGATGTTTCAAAATCCTTTTTAAGTCTCTGTAATAAATTACTTGAGCACAGACTGTCTTATTTTATGTGTCCTCTGTCACACTCAAGTAGTACACACTTCTGGTATAAATATTTTGTTTAAAGAATTGGATTTAATTTTTATGCTGAATTCTAAGAGTCTGATTATTAGTGTAGAATAGACCTGGATATAAATGAATCTGTTTAGATTTCCAAAATTAATGGCACTAGTAGTTATAATGTTTGATAAAATAAATTATTAGTAAATTTTTTAAATGACAACCTTTTTTGAGAGATTGTAAAAATATGCCTCTTTTTTTCTCTAAAATGAGGATGATGAGACTACTAGAGCAGCTTGGACAGAGTTTCTCAATGTTTTGGCATATTTGGCTAGACGGTTGTGGAGGACTGCCCTGTGTCTTATAAGAAATTCTTATCAGAAGTTCAGTGAATGCAATCCACTAGATGCCAATAGCATTCTCCATACCATTGCCTTTCAGTTGTAACAGCCAGAAATGTTGTAGACATTGCCAAATGTCCCTTGGTGGGAAAATGGCCCCTGGCACACAGTATCTAATAAATATTACTTATTCCTCCCTTGTATTTTTGTTGCCTTATTAAGTGTTGTGGTCTAGCTGTACTGGAGTTCATCAAAGTGAAAATTTGGGGGGGAACAGGAACAGCTCGTGATAAAAAAAATTGTTTAATTTATTCTCTTGCTGTGATAAAAGGATACTATTGCATACTCATTTTTAAAATTTAATCTTTAGCTTTTAAATGATTTTACCTGGGTGCTTATTTTCTTTTAAGAAATATTATGTAGTGCAAAAAGACTGAAGTTGTTAATGCAGCCTTTGAGTTCCATCCATGTGAGAACAGAGACTCTGGCGCTAACAAAACTAGAAGTCTGGTGGTATTTGCTGATGAGACTTGGACCTCATCTTCCTGCTAATTTTGAACAGGTAATGTTAAAAGCGTTGACTATAATACTTTGTCTTTTTATTAATGTATTCTTAAATTCTTACCAAACTAATCTTTCAGTGTTATTTTTGCTGTGTGTTAGCAGACCACAATATATAAAAGATCTTTTTTTCCTGACACAGAACTTGAGTTCATTTCCCTCAAGGGATGTTCTCCACCTGTCTGAAATGGAGCTTCTAAAAGCTTTTCAATCAATGTACACTCAAATATCTATTCTTATAATTGAGAGTAGAATCAGCATTACTGAAATAGAAATCAAGTGCTACACTGGGTAAATACAAAGTTGGATTAATTCTTATTTTTTGAATCTTCTTTTTTAGGCTACATAGTGATAACCAATCATTTATTCCCATCATAGCTTTTCAATATTGTTACAAATGAGTTTACAAATTCCTTTAGCTTTTTATATCCCCTCTGGCCTTTCAATATAAGACTCAATCTTACTTATACCTCCTTGTCTTTGTAATTAATCCCCTCCTTGGTTTCTGAATTTTTTTTACAGTTAAGTAAAAAAGGATAGCTCTGATGAATTTTATCTTTTTCATTTCTTTATTGCTCATCTTGGATTTTGGAATATAGTCATGTATGACTTAACAACGAGAATATGTTCTGCGAAATGCATTATTAGGCAATTTCATTGTTGTCCAAACATTGTAGAGTATACTTACCACACAAACATAGATGATATAGTTTACTACACACCTAGGCTATATGGTATTAATCTTATGGAACCACCGTCGTATATGTGGTCTGTTGTTGACTGAAATATTGTTAATGTGGCACATGTCTACACATTTTACTTTTGGATATGTGGTCCTTGTCCTCTCATCTGTATAAATAACTGCATAGCAGTGAATGTGTTCTTGGAAAGGGAGACTTATAATAAATATACTTGAGTTTTTTAGCAAGTTCTTTTTAAATTTTTAGTTAATATTTTAAGGGTTTTAAACTGGATAGAGCATGAACTAAGTGAAATTGGTCATTGATAGTAATATGTAATTGGGATCATAATTTTTCTAAATTCTACCATTATAAGGTCCTAGTAGGCTAATTTTATCCAGTTGTCCCACATACTCATTAGCATAATTTATTCATTGGATAGATTTGACTGGTACTGGAGTGGTCTTCGAAATGAACTTGAAGTTGTCTTAGTTCATATTTTCTTAGGGTGTGTTTTTAAAAAGTTTAAAACCAGTCTGTCTACCAATAGCGTTAAAACTCAGGTAGATGTTATTTGCAAAAGTTATTTATGTGTATAATTTTCCATCTGGAATTTAGAACTGAAGTTTATAGATAGTATACATTTAGGGCAAATACAGTTGTAATAAAAATTTTTGCTTTTCCAAATTTCAGTTTTTAGCCTGTGCGTTGAAACAGCCAATAAAATTCAACATAGCAAAAGAATTTAGACTGCTTCGTAAAGAAATTTAACTGTATTATGCAAGACTTTAAAAAAGTATGACAATTATGCAGTTTACAGATAGTTCCCCCCCACCACTTTTTTTTTTTTTTTACCCCAATAGGTTTGTGTGCCTCTGATTCAAAGCACAATAAGCATTGATTCTAATGCTTCACCTCAAGGCAGTTCATCTCGTATAGCAAGTTCTCCAGGTTTAAATCCTGTGACTCCTGTACACAAAGGTAAGAGGTAGACATACTTGTTTTTTTCTTCTTTTTTTTTTCAAAAGACTTCGAATGAAGGCTTTGCTCAGTGTTATTCACATAAAATGAAGCACTTCGTAATTTGGCTCCCTTATCAGAAAATCCGTTATGTATTCCTGATTGATTGTTTTCTGTGTGTATTGCATTGTTGTAGTTGGAAAAGATCAACTTTCTTCCAACGCATTATGTGATGTACATTCTATTGTGTTTGTTTCAGAACCGGAAGCTTAGGGCTATTATTAAAAACAACAGATCCGGGCCAGCCCCGTGGCGTAGCGATTAAGTGCTTGCACTTAAGAGCTTGCACTCCACTGCTCGCGGCTGGGGTTCGGATCCCGGGCGGGCGCTGATGCATCCCTTGTCAGGCCATGCTGTGGCGGCATCCCACATAAAGTGGAGGAAGATGGGTGCAGATGTTAGCGCAGGGCCAGTCTTCCTCAGCAAAAAGAGGAGGATTGCGCGGATGTTAGCTCAGGGCCGATCTTCCTCACAAAAAAAATAAATAAATAAAAACAACAGATCCTAGCAGATGTAAGAGATGTGGTTTAGTGTGTATACCATTGAAAGAAAGTTGTTTACTTATTATTATTGTTTTATATTAACTATTCTGAGTCAAATTTTTATATTTAAGTTTCAGGAATGTCTGCTTATTAATATTTCAAGGTATGGAATAATACCTGAGAATTATCTTCATGTGCATGGTGTGTGACACTAATCTTGTTCTTAACCTAGTAAGATTATTTGATTAGGAACTTTGGGGGCTTTTAAAAAAACTCAACTTTTATTTGAGAAAGAAACCGTTTACTTTTAAAGGTCTGTTTCATAGAAATGAAATGAAATATATTTATTTAGATAGCTAATTTAAGCTTAAATAACTTTTTTTTTTGTTTTAAGGTGCTTCCCCATATGGAGCCCCTGGAACTCCTCGGATGAACTTGAATTCCAGTTTTGGTGGAATGGCCACAATCCCCTCTATTCAACTTTTGGGACTTGAAATGTTGCTTCATTTTTTGTTGGGTCCAGAAGTCTTGAGTTTTGCTAAGCAAAACAAACTTGTACTGAGCTTAGGTATTTAATATTTTAAAAATAATTTCAATTATTAAAACAGTTCAGAACATAGTGCATTGGGATGAGGAGAGGTGTTATTTCCCCACAGCCAAAATATTTTGTAATTATATATGAAATAAGTATGAATCTTTTTAATAGAAAACACATTGGACTACGTAAAATTTTATATTGAGAAATTTATTTCGTAAAGCTTTGGTTTTGCATAAGTCTCTTTTTCTCCCTCTTTTAGAACCACTCGAGTATCCGTTAATCAGCAGCTCTTCTTTTTTTTCCAAACATGCAAATACACTTATCACTGCTGTTCATGATAGCTTTCTTGCAGTTGGAAAAGATGCTTCTGGTAAGTATTTGAGAGAAGATTTTTTATTTGTTTAAACCTGTGTTTAAAGAGAAAAGAAAATAGCAAATATTTATATTAGAGTCACCTATTGGTTAGATTGCGACTCAAGAGCTTTACATATAATTCATTTAATCCTCACAGTAACATTCTGTGTTAGTCCATTTTGCAGATGAGGAAATTGCATTGTACAGGGAAGTAATTAACTTGTGCAAAGTTAGATAGTAAGTGGTGGAGCTATGATTTAGACCTGGGCTCTATGGCTCCTGCATCTATACCTAAACTCCTGTGTTCTATAAACTATCAAATAATGAGGAGAAGAAATTTTAAAATTAAATAGTTTGCTATTTAACTGGCTGGGAGATTTTTTTCTAGTGGTTTTCAGGTATCCTTCTGAATCTTTGTTTTTCCTTGTCTTAAAATATAGAAAATACACATGGTAGAAAAAAAGAAAATAATTACCCTTAGTTACATGACCCAGTGTAAATGTTACTGTCCTTTTGAAAAAGCACATTTCTTTCTTTAAACAAAAATGAAGTGATAGTGTTTTATAAACTGATCAAAAGGTTGAATATTACAAGGAGAATTGTATGCTAAATTATTAAGTATTGTTCAGTTCTTTTTAGTATAAAGATGAAAGGGAGAGAGTTTTATAGTCATCTACTTCATTCTAAAGTTCTTTTTATTTTGACAGATGCAGTTGTCAATGCTATTTGGAAGGAGCTAATTAGCTTGGTAAAGTCAGTTATTGAATCAGGTAAGCACTATGAAACTGATCAAATGATTTTTATAGCACTCAGCGAATTGTTTGGCTTTCATATATAAAATTTGTTTTAAAATCATTTCTGAAGTATCATAGCTTTCAGACTTTACTTTTAAACAAAGCACTTTGTTGATTTAGTAAAAAATTAGTTTTTCATAACTGTATATTTTTACTCTTAAAAATACTGTATTTTCACCCCTAAAATACCTACATGTTTAGAACTACACCCCTCCTTTTGCTTTTTAATAGGTAACAAAAAAGAGAAACCAGGTTCTGAAGTTTTGACCCTCTTATTAAAATCTTTGGAAAGCATAGTGAAGTCAGAAGTATTTCCTGTATCGAAAACACTGGTAAGTATAATACCTATGTGCTGAAATTTAAAAACTATATTCTGAAATTGAATTTTATATTGATATTTGCACAGATCAGGATTTGGAAAGACATTTTATATTAAGTATTAGCAATTCAGCTCTGTAATAAATGCTATTCTATTGACTTCAGAGTCATGTGAAATCTTAATAAAGTAAATGACTACAACGACAACTACAAAAATCTTTCAATGTGGAAAAAAAAATAATAAGCCATACAGAGAAAATGGTGTAAAGGACATGAAACTTGAACTGAAAAAAACCCAGATGAACACTAATTTTATGACAAAATTGCTGAGCCTCACTAATTGTACATTTTTTTAAATACCTGGTAATAATCTTATGGAGCTTTTGCATTTAATGACTTTGGTATTAAACACCTTTTTAATTCTAAATAGTAGAGAAGGAAAAAGCAAATTGGCATACTTTTTATAATAGTCTCCCAAAATTCTTTCTGAGTCTGTTTCCTCTATGTACTGTGACAGTAATAACTGCTGTGGCAGTAGAGCATAGTGGTTAATAGCAAGGGCTCTGGAGCAGAGTAGGTTGAATCTCATCCCAGCTATTTATTTATTTACTTATTTGTTTGTTTCATTTTTCAGTGTTTTATTAGTTGATAAAATTCTTAAAGTAGACGTAAGTCATGTGACTCATTTATATTATTGTAAAGCCAAAGTTCAAATAACAGATATAAACATTTCTGTCTTACATAAATAAAGCATAAACATTTCTTTTTTCTTATAGAATTAAATTGACTATTGCCAACTTAGATATATTTTTTTTCAGGTGTACATTGTTATATTTCCCTTTCTGTGTAGATTATGTCATGTTCAACACCTAAAGACTCATTACAATCTCTCACCACACACATGTGCCGAAACACCCCTTTCGCCCTCCTCCCTCCCCCCTTCCCCTCTGGTAACCACCAGTCCACTCTCTGTCTCTATGTAATTGTCTGTTGTTTTTACCTCCTACTTATGAGTGAGATCATATGGTATTTGACTTTCTCCCTCTGACTTATTTTGCTTAGCATAATACCCTCAAGGTCGGTCCATGTTGTCACAAATGGCCAAATTTCATTGTTTCTTATGGTTGAGTAGTATTCCATTGTGTATATATACCGCATCTTCTTTATCCATTCATCCGTTGATGGGAACTTAGGTTGCTTCCAAGTCTTGGCTATTGTGAATAATGCTGCAGTGAACATAGGAGTGCATGTATCTTTACACATTTGCGTTTTCATGATCTTTTGATAAATACCCAGCAGTGGAAAGCTGGATCATATGGTAGTTCTATTCTTAATTTTTTGAGGAATCTCTATACTGTTTTTTATAGTGTCAGCCCAGCTATTTATTAGCGGAATGAACTTGGGCAATTTATCTATTCTCTTGACTCTTGTAAAGAGGGAATGTAGTATTAGTAATTATTTGAGTTGATACGTGCAGAGCAATACGGGCCAGGAACAAAATAAATGAGTTAGCAAATGCTATTTATTATTATTGTAATTGGTATCTGCTTCACATAAGAATATGTGAAAGCATATTTTCACTAGCATAACCCTTTTTGTCGTATCATTGTTAAGTTATATAGTTCAGGTTAATACCAGTATGGTAATATTTTTGGACAGCAATTTGGTAGGCTCTGTCACATTTGAGAGGTGTGTCTTAGACCCAGCTTCTAGTTAGCAGTTCTTGGAAATATTTGCTTCTGGCACTAGTGAGTACATAATTCATTGCAGAATTTCTTTTTTGTAGTATAAAAAAATAGAAATAGCCTCAATGGCCATTAATAGAAAAATGTTTGAAAAAACTGCACTTTTTCATATAGCAGTTAAGAATGTGTCTACATATATTGATGTAAAAACTCCATAACACAGTCAAATGAAGAAGATCAGTTCCGGAGTATCTCACAATATATCATTAATGATATAAAAGAAAATGACAGCCAGCTCAGGAAGTTACGCTTCTCTACTTACATATGTGGAAATTTAGACAGTCTAGAAAAATAAACTCTAAACTGATAGCATTGATTATCCCTGGAGAGAAAGAAGTATTTTGTCACTTTATTTCTTATATTTCTGTATTTAGAACTTTTTAAACTAACGCAACTGTATTCACATTGATATATGAACATTACTGTTTTTAAACTAATGAGAGTGTATTTACCTTAATGAATGAATATTATTTATAATAAATTGTTAAATTAAAAACATAGTTAATACTACTAGATTTTCACTATGTAAAGTACTATTTTTATGGCTGATTTACAGTAAAATCTTTTATCTTTCTTAGGTCCTCATGGAAATTACAATTAAAGGACTTCCTCAGAAAGTATTAGGTTCACCAGCATATCAGGTTGCTAATATGGATATTCTTAATGCAAGTATCTTAAATGTGATGATATGATTAAAATTAGTCAAAAAAAGAAGTTCCATCATATTTCCTTTTCTTAAACTTAGATTGTAAAATTCCAAGAGAATTGGCTTTGGATATGCTGATTGTGTTAAAGGAGAAAAGTGATAGATGAAGTAATAAATTAATGGAAAGAATTAAATATGGCACTATTAATGGAACTATTTTCTTGGATTAAACAAAGGGTTCCAGAAGGAAAGTTTTCTATTGGCTTGTACGTAATAACAGTGCTGGTTACTGTTAAAAATTTTGTAAGCTTAGTAACATTGGCTTTATTATGGTGAAGTGTACTTAATATCTGCAGGTTGTAGGTATTGTTGGTCCAGCAAGTTTTTAATTAATGTTCTTTTTATACCTGGAATCTATCACCATTCCTCATTTGCTCATATAGGTGGAACAGCTATGCTTAAAATATAAAGAGCTTGATTTTTGTGTGTCGTTTATGGAAATACATTTGCTATCATCTTTGTCATATCATAATTAATGACAAAAGTTAAATTTCTCAAGCTTAAAAGGATTGTATTTCATATAAGTGATTTTAGAAAATAAGCGTAACAAGAAGATTGTGCTCTTTGTAACAAGATTGACTACAATCTCCCATCTTTCTTCAGGGAACTCCTGCTTTGTTCTTAATTCAATTAATTTTCAACAATAATCTCTTGGAATGTGTAGAAGATGAAAGGTAATTTAAACTGAAACTATATATTGTTTATTTTGAAAAGTTTGTTATGTGATAAATGAGATCCTTTTGAGTTAAATACTAGATTGTAAATTTTTTAAAAATTAAAAAATCAAAAGAAGACTTGGAATTCATCATTTCTTGTTTCTTTGTCAGTTATTTTTAGAATTTTCTAATAGTATAATTAATGTATTTTGGCAAAAAGTATAGGTTAATGCATGATTCAAAATTTTTTCTTAGGTTTTTTCTCAATCTGGAAACGCTTGTAGGCTGTGTTCTTTCTGGTCCAACTTCACCACTAGCTTTCAGTGACTCTGTTTTAAATGTTATTAATCAAAATGCAAAGCAGTTGGAAAACAAGGAGCATCTCTGGAGAATGTGGAGTATTATAATCACCCCATTAACTGAATTGATTAATCAGGTATGATATAAGTCTGCTACATATTTCCCCCCAAATTTAAGAAATATTTTTCTTTTGTTTCTTGTTAGAGCACATGGGGAAGTGAATAGAACTTTGAATTTGAATAGAAGATATTCAGTACTTTTTCCTGTGGGATTGATTAATTTTCTACTCTTTAGATTAGTTGATTTCTTTTCATTGCAGTTCTGCCTTATTCAAAAAAGTATAACTTAATTGGGACTAAACAGGTCCAGGTAATATGATACATACAGTTCTCATATTTATATCTTGGATTCTTTCAGTATTTGTACTATGGAGAATAACGGTCATCTTGACTAGACTGTATATCCTTAGGATTCTCATGGTCAAGCCACGTTGGTGATACCTCAGAGTTATATAGTTGTTCCTAAATCAGTAATCTGTTGAGTAAGTCTTACATTTAAATGCTTACAAAAGTGGCAATCATGGCAGAGTGTGGAGCTCAAGTTCTGTCATTATTAATGGTTCACCAGCTGTTTTATCAATCTTTTTTTTTGTGTGTGTGTGTGTGTGTGTGTGAGCAGATCAGCCCTGTGCTAACATCTGCCAATCCTCTTTTTTTGCTGAGGAAGACTGGCCCTGGGCTAACATCCGTGCCCATCTTCCTCCACTTTTATATTGGACACCGCCACAGCATGGCTTGCCAAGCAGTGCGTCAGTGCGCGCCCAGTATCCGAACCGGTGAACCCGGGGCCGCTGCAGCGGAGCGCGCACACTTAACTGCTTGTGCCACCAGACCGGCCCCGTTTTATCAATTTTGAAATCAAATTATTCTTTTGGAAATATTCTGCTGTAACTCTCAAATAAAGTGAAGACTCCCAAGAATTTATTAGGTGATGGTGCAGTAGCCCTTATTTTGGCTACTCAAGCCAACACACCATTGAACATATTCTGGAAGAAAAAAGTTTACTTTCCTAAATAGCTTCCTACTGTTTCAGGGATAACAGAGACCCTTTTTAAAAGTCCTTGCTTGAATGCTACCTTCTATGTATAGTAAAAGATTTTGGAGTCACTTCTGGGATTCTTTTTAGGACTTAAACATAGTGCGTTGTTTCCCAGGGTTGCTGTAACAAATTACCACAAACTGGTGGCTTAAAACAACAGGAATTTATTCTGTTATAGCTCTGAAGACCAGAAATCCAAAAATCAGAGTGTTGGCAGGGTTGGTTTCTCCTGGAGCTCTGAGGGAAAATCTGTTCCATGTCTCTGTGTTAGCTTCAGGTGGTCAATTCAGGTGGTAATTCTTTGTTGTTGTTGTTGTTGTTGTTTTTTTGTGAAGAAGATCAGCCCTGAGCTAACATCCATGCTAATCCTCCTCTTTTTGCTGAGGAAGACCGGCTCTGAGCTAACATCTATTGCCAATCCTCCTCCCTTCCCCCCCCACCCCCAAAGCCCCAGTAGATAGTTGTATGTCATAGTTGCACATCCTTCTAGTTGCTGTATGTGGGACGTGGCCTCAGCATGGCCCAGAGCAGCGGTGCATTGGTGCGAGCCCGGTATCCGAACCCGGGCCGCCAGTAGCGGAGCGCACGCACTTAACCGCTAAGCCATGGGCCGGCCCTTAGGTGGTAATTCTTGATGTTCCTTGGCTTGTAGGCACATTGCTGCAGTCTCAGCCTCCTCCTTCACGTGGCATTCTTCCCTGTGTCTTCCCCTTTTCTTAGAAGAACACCAGTGACTGGATTAGGGCCCACCCTAATCCTGCATGACTTCATTTTTACTTGTTTACATCTACAAAGACCCTATTTCCAAATAAGGTCACATTCAGTTAGCGAGGTTTGGAGTTCACCGTCTCTTGAACATCTCAGTACTGGAGGACACAATTCTACTCACTACATGTAGTAAGATGTCGCTACTTATGACTAAAATTAGATGGTAATTTGTCTAACTTCTTCATTATTTTTCTTGTTTCAGACCAATGAAGTGAATCAAGGTGATGCCTTAGAACATAATTTTAGTGCCATCTATGGTGCATTGACTTTACCAATAAACCATATTTTTTCAGTACAGACATTTCCAGCGGTAAGGCAATGTCAGATTTTACTTGAGGAATTTACATTTTTCTGAAAATATTATTTCACCCTTTATAATGAACTCCAACAGTAATTTTTCCTAAAATAAGACTTCCTTATGACTTTTAATCGGCTTAGGGGAAAGGAAAATGGTAAAGGAGGATGGAAGTTCCTCTTGACATTTGATAATTGCTAGTATTGTGGCATTGTTAAAATTCTTCAATTTGAACTCCATGGCGGGGGGAAGTTACTGCCCTACAGTAGTGTCTTCAATGACACCTTAAATCTTACAGTGTTTTTTAAAATGTTAAGTTGTATTCTATTAGGCGTTTGATATGTAGATACACATTTTTAAATTTCTTCTTTATTATTGTTAGGCCACCATGAAGACCTTACTTAGAACTTGGTCAGAATTATACAGAGCATTTGCCCGCTGTGCTGCTTTGGTGGCAACTGCAGAAGAGAATTTGTGCTGTGAGGAACTTTCTTCCAAGATAATATCTGGTTTGGAAGATGAAGGCCTGTCAGTGAGTTTATCCCTATACTGACCTTTTTTGTATTTAAAGGATTCTTTTCAAGTAAATGAAACACAGCGTTTGTGAACTATCATTTACTACTACTTTTAGTTGATGAGTAACTAAGTTAATATATACAACAAGTTAACAGCTTTAGGAAACAACTTTGTGTCTTTGGATTCTAAGATCTGTGTTTCGGGTCCGTTTTTCAGGACCATTAACGATGATGCACTCTTACTACTCTGTTGTGTACCTGCTTGTGCCTGTGCCATTCTAGATTAATAATACAAGGACCTTGCTGTCTCGACCTTACTGTCTCATATCTATCTGTTAGATCGTTAAGGTCAATCCTTTGAAAGTCTGTAGGCTTAAAAATGTAGGTCTGTTTTCACTCCTCTTTCCCTTACTCAATGAAAAGGACAACTGCTGTCAATAGTTTATGTATCATTCTAGAATAGACCTCTTTCTTTGTATTTACACATAATTTACATATTGATACTCATGTTCGTACATGAATACAGTGTTCTTACCAGTTGAATTTTCTTTTTTTTTTGTGAGGAAGATCAGCCCTGAGCTAACATCCATGCTAATCTTCTTTTTGCTGAGGAAGACCGGCTCTGAGCTAACATCTATTGCCAATCCTCCTTTTTTTTCCCCAAAGCCCCAGTAGATAGTTGTATGTCATAGCTGCACATCCTTCTAGTTGCTGTATGTGGGATGCTGCCTCAGCATGGCCGGAGAAGTGGTGCATCAGTGCGTGCCCGGGATCAGAACCTGGACTGCCAGTCGCAGAGTGCGCGCACTTAACCGCTAAGCCACGGGGCCGGCCCCAACCAGTTGAATTTTCTGATGCATGCTTTTTTCATCTGAAATTAGATGGATTTCTGGCTCTTAATAGTGGTCCCACTGGTGAGAAGAATAGAGATACCTATCAAGAGCTAGAAATCCATCTTTTCAGATTTTTTAGTGCATTTATCATATCATCTTTTTAAAAATACTTGCACAATTCTTATTATTATCTTTCGATATGACAGAATTTGTCAAAGTGGGGGCCAGCCCAGTGGCGTAGCAGTTAAGTTTGCACAATCCGCTTCAGCAGGCTGGGGTTTGCCGGTTCGGATGCTGGGAGCAGACCTGTTAACTGCTCGTCGAGCCATGCTCAGGTGGCGTCCCACGTGGAAGAGCTACAACTCTACAGCTGTGATACACAACTATGTACTGGGGCTTTGGGGAGAAAAAAGAAAAAGATTGGCAACAGATGTTAACGCAGGGCCAATCTTCCTCAAAAAAAAAACCTTGAGCTTTAAAAGAATTTATCAGAGTGACTTCAAAAATGTAAACTAGGTCTTGTCACTCTTCTTTTTTTGTCACTCTTCTTAAAACATTTCTGTAGCTTTCGGAATAAAAATCTGAACTGCTTACAACTGCCCATGAGGCTTGTGTTACCTTTTCCAAGGAATCTTAACGTCATTAGTCTTTTTAATTTCTATCATAGCACCTTGTTACTTCCATTTTGGCACTTATCTCAAAATGGTTTTTGTACTTCGTTACGTTACTTCACGCACCCTCTGTGGGGTTAGGAGCATTTCATCTTGGTGATGTGTGTTCCTGACTTTTATCTGGCACATAGAGAGTGAATTTGTTGAATGTTTTTATAACTGTTAGGGAGAAGATTGACCCTCACTTTTCACCTTTTAAATATTGTCTTGGTTAGGCTTACATCTTTGTTCTCTTCCGGTAGAATTTAGAATCTGTTAGGTTTTATAAAACCTGTTGTTGAGATTTTGCTTGGCATTGGTTAGTTACCTTGAATTTATAGATTAATTTGGAAAAGAATTTACATCTTTACAATGTTGAATCTTTCCATCCAGGAATAATTGTGTTCATGTATTTTGTTCTTCTCAAGTAAACCTAACTAACTTGCTTGATTTTGGGTATTTTTAAAGCTATTTTTCAACTATTATAAATGGTCACACAGTCCCCCCCCCCCCCCATCGTGGTCTTCCCTGTACCCTCTCACCCTGCCCGTATTTGGTTGTTACTGGAGTATAGAAAAGCTGTTGCTAATTTCTTTATGTTGAACCAGTCTTGTGTCCTTGGGATATTCTTCTTGGTTATAGTGAAATTCTTTTAAAACATCGCACATTAGTGTTTTAAGATTTTGGTGTATATCTTCATCAGTGAGACTGGACTTTCTCATTGTCCATTGTTTATATTGCAGAGATACTAAGCTCTTGAATGATTTAGAAAGTAATAATGTTTGCTGTGTTCTTCAACAATTTGAATAGTGTAAGAAGAATACCATATCTATAGTTATATTGTTCTTTTTTGTCCTTAAGTTTTATTCCTGTTTTCTTGGTTGAACTTGATAATCAAAGGTTTACCTATTTTAAGTCTTCGAAAAAACCCAGCATTTAGTTTTATTTTATTGATCCTCACTACATTTTTTTTTGTGTGTGTGTGAGGAAGATCGGCCCTGAGCTAACATCTGCCAACCCTCCTCTTTTTGCTTAGGAAGCCTGACCCTGGGCTAACATCCATGCCCATCTCCCTCCACTTTATATGGCTTGCCAAGCAGTGCGTCAGTGCGTACCCAGGATCCAAACTGGCGAACCCCGGGCTGTCTCAGCGGAGCGCGTGCACTTAACCGCTTGTGCCACCGGGCCGGCCTCCCTCACTACATTTTTAAAGCCCTCTGACAGATTCTTTCGTATCAAAATATAATAACCAGAATTATGCCAGTATTTTTAAAAAGAATATTAAAATGCATTAAAAAGTCTGAGAAGATGGATTTCTAATTTTTAAATTTTGTCTTATATATACTGTTTTTTTTTTTCTATTTTCTGGGTTATTTTTCTAGCTGAAGTCTGAAAGCTTGCCTTTTTTCATCTTTTCCAATGTATGCATCTAAGACTATTCTTATATTTGCTATCAGTAAACAGCATGAGTTTTGATGTCTTTTTATAACAGGGTTATTTAGAAGGGTGCTTATTCATTTAAGAGTATAGTTCATGAGTGTGTGTGGCTATTTTATCATTAATTTCTGGTTTCATATTATGATCAGAGAGGATTGTCTATATGGCTTCTAATTTTGGGATCTATCCTCTAACTCTTGTGGTAGTTTTATGGTTGTTCATTTCTAAGAGACTTTTGATTCAAGTGTCTCTCTGTGAATTTGATATACTTAAAACATGCTTATTTATTTTGATGCTATATTGTCACACATAAAGGTTCGTGACTATTATGTCTTCATGGTAATGAGTTCCTCTTGACTGCCTTTTTCTTGAATTTTACCAACTTGAAATTAATATACCATTTTGGGAATTTGTGTCATCTTTTTTAAAATAACTTACTGAAAAAAAAAACTTACTGAGCAATATAGAGAAAATTGCATAAAACAGTTTCTGTGCAGTTTAACAAATTGTTATAATGAAACACATGTGCAGCCACCACCAAGGTCAGTTAAGGGAACATTGTCAGCACCTCAGAGGCTCCTCTGTGCATTTTGAATCACAATGCCCTTCTCTCCCCAAAGAGTGAATTACTATTCTGACTTTTTTGATAATCATCAGGGGTTTTTAAAATATTTTTACTGTACACACACACATACTATATACATTTGTTTAACATTGCCCCTTTTTTGAATTTTATATGAATAAAATTAATACTTTCTGTCTTTTGGGCTCAGTGTTATTGTTGGAAGGTTCATCCATGTTGTGTTTCACTGAGTTCATTCACTTATTGTTATACATTATTCTATTGTGTAGATTTAGGATTTTCTTTGTATATATCTATCAATTTATTTTAACCTTTCTGTGTCTTATGTAGTATATAAGTAAATATGGGAGTCTGTTTTAATAAGTGTATTCAAACTTCTCATATATAATAAGAAATATAGTGTATGTTCTTATTGTTAACATCTTGTCTTTTTTCTTTTTTCTCTTTACATAACATTTTAATTAAGCTTTATGTTTTAAGTCTTATGTTTTCTATATTATATATCCTGTTTTTTGCAGATACTACTCTTAAAACTTATTATCTGTCAAATTTGAAGAGTTAATATCCATAACATTCTACCCCAGCCAGTGAACACATTGATATGATATCACTATTCCACCAATTTTTTTTTTTTAATTTTATTTATTTATTTATTTTTCCCCCAAAGCCCCAGTAGATAGTTGTATGTCATAGCTGCACATCCTCCTAGTTGCTGTATGTGGGACGCAGTCTCAGCATGGCCGGAGAAGCGGTGCGTTGATGTGCGCCCGGGATCCAAACCTGGGCCGCCAGCAACGGAGCGCGTGCACTTAACCGCTAAGCCACAGGGCCGGCTCTCCACAAATTTTTATACTTGCCACCTTCCAGGTTTTGTTTACAAATCTTAAGATTTTTTTTTTTTTTAATTTTTATTTATTTATTTTTTCCCCCAAAGCCCCGGCAGATAGTTGTATGTCACAGCTGCACATCCCAGTTGCTGTATGTGGGACGCGGCCTCAGCATGGCCGGAGAAGCGGTGCATCGGTGCGTGCCCGGGATCCGAACCCGGGCCGCCAGCAGCGGAGCGTGCGCACTTAACCGCTAAGCCACAGGGCCGGCTCTCCACAAATTTTTATACTTGCCACCTTCCAGGTTTTGTTTACAAATCTGAACTTTAGTTATAGTTAGTATATTATTATATGGGGTACCATAAAACTTGGAAAACAAATATTTATTCAAAAACTGAAGATATTTTGTGTCTCGGCTTTGTTTCTTATATCTCCTTTTTTCCTCCTTGTTTTGCATCACTGTATTTTACAAATTCTTTGAGGAAGAAAAAGGACTAATTGTCAGCAAACTTATGTGTATAAGGCTGGTATCTTCTTATTTAATATGCAATCAATTGATTAGTAATGATTTTTAGGTCCAGAAAATGTATATCACAGGATTTTGAAGTAAATGTTCATTTGTTACAGCTTCTGCTATTGCAAATGCATAGTTTGGTACTATTCTTTTTTTCTTCTTCTTGGTTAACCTCCTTTTTGTCCTGTAAAGTTTTAGAATTTTTCTATTGTCTTTGGAACTTAGATATTTCACCAGGGTATTTCTTGGGGCAGCTTTTTAAATTGCTCTTTTAAGTACTTGATATGCCCTTTCAATCTACAGTGCTATGCCTTCATCTCAGGAAAATGGCCTTGGCGTTAGTGGTGCTCCTGGGCCTTCTTTCTGAGTACCATTTTAGATGGTTGTTAGACCTTTTGGGCTTGTCTTCTGTGTCCCTTACTTTTCTTTCTCTGTATGTGTTTGTGTTTTGCTTTGGTTTGGTACTGCTTTCTGGGAGCTTGATATTTCTTTCTCCATTCCTTTGCAGTTTAAATGCTGAGGTGTTTTATAATGGTTTTGTTTTTACATTTAGTGTTTGTAAGTAGGTATGATTTCCTTTTACCTTTGAGGATACTCGTTTTCTTCTGTTTCTGTTATTAGCTCTTTCCTCATGGATTAGTTTTGTTGGTATTTATCACACCTTCTTCATGGTACTGGTTCTCCTGGTGATTGTGCATATTTTTCATTAAAGGTTAATATTAAACAATGTTGGTAGTTGGAGTGTATTTCCTAACCAGGAGAGAACCTCTATTTTTATGGCTTTGATAGCAAATTTAGTTATAGGCATCCTGTAATTGTGAGCAAGAAGGGACCACCTGGAACTTGAACAATTTTCTTTTTTTTTTTTTAATGGAAGTGTGTAGATTATCTGGACTGACCTTCCACATGGTTTTCATAGATTAACAGGGGCACTGTCTTCCTTCTTCTGGCCCTTAACACCCATCGGGGGTGGCTGTTTTTGGGGGCAGACATGTGAATTAGTCCAGTGAAGTGGACAGTGGAAGATAATGAAGGATAAAGGAAGAAGAAAGTGCAACTGTTTTAGAGATTTTTCATTTAGCCATTTGCTTTTTTAATAACCATCACATCTTTTTCTCAGAACCCTCACTGTGTCTTCTCTTACTCAGAGGTTCTGCTAGGAAAGCTCACTATTTTTGAGGTGTTCTTTGAGTCATGGTGCTGGGATTTCCTTTGTTCTGTTTTTAGTCTCCCCCACTTGTGAAAAAAAACTTCCAGAAAAATTTCTGATGCTCTGTGGGTTTATTTGTATTTCACTTGGATTAGAGGAGGAAAAGGAAAGGGCATGAGGGCACTTAGCTACTTTTTCGTTTTTTGTTTTATTTTTGCTGGGTTTAGTGAACACTTGTAATTTTCAACAGGAATTTGATAAAGAATCTAATTATGAACCTTAGCTCTTCCATTCTCAGTTTATTGGTTTGTATGCTGAATTTTATGGGCATCTTAAAGCTGAATTATTTTCCATAGGTGTTGAGAAACAAAAAGTATAGTACTTGGCACAGAGCAGTTAACTGGGAAATATTCGTAACCATATTCTTTTTTTTTTTTGGTGAGGAATATTCGCCCTGACCTAACATCTGTGCCAGTCTTCCTCTATTTTGTATGTGGGATGCCTCCACAGCATGGCTGATGAGTGGAGTTGGTCCCTGCCTGGGATCCGAACCCGTGAACCCGGGCTGCCAAAGCAGAGCACACGGAACTGTAACCACTCAGCTACAGGGCCAGCCCCCATAACCATATTCTTAATGTGCTTTTATATGGTGTAAGCTATGATGTGGTGTGTTGTTATATGTCATGTATGGGAATGAAAGTCTTAATATTTTTTTGTTGATGCTTATTACTATTTTTGAAAACTATGCCAGCAGTTGAAAGATCCTAATATAATAATATGTAACTATTCTTTCCTAGAATTTGTTGTTCTTGGATAGGATCATTCATATTATTACTGTAATGGTTGATTGCATCGACTTCTCACCATATAATAATAAATATCAGCCAAAAGTTAAATGTAAGTATTTTCTTTACTTTTGTTTACCCAATATTTCATAAACATGGGAAATGTTGTCTGGGCAAATCCTAATAGCTTTTCCCACCTCATTTTATGTACTTTTGATGTTGTATAACCATGTCAGTTACTATGCTGGGAGCTCACATGCTCTTTCTCTTTCTCTCACACATACTACCCAGGAAATATCTTTACTCCTTTTTATAATGCAGAAAGATAAATACTATTGTATTTAGAGATTGCCTAAATAATAATAATACAAGTGATTTTACTTATTCCATCTGGTCCAAGGAATTATCTGGATAAGAAACTTTGACATGTATTAAAGTGTTTTTATTTGGTAGCCTGATTTAAAATAATCATTGAGTTGACATTAAATTGAATAGGAAATCATAGCAGCAGTTAATTGATTATGGTTTTACTGGAAATTTAAAATAATTCTAAAAATTTTTACTCAGTTTTTACCATTTTAGTTAAAATTGGACAATTAAAATAGTAATAAGCTGTCTGATTTTTGAAACTACATGACTTGGTTAATTGTAAATTATATTCTAATACGTGTTTTAACCTACTAATTCTTTGAAATTAAATGTTTCCACTAGTGATTATATGTACATATTATATAGGAAATAACCTTCTGGTGATGAAAAATGTTGATGTTTAAAGATATTACTTCTCCTCTAAAGATTAGGAACATACTCAATTTCCCTTTAATAAGATCTATCATTGATGAATTAGTGTAAAGATTTCTAGAACATAGAATATTTTTAGAATTTTTATTTTTATTTTTTAGTGTTTCAGTTTTTACTAAATAGTAATAAAGAGAAACATGTTAAGTGTCTATGGTGTATTACAGGTCAGAGTGTCCCAGCCTCAATGCCACAGAAGTAGGTTGTAGATGTGCTTGAATTTTTTATCTTGGCCCCCCATCTTGGGCTGAGCAGGCCTACTCAGTGTGTCAGAAAAATAAAATTATCTCTAAATACCATAACTATAAAAAGATTATATAACAAATGATATTAGAAATTATTTTGTAAGCCACTTTGTGGCTCTGAAAAGTTTGATAAGGCCAAGATGATGAACCCTGTGTTGACATAAGTGTACCTATTTTGTTACTTCTGAAGAATTAGAATTAACTGAATATCCAGTCCATCCTTGATCTGTAAACCCACAATTACAAACGTCCTTTGTCTTTTCATTCTTTGTCTTGTAAGAGGTGTTCTTGCTGTTAAATTTTATGGATAACTGGGAGAGATTTCTAAAATCTGCCAGCAAAAGTTCAGGAGGTGAGGAAACAAAAATTAGAAATAGTTAAAAAGAAATAGTTATTATTATTCATGGGTATGCATCAGAATCACTTTGGGGTTTTTTTTGCTAACTTTTATTGTAATAATTTCAGTTTTCAAGAACATTGCAAGAGTTATATACAGACACTTCATATCTTTTACTCAGATTCCTCAGTTAACAGTTGATTGCATTTGTCTTATCATTTTCACGCCCCCTCATTTATACATTTTATTTATTTATTTTTCCTGAACCATTCAAAGTATGTTATAGACAAGTCTTCAACCTGGAATAGTTCCTGAGTCTTGTCATTCATGACTTTCAAAAGTGAAGAGCAGAGGGAGTTACTTTTTGAGTGTCACTCAGTCTCGGTTTGTCAGTATTTCCTGAAGGTTAGAGTCAGGTTTCATTCGTTTCTTTACAAGGATACTGCATAAATAATGCTCTGTTTTTTTCCGTGCATTATATCAGGAGGCATACAATGTCAGTTTGTTCCATTACTGGTGATGTTAACATTTACTATTTGGTTAAGATGGTATCTGCCAGATTTTCCACTGTAAATTATTAAATACTTAAAATTAATAAATTAATGTTTTGTGGCGGATACTTTGAGACCATGTAAATATCCTGTTCCTCAGCAAGCTTTCACCCATGAGTTTATCATCCATTGATGCTTCTTGCCTAAAAGATTATGATATCTAAAGTGACAGTTCATACTGTTTCATTTGATTACATTAGATTAGTTTGTATCAGAATGTCTATCTCTTTTGTCTTGAATTACATCAACTCTAAAAGCTGTCCCTGCTTTGTTTCATTATATTCCCACAATAAGTCATTTTGCAGTTGTTTATTGAGCACTGCTAGACACCAGTCACTTCTAGTTACAAGTGACATCCTAATGTAAGGTGTAGCTTCCTTTGTCCCCTGTTTATTCTATTCTATTCTATTTATTTTATTTTATTTATTTTATGTTATGTATCTATATATAAGATCATTAGGAGGTTTTTTTTGCAGAGAAAGATTCGCCCTGAGCTAACATCTGTTGCCAATCTTCCTCTTATTTTTTTTCTCCCCAAAGCCCCTGTGCATGGTTGTATATCATAGTTGTAAGTCATTCTAGCTCTTCTCTGTGAGCCGCAGCCACAGCATGGCAGCTGACAGGCAGATGGTGTGGTTCCGCGACTGAGACATGAACCTGGGCCTCTGAAGCAGTGAGCACCAAACTTGAGCCGCTGGGCCATCAGGGCTGGCTCTGTTTATTTTTATCAACAGATCTCTATTATTCAATGGTTTATAATTCATTACTGGTAGTATTTAATGCTCCTGTTGGCTCCTTTGACCTTTTCATATGTTTCCATTATTCTTTGAGAACTTTGGCATAAGAGATTCAGGCTCATCCTGTACTTTCTCTGCCCCAGCCTAGCACCATAACTCCAAGAAACGTGATTCCTTTTAACTGAGAATGGCATTTAGAAACCAAGATCTGTTTATTGCTGTTAAGATGTCACTACTTCTGGATCCTCCGGACAGGTGGAAAATAGATGTTTATGAACTATACAGTTACTATCTGTTTGTCTAGATATACTTTAAGTTACCACCTAGTATCACATGGTTTGTTCTAGTCTTACCTCTTCCTCTATTTACCTATCTTCTCTAATAGTGAGAAACCTTATTCTCATTACCCTCAATATATTCACTGTTTGATCAGTCTCTTGTATGTAACCAGTCTCCTGACTCGTGGGCTATCTTTTCAGCCTTAGCATCCTGGCTAAGAATTGCTGGATGGCCTTTCCAATTTATATTCATGGCTGAGAAACTGATTCTGGGGAGGAAGGTTGACTTCCTTTTAGAAGGCAACACTTGTTTTTCATTTCACCACATGATATTTTTAATTAAGAAGCATTGAATTAGTTTTCTCTTAAATCTGAGATATCTTACCTTAAAAGAATAGATTCTTTGAGGGAAAGGTAATTTTGGAATGGCTATGCTTTTCTTGACAAGACAGATATGGGTTTATCCTTGTAGGAGGTATCTGGAGAGAGAATATGGGATTTGGGTCTCTGACTTGTTCAGTGTTTATTTCTGGGTTCAATGTACTATAGAAGAGCCAGGAAGCAATACTTTCTAAAGGAAATTTTGTTTCTTCTTTTAAAAACTGACTTTTAAAATTTTATTTTGGAACCTATTTTATATAATTTAGTACTTTCTTACAAATTAGTTGTTGAGATTCTGAGACTGTAAAATAAAAATTTGAAATGCATTTAATAATTCCTTAGAGAAAGTAGACTCATTTTTCTGGAATTCTTGTTCTAGATCTCCCAGTTTTCCTTTGTCTCTGATTCTGTTTTAATGTTGTAGTGCTATTTATCTATTAATGGTATATCATTTTAAGATTTGTAGGTATCACTCTAGAGAAACACATTTGTTAGATGTATGTGTCATTTAAATGTGAGATATAAATTGTAAAGATAAATAGTGACACTTCCAATTTTAAGTTTTAATAAATTCAATTTTATCTTAGCACCGCAGAGACCTTCAGATTGGTCCAAAAAGAAGAAGGACCCCCTAGGGAAATTGGCTTCTTTATTTAAACTTATTGTCAGAGTGATCTGTTCTTTCCATGCTCTGACCCTGAAGGAAGTACATTCCGATACTCTTGTCGCTATCGGCAGCTCAATCACCAGCATTCTTTCCAATGTACTTGGACGTATTTCTTTGCCTTCTATGATCCGAAAAATATTTGCAACTTTAACAAGACCTCTGGCATTATTTTATGAAAACTCAAAGTAAGTATTTTGGGCTTAATAGCTTTGAATTAAACGTATGTAATTTAGATCTAGGTAGCAAGCTTGTTGTTTTCCTTTCAGCTTTGTTGTAGATGGCAATCTTAACAATTTAGTGGAGAAGGTAATATATTAAACTATACTTTTGTTAAAAAGGTAGTTCAGATGGTACATAAATATAAGGTAGAAATTGGAAGTTCTTTTATTTTGCATGCTGGCCCAACCTCCTTTTCAATTTAGTGCTTATCTTTTCAAATTAGTTAATACAAATAAGCATACTTGTTAAATGTATATGATGTGTATGAAAGCACACTTGATATGCTAATTTGCCATTAAGTATATGGTACATACTTAATATATTGTGTGCATCTTGCATCATACACCTAAGGATTTCGTTCTGTTTAATGTCTGCATAGGGTTCTGTGAAACTTTTTACCCAATTTCCTGTTGGTGGGCATATATGTTTTTCTAGCCTTTTCCCTCAATAACAATATTGCAGTTGAACATATTTGTACATAAATCATTGTTCACGTTTGCTGCTATTTCTACAGAACAAGGTGCTGGAAGTGAAATTGTTAGTTCAAAGGGTATGCACGTTTAAATTTCTGATACCCTCCAAAAGTTTGTGTTAATTTACATTACCCTTTACATTTGAATCGAAGCAACCAGTGCCTTAAAAAACAGCTGAAAAATCCAAAATAACATCCTTTTAAAAAGCATTTTGAAAGGATTCATCAGTGTTCTTTATAACAAGCGTGTGTGTCAGTCATAATTCAGTCTGTCTTTTATAAATTAAATTTGCAGAGAAAGTTTTAGGAACAGATTTTATCAAGTACAAAAAGGAACCCTAAATCCATAAATTTTTTGCAAATCTTTTTTAGTCCTTAAACTTCATCTAAATAAAATAAATTCATGTTTTTTTAAAAAAAAGGTCCAGAAACAGGTAACTAGTATTACTACTTTGAGTGCTATTCCACATGTTTTTCTGTGATTCATTTTTTAAAGATAGACTTATTTTACGTTTAATGTTTGGCAGTTTGACATTTTTTTAAGTCTTGGGCACCTCTTTATATCACTACATGTCTTATTTTTATGGCTGCATTATGATATTTTTAAGTTTAACTCTGTAAAATATAAATTTCTTTATGTGTTTTTCTTCCCAGGCTTGCTGAAGTTCCTCAAGTGTATAGTTGTTTGAACAACAAGGTAAAAATAGATAATTGTCCATAAAACGTACTTTCATGCTGAAAAAATATTAAGGTTTAAGTAATTGTCTTAAATACAATTCTGTTGATTTTTAAATGGGTTATTATTATACTTCAGTTTTAATGGACATTTAATAACATGACATGGACACAATCAAAAGGTAGTTTTTTTAAAGAAGGATTTAAAATTATTGCTTTAATTTGTATATCTCATCAATTCCTATCTCATTTCTTTATATTTGAGGGTAATGGGTTCTAATGTCTTATAGATAAAACTTGTATAGGCAACTATTAATCTCTATTATAGTTGATGTGAAAATAATTTTTTCAGTTAATGGAAAATAAGTTTGAAATCAAGCTATAATACCAATAATCAAAGTAAATTCACCTGATAATTAGTTAGCTTATAAAGAAGGATATATATTTAAGATTGATGGAAGCTTTTTAAAAACCCTTTCAATTTTAAAAATTGAAATAGTAACATGTTCTGTGAGCTAATTTAGTATGCTCTGTGCTTTTATTTTTTTCGGTTTTAAAAGTAACATTTCAAAATGTTACCCTAATAAACTTTTCTTTTTTCCCAGTTAGAAAAGCTACTAGGAGAAATTATTGCTTGTCTACACTTCAGCTACACTGGAACTTATGACAGTGAACTTCTTGAACAGATCTCCCCATTATTATGCATAGTATTTTTGCACAAGAATAAACAGATTCGAAAACAGAGTGCTCAGTTCTGGAATGCCACATTTGCTCAAGTGACGATGTTGATTTATCCTGAAGAGTTAAAGTATGCTAACAACAAAACTCTTTTGTACAATTATTCTATTGTGATCATGTAAATTGGTATTTTGGTTTTAACGTAAACTTTTCTTATGTGGAATCATTGCAGAGGATTCCTTAGTTGAAATATTATTATTTGAAGTACATAGTAATTATTAAACATTATTTAACCCTTTGCTTTGGTCCTTAGAGTAGCCTTGCTTTTAGGAACATAAAAAACAATTCAAAATTTTCCTCAATAAAGAAATGCAAAGGGGAAGAAATTGATGGTTATTAAATCTAGGTGATGTGTACATGGGTACTTAATGTAATAGTCTACTTTTGCTTGAAATTTTCCGTGATAAAAATTTGAAATATTTGAAAAGCTTTTAAAGAAAATCGGAAACTCAGAAGAGTTTAATGAAAAATTCAAACATTATCTGTCTTGTGTATTTTTGTGTATTTAGAGTAAGAAGCAGTCTTTAAGTTGGATATATTTTGCCACTTGTAAGTTATAATGAAAATGTTCTTGTTAACATATCATCAGTATGCACCAGTACTACTTGACTCAAAGTATACATGTTTGTGTACTTTTTTAAAGACCAGTACTAAGACAAGCCAAGCAAAAATTTCTGCTTCTGCTGCCTGGTCTGGAAAATGTTGAAATCATGGAGGAATCCAGTGGACCATATTCAGAGGAAGTAAGTTTGATTTTTTTTTACTTTTGAATGTTTGAGTACTTTGAGTTTTAAAAAGGACTTAGAATGTTTTGTTGAAGTGATAAACAAGTAAAACCTGAACAGAAGGGCTCCATAACATAGGATTTTTCTATATAGTCAGTTGTGTGGCCTGAGATACTTTTATGAAGTAAGGGCAGTAAATTTCACAATGGATTCTCATGTAAATAATCTCTGATTCTTATTCATTAATGATCTTTTTTGGACTACAGCACCTCATGTGTATTGTTTTGCAAAGGTTGTAATTATTAAAATATATGATTAAATGTTGCTTTAGGTAAAGTAGAAATAATAGTTACTAGTCTATGTCTAGGCAAAAGCTACCCTTTGTTTTCTTATTTCTTTCCATCAAATCGCGCATTCCTTCTGTCAGAAAAACACATCTTTGCTATCACATCACCCTTTTGGACCAAGGTTACTTTGGCTAATAATACTTTCTTACTATCTGAAGATCAAGGAGTAAAGGCATGGGTACTATATACCCATGAGGTGGAACATCCTTAGACAACTTTTTTCTATTCAACACAAATGAAGGCTAGCTGTTTTTTGTTTAGAATCTGTAAGAGAAAAAAAGTGTTATAGCTAGCTAAGTGTACCCTATTTAGTTTTGGTTTTGGGCTAAAATGAAAATTCTTATCAAATAATTATCTAGATTTGTTGAGACTTGTTCAGTGTAATTTGGCCTGAAGAAGCCGTTATTATCTGTTGGGAGGGACATGATAGTTAATATTTTCTACCATACATGCTTCAGTGTTTAATGTTTAAAGTTTTTGTGGCTTTGATTTTTCTTTTAGAAATATTTCCAGTAATAGGAGTATTTGAGTCATTTTTGTATTTTTTATGTGGTATATCTTATTTTCAGAATTCATAAAATTAAATGGTGCAAAACAGCTATTGTGTAAGTTGGAGACACCAGCCCTATTGTTATTACTGAATTAGACAATAGCTTTCTTTTCTTTGACATAATTTTAGTAGGTTTGAATAATCGAAAGAAATTTGAAATGACTATTCATTACACTGGAATTTTCAAAACGTGAAAAGGAGAAATAAAATAGAACAGTTGCACTTTATGGAATTGCTTTATTTTTAATAAAACAGACAGAAAATTCACACTTGAGTATGAAGATAAGTGGCATGGAAAGAAAATCAAGTGGAAAAAGAGATTCTTTTTTGGCGCAAACCAAGGATACAAAAGGAAATGTGAAACCACCAGCCAAAGTAGGTTTTTCCAAAGTTTATGTAATAGAACTTTTAAAATGAATATGGTAGCTTGAAAACATGCAACTTCTAATTGGAAGAAAAAGCTGTTAAAGACTGAATAAAAGATGGGGTTGCCGGAGAATAATAGAGTTTTGTCTGGAAAGACTGTTAGAATGGCGTGGAAATCTAGAAGCTTTGGGAGATGTTTTCGTCTGAGTAAAGTTAAATCTGCATAATACTTTGCATCCATTAAGTATATTTACTCCAGGCAGCAACCCCCTTGAGATGGAATGAAGCTAGGTATGAATAACTGTAACATAGGTGGCATAAGAGGAGAATATTTTAGAACTTGTGTTACTGAATAGAAAGAGAATCCCTAGGTAAAACATCTATTTCAATCTCAAATCTAAAATGAAATACCTTGCTAGTTGTCACTTAAAATAGATCTCTCTTCAGTGACCTCCAATAAGGAAGGGGGTATTCTAGAATTTTGAGACCATGGCCTTGGCGAAATTAAAGAAAAATGTTATTTTTAAAGAATAACTCCAACACAGTCTTGTAGCAACTGTAAAGTAGAATGAAAACAATAATCACACTGAGAATTTGTAAAAACAACATTAAGGTACCAGTGTTATTGGTATATAGGACATATTATTTTGCCATCTTTTCCTTAACTTGACTAGTTCATGCTTCAGCTTGAGAGCTGCAGACTTACTCTCCTCTGGCCAAACCACTTGATTTCTGTGTTGGTCTGAAAAACATATTTGCCCATGCTTTGTTGGTAAGCACACACTTGCCTACTTTTTAAAGAGATGATACAATTTTTATTTTCTGAGTATTTATTAGAGGCAGAATGAAAGTGAGGGACATTGTACTAATTGTTATTAACCAGAAATATCGTATGATTTTGTACTTTAAAATCCCTAGTCATTAATTGAAAAAGTTGATCAGACTTCTAGAAGACAGATTTATTGATATATTGGAAAATAACTTGGAAACTCAAATGTACATTTACCGTTTTTTCCGATTTGCAGTTCAAACTAGAATCATCTCCAAAAACGAAGAGTGAAATGCCTTTGGAAGAAGAAAAGTCTACTGACTTTGTGTTTATACCTCCAGAAGGAAAAGAAGCAAGGGAAAGAATACTGACTGAACATCAGAAAGAAGTGCTGAAAACAAAGAGGTTTGTAGTCTCTTTATCTTGAATTGGGTATTCTGTTATTCATAATTAGATTTCATGCAGCAAACTATAACTTTGTGTTTAGAACTGACACTGTATACTGTACTATATTTTAATGCCAAAAAGATTTTCCATACATAACTATATTTCATAGTATATAAAGCTACCTAGTAATGTAACAAATGTTTCTAAACTGAATTACTTTATTCAGGTAGTATGGGAGGGAGAGGTAGAGAAGATGGTTTCTTGAAAAATCTGGAAAATAAGCATCTAAGCCTTGATTTTATATTGTTATTAAAAGATAACTAGATGTAGAATTGTAAGTTTAATTTCTAATTGTAGGAATACATGAAGTTTTATATAAAAGTTACTTATATAAAGTCTTTTTCAGGTGTGATATACCTGCCATGTATAATAATCTGGATGTTTCACAAGATGCTTTATATTCTCAGTATAGTCAGGAAGCGTCTATGTAAGTATGGAAGCCGTTGGAGTAACTGGTTTTCCAATTTTTACTTAAAAACAGTATTCTAATTTATACACTCATTTATTTCAGGGAAATTCCTACTTTAACCGAAAAATCAAAGGAAGATTCCAAGATGATATGTAAGGTATATTTGGTGTTTCATATTTTAGGGTTTTTAGAATCACCATTCCATTATGGAGTCTCTGATATTAATTTTAAGATATATTACATAATCTCTTAACTCTCACTAGCAGGCTTTAGGACAGTTGTAGTCATTGTGTGTTTGTATGTGTCAGTGTGTGTGTGTGTTTAAAATAAGTGTATTTGGCTGTATTGAATATTTACAATTAGACAGCCAAATTAATGGGCATCTGCCACCACCTTTGGAATATTTGAAAAATACTGAAAACCAGTGATTGCTTTTTGAGTTACTAAAATTTCACACTAGAATTTCCCAGAAAGTCAGACTTGTTTGCTGGTTAATCTATATAAATATGTACATTTCTGTGCAGGAGGAACAAATGGAGAGTGACATTGTCATTCCTCAAGATGTCACGGAAAACTGTGGTATGGATGAACATCTTGAAAAAGCTTCCTTTTCAAATGAGTGTGGTTCCATTGAGAAAACCAGTCCAGAAATACTGAGCAGTAATAATGATGCCAGAAAAAAAGCTTTAATTTCATCAAAGAAAACATCAACTGAATGTGCATCTAGTGCAGAAGACACTTTTGGTGTCAGCAGTAGCTCAGTTTCTAATGCCACCATTTCTGGAACTCGCCCTCAGCCTACAAGTCGAAGGCAAACCTTTATTACTTTGGAGAAGTTTGATGGTTCAGAAGATAGACCTTTTAGTCCATCCCACTTGAATAATATGTCATCAACTGTTACAGTGAAAAATAACCAAGAAGGCATGACTAAAACAGACATTCCACCAATAGCAAAGAAAAGAGAAGTGGCTCTTTCAAAATCTGACTCTGAAAAAGTAGTACATGGAATTAAGAGATCAAGCCGAAGGTCGAGTAGAGCTGAACAAACAGGGAATAAAAGATCTAAGGCCTTAATGAGAACTGATCAGGAAAAAAATACTCAGGAATTTATTGATGGCATGGTAGCCTTAGAAAATAACCCAACTGGTTTACTTAATCAAACAGAATGTGTATTAGATAATCAAGTTCATCTCTCTGAATCGACAGTGGAGTATGAGGATGCAATGCTTAAACCAACAATGGAAAATGCTGTATTATTAGAAAACAATACTATAGAAGAGAAAACCTTAGGAATTAATTTGGAATCCAAGGAAAATACACCCCCAGCTGCAATACCAGCAGATCAAATGGTAAATGAGGATAGTCATGTTCAGATGACTCCAAATCAGAAAACTCTCAGACGCTCTTTAAGGCGACGTTCAGAAACAGCAGAGCCTACCAGTGAGAGCCAAGATAAAGAAAATAATAATCAAAAAAAGGAAAGACGTAAGGAAGAAGAAAAGACTCTTCAGAAGAGTCCATCGCATGTAAAAGATGATGTGTTACCTAAGCAAAAACTGATTTCCGAACAAACCATACAGGAAAATTTAGTTGAGAAAGGAAATAATTTACATGAAAAGGCTTTTGGGGAAACCAGCACTAATGCTGAAATTGACGAAAATAGAAGAAACCCAGACCTTGAGAATACTAAATCTGAGGGAGATGGTGCCCAGGATGTTGCAGATAAGTCCTCTGAGAAACCAGTAAGGGGACGAACGCGGTATCAAACAAGAAGAGCATCCCAGGGTTTACTTTCCAGCATTGAAAACTCAGAATCCGATAGTTCTGAAGCAAAAGAAGAAGGTTCTAGAAAGAAGAGAACTGGGAAATGGAAAAGTAAAAGCTGTGACAGTGTTGACATTGAAGATCAAGAAGAGAAAATGGTAAAACAGGAATGTATAAAAGTTGAAAAGCAGACAGATGATTATAAAGGAAGTTCTGAAGTAGACATAGATATAAAATCTCAAGTTTGTGAGGAAAAAGATGAAAGTAATACTGTACCTCTTCAAGATTCTACAATATCTTCAGATTTATTTCAAGTTTCTGATGATGTATCAGATACTTACGAGGGAAGGATTATAGCCAGCAAATGTGCAGAGTATTCCATTTCAGATCTTCCTGTATCAGAATCAAATCTAAGGACTAGAAATGCCAATAAGAGATTACATAAGCGAGATTCTATAGAAAATAATAGTGTGGGAGAATCCTCAAAAATAATGACATCAGACATTATTTTGCTTTCTGAAAAACCTCTCCAAACACTTGAATGCCAACACAAGAGAAGTAGGAGAGTGAGGAGATCTAAAGGTTGTGATTGCTGTGGAGAAAAATCACAGCCTCAGGAAAAGTTATTCATTGGGTTAAAGAATATAGAAAATTATGATGTAAAGGTCAGTGAAACAAAAAAGACAGATGTGCAAACACTTGTAACTGTATCAGAAACTTCTAAAGCTAATCTGTACTCTGAGGTAGTACTTTTAGATGAGCATCGTAGTCTGAATTTTCATTTGGGTCTTAAGGAGGAGAATGATGCTACTAATGATTCATTAATTGTGTCTGAAACTGAGTTGAAAGAAAATAGTATTCAAGACTTGCTTCCTTCTAAAATAGTAACTTTTAAAGACATTTGTGGCATAGATTCTGAGGAAGCAATGTCTCCTGAAAGCCAAGAGCCATCCAATAAAAAATGTAAAACTGTTGGCCCATGTTTAAGTGATTCCAAAGATATTTCGCTGGAATGTTCTACTTTGGAGACGAAAGAAGTACCAGAGGCCGTCCTGAAAAAGTATCTAAGTATAGAGAACAACGTTAATGTTGAGGCAGATGCTTGTAAAGTAAAAGCAGAATTCAATCCAGAAGGAGTAGAAGGTATGGAATTGGATGTAGACACTGATAAATCTGAAGCTAACTTCTCTGAACAAAGGAGTGCCAAAACTGATGTTTCTGAGGAAAAGATAACAGAGGAAAACTGTGAAAGAAGTGATGAATCTGAAGCAGATGCAGCTGAAAAATTGAATGCTCAAAAAGCAGCAACTGAGGAGTTGAATTTAGATATTGGTTATTCTGATGATAACACAACTGTAAAAGTGAGTGCTCAGGTAGAGATTTCTGAACAAACAGCAGTTGGGGAACTAAGTGGAGGAAGTGCTGAATCCAATCTAGCCTCATCTGAAGAAAGGAATGTTGAAATGAAAAATTGTGAAGAGACAGTGGTTGGTGAGGTGAATGCTGAAGCCGACCATGGGAATGAAACAGAGGATGGGGATTTGACTACCCAAGCCTCTCAGCCTGTAGAGTCTGAAACAGAGGCATTGAATGTAGAAATCGACAGCTTTGTTCCCGACACACTTGAGATGAGCACTGAACAAGGAAAGGTTGACTGTAATAAAACTGAAACAAATGCCAAACTTAATAAATCTGAAGAAACAAAATTAGGTGACAATCAAATGGTAGTGAGAAATGATGAAATTTTACAGGAAATTCGTACTTCAGAGAAAGTGGAGGAAACATCACAGTCTCTGACATCTGAAACGACTGTCTCTGAATTGATAACAAAAGACGATAATACATCTCCTCAAAAATTAAGGGACCTTGATCCTTTACTTGTGTCAGCAAATGGCAGTCCTAGTGGCATGCAGACACGCTGTGTCTGGTCTCCTTTGGCTTCTCCATCCACCAGCATTTTAAAGAGAGGACTAAAAAGACCCCTAGAAGATGAAATCTCTTCACCTGTTCACAAGGTAGGGGAATTGAGGCTGAATATTAATGAGTCCATATTTAATTGGAATATTTTGGCCCATATAGTGACACCTGGTGAATGACAGAATATTAGATTTTGTTTGACCACTCATTTTGAGTATTTACCATGGCAGCTAGGGATAAGGGCAGGTAGACGGAAAGGTGTTGAGAAAAGGAGACTGAAACCCTTGAGGTATTCCTTTATCTCAGGACACTGAAAGATCTTTATACAACCATTGAACATTGTTCACCTTTTGCAAAACTGATGAAAATCTTTCATGATTTTTTTCTGCTCCTTATACCATAATATATGAGTAAACAGATTTAGAAACTGATAAAGCAGCTTTAGTTAGCACTTACTGTGTACTAGGGCATTATGCTGTTTTACATTTAAGTGTTTATATAAAATCTTATTTCCAGACTGTCTAATTAAAAAGTTAAAAAAAAAAGCTTACTTGAGCTGTGCCTTCATCAATTTTTGGATGTGATTTCATTTATAATTATTTTGTTTGTATCCCTGTGTTCACTAAACTGTAATTCCTTTAGTTTGTAAACATGAATTATCTATGTATCTGCTTTAGCTCCTGGCCCTGTAACTTGCACATAGTTTGTTGAATGAATAAATTAAAAAAAGGAAGAGTCACATGTGCTTACCTAGCTCAGCTTGTCCTCTACTTAGCAAAGTAGATGTTCTGAAAAAGTTTGACATGGGCATTCCTTAATTGAATTTTGAAATTGAACCTACTATTTACTGTTGAATACATGTGTTAATACATCGTGAGCTACTTGATGACGTTTCGGTAAACAACGGACAGCATATACAACCGTGGTCCCATGAGATTAGTACGATATAGGCTATGTGTGTAGTAGGCCATACCATCTAGATTTGTGTAAGTACACTCTATGACGTTCTCACAATGACAAAATCACCTAACAACACAGTTCTTAGAACGTATCCCCGTCATAGAGCAAGACATGACTGTATGCAAATATGTATATATACATATAATGAAACTGACGCTTAATTTTGCCTTTAGCAAGTACATTGTGCAGACTTCCCCAAGATATACGAAAAAGTCTTATACTGAGAATTCAGAGATTAGTCCTTGGGAAGACTTAACACCCTTATTTTTTTTGGTTTTGGTTTGCTTTGCTTTTGTTTTGAGGCTCTTACTTTTTTTGTGTGTGTGTGTGAGGAAGATCAGCACTGACCTAACATCTGATGCCAATCCTCCTCTTTTTGCTGAGGAAGATTGGCCCTGAGCTAACATCCGTGCCCATCTTACTCAACTTTATGTGGGACGCTGCCACAGCATGGCTCTATAAGCAGTGCGTCGGTGCGCACCCGGGATCCAAACCAGCGAACCCTGGGCCACCGCAGCGGAGCGCGCGCATTTAACCGCTTGTGCCACTGGGCTGGCCCCATGTTTTTTTGTTTTTTAAAGTACTTAAGTTTAATTAAATAGGCCTTAGAAGTCCTTGAGAAGTTTATGAAGATAAATGCATTCTGATTGATGTGTGCTTTAGATTGTTAATACAAGTTACCTAGTCAGGTTTTGTTTGATAGTAGCTCATATTTAATTTTTGTTTAGTCAACAGTGTAACGTACTATAGTTTTCTATGGCAGATAGGTATAGAATCTGCCCACTCTTTTGAGAATCAAGTCCAGGAGAGTAGATACATATTTAGTGGCATAAGTGCTCTGTTGTGTATTTATATCAAATAGCTGAATGAGAGAACATATTGTGAGAGTTTAGAAGAGGCCAAAATGACTTCAAGCTGGGACTAAGAAAGACAAAATATTGCCACCCAATTGCTGAGACTCTGGTACCCTCAAAGAGTTGAGAACAGAGATTAATAAGATATACCAAAGGCCAGTTAGTACTGTTTCTACCTCTACCTTGTTCTTTACAGTCTGGAGTAAGCCCATAAGGTTAGTAGAATTTGATTATACAATTCTAACTGCTATGTGCAATTTCATTGTTTCTGCTACTGTTCCTCTTTCATCCTCTTTTTTGCTGTATTATGCAAAGACAGTTTAGAACATAGATAATTGGAATGACCTGTGATACTGAGTAATGTCTGTGAAAGCAGTCACTAGAAAGAACTACAACTATGTGCAGTTGGCTTCTAGTGAAATAAATTAAGCTTCTAAACCCACATTCTATTTTTGGGCAACCTTATAATGAGAATTTATGATTTTATTTTTAAAAACTTTAATTTTGTTGAATAAAAACATGACTTGTGTTTTCAGGTTCGCCGTGTCTCCTTTGCAGATCCAATATACCAAGCAGGATTAGCAGATGACATTGATAGACGATGCTCTGTTAGGTCCCATTCTTCAAATACTTGTCTCATAGTAAAAAATGGTAAAACTTCACCTACTGCCCAGTCTAAGGTAAGCTGTAGGTTTTACAGTAAATGTATGTGTATGCAGACACAGAATTGCGTGGCGTAATCTGTCTTAAAATTAACTATTTAAGAAACAAATCTTTGGTTTGGATATATTGTTCTTGTGTCTGCTACTTGGTAAGCAGACATGAAGAGAACAGGTAGTAAGAGGCAATAATGATCCAGCAAATAATTGATTCGGTGGTAATTTATTGCATTTTATATTTTCTGAACATCTTAAGAAATTACTGCCATCTAACTTATGAAAATAGAATTGTAAAATTATAGTTATCTAGGGTTCTGAGTTTTTTTTTCTCTCCTTTCTTCTGTCTAGCATAATACCACTTCAACCAAAGGATTTCTGTCCCCAGGATCACGTAGCCCTAAATATAAGAGCTCAAAGAAGTGTTTAGTAAGAAGTGCTTTAGTTTTTATGCAGCTTTATATTTTCATGTTCAATCCGGTGACTTCTGTTTAATGGCTTTTGAAATTTATTCTAAGATTGCAGAAATGGCTAAAGAATCCATGCCATGCCCGACAGAAAGTGTTTACCCAGCTTTGGTGAACTGTGTGGCGCCAGTTGACATCATTCTACCCCAGATTACATCAAACATGTGGTAAGTGGTTAAGCTTCTGGCTTATACTTAAAGATGTCACTTGTTTAAGAGGAATATTTAAATGATCAAGGTTCTCATATTTAGAAGTGATTTACCTGTACTTTCACATGCATTTTATTTTAGAAATAAATAAAAATTCAACTGAGAAGATGGGACAGTTAGGGCAATAAGAGGAGCATTTATCATAATATAGTAATGGCTAAGATAATTGTATGCTTAATATTTGCCAGATGCTGTGCTGAACTCTGCATATATTATCTTATTTAATCCTAGTGTAAGCCCTATAAGGACTATGATTATTATTTCCACTTTATAAGATGAAATTTACAAAGGTTAATCTACCTGAGTCGCACAGCTAAGAAGTCATAACGTAAGTGAAGCATGAGGCACACATTAGGCTTAGTCTATTTCCAGTGCTATTGCTTAAGCCAGGCATACACATCAGATTGAAATTTGGTTTCATGTTAAACGTACAGGTGCCTGTCCTCAGAGTGGGTTAGGTGGGCCTATGTAAATTCAGTTATGACTGAGCTTAAATCAGGAAATTCAACTGGATGGGCCCTCACAAATAGAATAAATGTAAAACTGATGACTGTTTCCCTTTTCTCTCATCGTTGGTTCAGGGCAAGAGGACTGGGACAACTTATTAGAGCCAAGAATATAAAAACAATTGGTGATTTGAGTACTCTTACAGCATCTGAAATAAAAACTCTTCCTATCCGTTCTCCAAAAGTGTCCAATGTAAGAAAGGCTCTCAGAGTATATCATGAGCAACAGGTAAAAACTTAGATGTTAGTTATAAATCGTATATTAACTAAATGATTATACAGTTAACAATATAATTACAGAAGTTTGAATTTAATCTATTCTTACTTAAAAGCCCAGTTTATGGTGCCTTTTCTTCCCTTCCCCTCCAGTCGAGTGACTTACAAGGTCACGTTATAATTCCACAGACAAGTTTGCTCATTTATTTTGTACTGTTTTTGTGTAATACACCTCTTTATTTGAATTCTGTTCTCTGACCCCCTTCTCTTCTCTTATTTCTACCAAATTGATTGGTTCCATAGTTGCTATTCCTAAAACCTAGATGTTCAAATCTAAACGTTTACAAAAATCTTGCAGATTTGTAGTTGACATTATTTTGATTTTGATATCCAACACAATTGTGACTAATTTTTTTTACTTGTTTTCCCTATCATCTTTTTGCACATAAACATTTTGGATCATGGACATTTTTCAAGATTCTGATGAAAGCCAAGATTATTCCCCCGTATAAAAATATATTTGGAAAATTTTATATATCACTTCAGAAGGATTCACAGGCTCTCTTAAAACCCAGAGACCCTTTATGTATCCATTGAGATTATGCAAATTTGTGAATAGATGAAAAATAGGGTATGTTAAGGACGAAAACCAATGTTCTATGTTAGAATTCCTGAGACTGGAGTTTGCTAACTACTGAAGACTTCTGCTGTATTCCTGAAAGTCCTTGGTTTAGTATTAATTTATTTGTGATCTTTAAAAACATTTGTTAACCAGTTAAAAAACTGTATTAATAATTTTCAGTCTCATATCAAGAGTAGTTTCTGAAGTATTTTCAGTGGTCCATGGATCCTGGGAATTGTCTCTGAAAATTGCATTTATGTTTTTAAACTACTTTATTGAGATACCACCACATACCATAAAATTCACCCACCCAAAGCACACAATTAAGTGGTTTTTAGTATATTCACAAAGTTACACAACCATCACCACAATCTAATTTTAGAACATTTTTCATCACCCCAGAAAAAAAACTCTGTACCCATTAGCAATCACTCTTCATTTTCACCCCCTGGGCAACTACTAATCTTGTTCTCTATAGATTAGCATTTTATGGACATTTCATGAAAGTAGAGTCATAACCTGTGGTCTTTCATGACTGGCTTCTTTACTTAGCATAATATTTTCAAGATTTACAAGTATCAGTACTTTATTCCTTTTTATGACTAAATAATACCCCATTGTGTGAATATACAGCATTCAGGTTATCTGTTTGTCAGGTGGTGAACATTTGGGTTGTTTCCACCTTTTGCTATTATGTACATTCATATACAAGCTTTTGTGTGGGTGGGCATACGCTTTTATTTCTCTTGGGTATATACGTAGGAGTCGAATTGCTGGGTCATGTGGTAACTGTAATCTTCTGAAATTAGTATTTTCTCAGTAATCAGTAAGCCTTGGGAACACCTATCAAAATTGTGTTCTTTTAAAAAGAAGTCCATATATTATTTAAGCTTGGAAATCTGCCTTAGATTTTCTTTTCCCATCTTCCTGAACTTGGGAAGTATAATGTAATTTTCTTGGCTCCCATGGCTATATTTCTTGAGAAGTCTGTTAGGAAATAATATAAATTCCTAACAATCTCTTTGAGAAAACACTTTACAATGCTGTTTTTTGTGTTGTTAGTAGAACGTAGTTTCTTAGCAATATTAGCTAAGATACTAATCATGTGATGGGCTGTAGAATGTATTGTATCAGATTCTTTTCCAGCATTAGTACTGTTAGTCCTGTTAAAAGTAACTTGCGGGGGCCGGCCCCGTGGCTTAGCAGTTAATCACGCACACTCCGCTACTGGCGGCCCGGGTTCAGATCCCAGGCACACACTGATGCGCTGCTTGTCCGGCCATGCTGAGGCGGCATCCCACGTACAGCAACTAGAAGAATGTGCAACTATGACATACAACTATCTACTGGGGCTTTGGGGAGAAAAAGGGAAAAAAAATGAGGATTGGCAATAGATGTTAGCTTAGGGCCAATCTTCCTCAGCCAAAAAAAAAAAAGAGGAGAATTGGCATAGATGTTAGCTCAGGGCTGATATTCCTCAAAAAAAAAAAAAAAAAAGAATTTTTAAAAAGTAACTTGCGGGGCCAACCCGGTGGTGTAGTGGTTAAGTTTGCGTGCTCCACTTCAGTGGCCCGGGGTTTGCAGGTTTGGATCCCAGGCGCAGATTGACGCACCGCTTGTCAAGCCATGCTGTGGTGGCGTCCCATATAAAGTAGAGGAAGATGGGCAAGGATGTTAGCCCAGGGCCAATCTTCCTCAGCAAAAAAAGGAGGATTGGCATCAGATGTTAGCTCAGGGCTAATCTTCCCCCCTCCTCCCAAAAAAATGTAACTTTCAATTTGTTGGTTTTGTTTTGTTTTTGCTGGCCTGAATGTATAAAAAGATGAAGTCTCGTGGACTAGAAGAGATTCCAGTTTTTGATATTTCTGAAAAAACAATAAATGGAATAGAAAATAAATCGCTCTCTTCTGATGAAGAAAGACTGGCCTCAGGTATATTTTAGCAAAATGGGATGATCTTATTTACAAAATAAGCTGACTTCCTTGAAGAAATATTTTGTTGTTATGCTTTTACAGATCTTTCTCGATTTAACGATCGGGTTATGTCCTGATAAACCCATCGTAAGTTGAAAATATCATAACTCGAAAAAGCATTTAATACACCTACCCTAGCGAACATCATAGCTTAGCTTCTTCTTCTTTGAAACGTGCTCAGAATACTTGCATTAGCCTACAGTTGAGCAAAATCATCTAACACAATGCCTATTTTATAATAAAGGGTTGAATATCTCATGTAACTTATTGAATACTATACTGGAAGTGAAAAACAGAATGGTTGTGTGGGTACAGAATGGTTGTAGGTGTATCTTTGGCTTACTGCCACTGCCCAGCATCACAAGAGAGTATCTTACCACATATTGCTTGCCCAGGGAAAAGAAATAAAATTCAAAGTATAGTTTCTACTGAATGCGTATCATTTTTGCACCATCATAAAGTCAGAAAATCATAAGTTGAACCATTGTAAGTTGGGGACCATCTGTGGTTTTAATTTGACCATGCCCTGTGAATTCAACAAGTATTTTTTTCATGCTAATTGCAAAGTGTATAAAAAAATAACTGATTTGACTTAAGTATGTCTAGTTGCTTTTCTTTAGTTGTCAACTTCTACTCCATCAAGGTCTCAAATAAGGATATAAACTAAACGTTGTGTTCCAGTTATGCTGTTAATAAAAATGAAGTAGTCGGGCAATCTCTTTTATGGCACGATATAAGCTATGGTAGATTTTTCTGTCACCATGTTCTCTTGAGTGGGAGGACCTCAGCCTGTCCTCTTAACTTGAAACCTAGGCACTTAAACTTTTTATTAACTTAAAAGGAGATATATATACAAGTTAAGTCTTAATCTGGAATAGATTTAATTCTGCTTTTTTCTCTTTTAGATTTAATTGATCCTGTTGCTTTAGAAACTCCGTTATCTAGAAATCTTATGGCACAGATTAGTGCACTTGCTCTTCAACTGAATTCGGAAGATCTCCATAATTATTCAGGAAGCCAGCTGTTTGAAATGCATGAGAAACTTGGTAGTATGGCAAACTCTATTATAAAAAATCTGCAGTCACGTTGGAGGTCGCCAGCCCATGAAAGTTCTGTTTAGTATTTTAAGAGGAAATTGAAGTGTTTTTAACATCACTGGATTTGTTGATTCATAAAATAAGTCCTGAAATATAGCACAATTTCAGACTGAATGTTTGCAAAGTTGATAACATTTCAGATCCTGAAGGACAGTGATTTAATATGTAAGTTCAATTTTGTAAGTTTATTATGTAAGATCATTTTTTCCATCTAATGTATTTTCTTGGCTGCTATGCATATTTTTCCCAAAAATTTAAATATCTTACTGAAACGTGAAAGCAGAAAATAGAAACAAAAGCATACTTTTTATTTTACACTTAGACTCATGCATATTCTGACAAAACATTTTAAGTAAATAAAATTGAAAATTTTTATTTGAATTTTTTGCTGAATTGATAAAGGTGTTTATACTTGATTTTTTTTTTTTTTTAATCTATTTTTGTTTTGCCTGAGGTTTAAGAAACTTGTTCTTGGTAAAACACCTTAAATGAGACACAAAAGAATTGAAACGTTTTTCACAGATGTCAGCTTTGTTTGGACAACTTTCAAGAAAAATACCAAAAGTTTCAACTTTTGAGGTTAAAATATTAAAGCAGAATTTACTAAGATTCCATTCATTTATTTGCGTTAGCAAATATTTGTGCAGCAGCATTTGCCTGTGAAAATTAACTCTTATGAGACATGGAGTATTCATTTTAAAATGCACGACTATTTGTACATTATGTATAGGTTACCCTGTTTTTAATTTAATTTAATTTCAGCCTTCGTTAATTGCATGAATTTTTCTGCAGCTTCTTGTGAATACCTTTTTTGTTTATAGAAGCATATTTTGTATATATTAAGTACTGAATATCAGTATGGACAATAGAAGTGCTTTGTGGGCTTGCTGCAGATGTTTGTAGGATTCTGTATCTACAAATAAAACAACGAATAGTTTTGTACCTAGTTGATAGTCTTAGTTAAAACATAAGTTTATTTTCTAAAGTAACCAGAATGAGTAAAGTTATAGAAATAAGAAAGTGTTACAACTTTGCTGTTCATACCCATGCTTATTTTCTCCTTTTGATTTGGAAGAGGGTATCAGCCACTAGAAAGTGAGCCTCGTACATTTCTTTTTAATGGGGAGTTAGTTTGAGTATTTTAATTACCACTTGGACCATAAGAAATCTAGAGTTTATCTGTTCTTTTCACCTACACCTAAAGCAAACTTGGAAGAAATTTGAAACTGTTCTTTTGAAATATGTATGTTTTTCCTAGTTTTAAAAAATAGGGTGTATATAATTAAAATATTTGTAAATTTTACCAACTAGTATTAGTGCCTGGCTTCCCATATTTGTTTCGTCTTTTCAACAGTTAGAATATCTCATTTGTTCTCTGAATAGAATGAGTGATCTTCTCAGTTTCACACTTTATTCAGAACTAACCCCTACTTGAAAAGGCACACATTTCTTCAGCAAGTTATAGAAACTTTAATCCTTGTGTCTAGTTAGCTCCTATATTCAGAAGGGGACCGCCAGCCAGCCACAGTAACAGCACTTTTTCATAATCATAAATCCATCATCATTGCAAATATTTTGGGTTCTAAGTTTGACATTCATGCACCGAGGATGGTTTTAAAAGGAATTCTGGGACCGCTGAACTGAGCATTGTAGCTTGAAGAAATAACTAACGAAAAATAGGAATTTTTTAACAGATTTGTAATTGTGGTTTACACTGTCATTTATTTACCAAATTATATTGACAGTAAAGAGACACATAAGTTTTTAGTGAATAAGTATAAGAAGGGATGTGTGTGTGTGTGTGTTCAAAGGAGTCAAAATTAGCTCATTTTGTGACTACATATTTTAAGGTTTCTGTAAACTTGCTGTTGGAATGAAGTTCTTGGGAAGGTGAACAGTATAGCAGAAAATGTGACAAAAATGATTACCATTTACTTAAATCACTGAATTTGAAATAAGCACAGATATTTTAAAACATTGTGGTTCAGCAAGGATATATTTTAAAATTATTTGAGGGCAAAAACGAGTTTGCTAAATCATCGTCGTTGATACACTTATAAGCGTATATTTGAGGCACCTTATTTTCAACATTTTTTGCTTTAAATTTTTCTGTAAAATTTTCCCTAAATGATTCCTGAATAGCAGAAAGCATTAATATTCCTTGATCAGCTCTAGTGTGTTGTTTCACTATTAAACTGATAGTAGTTTTTCCAGATATTTTCTAATGGTTAATAAAGCAAATGGAAAATATTAATAAGAACACTCAAATGTGGGTTCTTATTTTATGCATTTATAAAAAGAATCTAGTTGCATGCAGAAACATAGTATAATTTTTCATGTTCCAAAATGGATTTCACAGTGGATTTCAATTTTCAGTATTTTAGTGAGCCCATTTTTACAGATGCTCTGCTATTTGAAGAAGTTTGAAAGCCATTGTTGAATGGTCTGGAGCTTATGCTTAATTCCTTATAGTACAGGATGAGTCAGGGTAAGTAATAGTGCTATTGGGTAATACAGTCAAAAAATAAGATTTAGATTTGAACATTCAAAGCATGATTAGTTCCTGACATTGCCCATGGATTCTTTTTTTCCTGTACAGCCTGAAAATAGTCAGGGATTCTATTATATATTTAAGAAGTATAAAAATGTCAAGAAAGTTGGATAATATCTTGCCTAAAAGTGACAGGACAAGAAACAAAATTTGGGGAAAACGGGAGGGTTGTGTGTAAAATATGCAAGTAGAGTTTTTGTAAAAAAGATAAAGGAATGAGAATAATTAAAAATAAGTACTATTTAAAAAGCTGGCTTAGTTGAAATTTAACAGAAAACATGAGTTAAGAGGGGTCCCATTTTCTCTTAACGTCATTACTTCCAACTCTGACTTTATAATCCAATAAGAAAGGCCAGTGTTCCATCTCATATTCTTCATAATTGATTTTCAGGGAGGTAATTTGTCAGGCTAGGAGGCGGTAAAACAGCAGTTGTTGACATGAGGCTAAGACTTGCGGCGGGGGAGGGAGCTCTTTGCTCATTAGCACAAACCATGTCTGTTTTATCCCTAAGCCATTAGAAAAGTCTTGTACTTTGTATACAGACATTAGAGTGCAGTTGTGACTTTTAACACAGTGCTGAAACTTGCATGTGTGTAAAAATGCAGATTCTGATTCAGTAGGTCTGTGATGTGTGGGGCCTGATAGTTCATTTCTGAAAACTCCATTGTGATCCGTACGAATCCTGATGTCTGTGAACTGCACTTTAGTAGGTAGGCCCAAGAGGCTTCAAGCTGTGAATTAGGTTTTGATAACCCAAGCAGATTTAAGTCTTTAGAATTATTCCCACAAAAGATAAAAGGTAGTCTTTTTTAAAATAACTTCTTCAAATTTATGAGTTGGGGATGCAGAATGGTCTTGAAGGCCTCAAAATAAAGTTCAAAATTTTTAAATTAAAAGTAGATTTTTGCCTCATTTGGAACCTTTTTTGAATATGGAAGATTTATGTTTTTAAATAGGCAGTTAAGTGTTTCATGTTATGAAGAACCTTATTAAAGAGTTTGGACAATGTGAATCTTTTCTCATGAGTATATGTGGTTTATGTTCTGAATTTTTTGTTAATGGAAAAGTAGATTTTCAAATATTAGAGATACCACATTGAGTCTCTAAATGAATCTTGCCTTCTAAGTTATGGGATTTTATTAATAAACATTGAAAACAGACTACTACTACCTAAGACTAATTTGCAGGTAAAGTTAGCAGTGCCATAAGTCGTACCTGACAGATGTGCCTTGTCATTTTACTGAAGAGTTCTGGTGACTTTGCTGTTTTGTTACATGGTTGAAAATTTCTATTTCATTGTTAAAATGGAATTTGAAAGATAGTTGAATAATTTGATTCTCTAAAAATGAGTTTTTCTTGGCATTCTGTTAAGATGTTTATTTCCCTTACATATTTAAATAGTCTTTTTGTAAGAACTGCCCTCATCCAAAGCACTTAAGAAAGCCAGAAGTTAAGTAATGGCTTTTTTAAATTGGTTTATCAAAATTTATTGATTGCTTGATCTATAAAACAAATCTGGGCTTTGTGGTTTCTAATGGCTCAATTAATGATAGATATATTACATATCAGGCTTTGTGTATTGCTTTTTGAAAATATCCATTAAAATCTGAGTCATTTGGATTTGAAGATCTGTAGATATTTGAACAGTAGTCTAACAGAATTATAAGTGTATACTCAGTTCTTGGAGTGGAATGTTAAATTTTACAATGTGGTCTTAACCATTTTTTCCTTTATATACCAAGCCTTTCACCAAAGAACAATTGAAAGCAAACATGAAGTGCCAAGCTGTAAATGCTTATTCCCCTGAAATATACCATTATAATAGAAGATAATCTCTCTCCTTATCTGAGAATATAAAACGGAAGGCAGTGTTTTAAGTTGATGTCACATGGAAGAGAAAACCTACGTAGCTTTTATCCTCTACTTGTGGCAGAGGAAACATCTTTAGGCTGGTGTACTGATTTATAATTGTGGATAAAACTAAGCTTATTAGCACACTTATATGCTGACAGAGATTGATGCAGTGATAAATGATAACATGAGAAAGGGAAAGACAGATTGGGCTGAAATATTAATAAAGTGGTTAGGCCATTTAGTATAGGGACAAACAGTCCTATATGCTTTGAAAAGAGCTGGCAGCAAGTGGTATCTGAGAGTCATTCTATACATAACAGTACCATAATTAATGTTCATAAATACGTTGGGTAAATATTAAAAATATACATTATTTAATACTCTGCCCCCAAAAAGCAGTAAATTAAGAAATAATTTCCAACAAAAGGCAGCATTATTTCTTAAATGGATAAAACTACATGTAACTATAGGAAGTTCACCTTCAAAATAGTGTCCAGGAACTGAAAATGGAATATGGTGTAATAGTTATTTTGATAGTTAATTGAATAGTTAACAAATTTCTAAAGAATTATTTTTATAGAGTGGAAATTTTCTAATAGGAAAATGGAATTAAGAACAGAATCACTTTGGAGTATAGAAACTGAGAGATGGCAGTCTTACCTAGTAAGTTTTGAATAGAGGAGGGGTTGACAAACTACAGCCTGCCACCTGTTTTTTATATATCCTTTGAGCTAAGAGTGGTTTTTACATTTTCTAAATGGTTGAGAAAAGTCAAAAGAATAATATTTTGTGACACATGAAAATATATGAAATTAAAATTTCACTGTCTGTAAATAAAGTTTGAGACACAGTCATACTTATTTACATATTATCTTTGGCTGCTTTCCTGCCACCACAGCAGAGTTGAGTAGTCTGACAGACTGTAGGCCTGTAACACCTAACATATGTACATATTTACTATCTGGCCCTTTACATAAAGTTTGCCAATCCCTGTTAGAAAGGGTAGTTTTGTTCATAACGTGGCATGTATTCAATTTGGTTATTTGCTTGTAGCTGGCAGATTGAGGATCTTGCTTCCTTAATCTCTTGATTTCTATTGCTGTTATTTAGATTTTACTTTGTAAAGTGTTCCCCTGATTACATTTTTTCTTACTATTGCTCAAATGCACTATACTAGGAGATACTAGTACTTTGTAGGTACACTTTTTTCTCCTACTTAAAATACAGTTACGTGTTTGCCATGGATGTTAAGGAACCATGATGTTTGAGGGAAAGGCATTTGGCACTAATTGGTTAAGTCACAACTGTGAAATAAATTGGAGGTTGGGGAGTTTGCTTTCTGTGTTGGTGAGTAATCGATTGCTTTCAATCTATCTTAACACTACCTCCAGAGGATAGACTTGATTAATATGCACTTAGAAAAGACTGAGAGAAGCCAAATCAGTCATTTATTAGCCTTGCGATATTTTTGTTCTCATCACTTGATGTATTCTAAGAGAGCTTAGTTTTACATTCAAAGTATATTTGATAAATGATTTAAGTTGAAACTTCACAGAAGCACCTGTTACTTCCCATCTACAAGTGCAGTTGAGGAATTAAGGGTGCAGCCAGTTTTATTTGTGTAATGCTTGTACAATGTTTGGAGCAGGCAGACCTATATGAAAAGTGTATTTTCAGGTTCATTATGACTGGGTTGAGGGAGGGAGAATCTATCTGATCCACAGTAAAACTTTTCATGATCTATTGAGAGCTGACTGTTACCACTTGCCAATTGAAACTGGGAAACATTTTAAAGAAATGCACTTTAATCTGAAATAAAACTATAAAAACTAAACAATTCTGTTCCTTGTGTTTTGTTTGGTTTTGGTTTTGGTTTTTTAATTTTTTTGTTTTAATGAGACCTGAAATGAATAAGAATAGCATAATCCAAATGCCTACATAAAGTGAGCATTGTATTCCTCCGCAAACAAGTGAACCATTCATATTCTTGCCCCTTTTATGGCCTGTTTTTAACCATCAAGTTTCTTGTAATTCATAATTTCATGGGTTCCACACACTTCTAAATCCTTATTTCTTTTAAATAAGAAAAAAATGAAATAGACAGTGATGTTGAAAGATACTGTAATACTTTACTATGGCTGCTCTAACGGAGCCACAAATAGTGGCTTAAAAGAAATTTACTGTCTCAGTTCTGGAGACTAGAAGGCTGAGATAGGGTGTCAGCAGGGTTGGTTCCTTCTAAAGGCTGTGAGGAGGGCCGGCCCCGTGGCTTAGCAGTTAAGTGTGCGCGTTCTGCTGCTGGCGGCCCGGGTTCGGATCCTGGGCGCACCAACACACTGCTTCTCTGACCATGCTGAGGCCGTGTCCCACATACAGCAACTAGAAGGATGTGCAGCTGTGACATACAACTATCTACTGGGGCTTTGGGGGGAAAATAAATAAATTTAAAAAAATAAAAAAAAACTTTAAAGGCTGTGAGGAAGACAGTTCCATGTCTCTCCCCTAGCCTCTGGTGGTTTGCTGGCAATTTTTGGCTTTCCTGGCCATGTAGAGATATCATCCCCATCTCTGCCTTAATCTTCACATGTACTGTGTGTGTGTGTGTGTGTCTATTTGTCCAAATTTCCCTTTTTTATAAAGACACCAGTTCTGTTGGATTAGGGTCTACCCTAATGACCTCATCTTAACTGATAACTTCTGCAACGACCCTATTAACAAATAAGTTCACGTTTGTAGGCACTGGAGTTAGGACTTCAACATATAAATTTGAGGGAGACGTGAAAAACCCTTAACATACATTTCACAAGTGTAACGTCGGGTAGTACTGTGGGCACTGGTCATCAAGAGACCTGGGTTTGAGTTGTGACTCGAGTGTAATCTACAGATGTCATTTGTCTCTTTTATAACCTCTTGAAATTAGCATGAATGTCTAGTCACTGAGGTGCTTTGCAGCCTTAGGTCCTGTGAGTCTGGTAGTGGAGAAGACACACAAAGGACTTCCCTGAAAATGGAGACCCAGGCGGATGGCTAGAAAGTTGAATGAACAGGAAAACTTGAACACTAGATATTGTTGGTGTTTTGAGGTGTGTCAGTTGTGATATAATAGGATTCATTTTAAGGTAATGGGAGGAGAGCATTGGTGGGGTACAGATGGAATAAGATTAACTATGAGTTGATAACTTTTTTTTTTGGTGAAGAAGATCAGCCTTGAGCTAACATCCATGCTAATCCTCCTCTTTTTGCTGAGGAAGACCGGCTCTGAGCCAACATCTATTGCCAATCCTCCTCGTTTTTTTTTTGGTCCCCCGAAGTCCCAGTAGATAGCTGTATGTTATAGTTGCACATCCTTCTAGTTGCTGTATGTGGGACGCGGCCTCAGCATGGCCAGAGAAGCGGTGCGTTGGTGCTCACCCGGGATCCGAACCAGGGTCGCCAGTAGTGGAGCGCGCGCACTTAACTGCTAAGCCACGGAGCGGCCCTGAGTTGATAACTTTTGAGGCTGGGAGGGGAGTATAGTAGGATTCTCTGCTTTTGTATGTGTTGAAAATTTTCCAAACCTTAAAAGAAAACCTAGAATTAAGAGATTTATGTTTCTTCTTTGTACTAGCAACTGCTAGTGTACTTTGGCAGCCTTATAAACTGAATAGGAAATTTAAAAACTAAAGCATTTATTGTTACAGACAGCATATACATTAGGTGTTCCCAAAATTTTGGGGAAAAAATCTCTAGTGCACGATGGGATTGTTGCCCTGCTTAACCTGGATTTGTAACCCAGTGTAAGCGGAGATGGAAGACTTGGGAGGGAATAGTGGCGCTCTCTCCTACCATTAGGATGCTTAGGCATGGTCGCCTTTTTCTTGAGACTGTAAGTTTCATAAGAATACCAACTGTCTCTTGTTCATCAGTCGAACCCCATCTAGCATCTAGCACAGTGCCTCACATACAGGTGTAGTCACTGATGGTTCACAAGTGTGTGCCCGCTTCACTAGTACTCACTGTGAGTCTCAGAGAGACTCACAGAAGCTTGAGGACAGCAGTATTACTACAGCTCTAAAGTAAGATGGACAGATCTTTTGCTTTTTAGGAAGGATACTCTAAATTTAAGCATTAAACCACTCTTGGTTGGCACTCCACCCTCTGCCCATTTAACACCTTTGCCACATACTGCCAGCCCACTGGATACTGATGAGAAAGATCCCCTGAGGTTAGGTTTAGCTCCCCCAGCTGTTTCTAAAACTTTGTAAGCCAAGTCATAAGGAAAGCTTGCTGAGGACAGGTACAGATAGACTTTTGAGAAAGCCTGCTTGTGCATTTTTAACAGTCCTTTTTTTTAAGTTTGATTTTTTTCAGTGAAGTCTCGCGTAAGGGATTTGCTTTATTGAAATGTTTTATTTGTAGATCTTAAAACTATTAAAAATAAATAATGCTCATTCCATCAGCGGCATTTGTTGCAGAATTATAGATTTTATTAGTTACTAGCTTATCACCAGTTTATATTGACTATCAGCTTTATAACGTCAGAACCAGATTAGAAATAAAAGCATCAGCATTCAGGAAGCAAGGAAAAGGTGAATGTCTCTGCCGTTTTTCTCTTTAATGTGTTTAACATGTTCAGAATCCTTGTTTTAGAAAAGAAATACTCTTTTAGTATTAGTCTTTAGGAAGACTCTGGGTTGATCCAGCAATAATATAACATTGCAGAAACGTTTAAAATATCTATTCTGAAATTAAACATTTTAAAACCCAAAGGAAAATTTGATAATGGCAATTCAAAAAATATTGAACCTATGGGTTTAATGTTTTCTCAAGTTTTATGAGCAAGTCCAGAAAATAATGAGGAAGTAAATGTAGTTTAGTAATTGGACAGATTAGTGATACTAACATTTCTTTTACTGGAGAATTACTGGGGTTCATATGGAAACGAATTAAGGGATGGTACAACCATAAATCATACTGACAGAAAAACCATTAGGCAGCTTTAGAACTTGGATAATAGTGGAGAGTTTAAATGGCTATACTGACTGCAGGAGGTGTAGGTCCTGCAGACAGCCACGATGCTTTGACATGCCTAAATAGCTTCAACGTAGTTGGCTGGGAGCATGCCAGTCCTGCCAGTCCTCTGCACAGTGCCATACATCCAACCTTCATCAATAGCCTGAACATTTACGATCGCATCTCCATCTTTGAAGGACACCTCATCTGCATCAGCAGCCATATAGTCGTACATGGCACGGAAGATTTTCTATTCGTGAGGATGGAAAAAAGGAAAAAAAATATATTAGATTTGCAACAATTAATCTGAACACCTAATTTTAAGGTCTCTTATGCTTACTCCACAAATTTAAGTTGCACAAAAGAGCATGCGCAACCACCACCAAAAAAGTAAAAAGACAATAGGAGAAAATATTTGTAAATCATATATTTCATAAGAAATACTATCCAGAATATATAAAAAACTACAGTACCAAAAAAAAAGGTAGGGGGAGGAGGCAAAGGATCTGAATTCTCCAAAGGAGATATACAAAGAGCCAATAAGCACATGAAAAGATGCCCAACATCATTAGTCATCAGGGAAATGCAAATCAAAACCACAATGAAATACCACTTCACAAATACCAGAAAGATGATCAGCAAAAAGACAATAACATGTTGGGGAGGATGTGGAGAAATTGAAATCTTTACAAACTGCTGGTGGGAATGTAAAATGGTGCAATCATTTTGTAAAACAGTTTTGGAAGTTCCTCCCATGTTAACTACAAAGTTACCATATCACTCAGCAATTCCACTCTCAAGTATATACCCAAGAGAAATGAAAACATATGTCCACATAATAATAACTTGTACACCCATATTCATAGCAGCATTATTCACAACAGACAACAAGTAGAAACAACCCAAATGCCCACCAACTGATGAATGAATAAAGAAAAGGTGATATTTCCATGCAGTGGAATACTATTTGATAATAAAAAGGAATGAAATACTGATATATAATACAACAATGGATGAATCTTAAAACGTTAAGTAAAAGAAGCCAGTCACAAGAAGACCACGTATTGTGTGATTTCATTTATATGAAATGTCCCAAATAGGTAAATCCCTAGAGACAGAAAGTACATTAGTGGATGCCTAGGATTGGATGGAGCGGGGAGAGAGAGGGTCAGGATGGGGAGTGACTGCTGATGAGTACAAGGGTATTTTTTAGGGTGATAAAAATGTTCTAAAATTGGATAATGGTGGTGGTTGAACAACTATGTAAATAAACTAAAAATCATTGGAAATGTACACTTCAAATGATGAACTTAATAGTATGCTAATTATATATTCATAAAACCGTGTATATGTGTGTGTGTGTAAAAAAAGAATGTGCTTATTTTATATACAGCCTTTTTTTTCCCCTTTTGAGGAGGTCAGTCTTGTGTTTTGGAGGAGAAGAATTTGAAAAACCATAGCAATATTGCATGTCATCTCTCACTTTGGGAATTTGAGAATATACCAGTAGTAAAAGTTTCTAAAAGCTATCCTCCACAGTGTTAAAAAAAAAATTGTAACATAGGGGGAAGGGGAAATGGGGAGTTACTAATCAATGGGCATAAAGTTTCAGTTAAACAAGAAGAATAAGCTCTAGAGATCTGCTGTTCAACCTTGAACCTATAGTGAAGAATAATGTATTATACTTTTTGAAATGTGGTAAGAGGGTAGATCTCATGGTCAGTGTTCTCATGACAATACAATAAAATTTTTAAAAATTGTAACAATTTAGAGATATAAATAATAAAAATTGAAAGTACTCGAATTTTCCTTTTTTTTTTTTTGTGAGGAAGATCAGCCCTGAGCTAACATCCAATGCCGATCCTCCTCTTTTTGCGAGATATAAGGATACTGACAACTTAAATGGAAGACCTTTTTATTTTTATTTTATTTTATTTTTTTGTGTGTGTGAGGAAGATCGGTCCTCAGCTAACGTCCGATGCCAATCCTCCACTTTTTGCTGAGGAAGACTGGCCCTGGGCTAACATCCATGCCCATCTTCCTCTACTTTATATGGGACGCCACCACAGCATGGCTTGACTAGCTGTGTGTCAGTGCGCACCCGGGATCCGAACCTGCGAACCATGGGCCGCCAAAGCAGAGCACGTGGACTTAACCACTGCACCACTGGGCCAGCCCCTCAAATTTTCTTTTTTTTTCCCCTTTTTTTTATTGTGAAATTTTTGTTGTACATTATTGTTTATCAGTCACCATATAAGTGCATCCCTCCACCCCTTGTGCCCACTCCCCACCCCCTAGCCCCTGGTAACAAACAAACAGTTCTATCTGTGCATGTGTTGGTTTATCTTCCACATATGAGTGAAGTCATGCACTGTTTGTCTTTCTCTTTCTGGCTTATTTCACTTAAAATAATACCCTCCAGGTCCATCCACGTTGTTGCAAATGGGACGATTTTGTCTCTTTCTATGGCTGAGTAGTATTCCATGGTATATATATACCACATCTTCTTTATCCAATCATCAGTCGAGGGACACTTGGGTTGCTTCCATGTCTTGGCTATAGGAAATAATGCTGCGATGAACATAGGGGTGCATAAGCCTCTTTGGATTGTTAATTTCAGGTTCATTGGGTAGATACCCAGTAGTGGTATAGCTGGATCAAAAGATATTTCTATTTTTAATTTTTTGAGGAATCTCCATACTGTTTTCCATAGAGGCTGCACCAGTTTGTATTCCCACAAGCAGTGGATTAGGGTTCCCATTTCTCCACAGCCTCTCCAGCATTTGTTGTTTTTTGTCTTGGTGATTATAGCCATCAAATTTGCTTGATAGGAGCAGCCACTGGTTAGTAATTTGGTATGTAACCTATAGATATATCTTTTGCATTCTGAAATATACACACATATATTCATATTCAAGGATAGGTTTCCCCTTCCCCCCTGCATAAGTGGAACGATACTATAAATAATAATCTGACTTGTTCTTTCCTTTTAATATAGCTTGGAGGTCTTTCCATATAAATATAGATCTATCTCATTCTTTTTACTGCTGCAGAGAATTTCATATTTTAGTAATATCAGAAATTATTCAACCATTTCTATTTTTCTGGACATTTAATTGTCACCATTTTTTCTTATACTAACCCCCTAGTGTTTGTCTTTGGGCAAATATTTCAGAAGAAAGAGCTTTTAAAGCTGGAAGTATTAGGTCAAATGGTATGTGCATTTTAATTTTTTTAAAGAAGTTCACTACTATAATGTTCTAATATGATACTTTATTATTGTTTTAATTTGCATATTCCTGGTTAATAGTCATGGAGAACATTTTTTTTGTTCTCCATTTTTACTTCTTTTGCTGTAAATTGTCTATTCATATGCTTGGAGGTCTTTCTTATTTTGAGGGGAAGGGGAATAATTTGTTAATGAATTTTGGAGAACTTTGTGCTTTTTAGATATTAATCTTTTTGTTATGTATGCAGCAAATATTTTCTCCCAGTTTGACGTGTTTCTTTTTGTTTTAAAAAAAATTTTAATTTTATGCTCAAATCTGTCAGTCTTTTTCCTTACACTTCTAGATTTTGGAACTTGCTAAGGAAGGCTTTCTCCATCCCCAATATTATAAAAGTAGTCTCTATTTTTCTGTAGTATTTTACCATTTTGCTTTTTTATTTCCTGCTGATTTGTAATTCTTTTAGGGTCCATTTCTAGACTTCATCTTTTTAAATCTATTCTCATGCTAAATCCATATTTAATTACAATAGCTTTATATATATTTTTTGCTCTTATATGGTTAAGTCCTTTTCTATTGTCATTTTCAAAATTTACTTGGTTATTCTTGCGTCTTTACTCTTTCAAATAAATTTTAGGATTAACATACAAAAATTTTTTAAATGCTATTGGGATTTTGATTGGAATTGCCTTGAATTTGTGGATTTATTTTAGGAGAAATGACAACTTTACAAGATTCCCTTCCTGAAATATAATGGGTCTGAATACTTATTTAGATCTTCATTTATGTCCTTTAGTAAAGATAGTTTTCTTCATAGAAATATTGTTTATTTCAATCCTAAAGAAATATGTTTTTGTGATGTTAGGAATGAGATCCAGAGTTTTAAACTAAGAGTTTTAAAGTAGTCTGGTGAATTGCAAACATGATTTGACTTACCTCTTCAATATATTAATAGGGGAGATCTAAGATGCATACATATATATATTCTTTTATGTGTGTGTGTGTGAGGAAGATTGGCCCTGAACTAACATCTGTGCCCATCCTCCTCTATTTTGTATGTGGGATGCCGCCACAGCATGGCTTGATGAGCAGTGTCTAGGTCGGCACCAGGATCCGAACCTGCGAACCTTGTGCTGCCAAAGCAGAGCGCATGAACTTAACCACTGTGCCACCAGGCTGGCCCCTACCCATATATATTCTTGAAGAATGATTCCAAGCAGCAAATGTTTTAGTTTAAGATAGTGGGTGGGACCAAAGAACCCAAACTGATCATTTGCTTTAGTTTTTTTTTTTTTGTTTTATTTTAAATCATTGAATAATGCTTTTCAATTATTTGAATTTAGTAATGAAGGTTTTCTAATATAACTGTTAGTTAACATGAGATGTGTGGTAAAACAGCATTATATAAAATAGAAAGTTTGATTAAAAAATACAAAAGACCAGACTACCTATAATCGTTTTTACACATATCAAAAAATAAGAATGATTTGAGCACGCTCTTTACTATTTACTTACTCCAGCAGTAGATGGATGAGACGGGATAGAGGATACCGTTGTCTGTTGGGTGGCAACTGAAGATGACCGTTGTTGGAGCTCTACGGTTTTTGCATGTTTGTAAGCTGAAAGGAAGGGAAAACACAGTTGATGAGAAGAAAACGTGGCTATTTAACACCATTTAATCTGTGTTTAGCAGCTGAGCAGTGCTCTTTCCCTAATTTAATAACAATGATTTCCAAAGAAGGAGGCATGAAAATGCAACATCTAACTTCATGTACCTCTTCACAATTCTAGTCCTTTCTCATTAGAAGAAAGGATCCAGATCTTTTTTTTGCTTTTCTTCCCCAAATTGTCTCTTATAGTAACCTCCAGTGAGCGGGCTGGCCATGGAGGTCATGGTCAGCACCATCCAGCTGTACCTGCTGAGGTTGCAGAGAAGATGCCCCCATCGCTGTAGGTGGAGAGGCGGTGGTCGGCAGCTTCTGAATGCTCAGACTTCTCCTCGCCGCCGCTGACGCTCAGCGCGCTGGCGGATCGCGACTGCTCCCGGCTCCGGCGCTGAGCTTGGACTGGAGGAAATGAGATTGCCAGAGGGAGCGGAGGTGAAACTTCTAGAGCACAGCAATTGAACCTCAGTTGGTGTTTGTGTGTTTATTTGTTACCAAGCATGGTTTTAAGTAGATTTTGATGGATTAAACGCTCAAAACTCTTAGGATGTGGTGCCATCTTCATTTTCCAGATGAAGGTTTAAGTAAATCACTAAAGTTCACAGGACAGTGAAGCGGTACAGTCAGGCTTCAAATCCTGGAGTCTGTGCTTGACTGCTACTCCTTCCCTCCACCCTGCCCATTTTCGCACCTTACCAAAATGAATAGATTGTAATTTTCACATTCAAGCTCCACCTTCAACCTCTCCAGAAAGTTCTCCCTAACTTCCAAATTAATTTAGATGCCTTTTCTTGGTGTTTCCACAAATCTGTGTGCAAACCTTTAAAATTGCACGTGTCAGGGTGTAACCACTGATTTTCTTGTCTCTCTTCATCAGTAGTCTAGAGTATAAATCTTTTGAGGACAGGCACTACATATTATTTTATAATACGAATAGAAGGCATCAAGGCATGCAGCCTATTTTGTTGAATGACATCTTCCTTGCCATAAGAGAGTTCGGAACGTCGCTCAAGGTCAAATCCATTCTCTTCACTCTGCCTATGTATTTTTTTTTTCATTATTTATCCAATAGAAAGATGTACTACTTTTTTTCTTTAGGAATAAAAATGATAATAATGGGGCCTGGAGAGGATTTACTCTGAGGCAGTGAAACGATCTTTCCCTAACTTGAACTTGTCTAGAAAATGAGTTTGGCCCATAGTCATGCTGAATGGGCGACTCAGGAAATTGAAAACTGTGGAAGAAAGGAACCTCAGAGACTGAAAGTCATTGACTCTAGCCCACTAAATGATAAGCCTTTTTTGGCATAACGTACCATTAAGCATGTGTAAGCTTCGGGATTGAATGTTGTCTTCTGCTGGATCATAGTCAAACACTGAGCCAGGATTAGTACGCCAGACACGTAAACCTGAAAGTGAGATTAAGGATCAGAACAGATGTCCTTGGACTCTTTCAATAACTTGGAAACCAAGCCATGAACTTAGCCAGAGGAGGACTGAATAACACGAATTTAGCTAAGCTTCTAGTCATGTCTTCTCCTCAGAGGAGATCAAAGCATAAGGCAGAAGAGATGTCAGCTTTGCAAACTGTGAAATAACAGAGGTTCTTTCACACCTAATGAAAACGCAGGTTGAGGTCCTCTATCGTTTGCCTTGCTGTAGATAATGTCTGTTCTTCTACTGCCCTTAAAGTTGATTTCCCCTACTAGGGCTCAGTTACCTGTAATAGTTTCCTGATCCTGGTCGTTCCGTTTTTGTTCCATTTCTACCACTTTTCTCTGAATACCTCGGTAGGTAATGTCACTGAAGTCCTGTGTGTTCTTCTTTACTCTTTCAGTGATAGGGTCTGTCACCACTGGTGTGAAGCATCCCTTGTGTTTCTCAAAGTCTTCATGATATTTCACCTGAAATTTCATGAATTCACTTCGTGAAAACATGATGGTGTGATTATTTCCTCTTTTATATGTTCCAACAGGCTGGCCAACCAATACTAAAGAATTCCTGACTCACCGCTGAGATGTTGCGTTGGGTCTCCCTCACCCGTCTCATCTCTGGGGTGTCCAAGACATAGGCAGCTCTGCCTTGTATTTGTTTCCGGAAGCTATCAGAATAAAGAACCTGATGGAGGAAAGACCATGAATGAGTACAGGTCATGGTACTATCCTAATTCTGAAGCCTCATAACCTTTCCAACAGATGGTGATAAAAGGAGCTGGGGAGGGAAGCTTGAGTCAACTGAAAGGACCCAGCGAGACCCAAGACTAACAGTGGAACAGGTTAGCATGAAGATGGATGGGCAGGGCTCGCATCAGGAGAGAAAGAATTTGTTTTGACTTTGAAAATGTAATTTTCATTTTCAAAGGAGAAGAGGTGCAGCATAATTTTGAAGGGAAAGGGAAGAAAGCGGTCTCTTGAATTTGCTGGGAATTGTAGCACCAGCGTATTGGACAGTATTTGGCGCTAAATGTGATACTGACATTCAAAAGAACTATCATTTTTCATAGGTTTATGTCCAGATTTCATAAACCAATATGCTAATACAGAAATCCAAGTCCTCCAGACACGAAAAACCCGAAATATCAAAGCCAAAGAAGGCATCCATTTCAGAGTATTACCTGTTTCATAGAGTACCTTAAAAATAAGGAGCAGAAGACGGAGCATGTTAGGAAGTCAATTTGCTACAGGTGGTTAAGTAAGACTACCTTAGAGTAAAGTAAAAGGGAGAGAAAACATTGGCAATTAACTGGTTATGTCTTAGTATGATCATTTGGAATTTAAAAGCACAGTTGTGTTAATTTTAGTGTAAATTTTCAGTTGACTAAGGAAGTGCACATTTTTATGGTGTTAAAATGTTATTTTCCAAGAGGTTGCATTTCTCTTTTTTCATTTTAGTACGTTTTCCAGTTGAATGAGAAAGGCACGTTTTTATGATGTTAAAATGTTATTTTCCAAGTTTTTGCACTACTCCTTTTTTTAATCCTAGAAAATACCGAGCTAATGTTTTCTTGGTTGCGCTTAGCTCTCTCCATCTCTGGAGTGACAGGTGTCGAAGTTGCTTTTCTCATATTCTCTTTGTACAATACCTAGAGAAGCCAAGAGAGCATCCAGATATCAGAGAGCAGAAAACAAATTCTGAAAACCGTCATCTAGCTGGGGTTATGGCTCAACTATATCACACTGTGTAAGAAACACCTCAGGAAGATAAAGCCATTAAAATGTTATTGTATAAAGCAAAAGGTGAAGAAAGAATTCAATCAGTTTGACCTGGTGGGGTTGGGAGGTTGTTTTTAAATGGGTAAAGAAGAATTTTAAAAGATAAAAGTTTTGGGGGAACTGTGAGATAAATTAGTGGTATAACCATGTTTGCCACGCTTGTTAAAAGTGTAACAATTTCTTTTTCCCTCTCTGAAATACCGAGCTAAAGTTTTCTTGATTGCGTTTGACTCTTTCCATCTCGGGAGTAATGGGTGTGGGGGTGGCTTTCCCCAGGTTCTCTTTGTATAACACCTGTGAGATACAAAGTTGGACCCAAAAATCACTAGGAGGCAATATTCAGGCTATTAAATATAATGCAATTTAGGGGAGAAAACTCCAGGTTTGATCTATTACTATTAGTGAGAACAGCTCTCAAGAAGAAAGCCTAAAAAACAGTTAATGGCAATGGTAAGTGTAGTATGTCATTTAGAGGAGATTGTAAAAAACTGGCATTTTGTTTGTTTTTAACCCGGGGTGGAGTTAGGAGCAGGCCAAACTGCAGGGGTTACTTGGCAAAATTAAAAGCGCTTTCATTTCTCAAGACAATACCGAGCTAATGTTCTCTTGATTGCGTTTGACTCTCTGCATCTCTGGAGTGACAGGGGTTGGGGTGCCTTTCCCCACAGTTTCTTTGTACAAAACCTACACGAGTCCAATGGATCCAAAAAGCCAAAAAGAAAAAGAAGAATTACAGTTACCAAAAGATTAGACGGAACAGATAATTTGTTACGAGGCTCAGGGTGCCAAACCATTTGGGCAATGAGGTTAGATGGAAAAAAATATGTTTCCAAAGGAAATTAAGTGTATTTACAGCAAGACACACATTTCTAGGGTAGGACCCTGCCCTGAAATCCTTGCAGCCTGCAAGACAGAACCGCAGTGTGCCCCAAACGGATGAAAGACCATGTTTGCTCTATGGCTAGTCTATGAATTTCAAGCACCGGACAGATCATCTAAATAGGACTTAGGGGCCTGGGCTTGAATGACATTGAGAAGGTGGAAGCTGCTCCCTATATAGCAGCGGGGGACTGGACCTTTTTGCAGGACTTAAACTCACATAGACACATCAGTAAAATCGTGGGCCCTCAACCAAGAAAAGGATGTCTCCTACTCTTTTTTTCCTTACTATCATCTGTGCTCTGCCTCTTGCTTTAGTACAACATCAAACTGATCAGAAAGGCACAATGTTTTCAGCAATTATATCACTATCATGGTAAATCAACAGGAAATATAGTAACGCATCATGACAAATCCTCAACCTCAATGTCTCGCCTCAGTGTCATTTTTGGGGACACAGGAGGTTTGGGAAATGCCATTCAATAGGCAGAATTCTGTAAAAGTAGTGGTTCTCAAAGTGGAGTCCTGGATAGCAAGGTCACTTGAGAACTTGCTAGGAATGCAAATTTTCTGGCCCCACTCCAGATCTATAGAATGAGAAATTATGGGAGCAGGACCCAGCAGTCTGGTTTAACAAACTCTCCAGGTGATTCTGATGCACACTCAAGTTTCAGCAGCACTGCACTCAAGTATTGGAGAAACCTGCAGACAGTGTAGATGTGGAGGGCCACAAGGTTCTTCATTACGTAAGCTAATGTCACCCCCACACAAACCCCCATCCCCCGGTAATCTATAAACATGTATAATATCACAGAGCACAGAAGCACAGGAAATGGTTTACTAAAGTTAGCAGTGAAAGACCAAGATAAAGACAAAAAAAACTAGAATTGGTAAAGCAAAAAGCAGTTCGAGTGACACATTCTTTTTTAAGTAAATTAATAACCATTTGCCAAAACCACTACTGGATCTTAATTTATGTCATTATCCCTGAAGGAGAGGATCAGGGGTTATTTTTCCCCAAGGTCTCTTTGTCCAAATCTGACAGAGCAAATTAGAACCTAAAGTCATAGATGCAAAAACACAACAAAATCACAACTCCAACGTTCCAGAAAGATCCCAATTACACCTATCATGCCACCCCCCAAATTTCATGTGTATGTAAAACAAAGAGACCTTGGGGGGTAGTGGATAGAGAGTAAGTTTGGGGAGAGATGAGCAAAAGGATGTTTTATTGGAAAATCCGTTACTTCCTGATATTAGAACTTTAAATTATGGATTAAAGCAATCTTGTTATTATGGGGTTAAGGCCAGGAGTAGCCCTATAGTAAAGAAGGATAAATGTGATAAAGAAAGTCACAAAACTTAAGTTGTCTTTAAAAAGTAGGATTAATATGTATTATTTTAAATCATTAAAGAAGTAGTGTTTTCTTTCTTGCCAAAGTACCGAGCTAATATTTTCTTGATTGTGTTTGACTCTCTCCATCTCGGGAGTGACAGGTAAAGGGGTTCCCTTGCCCATGTTTTCTTTGTATAACACCTGTGTGATGAGAAAGCATCCAGAAAAACAACCGTAAGTAACATTTCATTTGTTTTGCGATTTTAAGGGGGAGTTCAACTTCCTTGCTACCAAATGACACAGTAGTTCAAGAAGCCAGGAGTTACATGCTGATAAGATGCCACATATTACTTTAATGGCAGCCATTCTTGGGATGGGGAAACTGACTCTCTAGGGCAGTAAGGACTCAGCTGCTGGGGAAAGACTGTCAGGGTTATCCATGTTATTTTTTCATTTCTATGAGCATGGTACCTCCTAAACAATCACATGGGGATTTGAGATGGTTAGAACTCAGTTTTGCTGTTATCCAAGCGAACTAAAAGACAAGTGGTTTTTTAAAAAATATTTTAAAATACCAGGTGGAATAGAAATCAGAGTTAACTCAAATAAAAAATAATAGAATCCATAGTAGTATTATAGAAATGCATACGTATGTCCATTCGCTAAGTGACGTATATTAGAAGCAAAGGAAAGGAAGCGGGTTTAAAAAAAGAATAGATGTTAAGTATCAATTTAACTATAGGTTAAATGACATCTTCTTTTCCCTTTCTCTCCAAAATACCGAGCTAAGGTTTTCTTGATTGTGTTTGACTCTCTGCATCTCAGGAGTGAGGGAGATTGGAATTCCTGTCCCCAGGTTTTCTTTGTATAGCACCTGTAGGATAAGACAGCATCCAGAACAAAAAGAGCAATCAACCACTTTCACTGTCTTGTGGAGCAGTTGGGAATACAAGGGCAAAGAGGAAGAGAGCAAATTAGAGGAAGGGAAATACCAGAAGCTTCTAGATCCAACCTGTATGAGCCTAGAGACATCTTTAAAAGCAAAGGAATGCAGGAAAGAGCAGCGAAAACTAAGAGATATGAAAGGAAAGTTTAGTTATTTTTGTTGTTTGAACTAATCTCGGCAGCGCTGAGCGACGGAGAGCACCATGAAAGGGAACAATTAGTCCCCCCAGCTTGTTATGAGGAAGGAAAAAATAACAAGGGCAAGAGACAGAAGGAGAGCCAAGGAAGTTATTTTTGATTTGGAAATGTTATTGATAAACCACATAAGGACATTTGGGTTTTATAAACACTGCATATATGAAGATACATACACACAAATCTTCTTTTGTCAACTTCCAAAAGAAGTCAAAGTATTTAATTTTTAGTTCGGGTGAAGATATTGGGAAGAATTAATTATTTTTAAGGCAAATGGAGAGCAATGACAAGATGCTAAATAAAGAAACTTGAAAATATCTGTACAAACGCCAATAAGGATAGAGAAGGTTAGAATAGGAAACGAGGTCAATAGTCTGATCTTTGCAGAATAAATTTTTGTAAGTTTTACATTCAGTTCAAATTTGCCAAAGCAGGATAAACGTGGGTGCTTAGACATCGAGAATGTTATGTTTTTAAAGGCTGGAATACACTACTGAACACTTTTTTTTTTAAAAAAGTCAAATGATTACATTAATATTTAACCAAAATGGGAAAACTGATTCATACGAAATGGCAGCATTAAGTTGCAAATAAGACGTGTCAACGTTTTTATTGGAATAAGCTGATTAGATTTTAAAATATAGCCATTAATCTTTTTAAACGTTTTAAAAATAAAGGGATTTTTTTTCGTTTAAATACCGAACTAAAGTTTTCTTGATTGTGTTTGACTCTCTCCATCTCTGGAGTGACGGGAATCGGGGTCCCTTTCCCGAGGTTTTCTTTATACAACACCTGCATGACACAAGAAAGCATCCAGAAAAAACAAGAGCAGTCAAAACAGCCCTTTCTTCTACCTTGTAGGGAACCTCGTATGAGACTACAGACATCAAACAGGAAGGACATTCACCGAGTCGACCTGTCTTTTCCAGCACAGATCTGGATGAGAACACATTCCATATTTCCTTAGCTAAAGTGCCAGTGTATTTGATGTTCAAGTTTTACGCTAACTCATATATTAAATGTTTCCTGTGTCAGGAATTAAGGAAAAAAATACAAATAATTTTATAAGAGCAATTAAATTTTATAATATAAGAGCACTTAGTGTACAACAGAAAGATTATTTTTTAAGATTATTTTTAATTAGATTGGCGAATATTTTTTTCCCTACACAGAACATCTGTTTTACAGAATAACATATATTTAAAACCCCAGACCAAATCTATGCAATATGACAAAATTGGGTTTCGTTGAGTAAAATCAAGTTGTAAAAAAGTGGTCAAGTCTAAAAGTCAATGTTTTAATACATAGTACTGTTTATTTCCCATAGTATCTTAAAGGCTCTCTGCACACACCTAAATGTGCATACAATTTTGCCTAAATGCAATCTGTGTAAAAATTAATACAAATGGTTACTTTAAAAAAGAAATTGTCCAGGATCATTAAGATCTCAAGTAGATATATACAATAATATACTTACTCTAATATAGAAGAAAATAATTAAAAAATAATTTTTAAAATTAATGTAAACCTTTCTAAAGAAAGGAATAATAATAATAATAATAAACCCACAGGGAAAACAGTGACTATACCATTCCAAAATATTAATTTACAACGAAAATTTAACAAAATTAGAAGATTGTTAGTGAATAGTAATTAAAAACAAAGGAAAACAAAACAAAAAGACAGTGGGACCAAAGAAAGTTACTGATCTAACTCTGTGAAGGAATCAAACTTTCAGAAAATGTTTAAACTGACAATTAAAAAATATTTTGGTTCCAACCTCCCCCACCCCCTAAAAAAAATCCAGCTCAATTTTCCTGACATTTGATTCTGCATCTCAAGTATAAGTGAATCTAAGATCCTTATATAGAAGTTTCACAGACTATTATAGAGTTTTTCAGCAACAACAATATTAATAAAAGAGAAAATAAAGTTAAACATAAACTCATGATCTGATTTGTGTATTTAAAAAAAGTCAGAAGGTCTGGATTTCTGCTCGTGGAATGGCTTATTTAGGACAGGTATCAAGATAAGATTGCTTTGGGTTCTGATACTGAGCGATTTTCTTTCTCAGTGCTGCTGTTTATCCAGACAGGATGGATGTGAAGGTAACCCCTGTTCCCAAGAAAGAGACATATTTCTATATGTGCCATCGAGTACTGTCTTTTCTTGCAACACTAACCCAGAAAAGGTGAATTAAAAAGTTCCAAGTAATTAAGAGCTACATGGGTTTTTTTGAACACCAATTAAATTGAAAAATCGCAGAAGTAACATAAAAGGTGAGACGAGAAGGAAAGAAACCAATTAAAAGTTTTAAGGGACTATTATAGAAAGTATAACATGTTAGAGTCAAATGGTGAGTAAAAGATCTCGAAAACAGAAGGATTCAGTTGATGAGATTTTAAAAAAAAGAATTTGTTAAATTGATTATTTTAAAGGGACTAATAGTGAGAACTTTTGTTTTATGGAAAGGTATTATTGTTTTTTTAATATGGAGTTAAAGGAGCTTTCTCCCAAATACCGAGCTAAAGTTCTCTTGATTGCGTTTGACTCGCTCCATCTCAGGAGTGACAGGCAGGGGGGTCCCCTTGCTCAAGTTCTCTTTGTACAAAATCTGTGTGCACAAAACCAACAGTCAAATCAGCCTGGACCCACCCTTTAGGTAGACTTTTAAAATAATCTCTAAAAGTATTTTTGTTTGTTTTCATGATGATGGAAAATAGACCTAAATAACTTTAAGAAATAGAACAAGTATAGACCATCTTTGGACAATGTCTGTCTCTAAGTGGCATCAATACAGACACAGCTGCCAGGCTGCAGGCAAGAATCACTTACTTACATAGGCCTTTTCTCAAAGACAGAAGGATTAGGCCTTATTAAATAGCATTCAAGTTAACTGAAATTAATATCCATGATGAGTTGTTGATAACTCTAAATTAGGGAGCCAAAAAGAGACAGAGAGAAGAAGTTTTGGGGGAATAACATAAATATTAATAAATATTAAAGGCTAAATAAATATTAGCTTTCAATGACCCTGAAAATATTCCAAAGGAAAGCTCATTTATATCTTGTGTGGTACAAGAAAATAGCTGAGCCAAGTAAGTTTGTATTTCTGAGTTATTGTGAATTGCTATGTTGTCTTTTGAATGAAAATGTTTAAGAATCACATTCTTTTAAGAAAAGCTGCAAAGACAAAATATACACCAGAGTCACAATAAATACAAATAGAATTCCAATTCACATTGTCCATTTTGAAGAGGTGTTAGATTTTACTTTTGACTTGTGCCACACCAGTTAGAAACATCTAGTGTTACTAGAGGAGGATCTGAGGAAGGAAAGACTGAGTATTACAGGTTTTTAAGGAAAGGGATCAATAGCTATGTTTCAGGAAAACTGCAGTCAAGATTTCACACCAGAACTAAAGTAAATACTAAAATTAGATTTGAGTTGAAAACTGAGGTAATATTTGGTATCATAATTTTCATTATATGAATTTAGTAATTTTACAGGAAGAAAAATCCTATGTTTGTAATGTGTTAAAAATATTATTTTAAAGGATTAAGGGATTTTATTTTTTGCCCCCTAAGAAATACCGAGCTAAAGTTCTCTTGATTGCGTTTGACTCGCTCCATCTCAGGAGTAACAGGCAGGGGGGTCCCCTTGCTCAAGTTCTCTTTGTACAAAATCTGTGTGCACAAAACCAACAATCAAATCAGCCTGGACCCATCTTTTAGGTAGACTTTTAAAATAGTCTCTAAAAGTATTTTTGTTCGTTTTCATGATGATGTAAAATAGGCCTAAATAACTTTAAGAAATAGAACAAGTATAAACCACCTTCGGACATTTAGTCATACACAGCATGATGTCTGTCTCTAAGTGGCATCAATACAGATATAGCTGCCAGGCTACAGGCAAGAATCAGTTACTCTCATAGGCCTTCTCTCAAAGACAGAAGGATTAGGCCTTATTAAATAGCATTCAAGGTAACTGAAAGTAATATCCATAATGAGTTGCTGGTAACTCTGAATTAGGGAGCCGGAAGAGACAGAAAAAGAGAGAGAGAAAGGTTTGGGGAATAGAATAAATATTGATAAATATTAAAGGCTAAATAAATATTAGCTTTCAATGACCCTGAAAATATTCCAAAGGAAAGCTCATTTATATCTTGTCTGGTACAAAAATATAGGTGAGCCAAGTAAGTTTATATTTCTGAGTTATTGTGAATTGCTATGTTGTCCTTTGAATGACAATGTTTAAGAATCACATTCTTTTAAGAAAACCTACAAACACAAAATATACACCAAACAGAGCCACAATAAATACAAATAGAACTCCAATTCACATTGTCCATTTTGAAGGGGTGTTAGATTTTACTTTTGACTTGTGCCACACCAGTTAGAAACACCTAATGTTACTAGAGGAGTATTTGAGGAAGGAAAGGCTATTACAGGTTTTTAAGGAAAAAGATCAATAGCTATGTTTTAGGAAAACCACAGTTAATATTTCATACCAGAACTAAAGTAAAAACTAAAATTAGATTTGGATTGAAAATTGAGGTAATATTTGGTATCATAATTTTCATTATATGAATTTAGTAATTTTACAGGAAGAAATATCCCATGTTTGTAATATGTTAAAATATTATTTTAAATAAGAATTAAGGGATTTTATTCTTTGCCCCTTAAGAAATACCGAGCTAAAGTTCTCTTGATTGCGTTTGACTCTCTCCATCTCTGGAGTGACTGGCAGGGGGGTCCCCTTGCTCAAGTTCTCTTTGTACAAAATCTGTGTACACAAAACCAACAATCAAATTAGCCTGGACCTATCTTTTAGGTAGACTTTTAAAATAGAATTGTAAGCGACCATAAGTGAGGCCATCTTCTTACACTAAATGGCCCCAGCCCCTCCTCCATGTGACTACTCGCTGCTCTGCCCATACTCTAAAAAATTCACATGCTCTCCTGATTTATGGCCTCTGCTTACGTATGTACTCCCCAATAGCCTGATAAATTAAAACTTTGTTCTATGAGTTTCTCTCCAGGAACAGTCTGACCACAGGCAGGAAACACACCTCCAAGGTATCCATCACCGCTGACAGAAGAACGGAACAATGTGATGCCTGGAGCCCATCATGCCTGGAGACCAACATCCCTGGACCCCCTCCTTACTTCCCATTTTCCCTATATAACTGCCTCAAGATTCTATAATCCTGGAAGATGGGTGTTTTGAGACATTAGTCACCTGTCTTCTGATTTGCCAGCTAATCTAATCTAATTAAACTTCATTCTCTATCCCTAACTCATTGTGATTAATTGGCTCAGATCGTGGCAAGCAGAGCAAGCCCACTGCTGGGTAACTGTCTCTAAAAGTATTTTTGTTTGTTTTCGTGATGATGGAAAATAGGCCAAAATAACTTTAAGAAATAGAACAAGTATAGACCACCTTTGGACATTTAGTCACACACAGGATGATGTCTATCTCTAAGTGGCATCAATACAGACACAGCTGCCAGGCTGCAGGCAGGAATCACTTACTTACATAGGCCTTCTCTCAAAGACAGAAGGATTAGGCCTTATTAAATAGCATTCAAGTTAACTGAAATTAATATCCATGATGAGTTGTTGGTAACTCTAAATTAGGGAACCAAAAAGAGACAGAGAGAGAGAGAGAAAGGTTTGGGGGAATAAAATAAATATTGATACATATTAAAAGCTAAATAAACATTAGTTTTCAATGACCCTGAAAATATTCCAAAGAAAAGCTCATTTATATCTTGCCTGGTACAAAAAAATAGCTGAGCCAAGTAAGTTTGTATTTCTGAGTTACTGTGAATTGCTATGTTGTCTTTTGAATGAAAATGTTTAAGAATCACATTCTTTTAAGAAAAGCTACAAACACAAAATACACACCAAACAGAGCCACTATGAATACAAATAGAATTCCAATTCACATTGTGCATTTTGAAGAGGTGTTAGATTTTACTTTTGACTTGTGCCACACCAGTTAGAAACACCTAGCGTTACTAGAGGAGGATTTGAGGAAGGAAAGACTGAGTATTACAGATTTTTAAGGAAAGGGATCAATAGCTATGTTTTAGGAAAACCGCAGTTAAGATTTCACACCAGAACTAAAGTAAATACTAAAATTAGATTTGGGTTGAAAACTGAGGTAATATTTGGTATCATTATTTTCATTATATGAATTTAGTAATTTTACAGGAAGAAAAATCCTATGTTTGTAATGTGTTAAAATATTATTTTAAATAAGGATTAAGGGATTTTATTTTTTGTCCCCTAAGAAATACCGAGCTAAAGTTCTCTTGATTGCGTTTGACTCTCTCCATCTCAGGAGTGACAGGCAGGGGGGTCCCCTTGCTCAAGTTCTCTTTGTACAAAATCTGTGTGCACAAAACCAACAATCAAATCAGCCTGGACCCATCTTTTAGGTAGACTTTTAAAATAGTCTCTAAAAGTATTTTTGTTTGTTTTCATGATGATGTAAAATAGGCCTAAATAACTTTAAGAAATAGAACAAGTATAGACCACCACACACAGCATGATGTCTGTCTCTAAGTGACATCAATACAGATTATAGCTGCCAGACTACAGGCAGGAATCACTTACTTACATAGGCCTTCTCTCAAAGACAGAAGGATCAGGCCTTATTAAATAGCGTTCAAGTTAACTAAAATTAATATCTATAATGAGTTGTTGGTAACTCTAAATTAGGGAGCCAGAAGAGAGAGAAAGAAAGTTTGAGGGAATAAAATAAATATTGATAAATATTATAAGCTAAATAAATATTAGCTTTCAATGACCCTGAAAATATTCCAAAGGAAAGCTCATTTATATCTTGTCTGGTACAAAAATATAGACGAGCCAAGTAAGTTTGTATTTCTGAGTTATTGTGAATTGCTATGTTGTCTTTTGAATGAAAATGTTTAAGAATCACATTCTTTTAAGAAAAGCTGCAAACACAAAATATACAGCAAACAGAGTCACAATAAATACAAATAGAATTCCAATTCACATTGTCCGTTTTGAAGGGGTGTTAGATTTTACTTTTGACTTGTGCCACACCAGTTAGAAACACCTAGCGTTACTAGAGGAGGATTTGAGGAAGGAAAGACTGAGTATTACAGGTTTTTAAGGAAAAGGATCAATAACTATGTTTTAGGAAAACCACAGTTAATATTTCACACCAGAACTAAAGTAAATACTAAAATTAGATTTGGGTTGAAAACTGAGGTAATATTTGGTATCATTATTTTCATTATATGAATTTAGTAATTTTACAGGAAGAAAAATCCTATGTTTGTAATGTGTTAAAATATTATTTTAAATAAGGATTAAGGGATTTTATTTTTTGTCCCCTAAGAAATACCGAGCTAAAGTTCTCTTGATTGCGTTTGACTCTCTCCATCTCTGGAGTGATAGGTGTTGGGGTTCCTTTCCCCAAATTTTCTTTGTACAAAACCTGTGAGATACAAGAAAGTACCCAGAAGACATTCAAAACAAGCACAAAGATTAAGGGTGGGAGACATTTGGGGGCAGGGGTGTGTGTGAGAAGGGAGTTTTTTAGTGAGTAACATTTAGTAAGGGTAATGCTTTTACTTTTTACTTCACAATTTTAATGATAAACTCTATGCTACTAATTCTGGGAATGAAAAAATACAACGGAAAGCAGAGAGTTATCAGATATGAGTATAAAGATGAGGAATCTTGTGTTAATTCTACTTACAGTATTTCAGATCTAAGTACTCACACTTAGTTGTTAAAAGTGTTAAAATACTATCAGAAAAGTGAGTCACTTTGTATGAGTCTAGATAGTTTGGGTCAGGTAAGAACACACACACACACACACAGAATTGTTGTTAAGATGTTACTTTTTAAAAAAGGGTGATGGGTTATTCTGGTAATTTTTTAAACGGGAAATAGAGTTTCTTATTTGATATATTTGTAAATACCGAGCTAAAGTTCTCTTGATTGCGTCTGACTCTCTCAATCTCTGGAGTGACGGGGGTTGGAATGCCTGTTCCCAAGTTTTCTTTGTACATAACCTGTAGGAGACAATTAGATCCAAGAAGGTAAAATGACCATGAATCCTTTGGATTACTGCTACATGTAGGCTATTTGGTGGAAACTCACAAAAACAATCCCGCTTTCAAATATGACACTCAAGGAATAAGGAAAAGAAATTGCACAAATATGTGTGTTCTCTCTTCAAAAGTAGTAATTTTACTGCCTTGAACACTGGTTACTAAATTATGCATTTCTATAGTCAACACATAGTGCACTTTTAAAATGCATTAATAGCGGTAACAAATTCGACAATGAGAAAAATCTAACCATTTCATAACATCTAGTATTAGTCCCTTGAATATACTAGACCCACAGTAGATTTGTACTTAATAAATAGGTTGCTTGATTTAAAGTTTTCTAATCACATGATACTCTATTCCTTCAGGGTTGTTGAGAATTTTCTTTGTATTTTCTACTGAAAATTCCTAGCAGGCTCCTCGTCTATAGGCACCCTTAATGTGAAGAGACAAACAGTTTGTTTTTTCAGGAAGAGCATCTTCCCCTGAAACTGATGATTGCTGGATCATGTAAACTAGTACTTTTCAAAATGGGAGAAGTCCCTATTTGTTACGGGTGTTATCAAAGGATTGTAAATTTTAATGAACTGAGTAAGGAACCTCTGAGCCTCTTTCCTCCTTGCTTTCCTCCTTCCCTCTTAATATTAAGAATTGTCAGCCTAAAGGAAGGCATGGATTCTTTTCAAATGGATGGATTCTATGGTGTACTGGAGCATGGGATGGGGAGCAACATGAAAAGCCCAGGGGTTCGTGGCACAGATTAATTCCTCAGGTCACTGACAAACTAGTGCTGGTATCTTTGTTTTGCTGGGGAACTTTCAGAGATTGTTAAAAACCTACCATCTTGGTACAAAGTTGTGTTTCTTTACCCAGCTAGGCAGCAGAACTGATCACGGATGGCAGAACAAAACAAAATCAGAGAAAGGTAAGAAGCTGCAATCAAAAGCAACAGAAGAGCTGCGGGCTAGTTGTCCTGGATTAGTGGACATGAAACTCTAAATGAAGTTTGCACCACCAGGAAGCCGGAGTGTGAGCAGGGAACGAGGTCTAAATAACGGAAACGACTTGCAAGAGAAACATCGAGTGTCTTCTAATGGAAATTGAGTGAGAGTTCAGTCCTCCAGTGACCAGGAGAATCTCTAAGACCAAGGGCCTCACCTTTTATTGGCCGTAAACTATTCCCCAAACTTCACACAGTCTCTTGCTAGTAGCCAGCAATTGCTTAGAATCTGCTTATGGACAGAAAGTGTGTGTGTCTCAGGGCTGGGGGGAATGTTGCAGAGGCAAGGCTAGCTGGATGGAAGGTCAGGAGAAATGTGTGTTTCACTGATATTTCAGGTGTGGAGGACACCCCCCTCCCCCACACACACATTGTGTACAGGTGCCTGAAATTCCTATTAGAGAAAAGGCTTGATACATAATATACCCTGTGAGGAAGTGACAGCTGGCACCTTAAACGTACACTGCATTTACAAGGAGAGAGCAGAGGATACAGGGCAAGAAATCTTGAAAGGGAGGGGAGAAGGCTGCAGAGACTTCACAAGTCTACCTAGGGTCTTCCTGGACGGTGGAGAATGCCCTGCGAGATACATACATGCATACATGTCTGTGTGTCTATATAAAAATTCATTTGATGTTACTTGTATGTTTGTATGCATATGCTTTTGGTTAACTAACTTGAGATCATCCCAATAACCTCATTACTACTGTTGGCACATTTCACTTTAGAAACTGCAGGCATGATGATTAATCAAGAAGCCAAGTCCCCCTCCTTAATTATGTGAAAACAGAGGTTTCTTATCTACTTTTGCAACCCTAGTGCCCTCTCAGGACTGAGGGAGGATTCACACCATCCTCAAAGCGTGGGAAGCCCTTGGTAGCAGGAAGAAGGGAGGAGATGAGCTAGCGGAGCCGTGGGGAGGTGGCTGGTTGCACAGACACGCTGCGAGTGTGGGCCACTACCGAGCTAATGTGCTTCTGTGTCTCCTTGACACGTTTCACTTCAGGCAGGTCAGGGATTGGGATCCCTTGTCCAATCGCTTCCTTATACTTCACCTGCAGATATGAAAAGGGGAAACGACAGGTATTGTTACATGCTAGGTAGTTATTCTTTCCAGCACATGTATATGTTTCATTAGTAGCCCTGCAATTTAAATAACATAAGCTGTGCACTGAGTGGGAATGGTGCCCCATTCCTACGATATTGGGTCAGAGGAGAACTATGCCAAGGACGAGGACACTTGGTCTCTCTCCTGTCAAGTTAGGGGTCGGGTAGAGGCAGGGGTCCCTCCTTAGATTATGACCCCTTATCTTTCTTGTGTACTCCAAAGTCTTACACCCAGCAGTTCATTTGACTAGGACAGACATATTCACATACATATGTCCAGAAAGGCTGATTCTTCAACTCTAACATATTCTGACTTTCTTACAAGTGACAAAATTTAGTCAGGCTCCTCTGAATCCTCTTCCCAACCAGGCCTCGACTTTTGGACTTCCGTGTCCATCCTTGCTTTGCTCAATTTTAGCAAGAATTCTGCTAGGTCAGTTTAGCCAGAATCCCCCACCCTCGATATCTCACCACCCTCAATATCTGACCAAATTTCTCAGCCCCTCCACCCCCCAGGTGAGGTCTGATCACCCTGCCCTACCTACAGCAAGAATCCTGTTAGGTCGGTTTAGCTAGAACACCCCCACCCCTTCCCTGATGTTTTCTCTGAGTAATTTTCCACCCACTGATGGTTCTCTCCCCACCAACCCACCTTTGGCTATAAATTCTCACTTTTCCTTGTTGTATTTGGAATTGAGCCCAGTTCTATACTAAGATCTCTTTTCCTCTATCGCAATAGTCCTGAATAAAATCTGTTTTTACCACTTTAACTACTGTCTACTCTGGTTTGCTTGGGCACAGCCCTCTCTGTTTTCCATATCTAACCTCCCCTCGTAAAAACTGCTGTGACACTGCACTATCAGATAACTGTAACCACAGGCAGGTATTTTAGCAACTTAAGATGATTCTGGTGCCAAGGTTCTGAGTGCAACTCAGACACCAATGTAAATTATCAGAGGGAGGCAGACAATATTGAATATGAGTCCATGGTGGGTGTCTTTACCGAGCTAATGTGGTCCTGTGTTTGCTTCACTCTCATCATCTCAGGTGTCTTTCCAATTGCTGTTCCTGGTGAGACGTCTTCTTTATATAAAACCTGGGCATTCAGAATCAGGACAGTGTTACACAGAAGAAAGGAAACCCCAGCAATTCCTGGAGAAAGACTAGGAAACATGGCTTCTGTGAAAACAAAAGACACTAGAGAATGTTCTTAGGCAAGTGTCAGAATATCTGATGTGTTCCACATCAGCATCAGTAATTCAAACCATATATACAACACGGAGCACTTTCTAGATCTTGAGATTTCTTTTAAGATTATCGTACTGTGTTAACACAGAAAGCAAAAACCCAGAAAATGTTGATTAACAGAAAACCCCTCCCATATGAAACACAAAGTCCGTTAAAGAAATGCAGTCAGTCAGTTATTTTGGGGAGGGATAATTAAAGAAATCACAATGTCAAAAAGAAATCCATCTTCCTGGAGCAAGACAACACGTTACTGCTCTGGGATTAAAAAATTTAAAAAAAAGAAAAATTTCTTTGTTAGCAGATTTGAGTTGTTATCTAGAATGGTGTCCAGAGTGATGATTTTAGAGCAAATTATGGGGAACTTTAACAAATAACAACTAGTATTAACCACGGAGGTTAGATGTTAATTGTCTGAATCAATGTGAAGCTAGTATATTTTTAAAGAGAAGAATGGAATTATTAGGTTAGCATTAAATGGAAAATAAATAGTAAATATACCGAGCTGAAATTCTTTTGATTTTCTTTAACACGCAGTATTTCTGGTGTGTCTTGAACAACTGTAATTTTTCCTTTACTGTTTTTAAGGTCGCACTGGTATTGGAGCTATGAAGAAAGAGTAAACATCTTGTTAAGATTTCAACATTGTTTTATATATTTTTAATTGTCCTATATTTTAATTGTCCTATATTGTATAAAGGAAGTTAAAATCCTATATTTTTAAAAAAATGTCTATGCCACAATAATCATGGTCTGATAGCCAAAGGGAGATTCTTTAACAAGAATTTTGTGGAGACACTAACTTTTTGTGTGTGTGAGGAAGATCAGCCCTGAGCTAACATCCATGCCAATCCTCCTCTTTTTGCTGAGGAAGACTGGCCCTGAGCTAACACCCATGCCCATCTTCCTCTACTTTATGTGGGACTCTGCCACAGCATGGCCTGACAAGCGGTACGTCGGTGCGCACCCCGGACCCAAACCCAGGCCGCCAGCAGCGGAGCGCGCACACTTAACCGCTACACCACGGGGCCGGCCCCATTGAATTACTAATTTTTTAAAACCCTAAAACTTGTAGTGTGTCAAATTAGGTTTTTTAAATGTATCCCTTGCCTAGAATTAACTTTGAAAAAGACAGATGTCACCACAAATGGACGACGGTGATAGTTCATATTAAGTGCCAGGAAGCCACCAACAAAGTGACAGATCGGTCCTTCATGCTATGATTTGGGATTGAAATATTAGGTGAGCCCAGAGAAGAAGGGGGCACACATTTCCCGGGCCGTGTGTGGGAGTTGTGGAGGGCTGCTCCGTAGCCCCATCACAGGTGGGATACCCAAGTGTGTGCCCAGAGGCATCCTCCTTGCCCTTCCTCATCCCAGGTACCAGTGGCCTCTGTCTTAGATTCAATAAAAACTTACAAGGCTGAAGTTCTTTTGGTTCTCCCGGACTCTCTGCATCTCTGGGGTGTCCAAAACCGTCTCATAATACGACATGCCCTTCTCTGCATCTTCTTTGTACTTTTTCTGGGAATAGATTCCAGAAAATAAGGATGGTGAACACTGGAGATATGGGCCAGTGGGACCTAAAACAGCCCTTCCTGCTCAGCAAAGGGAAAGCACTTTGTATTTTCTTCACTGTTCAAGGATGCTAGGAAGTTATAAAGCAGAGCCCTCTTGGTCAGTGAGTGCTATGCCTTTTCTTTCCAGAACTGAGCCTGGGCATTTAATAGGACTCACTGTCATGGCAAAGCGGGCAGGGGAGGCCCTTGCTGGCGAGTCCACATGAGGGAGGTGACAGCCAACAAGGCTCCTGGCAGGAAGATGGGGATGCCTACAGTGAGCTGGATGGAGCCAGACTATTCAACAGCCATGTGGAGAAAAGGAGGGTTAAGAGCCATCAACAAGCCAGCCTTAGCTGGTGACAAGGAGATTTTCCCTGAGCTCTGAGCAGGTGTGTTTGGGGTTCCTGGCTACAAGACTGAGCAGGAGGGCAGGCCCAGCAGGTGCTTCCAGAACACAACTCTGACGCTGCAGAAACCGGCTTGGCAGGACTGGCAGCTCTGCTAAACAGACTTGGGGCCCCTACATGATCAAGTGACCGGCCAACTGACTGGCCAAAGACTGCGCTGAGCCGGCCATCACTTTTCTTGGTCTTTCCCGCCCCCGCCTGGCCTTGGTCGTAGAGATGTGCCCAGATGGGCTGCTCGTCTCCCAGACACCTCCGCAGTCAATCCCCATGACTAAACTAATCATCTCCAGTTCTCCTCTGCAGTGGAACACTTACTTACTCTGCCTTAGGGCCTGATTTTTCTTTTACCACTTGTCACCGAGTCCTTCCACTTTTCTCTCTAGCTTTATTTAGCTCCAGTTTCTTCCACTTTTCAGGGAAGTTTGGGTGTGTAGAGCTGAGGGCTGAGGAAACAGACTAGCCACTTTTGTAACGGGGATAAACTATTCTTTCTTCCTATTTATCTATCTCTATCTATCTAAATTATATTATACGCAAATTTCATTTATAAGTGTTGAATAATTTAATCTCCTCAAGGACAAGAAACAAAGAAGTAGTTTCAACCAATAAGAGATTTCTGCCTAGATTTTGTTCATGTCGCAAGAAGCCAGTTAAAGCAGATTTCTGAAAGGAAAGGGCAGTTCACCAGGAACAGATATTTTCGTACAGGAAAAAGTCACTGGAATGACTCTTCTTAGTTATGCAAATGTTAGCCCACAGTTCTCATTGTTTTGGGAAAAGGGTAGAACTGGTCCTCCTTTTCTTTTCTTTTTTTAAGATTAGAGAGCTAGTGCTAGGCACTAAGACAGGTGATCAGTCCGCATGTGGAACTTGGGTGTATTCTAAGAGGAAAGAGTCCCAGACTCCCTGGCATTAGGAAGTATTTAGTATATTATCCTGAACTTGTAGGTCGGCTCACACTGCTTCCATTAACCCCCAACTACGAGATTTAAAAGTTATAAAATACATACTCCCCAATGGAAATCAAGAAGCAATTTTATAGAAAGAACTAGCACCATTCCATCACTCAAAGGTAAACACTAATCTAAATTGGGAAGGAAGTAACATGCCTGGCCATATTTTAGGCCTTGTGGAACTAGCCAGAGGAACTAGCCAAGGCACTAGCTACGGAAAACCCCAAGAAAGCAGAGTAAGTGGCTTAATCTCTCTCCAGAACAGGCCTACACTCTGAGGTTTTCTTAAAGATCAGCAATGTCAAAAGGCAGCAGGTTTATGGCTCGAGAGCCTCTCACAGCCCCAAGAGTGTTGGGCTCCCTGGCTCCCTCAGTGAACATAACATGGTAGTTTGAGGCCCATATAATTTTGGTAATAAAATTCTCTCCCCCTCCCCCCAAATAAAAGACTCATTTCTCCCATTTGAATATATCTGTTTCCTAATTAAACCACTCTCTAGTAATAACTATGTTTTTCATGTCTAAATTTATGATATAAAATTATATGTTGCCAATAAAAGATTTAAGTCCATGATTTCCCCAACCTGATTGGTCATTAAGAGATCATCTGTGGAGATTAAAAACAAACTGTCAAGTTAATAAACAGAAACTTCATTAAATTGGAGTTGGGAGGCCAAAAGGGTGAGCTCTCACGTCCAAGAGGAAGAAGAAGGACTTCCTCTTCTTGACTGGCAAGAAGTTCAGCCAATGAGAGACTGTCACAACTCAGCCTAAGAGAAGCCACTACACATCAAACTCTCAATTCCTCCAATGGACTCTTTGTTTACAACTGCCCTCTCAACTTCCTCTTCCCCTCTGTAAAAGAGTTTCTCCTCCCTTGCTGCTGAGGGACTTGCACGTGGCTCACCATGGTTGCAGATCTCGAATTGCAATTCTTTGCTGATCCCAAATAAACCCATTTTTGCTGTAGAAATAACTAGCTGTCTATTTGTTTAAGGTCAACAAAACAAACACAAACAAACAAATAAAAACAGATTTCCAGGGCCTACATTAGCCTTACTAGCTTCGAAATTCCAGGTTGGGGCCAGAAAATCTACGTTCCCAGGTGTTTATAAAGCATAGCCAGGTCAGATAACTACCGCTTTAGAATTCACTGATCAGAAGACAAGCAAAAATTCTAATTTGGGGCTACTCAAATAAATTACAGACTCCTGATATCATTGAAGATTAAAACAAATGAGGGTATATCCTGGTGTATGAAAGACATCTTACTTTTCTTCATTTTTCTATTTGTAGGAAGATGGAGAGTTATCTGTTGTGGGAGGAATCAGGATTAGATTGTGTGGTTGGTGTTGACGACTTAATCTCAATCTTGTTACAGACAGTGATAATCCAAATGTGGATTCTCTACTTTGTTTCTTCCAGATTCACACACAAATTTTACATCCACATTATAAGAGATTTTACATGTTAAAATATTGATTCATTAACTATGGGTGGTACCATGTAAGAGTTCTTCAGTACCTTAATATTCCCTCATATAATCCATTTTAATTCTGATACAGAAATCTCAACTATGACTCAAACTTGCATCATAGATGAATCCCTTCTCTTTTATTGGGCAAAATTATGATTTGAAAGAACCTACTTATGTATTAATGGAAAGACTTTTGTTCTTCATGATTGCCATCAATGAGTGATATTCTGATGAATGTCTTTACCTGGCTTGAAAGGTTCTTGACTTGTTGTGCGTGAATGATCTCTGGAGTATCAACCACAGAAGTGAAATTGGCTTTTTCCATTTCTGCTGATTGCTTATACTTAATCTACAAAAGAACATTCAACAACTGGGTAAATGGTTACAATGTGTACAACATTTGTTGGCTTGGTTTAATTAAGAGGTGATCAATATTTATTTTCCAAAAAGATTCATTCATTTGACATTCAACAGATATTTTTTTCTATTGTGTTTATAGCTTTATACTAAAGAGTGAGATTCAAAAAGAAAGGTTGTGTCCTAGCTGTTGAAAGACTTACTATCTAGTTGGGCATGGGGACCGGGAAGGGGGAGGGTAATAGGAAAGGAGTGAGATAATCAATAGATAGTAAGGCATGGATTGTTTACATATATAAGAACTAGAAGCAGGACAAGTAAGCAAAAGACCCACACCAATCAGTCTTAGACAATGTAGGACGCCTAAAAACTGTGTTTTAAATTTAGGTCTTGAAAGGAGGGAAAGAAAGAACTTTCAAAATATTCTAAGCAAGGAATTCTTGGTGCCAAATGAGGAGTGTATTGACTAACAGACAAGGCCAGGATGTCAGAGTCCACTCCAGCTCCAAGCAGCTGTTTGGTTCCCCAACTTCTGCCCTTTGTTCTGAATATCTCCTGTGGCTATGGACTCAGACAGGCAGACAAAAGCCGGTCTGGCGAAGGGTCCTTGATCCTTCTGTTGGAATGGATTCCACCAGGCAGTTGTTTAAGAATGTCACTATGTGCTTTGACTATCATTGACCAACAAGTAAGATAATAGAAGGACAACATTGTGACCTTTTAATAGCAACTACTTTTTTGAAAGATCGACATGGAATAGTAACACTGACCTGGCTGGCAATATCAGTAGCATTCCTGGCCCTCATAAAGTCGGGAGTTTCATTGGCCATGGCATTCAGGCCTCTTCCTTTGACTTCTAGCTCCAGGTCTCTCTTATATTCTTTCTATAGTAGCATTAAAAAAAAAAGTTACCAAACTTCCATGAATAGGTAATAAATGTATAGAATGACCATAAATCCACATAATATGCCACGTCAGTTGTTAGTGTTCACTTTCACCATTCCATGTGGTAGGATAGAGTGGTGACTACTGAAGCCCACTTTAGGAAACTACTCTACTCATGCCAACATGAATCAACGTAAGGCCTGCTTTTGAACACTTCTAGCATTCTCTACTTAGAAAATTAAAGTATAAAGCAAATTTTAAATCTGATTTGCTATATAACTAGGATTGAACTTTGGTGCACATCAATCAGTGTGGTGTTTTAATTTAAATGAGCACACCAAAAGGATCAAGGTTAAATCAAATACTATTAGATAAATAACAGATTATGATAGCCACTATAGACACAGACTGTTATAATATTAACTCATCAGAAATTGAGATATATTATATTTAATGGTTAATAACCATGTTGGATGTAGAATCTGACATTCAAAACCCTCTTTTTATTTCTTCCCTGGTTTTTTTTGTGTAACTTGGCTGGAAAGGAGAAGATGCTCTGTTAATTATGTGCATGCAGTTGGCTGTGGGCTCACCTCATTAAGGATATGAGTGGCGTTCTTGGCTCTTAGCATGTCAGGTGTGTCTTCCATTTCACAGAGACCCTTCCCACGGATGCTTTCCTCTAGATCTCTCCTATATTCTTTCTATATCACAAAATAAAAGCAACAACATGACAAGAAAGCTTGGATTATTCCTCTTAGGTGAAGAGCCAAAAACACAAAAGACAAAACACCCTTCCAATTTTAAATATTTATAGTTTAATAATTGAAGATATGAATAAAGGCAGGGTATAAGCTTCATCAGTTAATAGTAAATATCAAATAAGAAACTAGAGATTAATAGAATGCTAGGGCAAGCACACATTATTAGGTATTCAATTAGAAAATTAGAATGAACATGGGTGATAGACTAGGTAGTAGTACAAAACATGTGAACCCAACTTGAAACCCACAAAGTTAGGTGGTGATGAAGATGGTAGAAGGAACACATTGATAAGTGTCATTAGTGCAAGTATTTGGATCAAGAAGGAAAGAAAAGATCAAGTGGACACTACCTCGCTGGCTATTTTGGTTGCATATT